>NC_085049.1:7694414-8308315 GCF_963662255.1 Cinclus cinclus
AATATTTGCTGCTGTCACATGAGAGGGATTACAAGAAAGAGTTTACTTGTGCCACAAAAATACAACTGATTCTCCCACACTGACTTAAAGTATATCAGGGCATTTACAGCTGCTGTTTCCAGGAGCATTGCAGACTTTTGAGGATGACATGGTGGATCTTTCACTTCTAGACCAAACGTGGCAGCATCCAGCAGCAGCTTGGGTCACTCTGTGTATTAGGGCAGCAGCTGGCAGACAAGGTGATGCAGGTAACAGTGAAACCCGTGTGATTGAGTGGAGCATTCTGCAGAAACACAGCACACTACATTCTACATGTTTAAAGTAACATGTCAAAATGGAAGTGATCCAGTATCACTCATCATTTAAAAAAAAGCACACAAGTTTCCCGTGAAAAGTACTGAGGCTAGGCTATAAGTCACTACTCACAACAGACATTGGAAAGATGTAGGATCCAGCAACATTTCTACCAGCAAAAAACACCTAAAATTCATTAAAAAAACCAAATCCTCTTCAAAAAGACCAGATACTCTACTAAAGGATCTGGGGAGGCAGCAGCTTGTGGGAATGATCCAGAGGCATAATCCCACACACGTACCAACAAAGGCTCTCAACACATGTTGCCCTTACTGGAAAAGAACACAGAAGGGTAGATCTGGCTTGGAAGCTTTGCAGCTGACTCAGGGAACTGCTCTTTCCTCTGTGCTTTCTACAGATGGCCTGCAGTGACAGTGCCATCCTATGCCACTGCCAAGCCAAGTGTTTTCCTCAAAACCACCCAACAAGCCTCTGCCGCACGCCTCGCTCACGTGTGCTCAAATCTTCCACTGGTGTCCACCACATATAACAACATTTTATAGATGAAGTGCAAGCCTCCATAGATGTGATACATGATGCTGTTCATTATAAGAAGAAAGTCTGAGTATTTTTTAAACTCTGATTCTTCCAGATAATTCACTCTGTAAACTAACCTGTGAGCACAGCTAGAAGAAATTGAAGTAATGCCATCCCCCTGTGCTACAGTAAAAGAATTCAGATTTTAAACATGTCACCTTCTTCAGTGAAGGACAGCAACTCAATTCTGTGATTTGAAAGAGCAGTATTTCACCATTCACATCTGATAGATGGTATTGCAATGACATTGATTTAAAATGGGAGGCTTTTCTATTCTCAGTGGACAAAGACAATCATCACAAATGTCACCTACGTGACACACTTTTTCCCAGGCCTCAGATAGAGAAAAGCTCTCAAAAGCAGCCAATATGACACAACAATAGCAGAAACATATAGTTCTGTCTAGAAGAGAGACATCAACACTTGAGTAAGCATTTCAGCCTGCTGGCATGCCCTTGCATTTGAACAAGGTGACACTGAACCATCCTGACTCTTCAGCCAAGCAAGCTCTCCTAACACACACTGCTGTAGGAGAGCAGTCCTGACTCAGCATTTGTTACCCAATTTCAACACGTAAACCAGGTCTCTTCACACCCTTCCTAACTCTACACTCATATTAAACTCTTCCAAAAGTCCAGGTATTTACCTCATAATCTCAAAGTCCATCAATGACACTAAGTCCCTGTAACATGAACCTACAAGGACCAACTGCAAAGATTGTATAGATTACAAATTTTCTACAAATGCACTGCACAACTTTAAACAAGAAAAGTCTTTACACTAAAAATGAAATAAGTTATTCCAGTCGAAAGCACTGTGATACAGATCTAACATCTGCATCTCCAACATCTTCCCTTACACAAGGATGAAAAGAAATATTTAAGAAGGTATTAAATACATTAATCTATCACTGAAAAAAGTGAATATTGATTGTTCACATTTGGTGTATGCTGGAAGGCAGGTCTAAAAGACATGCAGATACTAAAGAGTTGAAAACCAAAACACATTACATCATGATAATAACTTTTGAGTTAATAAGAGGAACGCAAATGCTTATTTTTTTTGCTTGCTCTTGCTTTCTCAAAGACCACCACCGTGATACCAGTGGTCTGGCATCAAAGGAAAAAATAAACTGAATAAATGCAAGACATTTCAGAATGAACTACACAAGAAAATCAGTTACTTCTTGAAGTGCACTTCATATTTTATATATAAAAGGAGAAAAAAATCCATATACTGTATTTTAAAAGCATTTTGCTTGCATTCAGTGCACATATTAAATTTCAAGAACTGAAGAAAAGTAAATTTTACCTGTAAATGTACACAAATATACTCAGAATGAACATTTCAGCCATCCCACCCTAGGTATACCAAAGAAGAGCATCTGATGGTCTTGCTTGTCCCAGAAGTAATAAATCTTTCTGGACATGGATAGCCCAAAAAAAGGTTTGAACAGAAAGATTCATTAACTAACTTAACCTGTGGGGGAAAAGAAGAACAGTGCTATTAAAACTACACTTTTAACATGTGAGAAAGCACTTCCCTTCTCCCTGCTCTTTTTCAGAGTCTGGTTGTTCATACTTAGTGACTACTGAGACTCTCAGACTCACTGGGGAAACTTCAGCTGCGTCTTCTTCGAGCCCAAGTCTTTTCTTCCATTATGGCAACACTGTCACAGCATGTGCAAAAAGCTCAGACAGATCCTTTGGGAAGGATGTTAACTCAGGGTATTGTTGATAGGCACCACCACATCACTCATGCACAAATGGTGTGCTCCACTAAATGGAAACCATTTTACCAAAAAAAAAATATAGTTACCTGATGGCAAAATGCTATCACAAAAAGCATGAAACAACCAGCCTAAAAGCAGAGGTGATCACTGCCTCCTGCTAACATGGGGGCAGAATTTAGGACATTGTTCTCAAAGACTAATGCACAAGACTCTGTACCCTTCTGGATTTGACATCTCTCGTAAACAAGCTATAAAAGAAAAGAAAATTCATTAGAGTAGGCTGACATGACAGATACAGACCAGAAGTAAGCGTGGGCAAAATTTGGAATTCTGATTTCCCTAAGGTACAGCCAAACTTGCAAACCTGCAGTTCCGAGTAGCAAGTCTCACTCAGCTCAATTTTTCCTAATCATGCCTTGCAGATAGCAATTCATTAGTCATTGTTACTGAAGCAGTAGAAGAAACAAGCAATACCTATCCTGACAAAGTATCACAAAAATTAAAGAAATCAAAAGCCAATGGCAAATATCAAGAAGTAATAAAAACAGGTTAAAGAAATGAAGAAAATATGAACTAAGTAAAAGTGACAGTGCAATCAACATTCCCTAGACCTCATCATTCAGGAGGTCTATACTTCAAACAGGCATCAGGGATTAATTTGTGACTCCTGTTTTGAGTAGAAAGCCTTTTATACAAATTATATTTCACCTCGGAACCAGTCAAGATGCAATGCAAGTGATTGCCTGCATCTGTCTTTGGGGATCCATTGACCTAGTTAACTATCTAATGCAATTTTTGGCAATTGCATCTTAAGTTTTTTTCCTTTGTGTTGTTTAGTATCAATTTTTAAAGAGACTATAAGAGTGTTATTGTGTCTTTGAATGGCAGCTCAGCTGACTCACAGAGAGCACAGGAACAGGCTCCACTGATGGTGCTGGGTTTCTAAAACATTTGGAACAGCATTACAGCATTCTAAACTTGCAAAAGAACACATGTCAAAGCACCAGCTTCAAATTCAACAGGAAAGCCAGCTGAGGCAGATGTCTGAGACAGTCCCTGTCCCTCAGCATCTGGCTGTTTGAAACCTCTGTGAGACCTACAGACCACAGAGAAATCCCCCCACAGCATTTAGGATCCAACCACAACACAGAAACAATTTGTTGTAGTTTCATCCACACAGAGATTACCCAAACTAGCCTCCAAACAAGGATGTACAAGAGAATGTCACCCTGAATGAGGTGGGACTCTATTCAAGAACCATGGAATAACAGCCTGAACACTGCTTAGTTTAGCAGCACCCACTTGGGTACATTTGACAGAAGTGTCAGTATGAAACCAGCTTTGTCAACATCCACGCTTGGAGCTTCTGAAGAGCTTCCACCCACGGCTGGCACACACCCACTGCCCTCCCCTAAAGTGCACACAGCATGCTCATGTACTGCAGTTTAAAGGCTGAAGGTGGGCTAGTATTGCCAGGGGTGTTTTTGGGAATCCCATCACAATCCCATCATGCAACCCTTAGAAACTTCCTTTGGTGCCAGGCCCTTGTCTGCTCATTCTCTGTAAAGTGGGATTAGCAGAACTTCACTGCATGAAGGAATTTGAAAATACAGTCATTCAGAAATCAAGAGCTGCATCATTTTTATATAGAGGTATTTCCTAATCATATTGCAGAACAACAAATACTTTTTCTGAAACAGACTGAAGAACTTTGATAAGAGGAGGCAAATCCTACCAAAAAAAATCTATCAAAAAAAGCCAAATTAGTTGCTGTAAATTTTTGGAAAACTTAGTTACCACCCTAAAAAAACTCCAACGAGGCATACAAACATCTGAAAAGATGAAAAAACCACTTATTAAAAAAACATAGTTATAGACTTGAACATGTTCCATACTGGAGTTAATCTAAATTTAATCTAGCATTTAAATACATGTAATGTACTAAAAGTTTACATATGACCAGAGAGTTTTATGGATAATAAATCCCAGATCACCAGAAAATAGGATATATATATACGTATATATACGTGATATATACTTAGGTAAAATACCATACATGATCAAGTTCTATTCTATTCTAGACACTTGCTGTTGACCCCTGCTGAATCTAGACACAACTAATGGGACTACAGAAGCAAACACATGAGCAGAATTACAGACAATTTAATGCTTTCCTTTCCATATAAACGTGAGCCCTTCACTTCTGCATGTCCTTCAAACAATACTGCTAAGTGCTCTTTTGATGCTACCAGCACATGCATTTTGTTGATTACAAAAGCCCAAGTGTGCAACTATCTGGCTGCAGTCACTTGAGTCCCTTCATCATCTGCAGTAAATGAGATGAGACAAGAACAGCAGCACATTTATTGCCACTAGAAGATTCCATGTAACAGTAAGAGTAAATGGTTCAGGCACATTCCATAGGTGACACCTAGAGTATGTGAACTATATTGTGTCTCAGAAATATGCTGAAGACTTGATACCTTGTTTCTATTCTCAATTCTACCAGAAATTAAATCACACCGCCTCAACTATTTATTCCATAAAATAGCAAGCTGATTTTGATCTCTCGGGAATGAAGCTGAGTAAGAACCACTACCTACAGGCTATCCAGTACCCAGGGGAAGAGTTGTAAGAGGAACTGAAGCCTTTATTTCCAGCCCATCTTATACACCCCCTGTCCAAAACACTCCAAATGGAAGAAAACAGGAGAAAGTGGCTTGCTTGAGATATTATGGAGCTTGGTTACATGGTGTGCTTCCCAACAGTTCACCATCACAGTGCAATTTCTAGAGTTCAGCAAGAAATGCTTTTTTTAAGAAGAAAAGAAAGGGCAAAATCTTCTGTTTTAAGGCTCACCAGTAGCTCACAATTACAGGCTACTTTGCCAAACACAAAAACTTTGCTGATGTATTATCACAGCAGTGATGCAGTTACTGTAGTAATAGATGTTCTTACACATTGGTACTAAGAAATATAACACAGGAAAATATAAAGAGCCCTTACAGGCTCCACCAAACATTCTCTGCTCTCACTACACAGAAAAATGAATCACTGAAAAAAATCCACACAGACACTCCCTAAAGGAAAACAAGAGTCTACACTTCATGTAATTAAATCTTTTAAGCAAGCCACTAATTTTTTTTTTCTCCCAATTGAACAAATACATTTTAAACCTTCCTGAATTAATTTAAATGTCAAATCCAAGTTTATTCTACAGGTAAAGTTTAGCTATAATGCATTGGTATAATTCAGGCCTAAAGGCACCTTCTATCGTAAGAGGAGTTTCTATATCATTTAAGGTTTATATTCTCAATGGAACTCAAGCTGCAGATAACACTTTTCCCTTTGCAGCTACTTCAACTATTATAAGCTTCTACAGAAAACAACCTGAAAAAATATTACTGTGCTTATCACCATGGCAACAAAATATTACACTTTTTCCCATGATATCATACAGGATTTACACAAAATTGATGAGTAGTTATCTATTATTATGTCTTACAATTAGAACTTACAATTTTTTTTCTAATATAACACTAATGTCTCAATATCATTATTACAAAATATAAGTAAAAATTGGTTATAAGACTGATTTCAGCTTAAAACTATATCCAAATTTGCAAAGCCATTTAAAACTTAGAGGGAAAGTTTTATCACAAAATAAAATTAATACACTTGGGAAGAACCAGAGAATGAAAAGAAAACTTTGAAATTATCCAAGTCACGATAAAAGAAATCTGCTTTGAAACTGTTGAGCTAAAATTGAACACTTCTCTTCAGATTCATTAGGTTACAAAATACACGTAGGGAAAATGAATGTATACACAGGTTTTGCAGATTGATTTTTCTGTACTGAAGTTAGGGAAGAAAAGAATATAAGTTTATCATCAGGGCAGAAGAGTGCAAGTTTATTAAATCCACATTTTTTAAAAAATCGTCTCAGTTGAATTTGAAAACCAATTTCAGCTGATAAGAAAAAAAAATACAAAATCAAAGCATATTAGAAGACCTTATTTTAAAATATATTTGTGATGCCACATCTCTTAACATATGCATTACAAATTTCAGTCCAGTAAAATGCATCTACATCCATGAAAGACCCATTAAGGTTTTTCAGAATTCTTTTTTTTAATGTATCTGCCTGCATCTGAACACAGAATATCTTGGCCTCCATCAGCCACATTTGGGAGGAGCTGTCAAAGACAGAGCTATACAGACCAGATGATATTTTGTGTTTTGAGCCAGGCTCTCACAGCACAACAGACCTGGCTGCAGGCAGCAGGGAATGTTGGTAAATGCAGTAAACTGCACAGTAACATCTCAAATCCGTAAAATACAAAAAACTTGCTTTAAAAGAAATAAATAACAACAAAAAAAATTTCTATCTCCTCTGTAATGCTGCTGGGTTACACTACAGTAGCATTCAAATATAGAACAAATGAAGCTGCATTTAAAAATGTGTCTTTCTGTTTATTTCCAGTATTTACAGCTAATACTTCATGTCAACATATTATCATGATGCAGTTTTGGAGTACATACATTATTTCTAGGCTTACAAAATCATTCATCCACTATAATTTGGTGCATTTATTCACAGATTTATGTAATATAAAACTGGCTGTTTTTCCCTGATAAAGCATTCAACACCAACAGTTTCTTTGACTCCCAGCAGCACAGATATCCAAAGCCCTTTCCTTAGGTCTTGACTGTTCTTGCTGGATAGGACCTGGAGCACAAATCCATCATCCAGTGCCACAGGCAGCAATTTGGTGGCACAAGTCCTATGACTTTTCAAGATATTTTGTCTATTGTATTCAAGTAGTTAACACCAATTATTTGAATTATCAAGGACAGACATTTGAGCACCCACTGTGATGAGGGAAATCAGTGTGTACCTCACAGATACCAGAATCTCTGCAAATTTAGGCTGATCTTTTCACACAAAATACCCTCAGACTATAACTTTAACAAATTTTAACTGCTGTTGCAAAAGAAGACTGTATGAAATCTGACATTGTACCAACTGAAAGACTGGGTTTCAACCTTGGACTAGTACATGTTCCCACCCTGCTAAATGAATCTGAGCTCCTGTGAAGTTCTGTCAGGGTATCACACAAAAAATCAAACCAAAAAGGTATCCCTTGTTTTTTATGTATGCACATTGTGCTTTAATAACAAGGAAGTTCTGGTTGCACAATATGATCTTTAATAAATGAATTAGACTTCCTGTACTCTCTCCTTAAAAAGACATAACTCCAGACTAAAGATATTGAATCTTGAGTCCTCTGTATGGATTTGGGGAAGATTTGGAGCCCAAGAAAAGCAAACAGCTTGAATGATATATGTATGACAGATAGGGCAGGACAATTACTTTGAGGTGACTCACTCATGAATAGCTGGAATTTGGGTGTTCTATAATGGATTGTTCTAACAATGTACTTCAATGGATGTGCAGCTCTGAACAATCTAATCTAGAATGAAATGGTCTCCATTGTTATCCTGAACTCCAATTAGAGTAGGATAAACACTTCTCATTATATTCTACCCTATTTATTTGCAACCTGCTATCCCCTACCAACCCCATCAACCTCATGTTCTTTGGTAAATCCTGCCTTAATTCATCCTCTGATAAAAGACTCTCATGCCTCTTGTCTCTTGAGTACTACTAAAAATAATCATTACTTCACAAGCATTAAAAATTTAAAGTCTTGACAAATTATGAAAGATGCAAAGGTAATAAATTAACCATTTAACTCTACTTAATAAAATCTACTTGATAAAAGACTTGCATATATGCAGATTTTATATGTATCTTTGCTATACACAGTGGAAAAAAAGGAAAAATTAAAGGACGCAAAATATATATATATCAGAAAGAGCTTACAATCCAAAAATTTTTCAAAATTAAGTAGACAATTTAGATGTATTTTTCTTTAATAAAGATCTTGGACTTTTTTGGCTATGAAATGTACTATTCTGCAACTGCCACCTTTATTTTAGACCAGCAACAGTCAGAACCACCTACATTTTATATTTGCTTTTATTGCCATAGAAACGTATATTTGCTTTAACTAAAAAGGAAGTGTTCTGGCTCAATCATCTACTTTCTATATCATACACTACAGAAGACATAATTTATTCATTTACACATCCATACTTGCATACTTTTAACATAAGCTACATCCACCTCAGCTACTATGAAAAATTACATGTGGTTTGTGTTAGCCAAGACAGTTATAGAACATTCATATTAAAATTCATTACTTCAATCTACTCTATATAAAATCAAAAGGACATAATTACTTTAAAATTATCTATGTTCTTAAATCAATCCAATTTCAAGCATACCTTTACTGACTGTCACTTCAATAATAATGTAATGCTCAGAGCAATCATGCATCATTTTATTAAATGCATTTCTGTGTTCAGTAAGAGATGGGAAACAGGTCAAAACACATAGAAGAAAATGGTATTTTTGTTCTCTTTAAAGCCACTGACACCAAGGATGCACACCAAAAAAATTAAAGCCATTGAGTGCTAATAAAAACCCAAATATATTCATGTAGTTTTAGTACCCAAAGAAAGATCTAAACTGTTTCTGTGAAGTACTAAAGTGCTGTTCTACAAGGCAAGGAAGTTCCTCAAGTGCTCACAGCCCCAGCTCACCCAGGTTTGGGCACACAGACACCCCCCAGCCAGCACTGGGTTCCCACCAGCCCCTGCCCACCTCTGCAAAGCCACCAAGAGAACAAGGCTGATGTGTGCTGCAGCAAAGATGCTTGTTCTGTAACCCACGACAATAAAATGTGCAATGGGAAAAGCAAGACATTTCACCAGGAAAGGCAGAGTAAACATGCAGCACGTTGACTGAACATATTTAAGCTGTTACATGCAATACTGAAACTTGAGTTCTCAGCAATTCTTAGCAATTCTACAATCTCCTTGCAACAAAATTGGGGGGTAAATGGCTTGTAAGGTTTACCAATGCTAAATTTGGGCCTGAAGTCCACTGTGTAAGGGAGGAATTGAATACTCACTAGGTGTAGCTGGTAAAAGGCAAAAACAATTCAAGTTCCCCCAACATTAAGGTACAGAACAATTCTAAATATAGTTCACAACATTGGAAAGAAAAAAAATATCATTCACAAATCACCAAGGCTGCACAGCAGGATAGCTTACTTTGACTAGATAATAACATTTTCCATGTGACTTAGTAAAGTATGACTTTAAATGTCCATAGATATTAAATTATACTGGCTTAGAAAACATTATTTTTTCTTGAACATAAATACTCAGCAACAAAAATGTTCACCATTATCCATAAATGCAATATGCACCTCTGACTATTCTAACTATGCAAAGGAAAAAAAAAACATACACAAACTGATCACTACAGGAACAGTGGAGTGATCCTCTCCTCACAGGAAAAAAACATTTAACAGAACAGTGGTTTCCTGAGGGGGGCGGAAAAAAAGTGCTAAAAAATGACCAGTGGTTTTTGGTGAAGGAATTGTTGATGGTAGAGGTGGGATTTTTGTTGTGGAGAAGTTGGTTTGGTTTTTTTTTTATCAGGAAAAAGAAAATCTGAAAACAGGGTTGGAGATGGACCAGTCATACTGATTCTTTTTAAATTTTCTTTAATTGCTTTCCAATTGTTAAATGAGATAATCATAGCTTTGTGCAGGTAATTCTAGAACATCATTGAAATACAGTTAAATATTTGTGAAAGCCATGATTTCCAAAGAAATCACAGTAAAAATGGCAAGAAGAAAGTCTAAATTAATTAGAAAATTTATTCATTGCCTATTATTTATGAAGCATTCGTTATCTTGTGCACACACATGCTTCAACCATATAAACCTTCCCAAATCTAGATGGACATTTTCCAGGAGACTTGCAGCATTTTAGAATAGAAAATAATGTAAAAAATACTTCACTTACAGAAATACCCCGAAAAAGAGTAAGCCTCCAGACACATTCATTCAGATGATAAAAGGGGGAGGCTGTGCTCACCCTTCCTGTTCTGGAGTGGAATAACACAAAGTGAAAGCTCTTTCCTAGGAATTTGGCTCAATAGCAAGGCTACCATACTGCAGCTGTTGAGCATCCCAAAGGCATAGGGGATACTATTAAAAAAACCCCAAACAACCAACATGCAACCAAAAAGGAAAGCAGCATTCTAACTTTTTCTTGTCCAAAAAATTATGAATGAAACACAGTTCTGAACCAGTTCACCATGTGTAAAAACTACAGTCAAACAGAACTAAAGAAAAGAAAGAATCTGTTTCTTATCTCCTAAATGAAAGCACTAAGCCTAAATACATATTCTAGTCAAATAGCCAACATGGAAGTACCATACGATTTTTCTTTTTTTTTTTTTCCAAAGGAAGAATCCCAACAACTTGCTTTCTTAAAATGGGGAAAGCTCAAAATTATTTGTTTAAAGGAGCACAGGTAGTTTGGAAATCACAGCAGCAACATGCACAGCAACAAAGTTAAAGCTTTTGTTTGTTCTTTTCTAAATCCATCTTCAGTCAAATAAAACATAATCCACATATGGCAGCATGCCAATTATGGTAGGTCTCACATTGGTTGACAAGATTTACTGAAATATTATAGTTAATAGAGATTAACTATCAGGCAATGTGCAAGGACAGCTGCTTATTCTGAACCAACCTCTTCAGATTCACTAGAAAAACAGTGTCTGGAAAGCAGGAGAGAGAGGAAAAAAAAAATACCCAATGCCATTGTGTTAAAAGAAAAGGGAAAAGATGAGGATGGACAAAAATCAGGCAGACAATACCTTGGTGAAGGTCTCCAGAAAGAACAAAGCTTTATTATATTGGATAAGCTGAACATGGCCTTATGTAAAAGAAGAAAATGCAAACACTGTTTATAACCCTTTTTTCCTAATGGTTTCTTCCTATTAACAAAATATTTCTATTTAAACAGGCTGTATAAACATTGTGTTCACCTGACTACTGAATCAAGGAAAAACTACTGCTCTTGCAGAATCATTAACATCTGCCAGGTGGACCAAGCCTTGCCCTTGTGCAAACCCTGTCACATAAAAGGCTGCAGAGGAATTGAGTCAGCCTGCACTCATGTGGGTCACATAACACTGCAAAACAACATTATTTAAAACATATATATTTTTTAATTTTAATGATTATACTGAAAAGGCTAAAGTGGGACCAATAGATAAAGTCTGCCCGGCTATTTGTCTGCAGCATTTATATATAAATATTGTTATTAAAATACTTAAATCTGTTTTAGAGTTTTTTCACAAGGTCTGAAGGCAAAGAAGCAGCAAGATTATCTCCAACTTTTGCCACATAACTTGCTCTAAGAGCTGGTTCAAAGAACCATAGTGCTAAGCTTAGCAACGTGTTAAAAGTATTCCTCAGCAGTCTATAAAAAGTTTGCTCCTATACCCATTAACATTTCCACACAACACTGTATATTTTGTCTGAATTCCTGTTGCATGTTAACAGGAGGCTCAAGAAGGAGCATTTGACTTAGAATTGTGTATTCAGTGCCAATGCTGAATTCAGCAGAGAAATTATGAAGAACCAGGCCTTTTTTTATCCCCTTTTCTAATTAACTGAGCTCTTGAATACCATTAGCAGCTCTAGAGGCACTGTAATTTTATTACTCCTTAAGAAAGATATACATAAATAGAAAAACGTAAATCTACAATTTCAGATGAGAAACAAGTACATCAGTGTAACCATGCCAGAAAAAAAAAAAAAAAAAAAAAAAAAGAAGTCCCAAACCAAAAACGTACTATGAAGGCAGTGTGTGCCCACCTCTCCCACAAGAATAAGCAGGAAATTCAAAAATCACTGTTTCCCATTTCTAACACAACCAAGCTACCACACTGCTGGCACCCAGTTCACACCCAAGCTGCCCTCCAGCACACTGGCAGACACTTCTTAAATTTTATGTTTCTTTTACCATTACTCGTGTTACACACATCCACTTCTCATTGACCAAGAATATTCCCCCCAAGTTCTTCAAGTGCAATTTTGTAGGAATCTTTTGTCCAGATTTCCCAAAATCTCACCAAACACCACACTTATTTCTGGGGCTTTCCCCTGACTAAGAAGGCACTACTGTAAATGTAACAAATGTTCTTTATAGTTTATGCTATTATACAGAAGATTTTTGATAACAGACCCAGTTATACAACTAAGCACTACTTCTAGAAAATCCAAGAAATGTGTCTAGCTCATCACTTTCCAACACTGAACTGACCTCTGGGAAGACATGGAAACTGAGGCCAGAAGCCATTAGCTTCTAGCAGATGATCTATGTCAAGTCAGTTGGAATAACTGAAGTCCAAAAACAAGTAGGTTTTGTATTAAAAGAAATAGATACTTCTGTATAAATTTAAATTTCTATAGCTATCCCTAACAGACAATAAACATAAAACAGAGATAATTATAACGCTTGAGAGCCAGCCAAAAATGCCTAATTTTGGCTGCTCATATTAGGAAAGAAAAGGAAACTATTCTGTTTTAAATTGTCCAAGTGGCAGGGGGAGGAAGCACAGGGATTTGTTTGTTTCTGTAGCACAAGTTACAAATTCCTATTCCCTTGGACTTGACTGAAACACACTATGCTTGTTCACAGCCTCTTCTTTAGACAGCTTTTTATTTAGAAGAACCACCTTCTCTGATAAAGGGATGTCAATTATTCTTCCAACATTTTTTCACTCTGAAACCTACTTTTTCAGAAAACAGGTACCTGCTCTTAAACAAAGCGTGGGGAGCAGCTGAATGTTCAGTGCTGCATTCCAATGCTGTTTCCAGACATGGAGTCCCACAATCAAGCTTAGAAGAGCAGCAGTTCTGAACTATACAAACACTAGCAAATACAGGTCAAATCTGTGAATAATGTCATTTGGCTTAAAGAAAATTCATTATGTTCAAATCTACTGTTGAACTGATATAAGTATTTAGAAGTTTATTTTCCAGACTTGTACCATGAATTTTCTGCAGGCTACAGAAGCTGTGACCCAATGAAATGTTAATTAACGGTGTCAATAAAAAGCTTCCAGAAATTTCATAGTGGATCTAAAGTGGGGCAAAGAAACAAAACTAAACTGTAAAGTATTCTGCCTTTCAGTACTTCCCTACACCTAGATGAAGTTTTATCAAGTTTTACTTTTCCTGCCCTTTAGGACTACCATATGTGAACTCTGTGGAATTCAGGCAAAGCAGAGCTTGTTCCAAAACATACAACTGATCTGTGATTTTCAGACTGGCCATTAACCACCATTTCCAGATAAATGTTCAATTTATACCAGTACACTGAAAATCGAGGTGAAAGATTAAGGGATTGGTTTTGGTTATAAACCACTGAAGCAAGGCCAGCTTGAAACACACTGCAGGTGTTTCAACACTAACAGCAGGACTCTTAAAGTATAAGCAGAGCTCCAAGATACCAGAAACAGCCTATTATTTTTTAAAAATAGCAGTCACAATTTTGTACAAGGTAAAAAAACAACGTTTTTTATAAATTACATGTCTCAAAGGTCATATTTGCAAGAATAAGTTAGCTGTTTAAAAGACTTTAAGGCTGAAAGGGAACCAAAAATCTTATCTCTCTATTAGTTGTTTCATACAGCAATTTATACTTTCAATATTCTTTGCCAAGTTGTGTAGAAGGTTTTTTTTTCTTGTTATCTGATTGTACACTAAATACAGTTAGTATACTTCCTCAGGATCAAATGTCTTCATGCTTTATTTGCCTGCATTGTAGGAATTTTAATTATCCAGGAGTGGGTTTTTTATGGGTTGCACTCCAAACAAATGGAAACATATACAGAAAGAATTTTTGTTCTTAAGGGAACAAAGTAATACTTCTATACAGAAAATGGTTAAAGTACAAGAATGAAAGCAAGACATTCAGTTCAGGTACCTCTTGCATCAGCCATGTGTCCCACAGATTCTAAAGGCAAAACCCACTTGGAACTGACCCTGACATTTGATTTGCCAGAAGCAAGAATTTCAAGCTGACGTGACTACCACCCATATTGTATCTGGGGGATTCCTCAACACATCCTTAACCCAAATCTTTTGTTTCCTCTTGCCTCAAAGTCTTCCATCTAACTTCATGTTACCCGGAACAAAAGCCACTGATTATCAAAAAAGTAAAATTAACTTCAAATAAGGATTTTAGTGCCTGGAACTGAAATTATTCAGAGTTCTGCACAGTCCTACTAGAGCATTACAGTATTACCACATTTCATTAAATAAGATTCCAGCTGATGTCTGATAATAAGCATGACTATCTTTTTTTGAACATTACACGTGTCAAGAAATGGCCTTGGGATAAAAAGGACTCCCAGAATCAAGAGGAGAATAATGAGAAAGAATGGAAACACTGCAAGCTTCTGAGCATCTCCCTAGAAAAATGCATATCAAATGGTTCCAGCCAAAGCCACAGCCAGGAATACTAACAAGTTAAAATATTACTTAAGAAGAAAAGGCCCAAGAAATGGAAGTACTGGAACCCGGAAAGATCGAGGGTCCGGGATCTCCTGCATTATAATGTCGTATCTGAACTCTCAGTTAAATTGATAAAATTACAAGCTGAAACCTAACAGCAATTAAGTGGTTTTACTTTTCTGTCATAACACATTTATCTCCAACAGGGAAATAGAAAATGATAAAGAGGAGACTGACTCACTGCCGAAATAGGAAATACAGCAAAAAAGTTAAGTGAGTCAAGCCTACAAGACTGACATCTTTCTTGGTGTCACAAAAAAAATGCTTAGCTATTACAAAGTGCATTAAAATAATGAAAACACAGGAAAATGTCTAATCTAGAAGCTGTGCCCATTACATAACATTCTGGTACAGACACAGAATGGAAGGTTAAACAATATTCCATTGTAATGATCAGCTTTATAAATGTCTCACTGACTTTCACAGAAGCAGCATGGTTCCATACACTGCTGAGCCCCAGTAGTTGTACATGGCAAAATCAGTAAGTGTAGCATGTGCAAAGAAGACATCTTCATGAGCAGAAGCTGACACATGTACACGGATAACAACAGATAACAAATGGCAAAGGTCCACATGCAGAGTAGATAAAGTCAAGAATCTCAACCCTAATTCATAGGTTAGAGAAATGTGGGATAAATAAGGCTGGGGAAATTACATTGCTCTCCTGATTACCATTCACACGTCCTTCATCTACGCAAAAATGAATGTCTAGTCTTAATGCAAATGACGTTCATTTCATCAAGATTCTAAATTAGTACCAAACGCATCACTTCTGATTTTGTGTGAAATACCATCCATGCATCCTGGCACATCACAGCTGAGTTACAGCCACATGCAGTGATGTGATGAAAAGCCATGCAGACAGTACAAACTGATACTTTTCTCCAATTTGCATTGAACGTTGTAGTGCTGTCCAGCATATGGAAAATTAGCAATCTATTTTAAACGTCTCAACTGGATGCTATAATGATTTATTTCCAGTCAGAAGTGACTACTATACTGGCAGCCAGTAAGACTCTCACAAAATGTCTGCTAGACAGCTTTATTTTTATGCACAAACCACCACATTAAGTTCACTCCCAAGTGCTTGCTCTAGAAGTAACATTACAAATCTCACACTTTAATTTTCTTAGGAGCATAAGCTACTTCATCTATCCCCATGGCCTGAAAAATTGAGTGGCCTTCTACAGTGGGATTACAACAGTGGAGGATAAAAGAAGGGCAACAAATATCATCCACCTGGACTTGTGTAAAACATGTGACATTGTCCTGCATGACACCCTTGTTGAAACCTGGAGAGACATGGACCACTCAGTGGATAAAAACTTGGCTCAATGTCCAAGTGGAGAGAAGTGATGAGTGACAACCCACAGGGGTCAATATGGTGACAGCTTTGACAGCAACATGGACAGTGGGATCAAGTGCACCCTCAGCAAGTTTGGGATGACACCAAGCTGAGTGGTGCAGTTGACATGCTGGAGGAAAGGGATATAATCCAGAGGGATCCTGACAGGCAGCTGTGTGAGAACCTCAGCAAGTTCAACAAGGCCAAACACAAGGTTCTGCAGCAGGATCACAGCAGTCTCAAGCACAAAGACAGGGTGGACAATAGATTGAAAATAGCCCTGGGGAGAAGGACTTGAGGGTGCTGGTGGACAAAAAGCTGGACACAAACCAACAGTGTGTGCCAGCAGTCCAGAAAGCCAACCACATCTTGGGCTGCATCAAAGAGATGTGACCAGCAGGTAAAGGAAGGTGATTCTTCCCCTCTGTTCTGCTGTCATGACCTCACCTAGAGTACTGCTGCCAGCTCTGGGGCTCCCAGCACAAGACAGATGTGGGTCTGGAATGAATCCAGAGAAGAGGTTTATCACAGAGCTGGTGTACCTCTCCTGCAAACACAGACTGAGAGAATCGGGGCTGTTCAACATGGAGAAGAGAAGGCTCTGGAGAGCTCTTAGAGCAGCCCTCCAGTATGTAGGGGGTGCTTACAAGAAGGTTGGAGAGGGGCTTTTTAAAAGGGCATGTAGAGACAGGATGGGGAATGGCCTTAGGATGAAGGGGTGTACACTGAGATTAGTTATTAAGAGGAAATTCCTTACTATGGGGGTACTTGGGCACTGGATCAGGCTGCCCAGAGAAGTTCTGGATTTCCCACCCCTGAAGGTGTTCAAGACCAGGCTGGATGAGGCTCTGAGTAGAAAGCTTCCTGCCCTTGGCAGGGGGATTAAAATTAGATGATCTTTAGGTCCCTTCCAGCCCTCACCATTCCATAATTCTTTGATTCTGCAATTAAGTACCTGTGCCAGTACTTACCTGCATTGCTGTGATTTGATTGCCTACTTTTAACTAAGGTGCGCTACAGAACCTCTGCATTAACTGTACTAAAAGCTACAATTCAGCTGCAGTGTGAGTCAGACTTGTTTTGCTAGAAGAGTTGTGCCAGAATGCTCTCCCAGCAAAGTCTTTGATCTGTCTCTCAGCTGTAAAACCCTTCTGACCATTCTCTCCCTCTTCACTCCATGAGGCTTCAGAACCTAAGCCAAGCACTGGGGAATCTCTGAGATTCCAGAATATTTGAGGGGGAAGGCCACTCTGCACCTATAAACTACTCTTTGCTCAATTGTTGGGGAACACTCTTTTTCTAAAATCTTCCTCTTTCCAATTTTCCTATCAGCAGCCTTGTTTTGCACTACCGTATCTGTGAGCTGATGTTAACAGATGATGACTAGATGATGACCAAGATTTGACTTGCAATCTTACTGCAGAATACAACACCCTCCACTTCTCAAAATGCAAGGCTACAGCACCAGAAGTCACACTGCAAGTACATAACAGACCATGCAAAAGCACTATCCATGACTGCCAGGAAAATGTCATTTGCATAACCAGTCATGAGGAAAGTATTTGTCCAAAAGATACATTATTTTTCTGATGCCAATCTCAAAATGCTAAAATATAAGCTGCTTAACAGTATCAGCAGCCCTGATTTGATTGAACGTATTCAAAAGATACAGAAATGTGAATCATGCGCTGAACAGGTATCCCATAACTGTATAGAAGACTTCTGAAGCAGAAGTTTGTTGCTCAAGGCATTTTTGTCATTTTGAAGACAGAAGCTGCTCGATGACCATGTGAAAAATGCAATTAAGTTCCCCAGTTTTACAGCACACATTTAAACCAAACAATGAAGTAGCTTAAACAATAAAGATGAAGTTCCCTTACGATTCACTCCTCAGTGATGAGAACAGTTGATGAAATAGTTATAAAAGGCATTCTAGTTCTTAAGTGTGGAACTGGAGAATGTGTTATGGCTACCTTGTGTTACTCCCTTGCAGAGAAAGAGTCAAACACATTCTTTCTAGCTTCTCTTAGAAAGTGATGCCCTAAGGAACTGGCAAAGATGCTTGTGTATCAGTCAATGAAAAAGAACATCTGTGCTTTTTCAAGAAAGAAAAAGGAAAGGAAAAGGCACTTCTATCTAAAAGTAAGCCAAATGATTTTCAATCTGCAAAGTCATCTTTCCTTGAATGTTATGTACACACACTGTAGCTCAGGTTTATTAAAGCTTTTTGTGAAATTGGAATGAAGTTCAAAATGTCAGATAGGAATTACAGTCATCTGTCATTGCTACTAACTAGTGTTTTAAAACACTGTCAGCTACAAGTAGGAGAAATTAATATCAAAAAGTTTTACATTAATATAGATTAAAAACCCAAACAACAAAAAAACCCCACAACTAGCAAAATAAAATGCGAAGTCTTTGCAAACACACACATTTAAGTTGTCAATACCTGAAAAGCTGCCAATGAAACCATGAGCAGAAAGTTGCTTTTGCACTACACATGCAAAATTCAATACCAGGGATCCAGACAACTCCTCAAGAAATGAAATCAATTACAATTTAATACCACCTCTAAGTCACAAAAAGGTAACCAAAGCACTGTATGTCTTAATGCTGACAAACAACATACCTCTTTATAACAATGAAGATCTTGAGTTAAATGAGATGAAGAACAATTATAATCAAAGGTGACCATAGCTGTCCTACGCCTGTCTGCTAAGCACTTATAACAAATTGGACAGCATATACTTCTAACTACCCTCATATTTATAATGCCCTTGGGTAACAACTCTGAAGCTGTAGATTACCCGAGAGCAAAACACTGACTGTCTGTAACCAAGCTTTCTCCTAGGAATGTGATTTATTTAACCAAACTCCAGGAACACATTAAGTTTTTTGGTGAAGTGTAGGGGGGAAACCAAGAGACCTGCATATCCCTGACAACAATCTCATGGATTGTCAACACAATTAATGTCCCAGTCCAAGCTACAAGTGTATAAAGGACTGACTGAACAATGGAGTCAGTCCTACTGCACCCACACCACCACATTTGATTCACAGTTTTCAAAAAGCATTATGACAAAATATTTAAAAGGGACAAGCAAGCTCATACCCTACAGCCCAGTGATGGAAAACAAGGGACTGAATAGACCAAATGCCTCTTCCTTTTATTTCTATGAAGTATTAAACCTTAGTACTAGACATTAAGTGTTTTTCCACAGAAGTGAATAGCCCAATCCCTAATTAGAATGAAGAACCTAAGCACAGGACCCTTAAGCCCAAGCTGTTCTATGAATACCCACTTCATCTTTTTAAAAATTTATTTAATGAACTTCATATCCCAACCCCAAATAACTGGGAAAAAAAGGTATCCAAAGGCTCAAAAACATAATGTGAGGATAAAAATAGTGATGAATAATTTGAAAATCCTTCAACAATATGTCAAATAACTTTTTCCAGACATAATTATTTATTGTAAGGTTGAAAGACAAACTCAATAAGGCAGTGAGAATAGATATCAGATGCTGAATCTCAATTTAGATGTAAAGTAACATCCATTTTTCTTTACACCAGTTCTGAGAAGTTACAGTGTTTTTCTGTCAAGGACAACTCTTACTTAAGAGCTTGACTTGACATTCCAAGGCCAACACTTCCAGCAGAAAGCAAAGAAAAAATATAGAGAGTACAGAAAGTCAATCAAACGGTAATCCTGTTTTATAAGTACACACATGAACACAAAGTTTTGAGCAAATATGACATAAATATTCAAAAGACTGAAAAAACGATTTGATTTAGGTGCCTTATTCTCTTGAGGACAGATCAAAAGGACTTTCAGAAGTCCTTTTACAGAAAAAGAATCTCTGTATTACAGGCCTTATTTTGCATCCAGGATCCAAAGGATCTTCCTAGACAAGAAGTCTAGAATGCAGACTGCTGGGAAAGGGCCTCTGGATAATTGAGGCATGTACAATGCCTACTGACCTCTCTCGTGTCTGTTTGGCCTTTTCCACCGATGAAAAAAAAACAAACTTTATTTTATTTATTTCCACTCTTGGAGATGTGCATTCTTAAACTGATCAATTTTCTGAAATCAATTCTCACATAAGTGTAGGTGGTATAAACTTAAAATCCTACACAACTTTACCCTCACTTAAGAAATCAGAACCCAATTTAAAAGTGCAGGATCACAGAAATATCTTCATTTTTGAAGCTACCAGTACATGAAATACTTCAAAGAGCAAAACAGACAAGATAAAGCAAAGCATCAAGTTCCCACAGGCTACAACTTCAACATTTCCTGGTTTTTTTATCTCCTCATTGATAGACAGAGTGGCCAACAAGTATTCAGCATACCTGCTCCAACTTCTTTTTCTTCTTCTTCGATGTTGTTTTTGATACTGTCATACTCCTCATCAATTGCCTGGTTGCCACGCATTTGAGACAGAATTCTCCGTGCTCTCTGAGTCTGGCCTTTCTGAATGAGCCAGCGAGGACTTTCAGGAAGAAACAGGAATCCAAGAAACTGTATAACTGCTGGTACAGCCGACAGGCCCAGCATGTACCTGGAAACAAATAAGAAAATAGATAAATACCTACTATCTGCCTACAAAAATGTGCTATGAGAAGATTCAGTTACAGCAACTCAAACTGTATTTACAAATGAAATCTCCTACTTCTCATATTCTTTCTCATTGTAAATTAAGGGAGCAATAATTATATTCTGCAGGTATTTTAGAAAACATGATCTTTCCGTCATTTCTAGAAAATCTCAGGGACATGTTGACTATTGTGCCACCTTTGACTCTAGTGCCACTCGTCCTGAGGACACTAAGACTAAATAAAAAAACTGAAATATTTCACTAGTTTGGAAACTGATAAACCCTTCAGTGACAATAATCAACAGAAAGAGAAAGCAAATGCATAGAGAAAACCAGGTACAGTTGATGACAAAAATGAGATTGAAATCCTGCTAATTGTTTCATCAACATATTAAAAACAAACAAACAAACAACAACAGAAAAAGCTGGAGAAAAATGCATAATTTGGTCAGTAGTATATATACACAGATATCTACCAGTTCTAATTTTGAAAATTTCTAACTATAAGCAGAAACACTGAAAAAAGTTAATTTCACCAGCACAGAAGCTTACACCAGATCTTTCAGAGAGTTTGCTATTAAATCTTCAGTCAGATACAGTTTTAGGTTTTAAATCAAAACTGCATTTTAGATGCCCAAGGGTTACAGCATTAAGGCTCGTTCTCAGCTGAACAGAGAATTACCACTGGTAAAAGCACAGTTATGCTTCTAAGGATCAACACCTGTGGCAACACAGGCAGGGTTATTTGCTCCATCCCAAGTGGGGGAAAAGGCTGTGAAAGACAAGCACACCAACAATTTTCATGGGTGGCTCTGGTCTATAAACATCGCATTTTTATATTTCTTCAATAAAACAATAAAAGAATTTCAGAACAATGTATAATTTTGTTCTGCTTTTTAAATCTGACCTTTTCCCATTTACTCTTCACCCAGAACCTTTTTACTTTTATTCAAGACTTTAAACAGTGCTGGGGTCACCTGCACATTATTGCAATTATCACAGGTTTCACATCAGTGGATATAATCATTAAAATACCTCCAGAAACCAGTCCCTCTGAATATTGAGGTAGCCTGTACTCATAAGCAAATTGACACCTTGACATCAGTCAGGAGATTAAGGAGATTTGCTAATCTCTCCTCCAGCTCCTCTGCCCATACCCCAGGATGTATGCTTTCACAGCTGATTCTGCAGCCTCTCACCTGGGTCTTTTCATAAAACATGCATGAGATTGCTAATTGAGCACAAAGGAGAGAATAACCATTATTGAAAACCTTATGTTAGGGAAATGAACCAAATGTATTTGTCAAGTCCAAATGTATTTTGAGTAAAAATGGAAAAATACTTTCTTAGAGGTATTTGTGGATTTAACAAATAAAAACATGGACAGTACAACAAGCAGAAAACTGGAGAATGGCTAAAACCAGAATATCCAAAAGGCAATGCAAAGAGGATGGCCATCACAGTCTTCCCATCCCCAGATGAGCCCTTAAGTTTCTTCTTAAAAACAGCCAAAATTTCCAAAGGTCATACAAGCAAAACTTGCTCTAGAAAGAGCTCAGTGACCAGCTCTCCTTCATTTGGTAACATTTTAAAAATTATATGGCTCACCATTAGTTTAAAAAAGAAAACAAATTCAAACCACAGTCTGTGGAAGGCTTATCAGCTGAGTAGTTTTCAGTCAACGTATCTAACAGTGTCCCTAATTCACTAATGCTCTCATTCCTCATTCACCAATGCTCTCATTCATTAATGGCCTCATTTATTCCTACACTCTTCCTTCTCCACAAACATTTTGGTATCTGTATACAAAATACATAGACCACTGAAGTTCACCAAATTGTAGATTCGATATTTTTACTGGAGTGATGTTTAGAAAGCCTTTTCTATTTCAAATTAAGAGTAAAACAAACTCATAGAGATTATAAACAACTGCTGTATCCTGTCAAGAGTGCATGCAAAAACATGTTTTAACACATCTAAGCATGCAGATTTAGTCCTTCAGACTCCTATTACTTAAATTTCTGCTCCTCCAAAGCCCTTTAGTCACTTAAATGCAGCAGAGCCTCCAGAAATAAGCAGCTGGGTGCCTGCAATCATCTTAGGAGGCAAAATCAATCAAGGCTCCTGGAAGTTTGATTCATACCAGTTGGACTCTATTGGACTGTTTATCACAGGCAAGACAAGAAAGAAATGTACAGACAGTGCCCTCTCACTAAAGTTACTTTCCAGTCTAGAAAATTCTGGTCAAAGTTGAGTAAAAAGAGCAGGCCAGAAAGAAAATATTTAGTTGAGAGATAACATCCATCGCATGTTCTAGAGTTGGTATAGTTTTCAGAGCAAGCCATTTTGATATAATCAATTTAGAGTAAAAGCAGACAATTTTAGACATTTCATGCAGTGAGCCAGCTTTCAGAAACCTAATATAGTTTTTTCCTATACAGATTACAAGACTTTGTGTTTGAAACCCGATGTCTAGCAGACCTGAAAAAATCCAGCATGAAATTTAATAAGTCTGCTATAACATTTGTCCTTCTCTGACATAGTGCTGCAATACTATTAAGATGGCATTAGCAGGGTTTATAAAGCTAACCTGACATAAGGGTCATGTTAAATATTTGTTTTCTTTGGTTTATTTTAATTTAATATCCAGCATTTCCAAGAACATGCACAGCCAAGAAAAATTGAAGTTCCTTGTTGTTTGTTGCAGCACTCCAGGGCTTAGCCATTTAGCCAGTAAGAGATAAAATAATTGCTGCAATGTTCCTTCTTATATGTAATCACTCAGGAGTAAACATTTATGATTTCTCTCCACCCTTTTGCTGCCCACTCCTTTCAGGTGACAGACCATCTGTATTTTTCCCTGCTCAGACTTAGGTTGCAATAAACTAGCTGAGGGCAGTACACCATCCTCAATTAACAGCTGCAGCACTGCAGCTGAAATACTTGGATACCTCATCATTGAGGTAGCCTGTTTCTTCACAGAAAGTTTGAGTTCACTCCGCTCAATCCAGCAGAGCGGCACTTGGCACAAATATAAAACACAGCTCACTGCAAAAGTCACCCAGCACGTGCCAGCAGGCTGCAGAAACAATTGCTCTTCACCACTCAACACACCGTGCTGCACTTGGAAAACTAACACTACAAATACAAGAGAAAGCTGCAAACCAGGAATAATAATGGACCACTAAGATGGGCTGCACAACTGGAGCATCTGACATAGAAGAGGCTGAAAAAACTGGGTTTGTGCTGCCCAGAAAATAGATTTTTTATTATTTAATAACATAAGCTTTTACTATAAATTTAGGCTACAATATCCTTCAATTCTGATAGATTACCCCTGCTCAGATTAAGAATATTCAAACTTCACCTCTATCTTGCACATACAGCATATTGCTTACTGGAAATTTGCCTTTTGAAAAATCAGCATGGAATTATTCTAAATGCAAAGGGCAAGCTACCTTCATAAACATCATGACAATCATTCATATTTTATTCACATTTGTGATGCATATTTACTATTCTCCCACTTTAAAGTCTAGCGAAGTCAAAAAACCTGTGCATACTGTGAATATTAAGCTTAAGCGAAAGAAGTACAGATCTATTTTGGCAAGATTTAATTATTGAAGTTCCATTTTAGTTTACAGTTTTACCACTTTCTATGTAAATTCTGTTTTACCAACAAGAATTAGAATAGCTGTCAACCAAATCACTACTGCAGCAGCTTGCTTTTAAGCAAGGAAGGCTCACAAACCTCCATCCATCCTTGGCGAGGTAGCTGAAGATTCCATCGACAACACTTGCGAAAAACTGCCCTCCAGTGATGAAGAGAGTGTTAATGGTGACTAATCTGCCTCGTAAGTGTGGTGGAGCCACTTCTGCGATGTACACTGGCACAGTCATAGATGCTACACCTACAAGAATAAATTCAGTTGCAGTTATAAAATCAAAAGAGATACTACATCGCTTCTTCATCGTAAAATACTATTTTGAGTTTGGCTGAGACAGAGTTCGTTTTCTTCATAGTAGTTAGTATAGGGCTGTGTTTTATATTTGTAGTGGAAATGGTGTTAACTATTCAGGGATGTTTTCTTCCTCCCTTACCCAGAGTCAAGGGCTGTTCTGCCTCTCACCCCACCCCACCAACGAGGCTGGGGGCACACAAGTAGTTGTGAGGGGATAGCCAGGACAGCTGACCCCAACTGATTCAAGGGTAATTCCAGACTACTATGGCATCATGCTCAATATATAGAGCTAGGGGAAAAGGAGGGAAAGGGGGGACATTCAGAGTTGTAGAGTCTGTCTTCCCCAACAGCTGTAACACATGATGGAGCCCTGCTCCCCTGCAAATGGCTCAACACCAGCTTGCCTGTGAGAATGAATTCCCTGATTTGCTTTGCTCATGTCCATGGCTTTTGCTATACCTACTAAACTGTCTTTTTTCCAAGCCACGAGTTTTCTCACTTTTACTCTTCCAGTTCTCTCCCTCACACTACCAGCAGGGAGTGAGAGAGCAGCTACACAGGGTTGAGTTGCTGACATGACAAGCAGTGACACGAACTGAGCTGGATTTGGTGCCCAGTAACTCCACAGAATACACCACCTCTCCTACCCTGAGTAACCACCTCAACAGACAGAGCCCAAAGTCACTGACTAAAGGAACTCAGTGGAATTTACAGACACTTTACAGAGGTGGTCCACAGACTGTGGGAATGATATGTGTGTATTATAGCAAAGAATGGGAGGGGGGTTCACGGGTAATAAGAATGCATTGCATATAGATGGAATAAGGGCTGGAGAATGTGCTGGTTTCAGCTGTGGTAGAGTTACTATTCTTCACAGAAGCCAGTACAGGCTACACTTTGGATTTAAACTTAGGACTTGATGTTTACAAAACTAACCCTATTCAAGGCAAAATTTGCACACACTTAAATGGAATAAGCTGGACAAATTTGATTTCTGACTTTCAAAGAATGAAAACAACAAAAATACAACTAACAAACTCTAGAAGCATACCCAAAGCAAATTTTTGCTAGCAGCTGTATTGGAATTGTAATGATACAAAGAATAATTTTCTTCAACTCACATTGCATTTACACTGAAATTAAATAAACTGATAGATATAACTATAGTTTTGAAAGAAAGAGATGCTATGATCCAAGTAAGCACACCTAAGTCAAAGTGACTAACTAAAGACATCAGGTGTTGACAAAACTCTGTTTAAAAAGAACTTTAGCATGGTTTCCACAGCCAACAAAAATAAGGCCAAGCATTATTATTATTATCATCATCATCATCATTAATATTGTGCAATTTCATTACTGTTGTAGAACAATTGCTTCTTGACTTGGTTTAAAAATATTCCGTGTGCTATTTCAAGCACAGGTTGGCTGGGTCCTGAGCAACCTGATCTAGAGAGAGGCCTCCCTGCCCATGAAGGGGGATTGGAACTAGATGATTTTTAAGGTTCCTTCCCACCAAGCTATTCTATGATTCAATGCAAAAAAACTCCATCACCATAAGGAAACAAGGACTAACACACTAAACCACAGCTGCTTTTTATTCTGTTTTAACACGGGTAATATTTCCTACTAACTATGTGATGAGTCATTTGTGCAAAATACAGAAATGTCCATGAACACAAACTGTAAAAACAGAGTTCAATAGTGTATGAAGAGCACACCTGGGTGCAGCACATGCTTTGGGGATACAAATCCCTATTTCCTTACAAGAACCAACACTGACAAGAAACAGTAATTTCTTTTGTGGTTGAAACTGGAAGTACATTGACAACAGCCACCCAAAAACTGAAGTCAGCTGAGATACAACTTGAGCACAGTGAGCACAGCCAAGCACACCATCAGACACGACACACCTTCCAGCCTGAGGCAGTTCCACCAGCTCCAAACAGACAGCACAGGCCAGTGCCACAGCCCCAGCAAGAAATGGGGTCACCTAAAAGCATGCACATTGCTCCTAAAGCACAGCTATGATTCCTGGCTTGTGTCACAGTAGAAGGGCTTCATCATGGGATGGCACAGAATTCAGCTAGTGCCCCACTGCCTGGCTGACTCACCAAACTAAGAGCAAAAAATCATCTTTAGCAACAAGGTTAGCCTGACAGGACTGTTGGGAACCTCCGAAAGCTTGAGCCAGGAATACAGATTGTTTAATAATAAAATTGCATGAGAAGATCCTTTGTTGCAATAGGTTAACACTCACAGCAGCCTCTCAGCATGATAACCCAGTTCCCAGCAGAGCCTCCCAGGACATGCCAATGCCTCTTCCTCTTATCAACTGAGCAACCAGCACAGAATAAAAATAGCAAATAAAAATGTCAGGGAGAAAAAAAAGAGCTTTAAAAATTCATTCAAACAATTTTCTAAGCCAACCAGAATGCACCATGGAAATAAGCATTCAAATAGTCCTTTGTTTATTTGACAGAGAAGTGAATTTTCAAACCCAGCCCAACATTAGGAGCATTCCTCTCCCATTATTTCACATCAGTATTTGAAATAATGGTGATTAAAGTGATGGAGACTGCACACACATAGGGCATGTCACCTCTAATGTCCATGCTTGCTTCCCCACTGCAGCGTGGCCATCTTCCCATAGGCTCCTTGGGACTGTAGGTTAAGATGTATCTTTGACATACATAATCATGTAGTGAAGATAATTTGAGAATTAAAGATGGCTGTATGTGCCTTTTACTGTAAAGCAGTTAGAAAGATGTGCACAACCAAAACCAATACAATGCTTTGTAAAAAAGCTACCTTTTACCTCCCCCTTTTCAATTAGGACTGATTCTACACAGGACCTGCAGAGGAATCTTGCTCAAAGCATGCCAGCCAAAATGCTGGCATGCTTCTCAGGCATCCAAAAAGCAGGACCACACCAATGTCCAAACCTGCAGCTCTCACTGATGTTCGGAGCATACCATCAGCCCAGATCCACTGGTAGCTGCAGCTATGGCACTGGCCTCTTACAGGTGAAACTAAAACCTGCTACATAACATAGGGATGGTATGAAAGTTACCAAGGATTTGCAAAAAGTCTTGAACAAGAGGCGTCATGACAACAGATTTATTGCTTCTGGTGCCTTCATCTCCCAAGTTGATGACTACAGGAATAAACAGAAAAGGAAGCTTGCACACCCCAACAGTCCTGTCACAAGCTAGCCAGTGATACCAGCTATTCAGCTGGCATTGATACAATAGTTGAAATTATTTATTATCAAACCTGCAATAAATAGCTCAAGATTTCTCAGAGAAACCTAAGGATTTAGAGTTATTAGTCCAAAATCACACAGAACTGCTTAGATTGCCAGAAACATTTGAAGACCATCTAGTCTAAGCACTGTTCAAGCAGGGGCAGCTAGAGCAGGCTGCCCAGAACCATGCTCAGTTAGGCCTTGACCGTCTCAACATGTGGATCTCCAACCAAAACCACTCTGTAATTCTGCAACTTCCATGCCAGCTTTCTTGCCCTGAAAAATGTCTTCACAATGTTGGTGTCTAAAACAGCTTTTATGGATTTCTATTCAGACCTTACTTCCTCTACCGTGTGTCCCAATCCTACAGGTTCAAAGCATTCAAGCAAAAATCTCAGTTGAGAAGAGACATTTGTTACATATTTTCAATTATCATTTCAATATCAAAACATGTGCTTTGTTACTTTGAGTCTGAAAGAGTGCAGCAGGAGGTCTCAGGGAACAGGAGGAGGCAATTAGGAAAGCTTTCCCAGTTCATCTGACTGCCATGCAGCAAGCATTCATACACAAAAGCAAAGTTCTTCTTGGAAAAAAACACTAGGAGTGAAAAAATGGCTATTCTGAAACCAATTAAAATAAGAGGAAAAAAAATCATATGACTTTAAAGAAATAATGTTTTAGATTCTCCAGTGTTGTTTACATTACTCATTTGCTTTTAGTTGCCTTTTAGAATACATCAATGTTCTCCAGACTTTCCTCCTCTGATTTCCATTTGAGACACTAGAACACAGGAGAGTAAGTTCTTCTGAAGAGGCATAGTCAGAAGCAATGCATTAAGTATTAGTCAAGTATAAAAACCTCTAAAATACATAACCAGTATTTGTTAGGTAATTACTTTAATAGCCAGATATTAAAGGAATTTGAAAACAAAGAACAGCTTTCCTAGCAAAACAAATATAGCTGCAATGGAATCTTTCCTTAATCTTTCATATGAGAATGCTTTAACTTACACGTAAATGACATTTTCTAATATGCTCTCACTGTTAAACTGCTCACACCAAATAAAAGATTCTTGCTGCAGGCAAGTATATCACTACATAACTAGTAGAGCTGATAAGTGACAAGACATGAGAAAAAGAAAATGAAAACAATTAACTGGAAATCTGTCAGAGAAGGCTGAAGCTCTGCATTGTGCACCACAGCTATGAAACATGAAAAAAGAGAGCAGGGAAGTCCAATCTTTATCCACCTGAGTAACCAAGGCATGAACTTTCTGTCCTCATTAAAGGATAAAGTTTAGAAAAAACATAACAGAAGATTCTTTAAATTTCAACCAGAAGATGCATCTAATTATTATACAGGAAGCATCAGATGACACAATGGGCTGAAATCATCATATTAAATGTTTTTGCACTAAAAATAACTTAGAAGACTAATTACTAGGGCTCCTACTATAATCTGCAGACTTACCAGTAGAAAGCAGAGACAAACCTGTACACAGCTCAATTTGAAGACAATCAATAGACCAGAGGTGTGAAAAGACATTTTGGGATCACTTTATCATCTAGAAAGGTATTTCCAGCATGAACATGCATGCATCAAAGCATTCATTAAAAAGTTCAGAAATTAAGTCACCAAGTCTACTGACAATAGAAATAAAAAGGTCAATGAAAGAGAGCTCCTATGATAATTAGAATCATATTTTAAGAAATGAGATTACCACAGAAAACACAAGGACTAAAAACAAATCCAAGTTATTGTTTGTAAAATGCATTTGAGCATTAATGCTAAGGAGATGGAATAATTTTAAACACTTATTTTGCAAGATCAGACAGATATAAATGTACCCTGTCCAGATCAGGCTGTCCACCACAGCTCCTGCTATGTCTCCTAGTGATAGGAGGGAAGGTACGTCATAAAAACAAGAGATGAGCAACAAAAGCTGGAGACAGGATATTGAATGAGACGTATTTTTACTCCTAGCACAATAAAAGAGCTCTAAGGCAGTAGGAATGTGTCAGTCTTTTCACTGACATCTGCCAATAACCAGTATCAGGAACAGCAAAAACACAGGAAAGGGTTCCTGACAAACTTCTGTTGTTACTGCAACTCAATTAGTCTTTCATGCTTAGTAATAAAGAGGACTGATGAATAACTGTAAGTGCTAAGGAAGCACATCCAGGAACTGATGTCTCTTTGCATCATGGTTCTGTCCCTCCTGTCCAGTTTGTGCAGGCCCTTTGCATGAAAACCAAGTAAACCAGGGAATACAACCAGCTAGAAGGATATCCACCTGCCTCTTAAGGGGGTTGTACCACTTATCTCCTTTAAACAGTTCACAATGACATCAGAAGACTGTACTGGTCCCCAGGCAGGAGTAGTTATGACAATGGAGTAACATGAACCACCATGGGACTCCAGATTGTCCAGGTGGAAACTAAAATTAAAATATGAAAAAATAATTTAAAATGTACAAAGAAATCTCTGATCTTACTTCTGAGTACAGCAATTAATCTCTATTAACAACAAAGAACATACACAGTTTATTGCAAAAATTTGTGTTGTTAGCTCCAAATGAACAGGCAGAAACTAAACTTTCCTTTCAAAACATTCTTAACTAACATATAAAGCTGCACTGAGGTACTTCACCAAGGTAAAATATTTCACATATTTTGCAAGAGCAAATTTTCAATAAAATGTTAAACTTCAATGCTGCCAACTTTAAAATTCACATAATTAAGAAGCATTCCATAATGGTTTGTGTTAATGGTAAGGATTCCAAGCAGCAAGTGATTCCACAGAGGATTTATGAAGGCAACCTGATGAAGAAGCAAGTTTATGGCAAAGAAAATCAGGAATTAAATATTAGCAGAGGTTGCCATGCTACCAAAAAAAAAATTGAATACAAAGTCAAGGTAAGTTTTGTGTGAGGGTGCAAGGGCAGTATAAGCAAATAGCAAATTCCTAATGTGACAAGGGGAAACTTGCCAACCTACAGCTGAGCTATGTTTTCTCACAGCAACTTTGCAGGAAATCTGGTAAACTTCCTACATCTTGGATAATGGACATGCAATCTAAAATTAGTGCCTTGGAAATAAGACTGACCCCAGAAGTATGTCACATTATATAGACAAAGAGACTTTCATCACATATTTTCTTTCAGTTGTGTTCCCACAAAATTATACTTTAAGGTTTTTGCTTTACTATGACAAAACCAGCTTTCTGGCCAACAGATAATTTTAGAATAGTGCTCACATCTGAGTAGCAGACCTCAGGAGGACAGGGGCAACATGCTGGTTAACTTCCTGAAAGAATTGAAGAGTTCTAAAATAACCCTATAACCTGTACCATCAAAGAAGAATCAATTCCAATAGTTTGTAGAGAAAGCAAATCCATCAGTGACAAAAGGGATACATTTTAACTGCAAAGGATACTTATTTTAAAAGACCATTAACTTTCACAAACACACAGGCAGGAGCTGTCAACAATCAGCCACCCCCTATTGTACAGCCAGCTCCACAACATACTACAATTACATTGCTCAGCCTAATCAGAAATTAAGCCTTTTTATAGTCTCAGAGTCCTTTTGTGCTCTTACAGTTAACACTTCAGCTTTCAGTAATGACAGTCAAGCTAAGGGGATAAGAGTACCTTATTAAACATGCTAATAGGATATACTTGAGAAAGCAGTGCATTTGAAAGCTGTTCTAGTACAGTAACCATTTCCCTAGCAGATAAAGCTAAAATATTCAATGCACAGCTTGTATTTGAGTGTGAATATCTGTGAAAGCTCAAGTTCCCTCTAATATCTAGGCTTCCCACCCACTGCACACATCTAGTAAAGGCATTATCAGCAGTTCATAACTGGTCACTCAAAGTTATTTCAAGGATGACTGGCAACACACTTCCCCATTTAGTATCTCCCCTATCTCAGATTAGTAAAAGTCAGTTTCTTAGCTGTGGCACAACTGCACTGGCTACAGGACAGCATTGATGTGCACAAGGGCAGTGGGACAGACCAGCAGCACAAAAACCACATGAGAACATAGGTCACAGTAATGGACAGATTTAGGTGCATCTCTTCTAGAATGGGGGTCCAACACCAGCAGCCTTTATTAAAGTCTGGTATTTTAACACTAATTTACTGAATTGTAGAGAGCTGGTTCATCATAACTAAAGAATCTGTATTGTTGAACTTGTTGTTGTTATTATTACTTATAGACTAAGTAATTCCAGACCTTTATAACCCTACCTAGCCACCAGCCCAAATCTGTGTGACCAGCATTGTAATTATAACCAAAACCCTATGTGACATCATGGCATCCAATTGTGAAGGTGTAAAGGACTAGAGAAAAATGTAAGAAACGCAAATTAATCTCCTCACTAGTAGACATTGTCTCAGATTTATAGAACAATCATATCTTAATGAGCCTGAATAAATAATTCCTTTCTGATGACCACAAGAATTCTTTTTCACTGTTGTGTGTTATGAGCACGGACCAAAACCACAAAATCCTTCTTAAGAAAACCTCAAATTGCATCCAGTAGAAACAACCACCACTGTTCATACAGTAAATGGAATGCCCCAAGAAGATAGCATTAGCCTTCCACAAGGGTAATTTCAAATTTCAAGCTGTCTCTTGTTCAAAAGATACAGAAGTAAATTCAGCTCATAACAAAATTAACATGCCAACACAGAATACCATTCCTTCATAATTAAAGTGTTAAGGCCTTTCTCTGGCACCTCCAGGACAGTATCTCAGAAGAACAGTCTAGGGCAATCACATAAAGAGACATGAATACTGAACAAAGCATAATCAAGGAAGGACTATTTATCACAGTACTGATTTTCCTACACTGAAATTCTTAAAGTCAAGGAATATTTTTAATCTGGAAACTGGGGGTTATGAAATGGAAAAAAGTGAGCCATTACATTTGAGGGAAGACAGACAAGAACCACCTACAGTACAGTGTGAAAGTTTATTTTAATAATAATAAATTTTAATAATAACTAAAGCTTCTTTAACTCCATTTATTAAAAGAAAACAGTTTAGGAGTTACAAAAATAATGTAGTAATCTTTCATAACAAGTAAGCAGTAATTTAAAAAATACTGAGAATATTCTATGATTCTAAGTGTCAGAAACACTTCATCTGTGGGGTCCTATTCAACATCAACATAATCTGTGGAACAGCTCATTTTGGGAAGAAACTATTCTTAAATAACTTTTTCTATCCAAAATTATTTTGAGATTATTCAATGTTATAATTATAAAATTAAAAAATGCTCAGAGAAAATTTATCTTGAGTGACAAAATCAGAAAGAGAGAGTGGGATTTAATTAACCAGAGGCAAAATAATCAAGATTATTATCCAGAAAACATGAAGCAAAGCTCTTTGCAACTGTCCAAGCCTATGATCACACCTAACACTACAGATGCCAGTTTACACTTTCCAGTAACCCAGAATTAGTTACCCATGTTCAGTCATTCTTTATGGCTACCATCTGTTCCTATTAATCCAGGCTGTGAAACTCCTAGCCAGACCCCACCCAACTGCCTGAGTTCCTGAGCATCCCACTGAGAATGCCATACTGGGAATCTGCGCCTGTAGCTAATATCAGTAAGATCTCATTTCAGAAAGATACAAGAAATCAAGAAGAAATGCATTTTTGAATTATTATAGCAATACTAGAGTAACAATCAACCCTAGAACTGAGTAAAAGCCACCAAAAGCAACTAAGAAAAAGTTCTGATTTGTTGTTTCTGAATTAATTTTGATCAAGAACTATTTGCAAAAATCTGTAATTGCATTGTAAGATGCAGACCCTTCATTGTGAAAGGTTAAAACAGCCTAGATGTTTATACCACTCAACACTTTTATTTTTATCACGTTGCAAAAACTTCTCATTTCAGAAAATAAGAGCATTCTTTATTTGCACTTGAAAATTGTGAATACAACATGATAGTTTTCTTTATGACAGCTTGTATAAACACCTAAGTCAAGCACTACTTGATCTACTTCAAGAGTGGTTTCAGTTTAAATAAATACTAATTGAGATAAGTAGTGCTTTTCTGTAGACATTCTTTAGCACCAGCTGACTGCACTGTCTGTGCTGCTCACACCTAGGAAGAGCTGCCAGTTGAAGGTGGGCAGCCCCAGCCACAGATAAGGAGCTGCTTCCCCATCCAGTGGCTACTCCCTCTCCAGCAAGGCTGGGATCCAGATGAGAATTCACATCTCAGCTACCCCACTGACCATTTGAGACTTTTGACCTGGTAGCCGGCATGGAATTGTGTTGAGGCACGCATCTGAGAGGCTGGGGATGCCAATCTGGCTCTTTCTGATGACTTAGCCACATAAACTGCAATTTCCAGCAGGGCAGTTTGGTTTTATAATGACCCAGAAAGATTTGTCAGGGCTCATCTGCATAGCCATTCATATATGCCTCAAATTCGGCATTACAAACAAAATCTTTACATGGTTGTAAAAAAACAATCCCACATCAAAAAACCCAGAACAATGGTTGAATGCTTCAAGGATTAGAACATATTTTCTGGGCAGAGAAATTTTATTTTCAGAGGACGAGAGTAATGGTTTGAAAGCTATACAAGAAATGAATGTTCCTTTCTAACTTTATATTTTTGTTTATATACCATTCTCCCCCTAATTCTACTACAGTGATGCTTTACCCAACTTACCAGAATTATAAGGGAAGTGGTATCTATACAAACATGAACAAGCTTTAGAAGCTGAACTATAACTCAGTCAAAAACATACCATCAGGTAATACCTGAAATGTATATTAACTCTTCAACTAAAACCTAAATTGTTTTCAACAGTGCCCCTTTCTACAAGTACAGCTATCAAAACAATGAAACTGGTTAACTTCTCTGCAAACTGCTTTTGGTTTCACTGGGTTAAAAGTCTGGAGACAGTTAAACTGTCTCCAAACATGAAGCTTCAGATGAAGATGAGCAGAAGAATGCATTTTCTTACCTATCACTTGCAGTTGATTAAAACAAAAATTAGAAAGACTAATCTCATTGCAAACTTAGTGTTTTAGAGAAACAAACTAACATTTTAGAGAAAAAAACCATTGAATTATTTCATTCCCTATTCAGGAAAGCCATTCAAAAAATAGTGTCTGTTTAATGCATATTCCCAGTAATTTTGTGCTTGCTATGGGTAAATAGATTGCAAACATCAACACTCAGAACTATATTTTTATGGAAATTGCTACATTTATTCACTTGTGCAGAAAACAGCATGACTGGTAAAAAGACAGGTATATACTAGTTACATGGTTTTATAACTGTCACTCTAAAAAATAAACAAAAGCCTTGTAAGCCTTTTACAGCCCAAGGCTTGATTTTAAAAACAAAGTTTCAATTATGTCCTTATAATGCAAGTAGCACTCATAACAGTAATGTAAGTATAACTACAGTTATAATGAAAATATAGGAATCACAGCAACTGCTCAGTTTCTTCCTACACTAGCAGATTTGTATACAACCAAGCTTGTGTCTACAAACACAAGTGATCCATGTAGAGATAGTAAAACATCTTTTTGACCATATGGCAAAATATTTGCAGCATTGGAGAGTGGGGGGTGGAAGAAATCAGTACAGTACTTCTTCCTCGACGTACTGTCTGTAGCACACACATTTTGCATGCCAGGGAGAGTAAAGCCTTTCCTAATGCACATGGGTTAAGTCAACCAGTGCTGCACACTTCTTTGCTTTAAGAGAAGCAGCTCAGCTTAAAAATCTAGCTACCACATGTCCTTCTCCTCATGATCTGGAGTTTCCCTGCCACCAACTCAGTAACAGCTGCTCAGTGCCAGTGTAATGCAACTGCAATAGAAGAACATCCATAGAAGAACATATGAAGGAATCCCAAGTAAAGATCTCTCAAGAAAAGTGGTATTTTCAGAGAGGGTTTTAACTATTAGGACAAGGATCTTGCATTAGAGTGCCCTTAGCAGAGGGATAAGCCAATTCCAAATTTCTTCATGTCACACAGGTTTACACATAAAAGAGACTTGTGACTGCTCTCCTCTACTATCACAACCACAGTACTCATGGTGCAATACTCAAGCTGTCAAGGGATACAAGGTGACTTTAAACACTTTTGATGTGTATTTACTTCCACCAGGGTCTTATACTGACATAAAAAAAAAGAAGCTACAAGAATGAGCCTGCTGCACTTGAGAGGGAAAAAAGCAAGACAGTAGTGCCAAGTGCTAAAAGGAAAAAAGGAACAGATGAACTATTCCATTACCAATATCTAAGGGACAAAAAGCTGAGGAAGCCTCAGCCAACCAGCAGTGGATGGATGCTGCAGGTGAAAAGAAATGATTGCTAAATTTTGTCAAGGAAATGGACTGCCAAAAAGCTTTCTGGGAAATGTTGCTCTCATGACTCTGTTTTTAACAACTTGCAGTTCTCTAGATGCATTGTGATGGGCAGTCATCTTCCAAATAACAAATGTAATTCTGGTAACAGTTGCTCTACTTCAACATTTACTTTGCACTTTGTTATGTCCTTACTCAGCACCGAGCACAACTCCTGAGGTCCCACTGCAGAGAAGCTCCTTCCTGCCCTACTTCACTCTCCAGGTACATTAGCAGGGGAGGATTTGGGCAGAGCTCCAGGTCAGCCTATGGAGAAAGGTGGGCAAGCACTCCCTTGTTCTTAGGAAATCACATTAAGTGATACAAGATTTTGATAACTCTAGATGATCTGAAGATTGAGAGGAAATAAAGACGGGTATCTGAAGTGCCATTCTGCAGCTCAGGGCATTGCATTGATTCTCCTGTGTGTCAGTCTGCTGTGCTACCCCCATTCAGTCAGAGAATAGTGGAAATGAGAAAATTTAATAAAAATTAGGAGTAGCAATTTTAAAAAGTGTATCTGACAGTCCCATTCCAATTAACACAGATACAGCAAGTATCTCCAAGATAAAATCTGCTTTACCTGTGACTTGCACTACACGAGTTGCAGTAAATCAGCGTAAGCTGTCAGATAACAAGCTGGGCAATGAAATACTCCACTGCTTCAGTTTGCTGTCTGCCAGCCTCTGAGTGACCCAGCTTCTTTGTACTTAAGGCACAGCTACTACAGAGTAGTAAATCTTCACTCCTTCATACCTGCTCCCACTCAAAAGTGGATTCCTTCTATCCTTAAAACGGAAAAGTTTATAGTTAAAAATGAAGCCACATTCTCCTTCCAAGTGACAAGATACTCTCATTTAAGGTTCAAGCTTTCAGTGAAAAGATTCGTGCACAAGCTACCACTGAGAAAAATAACCAAATCCAGGATCTCGCTGAAAAATAAACTTTGCAAGCCCTGTGATAACAGCATTACTCCACTTTCACAGAGAAAAAAATATGAAGAAATTTCCACACTTGAGGATAACTGAAAAGTCTTAGACCAGAGCAGGGAAGGATATCTGAATCCTCACAGGACTCTTTCCAAAGAAACTCTATCAAGTAATTACTATCTCCCATCTTGATTTTCCCTGCATCACATTTCACCTGATCTTTTAATTAAGTTTTCATAAAGCAAGATTTAATTGAAATGTCAATTATGGTAAAACCTAGCTACATATAATTGAATTTTCACTCAACAGTAAAAATTATTTTATTTACATTTTAAAACATGTTTGGCCTACTTCCCCTTTCTTACTTCCCAAAACAAAAGTTAGGGACTGCTGACAATACTGCAGGAGAGCAACATTAGAAAGCAGAATTAATTACCCACTGGGGAAGAATTATTAAACTGAGCACTAATAAAGTAACTTAGTAGGAATGGAACCAGTTGTGATAGCTTCTAAAAATGTACTAGGAACCTACAATGAAGAACAAAACAGCTCATAGGTGACTGGATCTCTGAATTAGTCACTACCCACACCTACCTGCCCAGTTAGTACTCTTTATACTTGCATACAGCAAGAAAATAATAAAACCACGGTATTTTCCACATAAAATTTTACTATCCATTGCAAAGCACATGTTGATGACAGGCTTTTGTCAGTGAGGTTGGGAAGAAGACACTGCTCTATCAGAATGCTACTCTTCCAATCACTAAAGATAACCTCAATGACAGAATCCTCCTCCCTAATACTTGTAACCTACTGTAATAATAATTCATGGACTGTTTCCAATGCAGTGTGTGCTTTCAGCACTTTAAATGTCTACTGCTTGCCATCTTGAGATCTACCTTTCAAATACTGTCAAGTTCACATTCACCTGCTCATTCTGAGCTTACACTGTCATCCTTTCTTAATTTAAAGGACTTTTTAATTGCTAATATGTACATACCCTTTGAGCAGTGTTTCAGTATACCATATTGGAAAACTCAGGCTAAGGAATGATTTACGAAAAGCATTTAGTGGCATTCCTTTAACAGCACTTGTGCCATTTGCTCATAAGGCACAGAACAGGCTTGTGGGAGAAAGTGAAGAATAAGCACAGTCAGTGATACAGCATGTCAGAGTTTCTGGACATTCTGGAAGTTAAGTCTGCCTTACTCCACTGAGATACATTTTAGAATGTTTTTTAGAGGTGGACTGATTTTTGGCAATCTTTTTCTTCTCAATGACAGGTATGTGCCAATTTGTATATATGTATCTATGAATGCACAGTTTGCACTTCCAGTTAAGTAGAACTACCTACACTTACAAAATCAAGTCATAATTAAATAATAAAATTACAAATTCATTAAATAGAAATTAATTAATCAGTTACAAATAATTTACCTGCATTTCAGTAAGACTCAGTGTCTGGCTGTCCTGAGACCAGACTTCTCTGAGAAGTACCAACAGTACTGCCTGTCTACAGGCCAAACACACACCAAGGAGGGACAGAAAAGAGAGCTAATTTCCTCTGCAGTCAGAGAAGAAATTGAAAATCTCACTATAATGTCCATTAAAAGAAATTGCACTGTTGAAGAGGTTATGACTGATAGAAAAAACATTACTTTTTTTAAAACAAGTCCAAGAATACTTTTGAAAATGCAAACATCAGTTCCACCTTACAGAAAGAAAAATGGAGGCATAAGGCACCACAATCACTTGATGATCCAAATGCCAGAAAGTGACAAATCCAAGAATTTCAGATTGGCTTTATGTTTAAACAGCGAAAGACTGTATCAGACACTTGAGGACTCATTGCGCAAGTCACATCTCCCAACAGCACAATAGATATTTTCTTATTCATAGGTTCACAGAATGGTTTGGGTTGGAGAAGGCCTTAAAGATTATCTAGTTCCAGCAACTCTGCCACAGGATGAGCAGAGGCACCTTCCACTAGACCAAGTTACTTAAAGACCCTTCCAGGGTGGATCCACAATTTCTCTGGGCAGTCTGTTCCAATGCCTCAGCACACTCACTGCAGTATTTCAAGTGAGTGACAAGGTGAAACAACCACATGCATGTATTTAACTTATTTAATGCAATTCAGGCTTGTGCATTACAGAAAAAAACTTCATGCTACAACAAGATGAGTTTGAGGCTTTGTGTCTGCAGGTCTTTGTATCAGCGTGATTTTTTTTTTCTTGCAATAGTGTTCTAGCTACAATTGCTCCTGCAGCACACAAGCAAATGGAATGGGCTCCAAGTTATAGAACAGGCAACCCCATCTGGCACATGCACTGGCAAAGTTTACTGTGACTTAGAAAACCAATGACTACAGGCCCTGTAACAAGACAAATTTCCAGAGTATAGAACACACAGAGCAACGATGAAAGTGAGATGCAGCAGACCAGACACTTCTTGGAATATTACAGCCTCAGGGATGTATATATTTTAGTGGCTGATAATGCTGACAAATAGAAATACAAACCAAAGAACACTCCAAACAACTGTGAAAAGGAGACAGAGTAAAACAAACACTTCTCAACCTATTATTGCTTTAGGGATGCACGTATTTTAGTGTTGATAATGCAGGACAAATAGAAATCCAAAGAAAGAGCCATACATTGCTTCTGGATGATTCAGCTACATTGGGAACATATTTGTGTGAGACTGAGAAGCAGGCACACAGGCATTTTTATGCTTGACTACAACTAGCTGAATCATTTGCTTCAAGCAAGAAACAGAGCACTGCTGTAAGCAAAATACCACAGAAGATTAATAGCACTTACAAATAAATACTATGTGATATCTTCAAATATCAGTTTAAAAGTCTTAAAAAGTCAGCATGTTAAGATTCTAGACAAGGAACACCAGCAAACATGCCCACAGTCCCTTAGAAGTTTCACCACTTCAGGGTGAATTTCTGAGAAATAGCTTCTGAATAGATTAAACACACAGGTGGCTCAGATCTTGCTAAAGATCCAACTTGTATTACAGAGGAGACAGGACTGCTGGTCTTCTCTGACATTCCTGCATAACAAGCTCAGAGTACTGTTTGCACCTGTGCAAGGAAACACTCCACAGCTAAGAGGATAATGATTAATAGCCCAGACAGTACATGGAAGTCAGGAAAGCAATTAACTTTGAATCAGGGAGAGGCCTGCAGACTGATACAACAGACAGCTTTTGAATGAAGGGAAGGAGTAGGTGGGGACAGAGTAGGCAGAACCAAAGCCAAAACACAAGCAGTATCTCTTCTTATTCTAAAGTCACCATCAGAGACACAACAGAAGGTAAAACAACAAAGCGTGACCTAAAAAATACGCCATGAAACTCCAGCTTTTTCAGCAGCACACAGACTGTTGAACTGGATAACATTTATGTGCCCCAGCTAGAAAACCTGCAGGCTGGGGCCAGGAGCAGAGCGAAGCCCTGAATCTGCAGGATGGCAAGATGCACAGAGGAAATCACACAGACCACACAGGTGCAAGCTAATATTGTGCCCTACACAATGTTATATTTTATGATAAACAGTATCTTCTTATCCAAATTGTCAAAGAACTTAGTGAAGCACATTCCCACTCACTAAAGGGAAGTTAGAATTTTTGTGTAATGCTCTACTCAATGCATGACCACGCTTCTGCTAAATGCACCAATGATTTTTTCCAAGAACACACCAGTCAATTATTACAAGAGGATCTGTGCTTTATTTCTCCTCCTACCCAAGAACAACACACAGCACAAAAACAGACACAAATAAGTAGTAGTTCAAAATATTCTCACAGTGATTGAATTTTTAGGCTGAAACATTATGAATGCCTATGTGCAACATTTAGCCTTTTCCACCTCTATTTTCAGGATCCTAAAATTGCCCAGGTGGCTTTGGATTTCATTCCTACCAAGCTGTTCCAATGTGAATTGGACTGGTGAGGTCAGCAGCACCTATGATTAATGCAGGAGCAGGGAGTCTACTAGGCAAAAGACTTAGCTGAACTCCATAGTGAATAAAACCAGACTTACCTTTTCCCCTCAGGCAGATTCCCCATTCCTGTGCTGATATAGCTACTACTGACCTCAACAGTCCAATAATCAAGGACCTGTGAACAAACAAAAAAGGTCACTTGTATGCAAACCTCTGCTGAAGTGCATGCTTTAAGTACACACAGCTTTGGATTTAACCACCATTTCCTCCATGCTAAGCGTGCTCCAGTTCATCCATCACCACACTGCCTTCCTCAGATGTTAGACTCTGACTCTCCACACTCTCCATCAGAGCTCCAACCAACAATCCTAAAAAAATTAACTAACCAAATCAGAGAGCAAGTACTTAGTGGTGGGTCTCTATGATTTTTATCTCCCTAATCTCATAAACAAAACTTCCTAGGTAGGCACCTACAAGCAGAAAAGTAAGTTCAAAATAACAGGCAGAGCAGCTCTTCATACAACTAAGAACAGCAAATAAAGCACACTGACCTGAACCTTAAACATACAAAAAATGCCATAAGAATGGGTATTGCTTTCCTACTATCACCTGCTGAACAAGTAGATTCCAAAGGAATATTAACTCCAACTCTAGTCTTCTGACATTGGGATTCTGGTGTACCATCCTCCACCAGCTTTACAAGAATTTAGGCTCCAACTCTCCCTGTTCCCACCTGCATGCCAGTTAGATGTTCAAACAGGCAGTAAAAATATTCCATCTCCAACACCTCATGTAGACCCTGTGCTTCTGTTATCCTTCTAGATTGCTGAAGTTGCTCCAGCCTTCTTGTCATGGTTTCCATCATGATTTATTTACTTATCTAGCACTTTTCCTATAAAAATCTCTCAAGTACTTTATTAAGTAGATTTATTAGCTTCAATTTGCTTCCAAATTTCTTTTAGGCACCTTTAATATAGTAGCTTTTTTTTTTCCTTTCACAACTCCTGATAATTTTTACAACTGGAATGTTGGCAAATTTTACAGCTGGAATGTGAAACTTATGCTACAACAGCATGAGAAAAAACTGCAACATGCTCAGAAGTTAGTTGTCTTCAGCATCAGGATCATCTAACTCTTCCTTAAAGAATCCTGACTGCCTATTCATTTCTGTGAGCTAGTGATCAAGTAAATCAACAACTCTATTTTTTCCAGGTTAAATACTGCAAGTTCCTCCAAGACTTGAGGTATAAAACCAAATGGGTCATACCGTTTGAATTTTCACAATATTAGTTTAAAACCCCACAATCACAGATAACTACCAAGTATTGTAGTACCATTACAGGCTTTGAACAAGAAACAATGATCATTTAAGGGAGGAAATCAGAGGGATGCAAACAGGAGCTGCCCATTTCCACCAGCTGGTCTGGTCTTGTTTTGGAGACTAAACTGCATCACAAGGCATGAGAACAGGATGGCACCAGGGCTCCTCTTCCATGCCCACTCCTCTGGGCACAGCAGTTCTGCTCTGGTACTGCACTAAGTGAAAAGGAGGAGTACTTCTAGATCTGCTCATCTCTTGCCCTTGGAAATGAGAGAGATGTAAAAGCAAGATCTGATGAACTGCAGAAGACAGCTGAGACAAGGGCATGAATCAAGGCAATTGCTGTAGTTTTCAAATACTAGCAATATTTAACTTTTCTATTAGAATAAATGCAATTGATGGCTTATGAACAATGGCACTGCTCTGACAGCAAAGTATCAGTCCTAAGAACACAAAGTTATTTAAGGACACTAAAGTCACCTTCATGTTTTTATGACTCTCAACTTGAAGGAAAGAAGACAGACAAGAACAAACAACCCAATGCAAAACTTCTCCATCCACCCATTTATTAGGAGTGTGGTCAGTTCAAGATAGTTTTAAAGTTCAAATTATTGGTGCCTTCAAGTAGCCCTAAGTTCAAAGTTCTTATCGGGCGAACCAAGAGTAGGAGTGCTAAAACTACAAAAACATACCCAGAGAACTATCCAGTGTTACTAAGAAAGGGAGATTGGTCAAGTCTTTGTAGGGTTCTTGCACAGAACAAGTATTTAGGAGAAGAAACAGGAGAGAATTTCTTATGAGCAAACAGAAATTAAAAAGCTTCTTCCACTGGTACATGCCAGCAATCAATTCAGTAGATGTTTCTCAGAGCAGTGCTCACCAGAACACATTCCCTATTTACAAGGCCATACACCCCACAGCAGTGGGCAATACAACCTGCGTAACCCTAGGCAGGCTCTGCTCTTGCCAACTTAGAATGCATTCCCCTGTATTTCCAGAAAAAGGTAGCAAAGTAGAAGAGCAGTGCCTAAACACAAACACATACCTAATACTTCCAGGTGCTGGAAAACAATCTTTTTTCCAAAGTGATCATGAAAAGCATAAATACTGTTTTTGCTTCCCTTGCAAGGGAAGCACCAGTGGAGAAAACCACATACATGAGGCTCCTAAACAAATGAAAAGGGAAACAAAAGGGCTGTTACTTCTTGTTTCTGTAGGTTAGCCTGCAGAAACTCCCACTTCTGGGAAAAGGCTTGAAAACTCTTGCCGTAGGGCTCCACAAATGGTGCAGGTTTCTAGAACTATTTAATTTTGTCTAGACTGTGAAAATACGGGTGATGTCAAGGTGACTCTAATTTTAGCTACACATTTTTGTTTACATAGCAGGTTCTCCACCATTTCTGGCATCTCATGGTTCTGTGCGGATATTGACAACCACTTCACTCCAGCCTCAGAGAGTGCAGGACTGAGCATGCAGCTGTATGTGCTTAGCTGGCTGTTCATTGGATTAGAGAGCTCCTCAAAGCCACCACTCAAGATGAGACTTGTGAAACTCAGACCTTCCCAAATACACCATGTTGAAAAGAGATCAGAAAGTTCTAGAACTGAGGCCTCGAGCAATTGCCTCAGGCTGTCAGGGAGAAGAAAGGGAATCCTTACTTATCCCTGAAGACTGGTCAGCCTTGCAGTGTCTGACAGCCCATATGCTAAAAGCATCAGGTATTAGTGGGGCTCTCCACACTGCCTGGGAATTTTTTTTGCCTGGAAGCTGTCTTGTCACTCAGAAGTAGAATATGCTTGCTGCTGTGGAACACTCACAAAGCATGAGCCCCAAGGTCAGTGCCATGTGATCCTGGAAAATATCAGCTCTAATGAGAACCAAGAAATCTTTCAGAGTAGTCACAGTGGACAAACATCCTCCAGAGAGCTGCTCTCTTGCTGATTTACACTGGAAAAATCAGGGAGGGAGATGAAAGAAAAGTTCAGGCAGAGAAGCTGGGTTGACAGCTCCTGAATACACACAACTAAAAAACCCATCTACAGAGGAAGGGAGGGGGAAAATGCCTGAGTGACAACTAAAGGACAAGCCCAAGGTAGAGGCAAAAAGTTGCATTTATGAATAAACATACACCTCTTTTTTTTCTTTTTTTTGTAATTAAATTTATACAACTGCTTCAGCATTTGAGCTCACTAACCCACAACCGCATGAAAGATGGCAGAACTCCAAAGAAAGTCAACCCAGGTGCAATCCCTAGGGTACACATGGAGACTTCAAACAAGAATCTGCAGTTTGAAAGAGGGGGGAAAAAGGAAGTCTGTCCCCAACTGCAGAAGAGGCAGATCCCCTTACTGTTCAGCTGAATAAGAGACCAAACCTAGGGGGAAGTGGGAACACATTGGCCAACCCCATGGCTGAACATGTGTTGTGGCCCATCCACAGCCATCCACATGCGTGGAAGGAGGGGCTCTGGGGTCACAGTGTGGCATTTCATTCATGCCAGCAGCATGTGTGGAAGGGACTTGTGAAGGAAGGAGGGAAAGACTGTCTGAGCTAAGACACCCAAGTTCAGTGACTTATATAACAGCCAAAATAAGAAACCACCTATGAAAAAATCCCCTTCAAAACATGCCTTTGCTTTGAATAAATTCTTTATGAAACTAGTTCTGACAACAAATCAGAGGAAGATCAGAAATGCAAAGAACAGGAATGTGAGCTTTTAAACCTTCATTTCTACAATTATCATGTGCAAAATATATTTTAGAAGAGTTTGCACCCAAGTTGTATCAAAAGACTTTAAGATAGTTTAGCTAATCAGATGGCTCCAGACTTATCCAGAGCCATGTTACACAAGATCTCTACAACAGAATTAACAACTGCTTCTCCTGATACTTGTTCACAGGCATAATCATTGCAAAGAAAAGCCCAAAGGTGGAACTCTGCTCTCCTGATTTTCATCAGTCACTGGTTTCAGGCTTCCAGCAGCTCAGTGCAGACCCAGGCTCTTCACAAGCTTCACAGCAGAAACACTGATTGTACAGGTCAGATGTGAAAGCCCACCAATGAAGACCCATACAACAATTTTACAAACAAAGCTGTCCATCAGGCTCATTATACCTCTGTGGTGCCAGCATGCCACACAGCCACAGCTGCTCACTTAGAGTCCAACCACCAAGTAGAAATCACCAGTTCAGGACTTCTGTAGGACTTGCAACCCAAAAGCTTACCATATTTGAATGTAATAATTCTTGAGATTCCTAAAATACTACTTTAAAATCAATTAATGTATTTTAAAATAGCATATATTCTAAAAAATCCCACTTAAGAACATACATCTGCTATAATTAATCTTGAAGTCTACTGATAATGAGATAAGGAAAAATCTAATTTTTCAGCACCTCCTTTCAGTTATTCAGTTTTTTTCATTGCTTCTCAGGATACAACTGGCAAAGTACAGACTAGTACACTCAGAACAAAAATTAAGTTCTGACAGTGCACAGCACGAGACAGCAGCCAGCACCTTGAATCTGCTGCTTGCAGTGTCCTCAGAATATCCTGCCTTGTGCCCCTGCTGACAGGACTGGGGCAAACTTTAGCCAAACAAGTCACTTAGACTCAAGAGCTCCAGCTGAGTGATTTGCTGTCTCTAACATCACAGTAAGTGGATGCCACTGGTCTCCTGTTCCTGTAGCAAACAAAGCATTTTGAAAATAAGCCCACCTACAGTGCCCACATGAATTTTTCAAGGTAAGGAAATACCTGTGTTTAGCACTGCAAGCTTCCTTCAAGTTGCCTTTTTATCAGGAGTAAGACCATAATTTCAATTTTATGTCACCTATGAAATTGATGCTATTTTTTCCAAAATAAAGATAATCATAATTCAACAGGGATTATGTTTTAATAGAACAGTTTGACCAAGTACAGGAAAAATTATTTTAGAAAAATTCCCATATTTTAAAGACAGAAAACAAATTTGAAGGCTTATGAACTATGGAAATTAATTTCTTTCTTAAGTTAAATAAAAACAATAGCAAAAAGGCCAAAATACCTCCCTTATGACTTTAAAGAGTGTCCAGAAGAATCAAAAACCCAAAAATTCTCTTAGACGTAACTCTGTTAGATATAACCTTATTCTGAAATGGTCGCTAAATATAAGGTAGTAACATTCATGTGCAAATTGCTGATTTTTGTGTGATACCATGAAACACAATAATAAGGGAGTCAGTGCTTGTTGACATGACATCAAACTGAGCATAGCACCATGTATCCCATCCAAGGCACACAAAATTAGAGGATTTCAAAAGATACAGTTTTTCATCTTAAATTAATCATGCTACGCTGAAAGATTTCAGCTCCAGTCAGAAGCCAATGTACCCTTCCAGATGCTTTTGCACAACAATAGATTAAACTCTTAAGATGCAGAGATTCAATCTCTGCACACACAGTAATGTCATGGCCTTAGACCCTGGAAGCTTGGGTGACCATCTGTGGGCACTGACAGCACAAGAGTCAATTGCAACAAGCCAGAAATTTGTCTCTCCATCCCCCACCATCCCTACTGCCAGCTTATACTAACAAACCACTGTCTCCAGAGGTAAAAATAACCCATGAACCTCTGGACTGAAAATTACAAACATCTGTCAGAAGCAGCACAGCATATTTGTGGGTGACTCCAAAATGTGCCAAGGTGTAAGATCCTTTAAAAAAACCTGGTAGACACTCTAAAAACAGACTGAAGCTTCTGAGCTTCCCATATTGGGTTGCCAAGGGAGGATGAGAAGTTTAATCTAGTTTTCCAAGATAAAAATACACTGAATAATACCTGAAAACTCAGTTGTATTTAAAAAAAAAAGCCCAACACACATATCCTCATCTTTCATAGGGCAACATGTCATACCAGTTATTTTCCAGTATTTCCACAGCATATCTAGCAGTCCAGATTATATGGCAGACCTTTATTTAACCACTTCAAATATAATACAGAGTTTGTACTACATGATGCAAGTCCTTTGGATACATTTGGTTATTTTTGTCATTTGGTATTGAGCCTTACTGTCAATAGAAGCCAACCCCACCAGGGGAGCCATGACCATATGCCAGAGCTTTTCACTCCTGCCTAATTCTGTGTACAACCTTGTTTCATCTACTCATAAAATGACCTACATATGAAATTAAAAGACGTTAACAGGGAGTACTACGTATGTCAGATTCAACTATAGCCTTTAAAAAATATATACTACAGACATTTTGAGCACAAATCAAGCCCTGAGCAGTAGGATTACATTGTGAAGATACCTCATACATGAAAGACAGGAGTCAACAAGAAAATAAGGCACCAAACCAGGCAGGTTCCCCATTGCACTGCAGACTCAGTAACACGCACAAACTGTAATCCTAAGTAATTCTGCTTTCATGAGAGCTTGAGTAACGTGTACATTAAGTAATGCCTAAGCCACGCATTCAGCAAGAAAACAAAACCCTGAAAAGCTGATCATAAATTGAGCACCATTTATTCTACATGCCAAACAAGACAGGAGTATCTAATTATCCAGCTAACGATTGTACATCAAGACAGAGATCAGCTCTGGAGAAGCAAGCTTTATGCTGGCACTTCCTGAACCCTGCTCAAACTGCTTTCATTCCACAGGTGGTGTGAAAGGGTTCTTGAAAAAGTAACCTGAACAGCTCATTACCTGAAGCACCATGCCAACACCCACCTAACACCAGCTGTAAGTTTAAAACCTTCAGCATCCCCAGATGACAGAAGAATAAACTCCTCCCACTGCACACAGGTGAGCTGTTGGCAAACCATGGCCAATGGGTTCAGGCAAATTAGGACATTGGACTGATTACAGCCTAAGGAAGGACTTATTTTGCAAACATGGCTGTTTATCATTATCCTTTCTAGTCTCTGCTGCATTTAGTCCCAGTGACCACTCTTCGCCTTCTTTCTCAAGACAGCAAGTTTTCAGTAGAAACAGTCATCTCCAATCATGCCTGGTACTTGCTTTTAGTGCTTCAGTTCTGGCCTGACCTCGGGCTTTGGGACAGACTAAACAGGAGCCAAGCGAAGGACCCAGCTTTCCTGTCAAGCACACAAACTACAGTAGCCAACACAAGACAATAGGAGGAGGCCTTCACCATTATAAGATGCCAAAGGTCCAAACACGCTTGGTATCAATGATTTTTTACCTAGTTAAGATCATACTGAGTGTTACCAAGCACATGCAATCCAATTTCCTAAATGTTTGGATTTTGCCCCCATTTGCTGTAATGAATATCTGTCCAAGTGTTGCATTCTGATATCTGGCTCAGACAAATTTCTAGAGTCCAGGACACCAGAATTGTTTGGAAATGGGCAGGTGGGAGGGAATAATGGCCATAACCTTGTTCTTAAGCCATTTACTGGAACTGTCATAAACTATGTATTTAGAAATTCAGATCTGAAAAGATCGAAGGATAGTCTAAGCTCATGCTGAACATGTTTTCCCTTTTTAAGCATTCTCTATATTTCATATTAATACTGAGGGGAAGAGGGACAGAAAGGGAACATAACTGTTTCCACCATAAAAACCTATTCAACATTTGCAATAAAAGAGGATTTAGACTTGTCCTTGAGAGAAGGTCTTTATTTCCAGAAACACCTCATTCTGTAATGGCTGTAGGAAAAATGAGAGTTTTTTCCATTTCAAAAGAACTCTAAGGAAGATGGTAAAAAATGGACAAGACAGACAAATGAGAAATGTTCCTCATTTCAACATATATCCTGTGGTTTTCATCCTTGAAAGTTTAACTGTATTCCTTTATAAATCACAGTCACGAGAGAAACAGCTATTTTCTCACACAGACAAAATTAACACTGATCCACCCTCCACCAGCAAGGGCAGAAGGACCATCACATCTGCTTTTACAGCACCACAGTACTGATCATAGCACAGTAATTCATTTATTAAATGCAAAAAAACCCACATATATCTGGAGTAGATCTCTTGATGGGCAATTTGCAGAGAGCTACAGGAAAGAAACCTAAGAAATGTATAAATTTATACACAGTTAAGAAGTTTTTACTGGTTTTCAGGGAGGAAAGCATTCGTAACACTACACCACTGCACCCTCGCATTTCAGCAGTTTGTACTATGACCGAAGTGTCACATTACTGAACAGGCTTCTTACACCAACACTAGGAAGTTCTGGCTCACTTTGGGCAGACATAAAATGATAGTCAGAAGTCTCCAAGAGATGAAAGAGAAGAAAAAACTTCCACCGATTTCTAATGCCTTCATGAAATTATCCAAGCTCCCTCTGGTGGGGGATTTAATGTAGAGACTGTCCCAGTTTGCTACATGAGAACAGCTTGGAACCACTACAGATTTTTTCTTTTGTAAAACAAACCATGGTAGGACTGGACTCTGCAATTTCTGGATTTTCTTGTCATGCTTCTGTCATAGCAATCTGAGGTAAAGCTTTGATTCCGACCCTAAGCTACATCACATAAAGAAGAGCAGTCTGTGATCAAAAAAACAAAAACAAAACAAAACAAAAAAAAAACAAACAAAAAAAAATCACATTTTAAAATCATAAACTAGTGTCTTCGTGCTAGAAAATCTTCAGATCCTCAGAACATTTCTCAAGTCTTACTTCAGCTTTCCAGAGTCTCAGCAGAACCACCACCTCTGCCCCTGATGTGGACAGAGGCCAAAGAGAGATCGCTCTCCCCAGGGCACACAGGAGATCTAGGGCTCCTAGTTTTCATTTCTGTGGTTTATATATTGATTGTAGTAAGTCCCAAGTCTCATATCTCTCCAATAATTCGAATATCATTTATTTGCACCACTGTAAGACAATTCCAACATGCCTATTATCTCTCTACAAAACACACACACACAGGAATCAAGCAATCCATCCATCCATTTAATTTCTCTACGCCCCTGAAGTTGTCATTGCAACGAGTTACAGTAAAGGAACATGACAAGCTTTACAAACACAAAGAGATATCACATTTGGTACTTTTAGTATCTTCCACTAAATATACATACTACATATTGACATCAAAATTCCTGTTATCCGTGATATCTCATAGTCAAATTCAGTTTTGCCTCCTGAACTTCGTGACCAATATTATCAACATTCTGCAGCCTGAAGTCCTGATTAAACAAAAAACATGCAGAGAGGTAGCATTTAAAAAAAATTAAAAAGAACCATCCAACTTGGGGTAGGAAAACTGCAACCCGAAGTTGTTGAAGTACAGGAAAACCAGCAGGAGGCTTCATGGATGGGGTCAATTTTATTTCTGAGAGCCTTTATTATGACTCACTAACTTTTTTTCCTTAATAAGGCCACAATTTGCATCAGAGAAAGTGTGCGTATAACAAGCCTGAGGACTCAAAAAATTATCCAGTGGCTAAGAAACAACTTTGCTACACACAGCAAAACAATTTTAGTTCTCAATGTGTCCTTGTGTTTTCAGATAAGAGACACAAGATCATACCTACTATAGTCCAAGGATTCTGATTAACCTCATAGAGCCCATCTTAGATGGCGGGTATAATTCAATTATTGTCAGATAGGATGGCAGATGAAGAGCAACCCAAATTTGAGGGATATTTAGAATACAGTCTGCACAGAAACCAGCCTAACTGGTCAGAGGAAACAGTTCTCATCACTGCAAGTTCTTCGGGACAACCAACAAGTTTTACGAGAACCCACTGCTTGCAACCCATACAGGAAGGCAAATAAAGAGCAGCAATTCACGTTCAGGAAATCCAAACCCTTCCAAAGCAAGCGTTAACTTATTCAGACCAGGGAGATTACTACCTCATATTGTCCCAGAGGCATTCCTTTAGTGCCCAGGTGAAGCTATGCGGGGAACCAGAAGAGAGATACACTTTAGAAAGACAGGCATGATCTCCTCGCCCTGCCTTCCAAGAATCCCCTCAAATGCAAAGTCTGCGGCGTGCGCTGTTGACACTGACAGACCACCCTAAAGATGAAACCGCAGAAAGGATGCGAGACCATTCTCCTCGTACCAAAACCAGACAACTCTCCCAGCAACGGGGCAGGACTACACCACCCGTAACAAAATCGAAGAGGGCAAGCACACACACCGTCCCCTCGCACACCGCGCTGCGATGGCCGCGGGACCCCGCCCCGGACCTCGCTCAGCCAAGCGCTCCCCTCGCCAGCTCCCCAGCCTCGGGCACTCCGCGGCCACTTCGCCTTCTGCTTCACCCCAAGGGGCTCGCAGGGACGGGGGAACTCCCGGCTCGCTTAAACCTGGCCCGGGGGAGCGCTGCCCCCGCCGGCAGGAGCCGGGTCCCCGCGGAGGAGGGAGCCCGGCGGGGCGGTGCGGCACTCACCGATGCCCAGCCCCACCACCACGCGTCCCGCCAGCAGCGTCTCCTTGTCGCGGGCGGCGGCCAGCACGCCGGAGCCCGCCGTGAAGAGGCCGCTGGCCAGCAGGATGCAGGGCCGCCGGCCGCACAGCCCGTTCAGGACGCCGCCGGCCAGGGCGGACAGGGCGGCGGCGCCCACCGTGCCGGAGACGAGCAGCTCCTGCCAGAGCGCGTCCAGGTTGAGCTCCCTCTTGAGGAGGAGCAGCGCTCCCGACACCACGCCGGTGTCGTAGCCGAAGAGGAAGCCCCCCAGGGCGGAGAAGACCGACACCACGTAGACGAAGCCGGGGGTCTCGTCCTGCTGGAACTGGCGCCGCGCCGCCCGCTCCAGCTCTCCGCCCGACGCCGCGCTGTTGAGGCTGGAGCAGGACTCGGCGGCGATGAGGCTCCGCTCGCCCGCCGCCGCGCCCGAGCCGGCGGACCCGTCCGCCTGCCGCCGCCTCTTCTCGCCCATCAGGTTGCTCAGGCTCCGCAGCGTGTACTCCACATTATCGCTGGCCTTGCGGGACATGGGACGGCCGCGGCGGCTCCCGCCCCGACCGGGGGAGGGCAGGGGGCTGAGGCGGGGCGGCTGCCGGGCTACTCAGACTAGGGCGGCGGGGCCGCTGCTGCTACCGACGCTGCCCGTCCTCGGCGCGCCCGCCCCCCTCGGGCCGCGCTCAGCTGGTTCGCATCGTCCCCCCGCCGCCGGGCGGACTTGAGGGGAAGTTGCCGCCGCTCCCAGCGCCCGGGCGGAGCTGGAGGCGGAGGCAGGCGGGGACAGCGGCGAGCGCGGCCCGGCGGGCGCAGGGGGCGGGCCCGGCCACCTCCCCCGCCGTGCGCCCTACGGGGCAGGCGCGGCCCGGAGCGCCTGCGCACGGAGCGCTCCCGCCGCGCTCGCTCGCGGGAGGGCGGTGGGGCTGGAGATGGGCGCTGGGGTTTGGGAGGAAGCGGGGATGGAAGCCAGGAAGGAAGCCCTAGGCGGGTGGGTGCCACGCAAGCCCGGGGGCCGATCCCCGAGCCCGCGGAGCTGTTCCTGTGGAAGGGGCTGCCCGCCCTCCCCCCGCGCGGTTTCCGCGCCGCCTGGGGAGCCCTGTCCGGGTGCCAGGCGCGCGTAAGGATCGCGGTTGATTTAATGACTGGATCGTTTGAAGGGAGACACGCGTTTGTCAGTTCCTGAAGCGCTGCGTGGCATCAGCTATGTGCTGAGCAGGTTTTCGCTGCTGGGATCGCCCGGCTCTCTTCGTCCAAGCTCAGCTGCCGGGGCCATTTCAGATCCTTAGTGTCGATTGATTATCCCGACCTCCCCTCTCCGAGTGTTGAGCAGGAAGGGCCCTGGGACTGTAGAGCTCCAAGAAACCCCTTGGACGGCTGCCTTTGCAGTCGCTGGCTGTCACTAGGGGCTCTGAGCGAGCCTGCCCGCTGCACGGGCAGCTGAAGCAGGCACTGCTCTGCTGCCACTGAGCTGCAACAGGCTGCTCAGGGACGTCTCACTCCCTAGAGACACTGAAAACCCACCTGGACGTGTTCCTGTGTAACCTCCTTTAGGTAGCCCTGTCTTAGCAGGAATGATCTCCAGAGGTCCCTTCCGACCCTAACAATTCTGTGCGTCTGTTACCAAAAAAGGGAATCTTCCAGCAGTTGTTCAGAGAGGGACAGGTTTCTTGCCATATAGGAGCAGAGTTTGGAGCTTGTTCTCGTGTTTGTGCTTTAAGTAGAGCATCGTGTTTTGCTAATAACACCTTTAAACACTCGTTTTGGGGCTTTTTTCACCGGGACGCAGAGCCTGGCAGATCCTGTCAGCAGGGAGAGGTGCCCAGCTCCGTGAGGACCCAGGCGAGGTTTGCTACCAGTGTGCATGGAAGGGCCTTCCAGATGTGTTGGGACAAGATGCAATGCAGACCTTTGGGCAAAAGAATATATCATCACAATATTATAACTTGTTGTATGTACATGTTTGCACATATGTGGATAAAAAAATTCACTTTGTGGCTTAACTGTCTTCCGTAGAGATCCTCATAATAAGGCCAGCCAGCAGCCAGAGAATTTTGGTAATTAGCTGGCTCAGTTACCAGCCCACCCCCTGTGAGCAGTACTAGTCATAGCCATGTGAATTTAAAAATCAGAAGAGGGAGCAAAGTCCAACATAGCCAGCTGCACAGAGCATCTTTGGTGGTTTGCCTCTGTCTCAAAGCAAGTTGTGACATACTAATGCTGGTCCAGATAAGACCAACTAAATAGAATGGCAAGCTGTAGTTATAAAAATGAACTATAATAACAGTATAATAATGTCTATATAGTTAATCCATTTAGAGACAGATGTGGCAGTGGATTTCTAAATGCAGTCAGTCAGTTGCATGTTTGAGCCTGAACTAGATAGTAATTAAATGCATGTTAGCATTCAGTTATTTTTAGTCAAGATTTGAGTAACATTGGCACGGGGCATTCCTTATTTTGGTAAGGACCAAAATAATAGGGGCCACCTCAGTACTAGAGCAAGGAACAGTTCCAGGTTCTAGCATCAGGAATGAAATTATCACAGAATGAGCAGAGTTGGAAGGGACTGACCAGGATCATGAAGCCCAACTCCCAGCCCTGCATAGCACCATCCCCAAGAGTCACACCATTTGCCCAAGAACATTGTCCAAACACTTCTAGAACACTGCCAGGCTGGTGTTGTGACCACTGCCCTGTGGAGTCTGTTCGTGCCTAACCACCCTCTAGGGGAAAAACCTTTTCCTAATATTGAATGTAAACCTCCCCTGACACAGCTCCAGGCCATGCCCTCAGGTGCTGTCTCTGTCACCACAGAGCAGAGATCAGTGCCTGCCCCTCCTCTTCCCCCCATGGGGAAGCTGTGACTGCACTGAGGTCTCCCCTCGGTCTCCTCCAGGCTGAACAGACCCAGTGCCCTCAGCCACTCCTCACACGGCTTCTCCTCAAGGCCCTTCACCATCGTGTTGCCCTCCTTTAGATGCTCTCAAATAGTTACTTTTTATGTTGAAGAGTCCAAACCTGCCCCCAGCACTCGAGGTGAGGCTGCCCCAGTGCAGAGCAGAGGGGAGGGGACAATGCCCTCCCTTGCCCAGCTGGTGATGCTGTGCCTGAATCCCCCAGGACACGCATGGCCCTCCTGGCTGCCAGGGCACCTGACTCACGTTCAACTTGCCACTGACCAGGACCCCCAAGTCCCTTCCTATGGTGCTTGCTTTCCAGCTCCCATTCCCCAGTCTGTCTGTGTTGTAATTATGTCAAGACAGACTGGACTGGCATCACCACCAGTCTTTTATTAGCAACTTTTCACACCTTCTCTCAGGCAACTCCTTCCCTCATAGGCAGTTTCACACAGCACTGACTCCTTTTCTTACAGGCAGCTCTACACAGCTCTGACTCCTCTCCCTCCTCTCTGCATAACTGGCTAAACTTCAATCTGTCCCTTTCTCAGGCACCTTACCCAGTCTGTCCCTCACACAGCATCTTCTTACCTTGTCTGTCCCTTACCCCAGCACAGCCAGCAGACTCTGTCTCTAACTCAAAATACAACTAGTGGCCAACTAACCCGCTCTTTTGTAACATCCAAACTCATTGGGCAGGCACAGATGTTTCCACTCCTCAGTAATCAGTACAGCTGTAATTCATCTGGAGAGGTTGACTTCTGCACTATCCTTACAAACTATCTTCCCACAGACATCCGGGGCTGCCCATTGGAGGCACAGAATCTGGCACTTTCCCTGGCTGAACTGCTGAATGCTTGACATTTTGCCCAGAAAGATACTTTGAGAGACAGTATCAAAAGCTTTACTGAAATCCAAAATAATTACATTAACCACCCTTCCTTGATCAAAATATGTGATTACTAGGAACTGTCTCCTCAGGTCCAGCAGCTCTCCGTGAGCAGACTGGTTTACATTTCTACAGCAGGAAAGAAGCTGTAATCTTCCAGAAGTCTCCAGACATGCCTGACAAGCACAACACTCACTATTTTTTTTTTTATGTAAGCCCCAAATAAAAATGTGGGACACAGTGCATGAAACAGAAAACATTCACACCAAATCCCTAGCCAGCTAGAAGGAGTGCTTTTACAGAATATTGTCAGAACAGCTGGCTGTCACAAAAACAACCTGTCTTTTTAACAGCCACCTCAGATGCTGGAGGCATTCTGTATGTTGCTGTTAATAGATACTCAAGAGAGCTAACAAAGATTTTATTTTTTCTATTGATGGCCCAACACAAGCAGAAACAGACATAATTTCTTATCAGATCATGCTGTCAAGCTTCTCTCTTAAAAGGATGCCCTGAATAAATACAACAAAAAGTTCAGCTGTAAGATGCACTACACTGAAGATTGACTTCATGAGAAAGGCAGAGGATTTGTTTGGTTTGTAGATTTTCTTAATTGTGATCATCTCTCCATAGTACTGCATTTCATGATAAAAGTTGACTTATAAATGATTTCACATTAATTCAAAATGCAGTAGGTATGGTTAGTAATCTAAGACGGCGTCAGATTCAAAGAAGGATTTGTGTGGATTTTAGGCATGATATTATGCTTTCAAGAGACTGAATATTTAATTGAAACGCTGTTTAGATTCACAGCACTTTCTCATTCTCTCCTTTAAGGTGTGTTTGCACAATTGTTTGCCAGGATGTTGTGAACTAAATCAAAGAATTGGTCCAGCTTTCAAAAACTCAAATTTTTTTTGTGTTTCACAGAGTGCAGGAATAATCACTAGATTTTACTGCTTTTATGTTGTTGATACATGGCATACATCAGAAAAATGTCTTCCAGAAAATTACTGAGGACTTTGTACATGTGCCCAGAACTCTGTCAGAACAGACAGGGGAGTAAGTTCCTGTCTTTGCAGACACTCAGATGTGGGTGGATGAGTGCTGAAATCTCCTGGGGACTTCAGACCAGCCAAGATTCACAGAGAGATGCTCTAAGTGTGTTGTGTGATAGTCTGATGGCCAGTAGCCCCACCCAGCAGGTAGGAGGCCAGATTCATGGATTTGCTTCAGCCCAGGACTCAGGACCCAAGAAATCCCTTTCTCACTTCTCAAGAAGATTATATGTTCAATAGAGAAAAGATGGATTCTTAAAGGAAATTGGGTTGATGTGCAGACAAGAATGTAAGAGCTGTGGGTCTAGACAGACAGACAGAAAAGGATGTGATTCTGGGGCAAAAGATCAGCTTTATCAGTTTATAAAACTAGTTGCACACACACACACACAAAAAGGAGTAAGATAAGGAGCAAATCCTCAAATCAAGAATTCTTTCCATCTCAGTTGGTGCTGCAGAGGTAGGCATGAGGTCTTTAGCCTCATGTGAGTTTCAGTAATACAGTGTCCAACCCCATTTGTTTTTAGATTTGTAAACTAATTTCTTGTTTGTTACTGTTATGATGCCTTAAACTCTGATACTGCTTTAACAGTCAATTATTTTGCCACGAGAAATACTACTGTGCTGGGCTGAGGGGAATCACCTAGCTGAAGATGCAAAAAATATCAGCAAATGCAATTTATAACAGCAGCTCATATAATGTCTGAAACCTTGGAAAAACAATGATAGTAATGACAAAACTTTTTCTTACAAGCTAAGTTTCCTTGCAGTCTCAAGGTTCAGAAACCTTTTCAGTACACGGAATTTTATATTATTAGTATGCCATGGTGAGGTACAACGTTTTACGAAAAGTATATCTTCCTGCTGGGGAGACACAAACCCTGGCCCATGATCACACCATTTTATTGAGTTTGCAGATATGTATGAATAATATAAAGTTGAGACTGTAAGGAATTATCTAAAACAGAAAAACAGGATCTGAAAATAGGAGTTTAGAAACTATTCAATATAAGCATTGTATTGACATAAAACTTCCTTTTCTTCCAAAGGTCACCCTACCACAATGTTGTTGGTTCTCTATAGAAAGAAGACACTTTCAGATACTTGTTCATGCTGGCTTGGCTTTCTGCTGAGGAGCAGGGAAGAAGTGGGGGTGAGAGGGGTCATAAGTCTCTGCTCAGGCTGGGGGTGGTTTGTTACAGGCTGCAGCAGTCATGAGGTCATGAGATGCAGCAGAGCCAGGAAGGAGAGCCACAAGATTCTGGGTGAGCAGATTGACTTATTCAGGAAATAGCTTGTGGGAAGCAGCTGTGAAGGGGAAAAGTCCCCAGAAGAGCTAATTGGTTTTTAGAGAGAGCTTACTGAGAGCTCATGCATGAGCTGTACCATTGTGCAGAAGCAAAGAAAGCTTCATCTTACAGCCCATGGGCTAGGCAAGGACCATCCAGGAGAACTACAATACAGACAGGGAATATGCAGGAAGAAGAAACAAAAAGCACTGCTTAAGCACCGAGGACTAAAACCATGGAAGCTAAATCCCAGCTGGAACTAAAATTAGTGAGGATCATAAAGGGTAGTAAGGTAAAAAGAGATAGCATGGGTATATATGGGTCCACAGGTGGATGGGAGAGACAACACAGTGAAGGTTGAAGTAATCAGTAGTTTTTTCACTTGTTGGCATACACGAATCGTGCTGTCTGACCTTTGCACATATCAGCAAAGGGGGGGAACAGAAGGGCAGTGGGGAAGCAGCAGTTAGGGAGCATTGGGACATCTCATGGGCATTCAAACCCCCATGGGGTTTGGTGGTCATTACTCAAGAGCATCAATATTGCTGGCCAGCAAGGTCACTGTCTATCATCTACAGAAAATCATGGCAAGCAGGAGAGGATCCTGCTGACTGCAAGATGGTTAATGTTACATTTATTTTTAAAGGTAAGACAAGATACAGGGAGCTGTAGGTCAGCCTGAGTGATTCCTGGACAGGCATTCTTTGTTAGTCCTGGAACATTCACCTGAGGGAGCACAGGGGTGCTCTGGATAAGAAGACAGCTTTGCCCTCTGTACAAAAGGTGCTTGTTCATCACCAAGAGCACATGTGGCAAGAGTAGTGCTGGGACTACACCGGAGGACTGTGCAAGACAGAAAGCCATAACTGGTGCAGCCATGTTCATACTGCTTGCTGGGAATAGTCCCAGGAGCAGCATATAACCAGCCACTACCAAAACAGGAGCAACCTGAAGTGATCTACAGTTTTGCACTTACACCTTTTATGGATCAGCACTCCACTTCTCTCACTAGTGCTATTATGCTTAGCAGAGCAGAAGAGCCTCTCTGCTGACCACGTAGGCAACTATAGCTGCTGCCTCAACACTTCTGCTTACATGCTTAAAGAAGATGGTGTGAATACCCACCTTGATGCAGGCAACTTGGGCATGCTGCCTGTAATAAAGCATTTACTACAGAGAACAATGTCCCTGAGAGACACAGTCGTAAGTGTAATACAGACATAAATGTGAGGTCTTGAATTACAGAAAGCAATATATGGTATTGTCAATAGAGACTAAAGCATATGCACTGCATGTATAATGTGTTAGTATGAAATATATGAGGTAAAAAAGGGTGGTGTAGCATTCAGTCTCCTCTAAGACATTAACAATGCGGTTTAGAATATGTGGAGCTTCTAGGTCTGACAGTAACACATGTAGGTGACATTAAGTGAGCAGCTAACACAGAAATAACAGATGCCTACTGTTAATCGATAGTAGAGGTATCCTAAATATATCCTAGGGGAGCACAGCCAAAGAGCCCACAGGGAGACATGTAAATGTACAGGTTTGGGGAGGTAACAGAATACATTAAAGGACTGCATCTTGAGTTGTGCAATGACACTGGTATTTTTCACAAGACCATGAGAATGCAAACACATCAAGAAAGTGTGAAAGGTTTGGCTACACTGAAATGTGTGTGCTCACTCTCAATGCTGAAGCCTATCAAACATTTTGTTGATGCAAATCTGCATCTGTGTGCTATCTTTGTGATATCAATTTCATTTCAGAGGGAAATACCTAATAAGCAAGAAATTAAGTGGTCTATATTTTTCTAATGGTAAACAGGTGGACCTTCTCTAAATGATCAAGAACTATTCAAGGAACACAGTTTGGTGAATGTATTTACCACTGTTATCAAAGATACAGTTCTGTGAATATTGGGGTGGTTATTTCTTAGGACCTTAATATTTATTTTTTAAGAAATTTAATTTTCTTAAATGTCTTTAATTTTCTTAATATTTCTTATTATTTCAACGGCAAGTGAGAAAGAACCATCATTGTATCATCATTTGTCTTACACTCATCTCTCCAAAACTGGCAATTACAGAAGTTTGCATTGATAGCACTATTGTAGATAACATATTGTAAGTGTGAGAGGGGAAAAAGAAACAGAAGAGGTTAAAAATGGCAGAGGAATAAAAAAATCTTGAAGTACAGTAGGAAGAAGTCAGAATTGAAAAAATATATAAACAAATAGACCTATGGGCTTCTGGAAACTTTAAAGTGGTGAAGATGGAAAAAAAAAAGAGACAGGAGAAAAGAGACATGGTGAGTAAACAGGTGGAAATCTAAGTTTTAGACACTGATTCCAGCTGAGTTGGGTTAGGTAAAGAGAATCAATCAACAAGCAGCAGCTCTTGAGTCAAAAAACTCTGAACATCAATGGCAGTTGAAGAAAGAAGTGTAAATAAGCAATGGTTTGTGACACAAACTCTCCCTCTACTCCCTCATTCTGTGGGGATTGACATTGCTTTAAAAGCCCAACACCATGTGTTTGTAATCTTATAGTGAAGCTGTGTATCAAAGAGCTCATAGGCTGGTATTGGTTAAGAAAATCTACTGAAACACAGGACAGACCTTTTCTCAGTTTCTTTGCAGGGACACACAGGGACACACTTAGTCCAGATGGGTGTTTTTTAGATCTGCCTCCTAGTGTCAACCCCACAAACAGGCCTACAGTGGATTTTCCAGTATGATCTCTGCCAAGCCTTTATGTGAGTTGGGCCCTTTGTGAGGCAGAATACATCTGTTTTTTTTCTCTCTAGAGTTGTGCCCCAGCTCCATCTTTCTATGAGGCAGAGACAAGGGAATGGAATCTTCTACTTGGAGCCTTCTTTCTCTAAACATCGCCAGTCTTCACCAACTCAGATAATAGCTTGCCTCAGGAACAGCATTTATTAGTGCTCTCCCAGCTTGAGAATTCAATCCATGCCTGAAGACTGAAATTGCTGGAGGATACAGGCTGACCCAGCACCCATGTGCCTTCTTTTTGGAGTGAGCACACGGGAGCAGATTAACTATCCCAGTGGCAACTTGTAGGTAAAGACTTACATGCTCTTGCACCACCCCTTAATGTGGTGCAAGGTTCAGAGCCCACTGGAAAGGGGCAGCTCACTGGTCTGTGCACATGGTGCAAATCTCTCCATCCTGGGCCTCCTACCTGCCCTTTCCAGCTCTCCCTTGCTGCTGAAAGAGGGTAAGGGACCACCAAACCAGGCTTGGGTTTCTGCAACCATTGTCATTGGACACAGAGATGAAGCCAGGATAGGGTTGTTTCTCATGAAGACAGCTGTGAGCTGGGCTCTGACTCCTCTACAGTATCAGCCTCCTCATGAGAAATGGCTTTCCACAGCTGCAGCTTGCTTCCAGCCAGATGCACTTTGGTCCCTGCAGACCAGGCTGTCTGCTGCTCTCCACACAGAAATTACCTCTCCAACCATGCCATTCCTCCTGTTCCTCCAAACAGCACATTTTTCACAAACCAGTGTGCTGACAAATTCTGTTTGAGCAGGAAACTACTTCAGCATCACAATGATCTTTCCATTTTCCTTAAAAAGCTTGCTCTGTGTGTTACATTGTGTTTTGGGGCGGGCCAGCAAAGCCTCAAAACACTGTTAGTGCTGTTAGGTTCTTTGAGCAAATAGCAATATTAAAAAACAGATCCTGGTCTGAAAGTTTATCATTTAAACAAAAACAGAGATAGGGAAAATGGAGTTTACAGTTATGTTAGCTAAACTGTCCTCCTTGTTCCCCACCAGGGAAATAGAAGGGAAAGTAGCTAGGCTGTGAGATGGATTATTTTTTACATGCTGATACTTCAAATTCATTCATGAAAAATGATCAGGGAAGAGAGGCACAGAATTGAAGCACTGCAAATTACACTGGAACTTTCTGTAGTACTAATGCATCAGTGGCTGTCATTAGAAATGTATGCATCAGTTATTTGGTAGTTACATGAATGGACAAAAAAGTCATGTTTATTCATCAGATTCTTATAACTGATTTGGGTAATAGGGTTCGTCATCTGAGACACAGGATAAGAGAGCTAGTGAGATGATCCCCATGGGTATGGGAAATCTTTAAGGAAAACAATTACTAATGAAAGAAAATAAAACTTTTAAAATAGATCACTGATTTTTTGTATGGCGTAGGACTTTAAATGAACAATGTTCTTTCCTCACAGGTATTACACTGTCTGTGGCCATCAAAGCTGCCACTACCAGCCTCTTCCTGACAGTAGTCCTTGGAACACAACTCATTAGACTCAGAGTAAAGATGTTCAGGACTGGTACCCTGGGACTCTATACCCCATTACATTGGGTGGACAGCTGGAGCTCTTCTGGGGGATGATTCTAGGTGCTGAGATGCCTGTGTGGATACACTGCTCTCTAGGGCCCTCTGTACCCCCTCCCTTTCTCATGTGACATTAAGAACCAATACCATGTTCTAGCTATGTTTTTGAATTGGTCACCTTGGTGTGTTGGACCATTGATTTAAGGTCTCTTCACTGATGAAAGGGATGAACTCTCCCTTTGAGGGAGACTTTGACCCGCCCCTTGAGAAAACAAATGAATTTATGAAAAGTACCAAAGCAGATCTGTTGCCAAGGAGAAATATAAATGTCTGCTTGAGGCCACACTTTCTGGACTAGGGCATACTCACACCAAGTTCATCTTCTGAGCAGCTGAGAATCTCTCACCAGCCTCTGTTAAAATCTTTTTTCTCAACCATTTTTCCCTCCTGAAAAAAACTGTCTTGCTTAAAAAATCTCAAAACAGACAGCTGATTGGCCTGAAGTTGTGTTGGGGAAGGTTTAGCTTGAATATCAGAAGGTTTTTCACACAGAGGGTGGTCAGGCACTGGAACAGGCTCCCTAGGGAAGTAGTTACAGCACCAAACCTGACAGAGTTCAAGAAGTGCTTGGACAACACTCTCAGGCACAGGGTGTGACTCTTGGGATGTCCTGGATAGGGCCAGGAATTGGACTCCATGATCCTTGAGGGTCTCTTCCAACTCAGCTGATTCTATGATTTTCTATCCAGCAATGAACATCTCTCCTGCAGTGAAAGCAAAGAGCTAGCTGGTGTTCTCTGTCCTAATATTTTAGGGATTGGGTATGTGCTTTCTGGCATGATCAAATCAACATATTTTTCTATCATTTTCTCTTTGGAAAAATTTACTGACATTTTCAGGAAAATTCAGACTGAGGAAAATGACAAATGATGAACAAATGACAAACTGATGTCTAATGGTTATAGCCATGTTTTACTTCCAATGGGCAGCACTGAACAGCTTTAATTGTGGCTGGCATCTGAAGAAGTGAGAGTAGATCTGCAGCAGATGCTGCAGCTTCAAGCACATATATCTGAACTAGAGCAGGGGCACACTCTGCCACCTGGGCACAGAGCCCTACTCAGGCTAATTTATCCTTCAGACAGAGGCTTTGTTGATGTAGTGCTGAACACCACATTAATGAAGGCAGATTGAATAGGAAGCCCAGGAATCACTGAACCTCTAGAAATTTAGTAGCATGTCTGCACTGGTTCTTGTGTCCTTCCATTTGTGGCACTTTGTCCTGGTTTACAATACAAGATATATATTCTATTACCGTCTGAGAAGGGTGATCATCCTTATCTCTGTGGGAAGTATCTTCTGTTAATGGGCCATTCAGTCCTACTGTATAACTGATAAGATTACATCATCCCATTGGGAGATGCTCCAGCCAGGAGGACGAGCCAAGCCTTTCCTACCTAGATAAAAACTGAGGTTTAGAACGCCAAAGGCAGCCTTTTCCACTGGATTCCAGAGGAAGAACTAGACTTCTTTCCACATCATCGCTGGACCCTTTGGAGGAAAACTGCACCAGCACCCTGACTGACAGGGTATCAGGTTGTATTCTGACTCTGTCAGTGGTTTCATTTTTATTATTGCATGTATTTTGTTTTTCCTTTTTCTCTTCCCTATTAAAAATTGTATTACTGATTTGAAGTCTCACTGGTTTTGTGTTTCAAACCAGTACACACTTCATGTAAGCCACTCAACACACCCCAACTTCAGATAAGCAACACGAGATATCTTCTATTAATAAGCCTTGCCTGAAAATAGTAACAGTTGGTCCTCAAATGTCCCTGTGTCAAGGGAAAATTTTATTTATTTATTTTTTATTCAGTCATGAGGAATGTTGTCGCCCCAAACTGTTTATATTTGATGAACCAGGGTAAAACAATTGCACAGGGGATTACATCTGTTGTAAGCAGAGGTGTTACAACAGTGAACTGCCACACCAGATGTGTTCTGCAACAGGAATTCACCCTGGGGACTGATCCTTTAAAAAATTCAACCAAGAAGTCACAATTACTTCAAGGGATTCTACTTATACATATGAATATTTAATGATTCAGATTTGTTCATACCTGCTATCCTGCAGGAAAAAAACCCTGGGCTTTTCAACAAGGCTTGTAAATGTTCAGAAATACACTTGGATACAATAATGGGCTAAAGAAGATACTTCATTAAAGGAAAATATAAAGTTATTTCATAAGAAAGGCATTCACCAAAGAAAACTAGAAATTAAGCCATTACATTTTTACTGTGAAAAAAGTTCTAGCAACAGATCCTTGAGGAAGGGGAGACCAGACTGGAAGGAGACAGCAAGGCAAGCACAATCAGGAGCATCATAGCCAAGGGTGCTGTCCCCCAGTACTTGAGCAAGATGAGTAAAGCAGCTTGAGTGACAGTAACCACAGTCAGCCAAGGCTCCAGAGAGTCAATCCACCAGTTTAAGTAGGACAATCAAGCCAGCAGTCAGGGTCAGGATCAGTTCTAGTGAGCCAGTAACCAAGACAGCCAAGAGACAGTGATATCACAAGTTCGTGGTAATGATGCTGATGCCAAGAAGTCAAGTGCAGAGTGACAGGGGACGTGGATGTGGCTGTGACATAGCTCAGGCACAAACAAGGGCAGGACTGAAATGCAGGTCCAGACTGTAGGAGCTGCTGCTCAAAGCTTTCTCACACAACTCACATAAACATGATTAACCCAAACTAAAGCTACACAGAGGCACCAAACTTGAGCGCAGACAGACAACCCACCAGTGTGAGGGTGCTCAAGGCCTGACTACAAAAAGAACAAGATCGGGAAAAAAAGTAACCGGTGTGTTTTATGCCCCACTTGTCATATATTCTCAAATATAACTGAAAAAAGAACTGCTCAAGCATCCTTCAGATGGGACTCAAAGCGCCATGACTGAGAGAGAAGGAAGTGACATGTGGAGATAGTTTTTTGTAATTCAAGTGCACATTTCTTTAGTTGTAGCATGCAGTAGGACCCTTTTGGCTTTCCCTAACAGAAGTCAGCTGATAAAGGTACCAAATAGATTCTCTAAGGTGACCTGAATGTATTCTTGCTGTTATGAACCTACCTGTTGCACTAATATCTATCATTGAAATTCACATGACAATTGGTATTAAATTTACCACTAGTTTTGATAAAAAAAGAAGGCTATATCTCAATGAAAGTCAATCTCTTTTGGGACTGGCTTTACCTGAACAAAATGATACGGGCCAAATATAAACTTAACTATCCTCCACCATCCTAGGCTAGTAACACAAACACAAAAGTGTGCCAGCAGTTTCATTAGCTAAGTTCTAGAAACTGTTTATAAGAGGTTTTGAATGTGTAACCTGCTATAGAACCCTGTGTGCTACCATCCATTACTTTCAAGGGCTGAAAAACAGCAACACCAATTTGAAGAAAAGTGGTTAGGAAGTTTTGACTGTAAGAGGTAACATTCTTTCTGACTAATAATGTTGACACTTAAGTATTACTAATCCTTAACAGTTATCCTTTCCTTCTTGATTCAATATAAAAATATGGTGTTACTGCTGCTGTTTTGATATCAACATCTGCCATATGGAGATTCTGACTATAAAAAGAAAACTAACCTAGTGTATGCCAGATACCAGGATGAAAGAAAAAGCATTAAAAGCTGATGTAAAATTGCAATATATGAAGAAAAAGTGTCAGGTGATGTAATTAGCTAAAAAAAATGCCATTAAATTCTGAAATTTTATTTACATATAATGAATTTGTAATGCAAAGCCCCATGACTTTCAAGTCAAGTACAATTTATGGAAGCCATGTGCAGGTGTGGTGGGTTAACTGAGCATTTTTAGTTACAGAACACATAGACAAATGCCAGAGGGGGCAATTCTACTCTTTTAGACTTCCTTGCACTGAGCACTCAAAGGAATTTTGAAATTGATAGAATACAATAATTTTTTAGAAAGCTGTCTAATCTCATTTTAAATCCCTACACAGTGTACGCATGTCAGAAAATTTACCTCATGTGTGGAAATCTTCATTTACTGGATTACAGCTTCCAGCTGGAAACTTCACCTGGAAGCTCTTGTGCTTTTTTCTAAAACACTGAGAATTTTGTCATTTCTCATTCCCACATGTAAGCATTTATATGACATTATCAATCACCTTCAAAGCTGAAGAAATCACTTTTCTTACATTTCATATTGAAAGATTTATTTTAAATTTAGTATCTTTCCTGGCTTTAATTATTTCTGGAAATGACATAGTTTTCAGTCTATACACATAGATTTATTTCTTATGTATAAATATGTTTCCTCTGCTTACATTTCTCTCTGAAGCTGACACTGAAAACATGTTGGGAGGCAGCATAGCCAAAAAAATGTGAATAGGTGTGAAATTTTGCAGCATTTTAAGATAATATTTAGCTGTGAAGTAAAGTAGTGAAAACATGAGGATCAAGCAGCTCTAAATAGATATCCTTGAGCATCTATCCAGCAGTTTGAATGTCCTAGTGAAAAAACCAGAGCATGCTCATGACACTGAACATCTCACTGTCATGCCCAGTAAGAGGCACCTGACATCTTTCTCCTGCCTGACACCTTTCTCCTGCGTGTTTCACTTCACCATTTAAGGGAGTTGTTTTGAATGAAAGGCTCAAAAACAAACAACTGAGTTCAGGGCAACATTTTTGTTACCAGGAATCAGAACTAAGTTTGAAGCCTTGAACCTCTACCTTCACTGACAACTGACAGCCTTCAAAAACAGCCATGCTGGGTGGTTGTTAACACAGGGACTCTGTATGGAGCCCTGGCTGCTCCCAGGGGCTGGAGTGAGACTCATGATAGTGCCCAAGGGCAGTCAGACAACAGGCTTAGGCCCTACTTTTAAGTTTGTCTTGGCTTTGGGAGTAAGAAGGAGGTGCTACACCAACAATCTATATCCTTTTCCTTAAAGAAGGCCCCTACCACACCATATGATTTTCCTTCACCACATTCAGTACAGTTGTTGTAGTTGGCAGGCTCGGAATCAGGGGTGCCAAGCTCTTGTGTGAAATGCAGCATTCCTATGCAGTTGCTAAAATCATCATCACGACTAAAAGGAAGACAATGGAAATAGCAATTAACAGCTTACAGTTCCCCAAATGCTGATCAGGATTCTGTGCAATGCAGAAGAGACACTCCTGGAGCCCAGGGCATTTCCCCTGCTGGGCATCGAAACCCTGTTACAAAACCTGTTATGAGAGTTTCTGAAAGAAAAGGCAGCAACTGCCCTTAGAACTTAAATCTATTGCTGGTACCAATCTTCCCATCTTCACTCCTCTTCTTCCACCTTCCTTCATAAATGCTTTAATGCATTCAGTGTTTGAACATACAAAGCATTAAATTTACACTGAAGTTGCTAGGATTATCTTCTTCATAGCCAGAACTGCAGCAAAGGCTCCCTGGAAGCAAGCTTTCAGACACCAGGGAACATTACCCACAGGATACAAACGAAAGCACCATCATGGTACATAAACCCTCCTCTGAACCTCCTAAAGGAGACTTTGCAGTGTGTTCATAAGGCAGATATCTGGCTCTTGCAGACAAGCTGAGGGGTCTATTTCAAATCATAACACGACCTGCTGTTTCAATCTCTTTTATAGCAGGTAATTTCTAATTCACTACTTTGAAGAATGTTTTATCAAACCGCTCAAACAAGGCGATTTCACAGAGGAGCACCCTCTGTGTGGTTTGCATTCTCTCAAGCTATTCAGAGCTAGCACTTTGCTGAACTTAGAGTTTACATGCTTTGTTACCTTGCTCAGCTTCTTTCAGGCAGCTATTAGTGACAATTAGTCCTTGTCAGCCTCAGGCATAAACCCAACACCTTCCATGCATCCAGATGCTTCCTTGTGCCTTCACAGGCATTTCTACCTTCTGCATGGCTCTGACAGACACAAATACTGTTCACATCATATAGCTACAAAAATATCTCAGGAAATAAAATAGACTCTCAAGTAACATGTTTGCAGTTTGTGAACAGTAAATTACACAAAGAGAAAAAACAAGTATAAAAGAAAAGCCATGTTTCTTCTCCCACTTTCAAGTCAATATTTTTCTTCAAGGGAGAAAAGTACTGGTAGGAAAATTTCATTAATATTGCTTGGTCTTAAATATGCCTGCCAAGATATGGATTGTCTATTTCACCCCAAAATCATACATTGCCTTCGAAGTGCCTCATCTTCTGAACACTGGAAGCACAGAGAAATAGAAGCAATAAGGTGCAAATGCCTTATGTCACAGCCTCCTGGAAACCCAGGAAGACTCCTGGTGAGAGGAGGGGATGACCTGAAGGTCTTACAGAAGCCAATAGCTGATCCCTATGGGCAAATGTCCTGTGGAGGCCTTGCTGCTGACACATGGAATATATCAGCCAGGTATCTTCATCCTAGGGCTTCAGGGCCTGGGTCTCCCACTGGATTCTCCTATATGTTTCTCCTTTGCAATACACCTTACAAGACCAAATGTTGCCTGGTCTTTTGCCATTTGCTGTATCAATAGCATCATTTCTATAGAAGGGACCCTATGAAAGCAAAGGCTGGTTTGATGTGGGGTTGGAAATGTCTGTGCAAAGAAGTGTATATTCTAGCTTTATGGTAATATAGCTCTAGGAATAAGATGTCTTTCAGAATAAAATATTCATAATTATTTGTAAATAAATGTTAATGAAAATCTTCCAGCAGTGACTGAGTATCTTTAGGTTTCAGTCTCTGGTAATGTAAACTATTTCAGTTTTACTGATTTGGCTTCTCAAAATCTGGAAGTTTCAAAAGCAATTGATATTAAAGTGAATTTCTAATTTAGGAAACAGCCTATGATGCAAAGGAATTAAACATTTCATGGAAGAAAAATATGGAAATCAAAATAAATGGTGGGATTTGATGTACAGTCAAATACTCATTTCCAGAAATAAGAAATTCCCTCCCTACACAGCAGTGTGAACAATGACCAGGCAAAAGCCACCACAAGCAGGATTCTGTGGACTTTTTCCTTGCACCCCTGGGTCTGTGCCAGCATAATCCATGGGGAATCATTATGGTCACCAGCCCACTCTTGGGCAAGGGTGGTTAGCCTCTGGTTGGCAGGAGTAAATCCTATTTGCAACTTTCCAAAAGGAGCATTAATTCATATGATGGAGTCAGGGAATTCCAGATGTCTTTGCTTATTTCACTTCTGGAAGTGCCATAAAGTCATGGCCGCAAGATCAGGAAGAATACAAAGGAAAATGGCTGGGACAGGGGTTTGCACGTTGCAGCACTGAACAACTGATGATGCAGTTTGTCTTCTGAACCCAGCAGGGCAGTAGAGCAAGACAAAGGGCACCGTTCTGCCTCCGTGCAAAACCTTGCCGAGCTCTCATCTCAAGCACAATTTGCAGCCCACTCTCCAGACATCAGGAAGGAAATAGCAGAGAGAGGGAAGAAGGGCAACTCAAATGATTACAGGGAGAGATCAGATGCTTTGCAAGGAGAATTCAAAATGCTGAGAGAGCACACAAAGCTTACAAAATCACAAAATAGAAGAAAAGTTACATGCACAAGTTTTTCACGAAATCCTTCAAGTATCAGAATTATAGATCACTCAATGAAAATAGAAGGGGATCAGTTGAAAATTTATAAATTGGTTTATTCCCCATGGGTTGTAGTGAACTTTGGAATCTGTTGCTGTAGAAAACTGTAGTGGCAAAACGTTCAAGTAGGTGTTGTACCAGTTGCTGAAGGAACAGGCCAGGACTTTTCCCTCCAGCACCCTTCACACAATGAACATGGACAGTAGAGAAGTACGAGTGGAATGGATGGCAGAAAGCAGCTAGATTTGTGTTTTCTCCCTAAACACCATTTTCAATTTTCACCATCAGAGACTGGTCTGACTCCACAGGTCATTCCTCTAACTCTGGGAAACCCAATGAAGTTTGCAACAGGCTTCACCTGATTCCTGCACAGCACCCAAAACCAACACTTGTTCTACAAAACATTACTTTATGGTTTTTCAGTAGCTGAGAAAATACTGCATTAGGGCAGTTAGAATGTCCTCAAATAGCTGTTTGTGGGTATTTTCCTAAACTCTATAGTTTTTGAAGTTATTACCCCAAGAAAGTTCATCTGCAAAACAAGAAAAACAGATTCAGATGAGATACCTATTCAGAGCTGCCTACTATGCTCAAGACAAATCACTGGTGAAATGTATGTTAATCAAGGTATGTTAATCAAGGTATGTTAATCCTATTGTGAAACCCGTAGTAGCAACATCAAGCAACATTGCCCCAAGTATGGTATCAGGCACTGCCCTCCGGGCATATCAGTTTGCTGCATCAGTTTCTATTTCACCTCTTCTTTTTAACAAAGTAGCTGACACGATCTTTCAACCAAGTCTACTCCTTCTGAGCTCTAAGTAAAGACTTGGACACAATGTGAACCTTATGCCGTGCGAGTTCCTTCATCGTCGGGTAAGGTTTAGTTTGGTTTTAATTTTTGTAATTTTAAAATTATTTCTCTTACTTTGTTTTTTAGTAGTTGCTTTTCCTTTTCCAGCCTTGGTAGACTCAGGTCCCCCGGCTTGTAAATCTGAAATAACTAAACTGTCTGTACCACTACAGAAACTCCTTCACTTTTTCCTTTCCATCTGATCCTGCCATGATGCTTTCTCATAGCCCTCTCCCAGCTACATGTCTCCCTGGATGAACTACATACAGGCTGTGGCCAGAAACCTCTATTAGTATTCCAGGTCTGGTGCTCATTTGCTTCAGCAGTGATTAACTTAGCCTAATGCAACCATATTTGCAAGTTTATAAGGACAGCTCACACTCTGCTGCCTCTCCTTTGTGCCCAGAGACCCACCTGGCTTTTTAACTGAATGTAGAATCAGTGAAATATGTTAAAAAACAACGTAGCGTATTATAAATGTATTTTATATTGAACAGAATTTATATTTGACTCACTTCCTTTAATGTTTATCTAACACCACCTTTTATAAATATCATAGAACACACATGACATAAAAGGTAATAGAAAGAGAGAGAAAGGAAAATTAATCTTTCAAATAAAATTTAAAGACAGTGAATGCAGATCCCCAATTCAATCTTATTGTTTGTTTCAAACTGCCCAGGATGTTCCACCCAACTTGCCTATATTATTAGTCATCACTGAAAAAGTTGTTTTCTATTGGTACTATGGTGACCTCCTCTGCAAACCCAGCTTTGGAGGGAACATTAATAATCATTATGAAAGCAAGAGATCTTAGTCATTCTCAGAGCTACTTGGAACTGTGGAGATTAAATATGGTATTTACTAAAGTAGTATTTCTTTCTTTCCTTAAAGCTGAGTGTCAGAAGGAAAGTTTAATTCTACACTTAACTTGCCTCATTAGAACATTATTAAAATTTCATAGTACATGAACCAAGTCCTGACAGAGCAATGCTTGATATTACAAGCAGTCTGGTTCTCAGTATTTGGAGCCCCATGTGCTCTCCATGCTATGAAACCAACCCAGTAAGCAATACATCTTCACATGGCATTTTTTGTAATGACCTTCTCTTAATCCAATCATTTCATATTTACACAGTGCAATACTATTTGTCAGATATTAGGAATTGGCTATGAGAAAGCCTTTATTTTAGGCTTTATTTTAATCACATGATATTTAAGAATAACAGACATGAAACAAGTAACTCAAAGCAGGAGAAATTACCATGCAGGAGAGCCCATCCTTTTTAAAAAGCTAGTTGCCTGGTAAGAAGGTGATCAGCTTTTCAGAAGTTAAAGTTAAAATGACAAACTTAAGAAAGCAAGAAACCAGAATCTCCCATTACCTACCTTAATGCACAGTCATAGCCTGAGGTAGTTTAAGTGCTCAGGAATTATGCTTCCACCTAATTCCAGATCAATAAATGGGAAAAAAAAGTAATTTTTTAATCAAGACAGCAAGATGATTCAAAATCAGGTTTCTGGTATATCAACTGATGTGGGTAACATTTAACCTAAGATAGTGCTTAGATTTCCACTTGCTATTGTTTAATGGTTTTCTTCTGCCACTGACAGATATTTTAGATTACTTTAATTTTAAGTCTTTGAAGTATGCTATTAAGAAATAAGTCTGACAGTAGCAGTAGCAAAGAAAAATACAACAAAGTTATGCTACATATTAATGGAAGTAGGTCTAAGGTCACGCTTTATCTTTGTGCTCTTGTGCTTCTTAATGCAATGGTTTAGGAACACTGAAAGTAGCAAAACTGAAAGGAAAGGATAGGGAATATAAAATGCACATGATAGCAGGATAATTCATCTAGGGTTTTTTCTCACCTTCATAACTACTCCAGCCGTTTTTCTGCCAGTTCTCCATCTATCACAGAACAAATGCAATTTGCCAAGAGCAAAAGGGCTGTATGCTGCCTGTTAGGATGGAAGAAAAGACTTCAGGAGCCATGCTTGCATGGCTATAAATCACAGGGCTTTGATAGGACCTGTACAAGTCCTATCAAAACCTATGCTAGAAACAATCTACATAGGAAAGGAAACAGGAGGAAGAAAGGAAGAAAAAAACTAGAACCTAAATTTCAGTGGTCTCAATTGCATTTTTGTTTAAATATTTTCTCTTGTATATTCAGTGAAACATATTTTGTAATACAAGAAAAGGATTCTAAAAACGGGTAGTTCTCTGTCTACAATAAGTGGATTACAATATAAATATTGAAGGTAACCTGTACATCAGCAAAAGTGATTTTGTGTGATTAATCTGAGGAATAACAACAGCTGTGCTCCATGTCCTAGCAATACAATTCATTTATGATCTATTGATAACACCTAAACCTAACAGTAACAACCAAAAATCAATGTGACTATTAATAATTTGAATTTGACCTGGCAAGGATAGTATTTACATAGTATGCAGGAGACTATTAGTTAAATCATGCAATCAAAATATTACCTGACAGAAATGGTGTATTTCAGGATATATTGCATGAACAACACATGGTAACATCCTGCTGTTCTGTGTCCAACAAGCCCTGTGCAGTAGTACCTGCTTCAATATCTGAGGTCTTTCATCATATGCAACTAAAGCTCCATTAGTTTTTTGTGCTTTACATAGACCTTAAATTGAGCAAAACACCTCAAATGAAAAAGTGTAGCTTTCCTTTTAGTACTTAATCCATCACTCTCTGCAAGACAAACATAACGTTCACAAGTACCAGAGTCCTTCACAGTAAAAGGTTGACCCTTCACTTTATTTCTATTCACTTAGTCAAAGGTCACAGGTGAGAACAGATTTAGCAGAAGCACTTCAAGTGGCAATAGGAGCCAGAAAAATTCCTGAACAAATGCAAATAGAGGTGAGTGTAGTGAAGCAGATACCCAAATTTAGGAATTTTGTCATTTATCTGCTTGGAAGTGGTTGCTTTTATAATGTCAGCAGTTAACCACAATTCAAACAGAAAGACTAAAAAGTTATTTAGAGTGTTGACAGCTTCGGATTCAATAGATACAGGGATTCAATGTCTGCTTGAGATATATTGTTCCATTTTCAGCTGTGATTGTTGATGCAGATAAGACTATTGCAAGCCACATGACATCTTTAAAATATCTCAAATGCCCAAGCAGGTTCAGAAATATCTCAGTTCACTCACCCAAACTGAACGATATCCTCTGTGCAAATAATGCAATTAATAATGATGATGATTTGTTCAGCTCATTGCTAAGGCAGTATACTTCTGTGCTCTACACCACATTACAATCTGCCTTTTAACCTGACATTAAGAAGAACCTTTTCTTAAGTTTTCTTCACTGTCTTGGTGAAGTAATATGAACAAACAAAACCACTTTTAGACAGTCAACTCTTCTATCCATGATGACTATGTCATTGCATTACAGATTATTTTGGCAAGTGAAGGAATCCTCATTTGATATACGTGGCCCTAAACACTAACATCAGACAGAAACATCTCATAGACAAAGGCTCTTAATGTGCTATCCCTGAAAAGTAGATGCTTCCTTTTCTCTCTGAGTTTTCAGGATTCGGTCATTTTGCTCAATTTTGGGCTCTTTTCAAAGACTAAGAAGGACTCAGTGCCTCACAAAGGTAGAAAAAGAGGTATCATTCAAAGGCTAAGGCTTAAATTCCCATTCTTTATCTCACTACATAAGTAATGTTTTATCATAGCGACCTAGCCCTGCTGCCTTCTAGACAGGCACAATGCTTCTGCAGCAGAAAGGAAGATCACAGGCTCTGAAAACAGGTTGCCTGTTTTAGTGCCATAAGCACAGTCCTTGCACTGCACCAACTGTCCAAGTGGTGTGTGAGACCAGTTTAATAGAGAGCTGAAATATGATCAATCTTCATCCCTTGCATACTTGCAGCACCACATGCTGCATCACTTCAAAACTGGTACCCCACTCATTAGTGTGACTGCATTGTCCTAATGAGTCCACTGGCTTTTCAAGAGCCCTGGATCCTCTCTTATCTCAAGCATAAAATAATTGTGTGCTTTTTAAAACTGCTCTCTCAAGAGTACAAAGAAAGTAGAAAAACATGGTTCAAGATGATTAATTCAGAGTGAAAATGTTTGAGTAATACATTTAATTACCTAGACATTCTCAATTTATACCTATAAGGAGATAAAACCACAGTCAATACTTCCAGGAAGCAAAAAGATTTTCCAGGTCTTTGGGGTTTTTTATCTCCTTTAAGTGGATTTCAACTGCCAAAATATCCCAGTTTCCCAAAGCTAGATAGTTGTCACACTGTCCTCCTAAGTTCCCAATGCAATGCCAGTTTTTTTTGATCAAGCTCAAGAACAGTTTAGCTGATGCATATCAATATTTTCAACAGCTTTAAGCCCACAATGTTACTTCACTAAAACACGGTTCTGCATCAATCTAAAAGCAATTGCTGCTGCCTTTTGGCAACAGTATGATTTTAACATGAGCAAAGTCATTAACCACCTGTCCCCTAGTTTGACATAGAACATATTGTACTTCTCAAACCAAATTTGCCATTATGCTTCAACTATGTAATAGAAACTTTTAGCATACTTCACAGAACCAAAGAATGGCTTGGATTGAAAATTGCTTTAAAGATCACCTAGTTCCAGCCCCTCTTCTGTGGACAGGGACACTTTTCCATTAGACCAAGTTGCTCAGAGCTCCATTTAGCCTGGCCTTGAATAGTCCCAGGGATAAGACATCCACAACTTCTCTGGGCAGCACACTCCAGTGCCTCACTACCCTCACCATAAAGAATTTATTCCTATTATCTAACCTTAACCTACTCTCAGTTTGAATCATTCCCCCTTGTCCTGTCACTACATGCCCTTGTAAAAAGTCCCTTTCCATCTTTCTTGTACTCTCCCTTCAGGTACTGAAGGCTGCAATAAGGTCATCCCTAAACCTCTTCCCTTTTCCAGGCTGAACAAACCCTTATATTTATACAGATGACAGTAAATATTAATGCTATGCTATTGCAAAAGTATTACTTAGCATTTAATGCTTTTGCTACAGTAAAATTTTTCTTTACAAAGGAAATCAGAGTTCAGAGGAATAATATAAAATAAAATAGGCTAGAAGAATTCTCTCCCAGTTTGATTTATTGACATACAAAGCATAGGCTCTAACCACAACTAGCTAGCTAATATCCTTAAGATTATGCATTTGTTTTGAAAATATAAGATAAACAGAAAATAATTACACATGCTGATGGGTAATTTCAAACAGTCTCACCATGAAAATGCACAGATTTATCCAGTTCTCCTAGTTGTCTTGTCTGGCTCTAATAAACCAAAGATGTAACTGTTTTCCCCAGCAGCAGTACCACAAACAAGTGCTCTAAAATCTGTTTATATGAGAGAGACATAAAAAGGAAAAGGGAATAGTTCTTAAGGGAAAGCTTTCCAACAATTTTCCAATTAAAATCCTAGCCTTGAAACAGTTCAGAACTTAGATAATGAGAACACTAAAGCAAGCTGTTAATTACTTTTTATTTCTGTGAAAATGGCAAGATATTTTGAGTGTAATTGGTACAGCTCCTCTACAATATTACTCCAAAGGCACTAGGAGGAGCTCTAATTGTTCCCCAAAAGACACTACTTTCCACCTAATAGCTATTAAAGTAAGCCCAGTTTATTGGGTTTGTTAACACAGATTTTGCGTAACAAGTTCGAAATGCATCCATAGCAAAGAAATGCAACTTTATTACTAGACCTAAAAAAGACCTCCTTCAGAATAAATGTTTCTTATTACTGTGATCTTTCTCTGTATATATTTATCTCTATGCCTGTTAACACAATTCATCCTGTACATATGTTATGTGGTCCCTTCAGAATTTGGATGGTGATGACTGCAGATGACTTGGCCTACCAGGCTAGTAACACTGCCTGAGTGGGTTATATAATAATGTACATATATTATATACAAACTTTTTCTGGTTTGGAAAAACTATGATGACCAGAGGTAAAAGGAAACTCTCTGTAGAAACCTGGTTTAAAATAGATGTTTAAATAATGCCTTCAGCTCATTAGACATGCATATTTAAGCTGTATGTGGTTAGGTACCAAGAACTGCATTACAGTTACCTTAGGTTACATCTACATGGCCACAAACATCTCCCCAGGCAGCAATTTCCTCTTTGCAGCCCAAAGAGCACCATGCAGACTACATCTGCTCTGTTATGTCCACTCTGCACTTGCAGTGCTCATCTCACCTGCATATTTTTCAACACAGCATGTGCACTGTGTGCACAATTTGCCTGCTCAGGGCACAGAGACACCTCAGGTAGTATGGCTCCTACCTTTGTGCAGCACTTTATGGTGACATCTGCTCTTGCTGACCTTCTACATCTGCTGCATTTGCTCCTTGTACTTCTTCCAGAGGGTCCCTGGCTTCTCTTTCCAGTTTGTGGGCTTGGCTTTTTCCAGCAGATGGGATCACAAGACTTGCTCCACACATCATAGGTTTTACTGCAGGTTGAGGGCTTGAGCTGCACACAGATACATGGTACTGCTGTGGTAGGTGTGACTAATGTATACACACAGGATGAACAACAGTGGGACCACAGTTTTCTGGATTACAAGGAGCCTGACGTTTGCTATTTAGCATTAAAACCCCATTTCCCAGGACACTATACTGTTTCCAGAGCTATGTCATCACTAATAAAAGAGAGAGAAACCATGTGTGTCCACAATGAACAAGTTTGGTGGGGAAGACAGTAATCTGAATGTCAGTTTCCCAAATACATTTAACATAAGGGTGGTCAGGCCCTACCACCCAGGGGCCCCTGATGCACAGGGGCCATCAACAAGAACCAAATCCTATTTGTTATCTCCCATGAGGTTTCTACCAAAAAATATCACCCTTGAAAGACCTCTGAGAAAGATGAATACAGCAGCTGCACTTGAGACACCAAGATCACAAAGGTAAAGCCAAGATCCTTTTCCCAGGCATGGACACACCAGCCTGCCAAAAGGTTCAAATACCACCCTAAGGCTTGGCAGACACTGTGTGTCTCCTAATGTAAACACACAAGCACTCACTGATGCACTCCCACTAGCCTTAACCACCTCAATATCTTGACCAGTGTGTGCATTTGTCAACTGACTACAGAATGGCAAACCTTAGGGGGCTGGATGAATACCAACAGGCCAAATCCCAGAAGCATCTGCTTCCCCAAATATGCAAAAGTTCTTCAGCAGTCCCTGGGATAGTTTCCTAAAGGGAATTACTATGATTTCAAATGGAAAGCTCAGTGGCATGAAGAGCCATTTGCACACAACTCGAATGCTGAAAGAAGTAGTTGTCATAAGGAGGAAAAAAACCAGTTTTGGATGCCCAGCTCCAGATACAATTTGTACCTTCAAGATTAAAAACTCTGCAGCTGGCATTAGTAATAGTCTGGCAGCCATGGAAGCTGTAGAGAATCCTGGCAATCTTGGGGAGATGATATTTCTGCCTACATTCAGAGGCAGAAGATATTGCTATACAGATCTGTGGTTAAGAAAACTGAATTTTAAAAAGACTGCCTAGACAGCCTGGGAGATCAGTGAGGCCAGCGTCTGCCCTTGCAGTTTGAACAGGTCATCCTAGACAACAGCTCTAATTCTGATATAGAGCCTCCTCTCCAGTTGTTGTAGCATCCATTATTGGAATTTACAGCACAGATCCCATCACCTCTACCTCGAAAGATGAGCCCTAAGACATTCCATCCTACATTGAAGAGAAGCTTACAGGTGCAATGAAATGCCAGCATCAGTGCCCACCATGGCATTATTATTATCAGTGTACCAATTCAAAAGCCTAAGACAAAACATTTTATTTCTTGGGTCCAGCTGATGATCACTAAATGTTACTCACATAAAAAATGCAGTTTTTCTGCATTCTACTTTCATCTTGGTATCAGGTAACTCACCTCTGCATCTACCTTCAGTATCTAGAAGGAATTTTCTCATGCATGAGTGACTTGGATATTTTGTCCAACTCTATGTTATCTCTGTGTTTTTCTAATCTGCCTCTACTTTGGCTGGATAAAGCTGCAGAGAGACCATGGCTTCTGCTTCCACTAGCTTGAGCATCTTTGTTAAGTTAAATATTCCCAAAAAACAAAAAAGCTGCTAATATGCCACCTTGACATGCATCAATGCAGCATTCTCCTCCTCCTTTGCTACAAGTCCTTAAAGTAGTTCATCTGGTAGATATCTACAAATTCAAGCTTAACTATATTCAGTAGACACTCTCCCAAATTACACTCCTCCAATAATCCTGAAAATACATGCACAGGAGAAGTTGGTCCTTTAAGGCAAGTAAGCCTTTACTTACATACTTTGGGGTCAGTGGATATACTTCAGTTCTTGCAGTCTACTGCTTTCATGCTTGTAGATCTGTTTTTGCAGCATCTGGAAGAACATGGCCATTACCAGAAGTCAGGAGTCAGCACAGTCAGTGGGTGATGCAAATTTTTATTTTGTCAGCTGAACTGTCAGCTGTGGTAGTACAAGGTAAAGCTGAGAAAGCAGAGAAGCAGAACTTGTCTAAAGAAATATTGCAGATGTTTGTGACACTGAATAAAAGCTGGAGGGAGGGGATTAGAGTAATTTTGTGGTGTCAGAGCTGTCACACAAAACTGAATTTCAGGTAGGGGAATTTAGGAATTGGAAAAATAAAGTGAGCTGTTTGCGGGCAGATCAAAAAGAATAACACTCAGAATATCAACAGTATTAAACTGTATAAAATGATAGCCTTTGCCTCCATCTGTCCAAACACATTACTCTGTTGAGTTTGGTTTTGGCAGGGAATAAAGATTAAGGAGCTTAGACAGGGACTGTAGTATGAAAACCTTTTCTCTTAAGTCCAGAACCACACTTGAAGTCTGTTGATGAGCAGAAGAGGGTAGCTGCTCCCTCCAGAGTGTCATTGTGCTGTCCTTCAAATCCAAAACTTGCTGCAGCTGGCAGTAACACAAATCATGCATACAAATCAAGCTAAAAAGACCAGTCAAGTGAGTTTGCTATATGGACTACCCATATCTTCAGTAGCATCCAGGGACTCTGCCTGCTGAACTACTGATGGTTTTGATGCTATTTATTAACTTCCGTAGTAGTTTTAGCACAAGCATCATACTTGACAACTCCAGCTTGAACTCATTTATGTGTCAGTAATTTTCAACCATCAGCAATAATTTCCTGGTTCTTGGACTTGCTTTGGCATTGCTTATTTCCTGGTTCAGTTTACAAAACAGAGCTGCTTCTAGACTTCCCTTTTAGATACTGGATGACCCAAACATCATGGAGTTTTTCCTGGGGATGGATGATAAACCTGAGGGAACTGGCTGATGGTCATTGTAACTCCACTCTATAATCCTTGATTCACCACAAAAATTGGGAGGAGTGCCTGAAGACTAGAAGAAAGGAAATGTCATCCTATCTTCAAGAAGGAGGACCCCAGGGACTACAGGCCAGTCAGACTCAACTTGATCCCCTGGAAGGTGATAGAGTAGCTAATCCTGGAAATCATTTCTAAGCACATGAAAGACAAGAATCATATGGAAGAGTCAGCATGGATTCACCAAATGCTGGTCATGCTTGACAAACTTAACAACCTTCTATGCTGAAATGACTGTTCTGGTGGAAAAGGGTGAAGCAGTGGATATTTAGTAAGGCTTTAGAAAGGCTTTCCAACGCTGCCTGCCACAAGATTCTCCTAGGGAATCTGCTGAAGTATAGGCTGGATGAACAGATAGGGAGGTGAACCAAAAACTGATGGAATGGCCAGGCCCAGAGGGTGGTGATCAGTGGCCTGAAGTTGAGCTGGAAGCCAGGAACTGGCCATGTACCCCAGTACTAGGTTTAATTCTGTTTACCACCTTCATGAGGTGGTGGCGCAGAGTGTACACTCAGCCAGTTTGCAAATGACACAAAACAGAGAGCAGGGGCCAGAGAGTCATGCTGCCATACCAAGGGAGCTTAACAGCCTGGAGAAACAGGCCAACAGGAACCCCAGGAAGTCCAATAAGAAGTGCAAAGTCCTCCAACTGGAGAACAACTCCATGCACCAGGACATCAGAGGACTCCCAACTAAGAAAGCAGCTTTCAGAAAATGATCTGAATGGAATGTGAAAAGGGGACAGAGTCAAACGGTTTCAAGATGTACCCATTGACAAGATCAGAGGCAAGAGTCACAAACTGAAATATAGGTGACATTTGAACATCAGGATACACTTTTGCACTACGAAGATGACTGAGCACTGGTTCACGTTGACTGAAGAAGTGCTGGAATCTCCATCCTTGGATGCAGGGTCATAGGTTCATCCCAATCTCAATCATTTTGTGATATTTATTGCTTCCCCCTCAACTTCACTGAGCCATTGGGACTTTTTTTCATTGTGGGGATACCTTTCATTTCTTCAGCTGCTTTTTCATTTCAGGACATACATTTCAGGACAAATTTCTCCCCAGTAACTGCAGAGTAGAGCCCTGGGTGTCATGTTACAGAACCACACAGATGAGTGAGAATAGACCTGCCAGACAGTAAGGTTTGATCTGAGCAATGCAAGCTTCAGAACTGCTTCCAGGAATCATTTCAGGGACTTCCTGAGTCAAAAGTGAATATTTGTACCAAATAGTAATTGAGATATTTTTCTTATATCAATTAATCCAATAATTTTTGGAACACATGTAAATCTTTAGCTTTCACAATGCTCTGTGATGACCAGTTCCACAGCTGAATAGCATGTTAAGATGAATTATATTTTGCATCCTACCATGAGCTAGGTGGCTTTGACACCCACTAACTCTTCCACAGAATGAGAGTGGAAGAAGCTCCCTATGCAGTTTGTGCCATTTGCAGCTTTATGCATGCATAACCCAGTTCTCTCTTTGAGATCAAAGAGCCTGGATGAGGATTCAGCGAACTGTCCACCATACAGGAATCATTAGATTTCTTGATCACAAAACCACCCACATATTAAATAGAATGTTTTCAATTTTACTATATTCTTCTTGAGAAAACAGGACAAATTATAAAGTGTTCAAGATGTCAGTACACCATAGATTTATACAGAAATACATGTACTTAGTGGTGAACAGTTCAAGACAAAAAACAACATGAGCAGAGGATGCTGCTGAGAGATGAAGATGTTAATTGCATCTATGCTTCGCAATGGAGCATGACGGCTTTAGAGCTGTTAATAAGCCTGGGAAATGCAGCATTTCTACACAAGGCAATGCAAAGGACCCTTAGGACAGAAACAGCAGCTGCAAAGAGAGGAACAAGTAGCATCCACAAAATTTAACTATTCCTGAGATAAGTCATAGCCACAGTGTTGATGTTCAAGACCACAGAAACAAAAGTTACAGCTGAAATATTCAACAACTTTTCAACTGCGTGTATAATAAAATATGAACATACAAAGACCAAGTGAATTTTTGGTCCTGTGTAGAAAAAAAAATTACTACAGCCCTTTTTCATCAGAAAATATATCAAACAAGAGACCAATTACTTACTTTTATAAACAAGAAGGCAGAAAGGCTTCAGATTTTTGTGAAGACATTCATAAAACATCCCTGATCCTACCACAGAACACAGGCATGTCCCATTCACAAAAATGCTGGCTACTTTGGTCTGTAGCAGTATTAGGTTTGCTTAACATTTGGCAACCACTCAAATTTTGCTTATTCCGACTCCAGAAAAACAGCTCTTCTCACAAATTTACACATTTCTTTTATTTTCAGACTGCTACCTTCATCAGTTTTATGTTTCCACTGTTTGCAAGAGCAATTGAAGCATGTAAAATATCATGTTAGCATGGAATGGCAGCAGTCACTGGATTTTCGTGGTAAGTATCTCCAGAACAAGTTCATATTATTCAAAGAAGCCTTCATCAGCAGGAAATGCAGAGCTGTCACCAAATATATGGTGCTTGAAAGCTCTTGCAAATAAACAATGATTTTAATTTGCCAAAGATAGCTCAACATATTTATATGGCAATCTCACAAAGCAATACTCTGATTATTTTCAGCAACTCCTGCAAGCAATCTGCACAGTGAATATTTCTGACCAAATAAACACTTTCAGGTCTAGCACAAGAAGCAGAATAGAAAGTTAAGAACTCGAAACAGAGCCATGTCTAAAATAAAACTTCAGGTTTACCTCTGATGTTTGGAGAGGAAGTGAAAAAACAATGCAAGATTGAACAATAAATACAGGGGTAAATACAGGGATTATTGCAGCAAGTGCAGTGAGGCTGATGAATGAGGATGAATTGCACAAACTTTGTTAACTCTCTCTACACTAAGAGGATAATATGGATATGCTAACATGGCACATTTAAGTCTCATCTGTGAATTTTTCAATTAGCAAATAAAAAGGAAGGAACAGCAATACTTTTGGCATTAAAAGCAGACTTTATATAGTTTTTACAAAAATTCCTAAAGAAAAGCAATCTGACAAAGACGATGCTAATGTCAAATCACTGGCATCATGGATATTCTATTAAATGTTTCTTGTAGCCCTAACCTTATCTTATACTTGAATATTGACTATATTAGGGTTTTTCTTTTTTTTTTTGTGTGTGTGTAATGACTACATTTAGTATTTATATGATTGTTATAGAGATATGCACAATCTAGACTGTTAGTCCATAGCCCACCACTTGTATGTACAACTGGTGTTCTGCTAACTAAGTTTCATCTGCAGCAAAGAGATCTGTTGATTTGATGTTGATCTATTGATTTAATCCTAGCAAGTTAGAGCATATTTGTTTTCTGTGATTTCTGACTTCATAAAGGACAAAAAGTCCCTAACTAACCTAGTGGCTTTCTACAATGGAATGACTGGATCAATGGACAAGGGAAAAGCAACTTATGTATCTACCTTGACTTCTGAAAGGCCTTTGACACAGGAAATTGATCCATACTTACAGTGCCACATCCAGATTTGGATATTTGTGTAGTCTACGTTCCACTACAAATATTTTGTCCTATATACTTAATTTTTAAAAAATTCCACTTGCAGTGGAACAATGAAAAAGATAGCTAATTACAGTGTCTTAAATTGAACTAGCTCAGAAAGAGATATTTTGGAGGAGTTGACTGTGATACAGAGTGCTTCACAGTTTCTCTTTATGACTCTGTCCCAAGTAAAAATCTGATTAATTGTACACTAAAAACCTTGAACAGTCTCCAGGCAGGCAGAAAATAGGATATGCCAAAAATGGTTAAATCCAAAATCTTCCAGTGCACATACTTCAAAATAACTCAAAGCACAATTTTTTACCAATAAAAAGACTAAATCTAAGCATAATTGATCAAATAGGAATAAGACATTACAGCCATTTGTAACCAATGTGATCAAAGGCAGAAAATAAAGTTATAGTAGCAGTAAAAGGAATTTTAACATTATTTCAGTGCAGCAAGCAATACAGTCACATGAAGAAATATATTTGTAATAAGAGTGAAATAATTTCAGTTTGTGATTATTAAAATGAACTCTCAGTCTCAAAAACTTCTTAATGATTGCAAATCCATTGACACAGTACATTCTATCCACTGTTTTGTGGGAAAAGGTTAGCAAAATACAACTGCAAGGAGCTACACAGTACAAGGATTTAATTTAATACATGACAAAAAATGGGCAAAACTAAAAATGAATAACATTTTCCAACTAAATATTATTAACTTAAAGACAGTTGAATATATTTGGAAACCTCTGACAGACTGAAAGCAATGCCAATCAGCAAGACTGGACCAGGATGATGGATATTGTTGCCTGGCTGCTGACCCTGCAATTCGTGTGACAGGCACAAAACCACACAGAATTAAGAAGCAATAATAAGTCTTTGAGTATAACATAAGTGGAGATTAAGACTTACTGAAATTTGTCAGCCACTAAAGCACACAGAGTAAAAGAGGAATATTTTGCTGCTCAGTGATTTTCATAAATATTTTAATAGCTTATAAAACTTGAACTGTTTTTGCTTCACCTGTCTTTTAAAAATAGTCCTAACATTATAATTCATACTAATCATCTAGGTTCAAAATTTTCCTCATCTTCATTTTGTCTGTTCTTTATGAAGCAAGACTGTTTTGCACATGGACTGGACATTAGCCCTACAGTGCATTAATCCTGAGAGATCAGAAAAAATTATGAACTGGAGTTAAACCAGAGGATTATTCCCTTCCAGTCAAGTGTTACTTGCTTCACCCTTGATTTGGTGACAGAAATTAAGAATTAATGTGAAATTGGAATAATGATATTGCTTAATCCGAGAAGCATGCTGGTACACAAAACCTTGCAAAAGTAATTACTGTGTTTGATACAGTAGGTAATTTTTCAAAAGATTCATGCAGTGAAACTTATTGGTACTAAAGCTGTTCCAATTATGAAGAGAGAAAATATTGATTAGAAGCCTCTTGCAGTGACAAGAAACAAGTTTGAAGCACTTAAATTCTCAGTTTCTCAAGAAAATTAATGAAGTTAACATTAGTCCTGCTATTTTAATGGAGGAAATAATGAGGACAGGCCTTACAACTGCCATTGCTGACAAAGGCTAAACCAATTTAAATATTTTAAGAAAAGTACTTGGCTAATTAAGAGCATTACCAACTAGTACTCCTTTATGTTACTTTGAGATGTTAGTAGATAGGATTTTTTTTCTAGTTTTAAAAAGGCAATAAATAGATAAGCAACTAATTCAGAAAGATGTCCCCTTGGTAAAGGGAATGGGGAGTTTCATGCTATTTCAGTGGTAAGCTAGGACCTGCTATGGGATAACTCAGCTATCATGTATCAGTTACTTGATGCAGCACCAGAATGCTTGGAGAGGCATAGGATCACTGGTTGTCTGTCTGTCTGTCATTTTATCTACTTGCAAATTCAGTGAGTACTGATTAGAACAATTTTTACACTCAAACAAATGAAATAGGCTATTGTAGAGAATCACAGAATCAAAGAAGGTCTTGGGTTGGAAAGGGACCTTAACGACAATCTAATTCCTCCCTGCTGTGGGCAGGGACACTGCCACTAGATCAGGTTGCTCATAGCCCCATCCAGCCTGATGTTCCCTTGAACACTTCCAGGGATGGGGCAGCCACAGGTTCTCTGGATAACCTGTTCTGTGCCTCACCACACTCACAGTAGAAAAACTTCCTCCTAATATCTAATTTAAATGTAAGCTCTCAGTTTTAAGCCATTTCCCCTTGCGCTGTCACCTCATACTCTTCTAAAAAATCTCTCTCACACTTTTTTGTAGGCTCCCTTCAGGTACTGGAAGGCTGTAACTAGGCCACCCTGAAGCCTTCTCTTCATTCTTATGAAGAAAATAACTTTGATTTATAACCAGTGCAAAAACATATACTGGACAACAATGCATTCTCTGGAAGAAATAAAAAAAAAACAAACCATCTAGTAAACCTAATAAGGTTTGTAGGAATTAGAAAGTTAACATTTTATCACTGGCAAACCCAGTAAGAAATTTTTCCTATAAATTTCCAAAGTAAATAATTAAGCCATATGAATAACTGTCCACATAAGACCTAAGAACCTTCTTCCTTACTAAAACTAGTGTGATCAATCCACTAACAACTGAACAGACAGAGAGGGGAAAATTTATATTGCTGGATTAATATTTACCGTGGCGCCACATTCTTGAATTCTGCTTCAGGGATTTACACTCACTTGCATCCCCATCTTTATTTGTACTTTTTATAAAAGCTGATGACAGACAGATATTATGGTACAATGAAAGAGACCCATAAAAATTAAATTAGAAAAGATATACAAAACCCTAGACACAGGCAAAATGCATCATACATGGCCCTGTAAACCCACTGGTGCTGTATAGTAATAGCTACAGTTATTAAGAAAATACTTTAAAATGAAATAAGTAAGAAGTAAAATAATCCCAAGATGAGCAGTGTCAGACAGTGCTGGCCTCTGGCTCTGGCACTATGAGCAGAGGCAGTACTTTCTAGTAGACCTAACATTATGAAGTTCACTATATTGCATAAACCAATGGCCTTATCACCCTATTATATCCAAGGTCCATTTATTTCAGCCACTCTGAAAGTGATGATTGTTTCATACTCTCGTTTTCAAGCAATCAGTGCTGTTTAATCCTCAGCTGTGCGAACCTCCTTTTTAAACCTACAAACTTAGCTAGTTGTCATGGCCAGGTGCTACATACTCTGGATCAGATGGCCCTAAACTCTCCTCTTCCCAGGTCTCTTTAACACAACCTTGAAGCCAGTGATCCAGAAATTTAGGCTTAATACTGCACTTCCTTAGAAAGCAGCCACAAGTCCACTTTATAATTTTTCAGTTGAGGGGCTTGTATTCTCCTTAAATGCTTGACCAACTTCAGGAAAGTAAAGAGCAGCTCTTCAAGGAACTCACCTATACAACCCCCCAGGAAACTTTCTTCAGGGACAAGGGAACAGACAAGAGGTGGCAAAATTTTAATGATATCTTCATAGAGAACACAAATTAGTGATCCCCAAGAAATTTGGGAAGGAGGGCAGGAGATGGGAATGACTGAGTCTGGACCTGCTGGTCAAGCTAAGAGCAAGAAGTATATTTGTGCACAGGCAAAGGAAGCTAGGACAGGTAACCTGGGAAGAGTATAAGGATGCAGTCCAGTTGTACAGGGATGCGGGGGGTAAGGCCAAGGTGACGTGGGAGCTGGACTTGGCAAGGGATTCAAAGAATAAGTGGGAGGGGTTCTTCAGGTGTGCAGGGATTTTTTACAAGAGCATGTAGTGACAGAACAAGGGGGAATGGCTTCAAACTGAAAGAGGGCAGGTTTAGATTAGACATTTGGAAGAAATTATTTACTGTGAGGGTGGTGAGGCACTGGAGCAGGGTGCCCAGGGAAGCTGTGGGTGTCCCATCTCTGCAAGTGTGGAAGTTGGGTAGGGCCCTGAGCAACCTGGTCTAGTGGAAGGTATCCCTCCCCATAGCTGGGGGATCAGAACTCAATGGTGCTTAAGGTTCCTTCCAACCCAAACCACTCCATGATTCTATGAAGTGAAAGCTTTGTCCCTTTAACAGAAGCTTTTAATCAACCGGATACTGGCAGAAAACATCCTGAACATCTCCTTCAGTTTCTAATTTAGAACCACGGAGTGCATCATCAGCTATGCAGCAGGAAAGCTTACTTGGGCTTTGAAGTACTCATCTGCTCTGTTAACATACAGACCATATAGACTACATAGCAAAGCAGTGTACCAAGGATGATGAGAGGGGAAAAGCAAGCAGAGGGAAGATGACTTCCAAGAAAGATAGGGCTGGAACTCCAGGAACAGCCCTTCTTCTGAGGAAATCCAGATCTTCTCTGGCCTCCTCCAAGAAAAGCATAGTTTCTAGCCACCTTCGTATAACTTAAAACACCCACAGGATCAAAGGATCCCTAGACCATTTACTACTGCATTAGAAGTATTCCCACCACTAGGTGTCAGCCTAATTTAACAGATGCACACATTTCTTTAAATAAAATTTCATTTTATTTATTATTGTTACACTTTAATCTTTTAACTACATAATGGAAATATTAATACATATTTATATAATGCATAACATTATATAAATGTTATAACTTATACATACACTTACAATACTCAAGCTAACTTCAAGGAACGCACCTAATGACAATTTCAAAAAAGCATGTCAAATACCTAAAATCTTTTTGAAACTCAAGTAGAGCATCTGCTTTCAGAAAGGTACATTTCATAGAATTGTTTAGAGTGGAGAAGTCCTTTAAAACCAAGTTCAATCATTAACCCAGCTGTCATTAACAATGGTCCTAAGGGCCACAACACCATGTCTTTTAAATATCCCCAGGGAGGGTGAATTAACTACTTCTCTGGAATGTCCATTCCAGGGCTTGACAACCCTTTTAGGGAATAAATTTTTCTCAATTTCCCATCTAAACCTCCCCTCACACAGCTTGAGGACATTTCCTCTTGTTCTATCACTTGCTACTTAGGAGAACTGACCGACCCCCACCTGGCTACAATCTCCTTTCAGGCAGTTGTAGAGCACGAGATCTCCCCTGAGTCTCTTTTCCAGGCTGAACACCCCCAGCTCCCTGAGCTGCTCCTCATCAGACTTGTTCTCCAGACCCTTCCCCAGCTCCATTGCCCTTCTCTGAACTCACTCCAGCACCTCAAAACCTTCTTGCAGTCAGAGGCCCAAAACTGAACAAGGATTTGAGGTGTGGCCTCACCAGTGCTGAGTACAGAGCAATTGCTGCCCTGGTCCTGCTGGTCACAGTATCTCTGATCCAGGCCAGGATGCCATTTGCCTTCTTGACCACTTGGGCACACACTGGCTCATGTTCAGCTGCTGTTGACCAGCACCCCCAAGTCCTTTTCCACTAGGTAGATTTCCAACCACTCTGTCCCAGACTTCAGCATTCCACTGTTGAGGGGTTGTTGAGACCAAGTGCAGGACTCAGCACTTGAGCTTGTGGAACCTCACACAATTGTTCTTGGCCCATCAATCCTCTCCAGCCTGTCCAGTGTCCTCTGTAGAGTCTTCCTACCATCCAGCAGATCAACACTTCCACTTTGGTGCCAACTTGTCACAAACTGACAGGAAGCACTTGATCCCCTCATCCAGATCATTGATAAAGGTATTAGGGCTGATCCAAATACTGATCCCTGGGGAACATCCCTTCTGATCAGCCACCACCTGGATGTATCACCATTCACCACGACTCTCTGGGCTCAGCCATCAGCCAGTTTCCTACCCAGAAAAGAGAGTGCCTGGCCACATCCATTTGGAAGCTGTGAAGATGATATACCTTCACATACAGAGAGCAGTGAACAAGTATGGGACTATGGACAATACTTAATCTTTTTATAATTCAAATCCCTCATAGCTAAAATGACAGCTGAAAAGGTTGAGGTAGAATACCTGCTCTGCCACTGTTTTCTGAAGCAATGAATTCATTAACACCACAGAGCCCCTGCTGGTTAAACATAAAAGCAGACAGACCATTTATCAGCATTTTGTCCAGGGTGAATCAAATAACTGTCATATCACTTCTGAACAGGCTCTGTCTGAGCACTTTCTGTCATTCCAATTAACACCACCCCCTCTCCAGCTGCAGGGCTAAAACACACAGAACAGGGACATAACACTGGAAAGAATATTTATTCAGAGTATTATGCCTTCAGTGATAAGTATGCATGGGCTTTTCAAAGCAGATTTCAAAACCAAAAAAAAAAGGTGGTTGAAAATTTAATTACACGAGACTTTATATTTTCCTCTCTAGGGGAAGCATGATGAGACAAAACTGAATATGAAAAAATGGACCTGACATTGTTCTGTCAGGAATAGCTTGCAAGGAGAGTCCCCAGGCAATACCTAACACAGCTTCTGCAGGCTCACCAGGTGGTGTAAAGCACTGCAAATAAAATAAAGGGAGAGCAGGAAGGGAGGGGGAGGAACAAAAGACAAACAAACAAAAAAAAATACCTCAGAAAACAAAACCAAACAAAAACCCATTCAGAATCTCCCCCACAAAAACCCAAATTCATTCTCACATACACTTCCCCCAACAAAAACAAACAGAAAGAAAATCCAGAGAGAGCTCCACCCCCCAAAAAGCCCAACTGAACTAGCAATGATCCAGGGAAAAGAACTGCTCCAGAAAAACACTTTCCTTCCCAGCAACTCAGAAACAGCCTACAGTCTTTCCTTGCACACAGCCTCCCTCTCCTGTCAAAAAGATGAAGTTACAGTTCTGAAATATACTTGTATCACACTGCAACATACAGCCCTTTCACAGCTGACCCAGAACCTCTCTGTATCCTGATATCTCACTCTATAAGCACTATAGAACATCTAAATGAGTGTCAACACCAAAGCTAGGAAGGGTGAAGAAGTGAGGGACCTGCTACACAGCTGATAGCAAAAGCCAATCAGAGATGGCTAATATCAAGGACAGACAGAATTAAAACATGAAGCAGAACATTTAATGAAAATGCATGTAGCCAAGAGAGGGAAACGGGCCCAAGACAAGAAAATGATTTTCAGAAGAGACATTAGAGATGACTGAGAACAAGAGGCAAAAAATAGCCCCTTCACAACCCAAATCAATTTGGAGCTCCAACCTGGATTTAATTTCTAAAACAAAACCTAGGAATGGGATGAGCTTTAGATCCAGACATGGGCCATAACTCAGACCAAAAAAAGTTCTTGTGGGTCTTCTGGTGTTTCCTAGCAGCTTGCCCCTTCCTTTGCAGCCTTACTCCAACAGAAGCTCCTACCCCAACCAACTTCTACACGGAACTAAAACAAAGTACAATTACAGTAGACTCAAATCTAACACCATCTTCACTTATAAAGCTTCTGTAAGGATCAATGCATCCTCCATTAATACATAACATTACACTGATTTCAAGAAAATACAACTATATGCATTGTACACTGGATAATGAGGCCATAGAAATTGCTGTATGATGTGTATGACGTGGATGACCGCATGAAGTGGAATTACAGCCTGTGGCCAAAAAGAAATAGAGTCCCTGTCCTTGGAGGTGTTAATAAAAAGACTTGATGTGACACTTAGTGCCATGGTCTAGTTGACAAGGGGGTGTTAGTCATAGGTTGTACTCAATGATCTCAAAGGTCTTGTTCAACCTAGTTAATTCTGTGACCCTGTACAGTCTTTTCAAACTGCCTGCATATAACAACACAACATGCTGCAGCTGACAGAGAACAGAAAACTGAGATCCAACAGAAAAAGAACAAATTGTTTAAATTAGTTAAAGATCTGGAGCCCTTTGTTGTGGTCTTCATAGTAAGCCATCCACACTCACTGACAGAACATTAGAAAGAGGTCAGAAATATATGAACTTCCAGAGCAGAAAATCATGTAAGAGGTGCTCCAGAGGTAAAGTCCTTTGCACTTTTCTCATGCTCTGATAAGAATGACATTCAGACAACTACACTTTATTATCAGAGCTCAATTTTCCTGCCAGACATCAACACAAAACAGCTCATTACAACCTCTAATCGCTTCTACAGATTATACAATGGTTTGAGTTGGAAGGGGACCTTGAAAACCATGTCACTGCCATGGGCCAGGATACTTTCCACCAGACCAGGTTGCTCAGAGCCCCATCCAACCTGGCCTTGAGCACCCCCAGGGATGGGACATCCATAATTTCCCCAGGAAGCCTGTTAGAGTACCTAGCCAACCCGAGTAAAGAATTTTTCCCTTAGTATTCAATCCAAGCTTACTGTTTTTGAATTTGAACCCATTCTCTTCATTCGTTCTGGGGAAGATATATTAATACCTTCACTAGATTTTCCTAGAAAAATCCAGGAAAACCACAACATAGATACTTATCAAAACTACTTCATTCTTTCCATTTTCCCTTTTGTCTAACTAATTAATATGCTTCAGAAGACTTTTGTCAAACTCTACCAGACTTCCAGAGACTTAGCAGAAGCTGGCATCCTCTCCAACCAGCACTCCAGAGAACTTTTACCTGCAGAGGAATGAACCTTGGGAGACATGTTGCAAGATTAGTGTTTGAGACACCTGATCTCCAGAAGCTAGGTCCTGTATTTATTCAGGACCCTCAGAAACACCAGCACAGTTTTTTTATTATTTGCCAACATAAGTGGAAAGAAGAGGAAACGTTAACTCAGAATCAAGCTGTCTTGCTGAGGAATCTACAATTGCAACAAATTATTTACTGAAGGAACTACAAGTGATCCAGGACTTTGAGCCAGCAGCCAGCTGGAACAAGTAGGAAGGCTTCAACTACACAATATTTACTAGGAAAGCGGGTAGAAGATACAGACTGAAGATTTCAGACATCTGTGGTTTCAGGCAAGAGTAATGTGGTGGGGGCCAAAAAGGACTGTGGTGGGTTGACCCCATCTGGAAACCAACTCCTCAGCAAAGCCACTCTCTAACTCACCTCCTTATCTAGAGGTGGGAAGGAAAACAGCAAAAGGCTCATGGGTCAAGATGAGGACAGGGAGAGATCACTCACTAATCACCATTACAGGCAAAACAGACTCAACTGGGGGAAATTAGTTTATTGCCAAACAAATTAGAGTAGGGCAATTAGAGATGGAAATTAAATCTTGTAACACCTTCACCTCACCCCTCCCTTCCTCCAAGGCTCAACTCCACACCCTTGCCCAGGGCGCAGCCTTTCAGGGACAGATTACCTCTTAGGTACCCAACAGGGTCACAGATCCTCGCCCCCCCAAACCTCATCCAACCCTTAAACCAAAGCCACCCATTCCACGCGGCCCCCTGGCCGTTTTTTTACATCGAGGCACTGCCGGGCGTCCCCCGGGTGCCCCTCGGCAGCTCCGCTGGGCAGCGGTTCCGGCCCTCACTGTGAGGGGACGGCCCGCGGCTCTGTGCTGTGGGCCGGGCGCTTGCGCGAGGCCCGCGGGCGTTCCCCAGCCCTGCCCGGGGGCCGGTCCTGGCCGTGTCCATGGAGCAGCGCCGTGGGAGGGGCCGGAGGCCGCGGCAGGGGCGGCTCGGGAGGGCCGGGTGAGGCCGGCCGGGCGGCGGCACTGCGGGGCTGAACAGCGGGACAGGCCCGCGCCGCCCAGCCCGGCCCTGCGCTCGTCCCGCCGACCGGCGGATGGGCACAGAGAGGGCAGCGGGTCGGCCATGGCCAGCGGCGGCCCCGAGGAGGGGGAGGAACAAGCCCTGAGGAAGCTGGTCGTCCGGCTCCAAAACGTCCAGGAGAGGAAGCGGCTAGAGACGCTGGTGCAGACCCTGAGCGACCTGCTGGAGCTGGCGGCCCGGGAGAGCGGTGAGAGCCCTGCCCTGCCCTGCCCGGCTCCTGTCCCGGCCGCCGCCCGTCGCTAACGCGGTCTCTCTGTGTGTCTCTGTTCCCTCGCAGCTCCTCGGCTCTTCAGCGGCAAAAACGTCCACGTGCCCCTGCTGCTGGTGGTGGATCTGTACCCGGGAGCGGCGGGCGTGCAGCAGGTCAGGGGCCGGGCGGGCCGGGGGCCGGGGCCACTTCCCCTGGCCCGGCTGCGCTCCGCGGGATGAGCGAGCGCTCCGCCCTTCCCGGGATAAAAGCTCTTGTTCCGCTTGTTGATTTATCCTTAACTTGCTGTGTGTGTCTCCTGGGCCACTTCATGAAGTGCTCTGAGCTGTAGAAGGGCGCTGTCACCGCTGGCATTTAAAGGGACCAAGCGTTCCCACTTACTGTGGACGCCACTGGCTGCGTCTCTGTTTTTACCGGCAGAAGGAGGCGAAACAGAAAATAAAAATTAAGCCATATGAATACCGTGTAATGTAGGGTTCTAAATTACCGATAATGTTAGCTAATATAATTTTGACGTGTTCATATTGAATTTTGCCATGGTTAGACAAACTTCTGAAAAGCACGATTTTATACTATGAATTTCTATCTGTGTTGCCATATCCTTGAGACTTGTGCTAGCACAGTTTTTTTAAAGGAGGCGGGATGTTTTAGCTAAGCGTAAGTTCTGCAATTTAAGGTTCTGCATGCCTGCTCCTGTAATTTAACATTGGCCCATTTGGACTAGGTGTGGCACTTGCATAATTTGATGTTATACTTATGGTACAGCTGCCAGACTTGTCATATGAAACAGCTCCTTCCTGGCAGGCATATATTAAATTTCTGATTATGTTATGCATAGAGGATGTTTATAAACTCCAGATTTCTGTGCAACCCACTTGATTATTTTTCTTTTAATTATTAAGGCCATTTATATGGTTACAATATTTTGGGCATGTTTTGGGGTTTTTTCAATTCAGCTGGAAGGCAAAACATAAGTTATATTGCAAATGCCTCTTTAATAATAATAATATATTTAAAGGTTTTGGGGGGCTTTCTCTGTATTAGACCTTAGCTAGAGGTCAAAAGCCCAAAATACAGCTCAAGTATGAAATTGTATTTCTGTAGTGATTAATCTAAAATAACAGTGATCTCGGGTTTTCTTTGAAGACTAAATATCTGTGCGGTGTCTTATGATTTTACTTATTTTACTATTTGATTGTCAGGTTGTTAACAAATACAGCTATATGAATCAGCAATTATTTCAAAGATAAAACACATTAGATATTTAACAGTTTATAAAAGTTCTGCCAAGAAGTCTAAACTTGGAAGTAAAACATCAATCACAACAAGAAGTAGGTGTGGAGTGATAGCACAAGATTCTTAGAACTTCTTAGACTATAAGGAATATAGTGATTAATTTTCATCTTAACTCATTTAAAATACCTCATTCTAATGCAGAATTTAAAAGTTAATTTTAATCTTCTACCTGCCTACATTTGCAGTCATATAGTGTTTCAGTTTAGAAGTTCTGGACCTCTTTTACATTATTATGTTGTGCTGCAGTGTGAAATTCATAGCCAGTGCAAAGCTCAAATCCCATTCTTTATAAAATGTCTTGGGCAGCTCTTCTTTCACATTCACTTCTGCTGTTTACAAACATTCACACTATATAAGTAGAGCTCTGTCTTCTTTCTTCATTCACTGGTATTTGTAATCTTTGTAAATAAATTCTCACTTTACAGCAGTGGTGAAGTTATGAGGTCGTGATTTCAGTGCAGTCTCTTTGCACTATTAAGGATATTTTATTGAATAAGTAATCATCCTCCATTTACTTTTGGCACTATAAAAAAAATTGACTCATAGAAGAGAATAAACACAGTTAGAAACATACCTGAAATGAGAATTTTCTTTACCTCCCCTCCCTGACTGGTTACAAAGAATCATAGGTTGCTGCTGTTCCACTAACTTGCACAGGGTTAATTTGCCTACTAGATCAGTATTGCAAGTACTGGCCCAAGTCAGACTGCAGTCATAAACCCTGCAAGCTCCTTCAGAAATAGGAAGCTACTGGTGTGGAAAGCTAGTAGTTCCTGTAAGTAAAATATATGTCTTTAAGTAAATAGGGTAGTTTTCTGCAGTTTCTCTGGCAGTGATTGGAGCAGCTTAGAAACTCTAGAACAAAATATGAGTAAAGTTGAGTAAAGACCAGTCAGCAGAGCTGTATTGTCTTATGTAGTTGGTGGGACCTGATGTAATGTATGTTAATTCATGCTAGCAGCAAAAAGGATCTATCTGATTTCAGTATAATGAGTTTCAGTGCTGCTACCAACTCTTTCTGTATATAGGGACCTGTTTACGTCTTTATAAGGACATCTTTGTTTTATTTCCCTTCCCTGTAACTCTCAGGATTTCTTTTATTTTAAAGATCCTTGCTCTGTTACTTATCTATTACACAGCTAATAAGCTCTCTCTCATCTCGGGTTGTGATTTTCATATTGTAAAATAGACCACATATCACAGGTCAGATATTTCCATTGGTCTTCTCTGGTTCAACGTTCTGATAAGTGCTTGTCAGTACTTGCAGTCCTAACAATCCAAATAAAAATGTTTAATGGGAATATAAAATTAATCAGAAATAGTTAATACAGAAATGAATTTTCTAAAGTAATTAAGCAAGTTTTCATCAGATTCTAAATTTTATAGGGACAGTCAGAATGCTTTTATAAAGTGGGACTTCTAAAAGAAAATGTTTTCTAAGTTAATCAATTAATAGTCACCTCTGCAATGCTTTTGAAACTTGTACCTGATTTGACTGTCACCAATAAACTCTGTTTTGCTTGGAGTATGGAAAGCTGGGGAATTACATATCCTCGTCTTGGCTGATGGTTACTAGGACTATTCATTGTACCTACATTTAGTAAGGACTCGGTTACAAAGACCAGCCTGAATGTCCACAGTGATTTGTAGTCTCATGCAGGGCAAGGCAGCTTGCTATCCAAGGAAGAGAAGTGCTTGGAAATTTGCTCACAGTCAAGCTCAATCTGCAGACATTAAGGTTGTAATTGGCTTAAAACTTTTGTCTCTGCAAATCTAAACTGAAACAGAAACAAAATTACTGCAGATATGGACTATGCTCACACTGCAACTGAGTGTGTGAAAGCCAAATTCACAATTCCAGTCCCCAGGGAGCTACATCACCTTCTGCACACTCTACAAAGCTGTCAGGAAAGCTGCCTAGATTCAAGCTTTTGCTGTTCATGTGCATGACTCTACATTACCAGACTTGTAATTCCATGTCTCTAGTCTTACTGATTGCAGGGTTAGGGAGCATACACTTTGTATGAACTTTGCTGTTAAACTCTTTGGAGGTAGCCATTTACATTCCTCTTGTTGGCTGTCCCATCTTGACCTCTTTGCTTTACATAACTCTTGTGGAAAAGTGATCCAGTTGCACATAAAGTCTTTGTGACATATTATCTTCTGCCTTGACTCTAAAAGCACAGAGGCCTGCTTTCACTTTTTTATTTACTTATAGGCTCAAGGAAACTCATGTGCCTTGTTATAATTCCTTTTTGTAAAATCTGCTTCGTCTTGACTTTTGGCATTTCACAGTTCACTACTTTTCTTTCAATACAGAGGGATTTTGTTTCGTCAGTTATTTCTTTGTAAAAATTTTGCTTACTGCTTCCTCACTGCAGCCTATTCAGTCATATCAGCCTGTAAACATTCATAAGAGAGCAGATTTCTCCAATGCAGAAGATCAAAGAGGAGCATTTTTAGCTTTTGACATTATTTGCAGATGTTTGAAAGTCAAAGAATTTGCATAGTGTGAAACAGGTAGTTATTAAGAACAAATACATTGGGTTTAGTTGTCTTTCACTCCTTATGATCTCAAAACTTCTACTGCCTTCCTTACATTTTGAAAGCACACAGTACTGAGGGTTGATGGCAAGAATATGAAATGTATGGTAATTGTTTACATATCTCATCTCCATCTAAAACATTAGAGACCTTTAAAAACCTATACTTTATCCTTACAATTTGCAATTAAATTGCAAGTTCTTATGAAAACACACATTTTTCACTGAAGCTGAACCACCTGTAATAGTGCAGGGGTTTTCCCTGGCCAGTGATAACATGCCATAGTATGAGCACATCATATATTTCTGTCAGCAATAAAATTAACTTTGTGTCCTTTATCCTCAAGCAGTGCTGAAGCAGATTGAGAGTGATGTGTTCCTGCAAGCAATGCAATCAGAATCATTAGCATATGTTTTACTTCCATATTTTATTTTTCCATGCCATTTATCTTGTGTTAATTAATTTTTCCTTACTGATTTAGCTAGGTAAGAGAACAGCTGTCTTACAAAAGCCAAGGATATAAGAAGGTAATGTATAAGTTCCAAGCAGAATATCTCTTCTAAAATAGCTGCATTTTTGTTTTACAGATGGGCTGGTCACTTCTTTGTAAATTAATAGAGATTTGTCCAAGTACTCTGCAAAACATAGTTCCTAAGGATGTTGGGAAGGACTGGGAAGTACTGGGTGTTCACCAGTAAGTATTTTGTACAGAGTCTGCCAGAATGCTTGGTCATTTTGGCAGCATGTATATGCAATGAAATATATAAAGTTATTACATCAGCTTTTTTTTGTGCATTTCTTCAGCCTTCAGAATGTGACATACACAAACAGGGATCTTATCTATGTATTTAAATAGCTGGTGCAGAAAGTAAAGGAGATTGAACCAGGCCCTTTTTAGTGACACTCAGTGAAAGAATGAGAAGCAAAAGGCCCAAATTCAAATATAGGAAATTCCACTTACACATTAAAAAAAAAAATCCTAAGTAACCATTTTGGCAGAGGCAGTATTACCTGGATGTTTGTTTGTGTTTTTTTTTTCAAATGTGAAGAATTATATCCACAAATCAAAAGTAATGTAAATCAAGAAGAGGAGGTTTTGTCACACCTATTATTGTTGTCTTAAAGGTAAGTATTTACACTTATCACATCAACTACGTGTGAATTCAGTGGATACAGTTATCTTCAGAGAAAGGATGATTTGTTCTGTCTTTTTAGTAAATGGAGCAAATTGTTGTTTGGACTTGCTCAGCTCTCATCCATCAGCTGTCAAAGGAAGCCTAAGCAAGTGTTTTCTGGATGTCTGTGGTTAGATGGGATGAACCCCCACACAGGCTGGCTGAAATGTTGCCCAATAGCACAAATGCTAATTGTAGATGTAGGCATGATGCACGTGGGGGTTGGTTTGGGGGTTTGGTCAGGTGTTCTCTCTCTTGGACAGATTGGTGCCCTCAGGGCAAGCACTTACAACCTTATAACTCCTGATTCTGCCTCCACAGTCCTCACCACATCCTTCCTTGGAAAGATTGCTGTTGAAAAATAGCATGAAGATGCATTCTGATTTTTGGGGGGGGGGGGGGGGGTGTTTATTTATTTTATAATGGCTAGAATACATGGTCAGTAAGGGAATGAACTCCCTTGAAAAATGTGTTGACAGTTTATGTTGGAAAGCAAAAGTGATTTGGGTTGGTTTTCAGAAGCAAGAAATAACTGAGCTGAAGCTGCACATGCTAGTTACAATCTTTTTGACAGCTTAAAAGCTTGTTGATTGACTGAAAGTTATCCTGAGAGCTGGAGATACTGCTGCTCATTCTCAGGTCGCAGAAAAATTACTTTCTGGGACTGATCTTTCCCACAGCCTCCTCAGCATCCACGCAGCATGTGTAGTTAACAAAGCATCCTTTTCAAATTCAAACTTCACTGAAGATCTGATGATAGCATTGCTGTACACGATTCCTTCTCAGTACCAATATTTTAGCCAACTGTGTATCCCTCTCTGACATGTTGACAGTTTTCCTTGCTTTGGAGAAACTTTGTGGGGAAGTGGGCTCAGGCATTTCTGTCAGTGCCAAAGGCAGAGCAAGCCAGCTAAATTATGTCTCATGTTCCTTCGTCATGGATTGTACTAGAATTGCAGTGAATCAACACCATAATGAATCCACGCTGTTTACAGCAAGGCAGGAAACAGTTACAATAGAGAAGAAAAGGTCATTTTTTTTCCCCCTGGAGATTTTCCCTTTTGTGTAACTATTTTAGGAGAATAGGAATATTAAACTAGAAAACGCATTTCTTTCTTTTGTCTCTCAGCTATAATCCAACTTGACTACACTGCAGTTATATTTACAAATGGTAGTTTGCTATTGATTTAGGTGTTTTTGACAGACAGTGTAATCAGTAATTAAATAGTTGCTATCACTATGAAGTGAAAGAGAATTTCCTTCAGTGTATTTGCATTCTTCCCAGAAGCTTAAATAGACTTCATGAGATGTTTTGTAATCTCTTATGTTAAAACTTTCCTACCTTTCCAAGTTTAGAAAGGTTTAGATCCTTCTTCTTGGTTATATTTGAAATGGGAGGGAATTCTCTAAAGGTAAATTTAGCAAAATTGATGTTATAGCTATAACTGATGTTATACCTCTCATCAGATTTTGCCTCTTGTGTCTACTTTGGTCATCATAGCTACAACACTAGTGCTGCAACAGAGAGAGAAACTAGCAGCATCATAATATGAAGGGAAAACAGTGATACATTCATTCCATCTTACAAATTTAGACTTCAGCAAGGCAGACAACATCACTGCCAGAGCTGGGATATGAAATTTGGATGAAACTTCAAGTACTGCTTATGTTTTACAAGACAGGGCAAGAATAGCAACTAAAGTATCACAGACTACTGCACAATCTATTTTTATTATATTTTATGCATATTATATATGCAAAGAGTCACATTTGATTATTAATATTGCAGAATCAAGCTCTCTAAAATAAGGAAAACTAAAAAAAAGTTTCGTTTTTTGTGTATAAGTCTATGCATTTTAATTTAGTTTTTAATTGCAGTTTCCCCCCATTTTGGGATATTCTTCATTCAGTGTGATATCAATGCTTTTACAATTTTATTTTTTGGAGAGGTGTCACAGGTGTTTAGGGTTAGTTTGAGTAAAGTATGTTAACAATATCTACTGACTTTTAAGTGCCCAGTTTGATACACAATCTGAATTTTGCAGTACTTGGCATTGTTTGTCTCTCTCTGTTTAACAAGTCAGAACAGACTTACAGAAAGTACAGAGTGTGCAACTGGCAGTCTAGGAAATGTTTCTTTTTAGTGATTTGTCCAGCATCATGTAAGTGCTGTAGGGCTGAAATGTAGGGTAGAGTTCATCAAGATGCTGTTGAAGTTCTTCAGCTGGGAAACTGCTGCTTTTCTTCCAGCAAACCCTTGGTTGTTCAGTGTAACTGAGCTCTTGCTGCAAGCAGAGCAGTGCTGTGCTGTCCACACTCTGTGGTGCTCCACAGACCAGTGCTCTGAAGAGTAACCACCCCCTAAATGACCCTGCAGAATTAATTTATATAACTGACTAAAAATTAAAGTCAGTTGGATAAATTATACATCAGTATTTTAATGAACTATAAGTTCATTAAAATTATCAACTAATTATTAGCTAATACTTGAAATTGCAATATTACTTCATTTGTAACTTGAAAAAATATAAACTGAAATAAAATATTTTTTAAATTATTTGAGAGGTTCGTAAGCTTTTGCTAATTTCTGTAACTACTTTTTAAAGTATATGTTTGATAAAAAATCGTGTGTGTCAATATTGTCAATATTTCTTCAGCTATAACTCTTTCCCCCCCCCCCCCCCCCTTTTTTTTTTTGTCTTTAATTTTTAGGCAGATTCTTAAAATGCTTACAGTCCACAAAGGAAATATAAACCTTTCAGTAACAGGACTCAAAGCATTAAATCTACTCCTCATGTCAGGTATTGTGTGCTTTACTTTCCTGTTTCATCTAAGCCTTTAAAACACAGCTGATATGAAGTGACTGCACATGGCAGACTGGATTTTTTTTCTCTGTTTTACTCCATGAAGTCACTTGTCATTTATACTTGTGTACAAAATAATAAGAGTACTATTTTGCACCTTTTTTACCAGGTAAGAGTGAACTGTCTTTTGGTGGTAAAGTTTTAGAACATCATTACTTTAGTAAACTAAAGTTTTAGAGCATCATTGTAAAATGCTACCTTAATACATAACTTTGTCTTGGGTTATACAAAGTTCAGTTGAACTGTCAGAGTAAACTTAAGGACAGTATTAAAGAATTTTTGATTTACAGTGTTCCAGTGAAAATGTTGAGAAATAATCAGAGCAACATGTAATCTCTTCTGCTGTTCAGACATAATTGCTTTCCTGCTATTGGAAGAAGAAGTGGATGTGTTCTCCTTGGTGTTTAATGCCATGCACACCTTCCCTAAAAATGAAGAGATCCAGCAGCATGGATGCAAAGTGTTACACAAACTTTTTGAGAAAGGTATTTTGTCTTCTAGTTTCTGATGTTAGAAAAATGTGTAGATTGGGAGGGATGACAGATATTAATTTAAATGCAATAAATGAATTTTTGCATTCCAGATTGGTTTGTGCATTATGTCTGTTCTTAAATGAGCTAGCACAAAACAGACTTTCCAAGTGATGCCACAAATTCTATAAATTAGAGCAATGAATATGATATCTTTAAAAAAAGTCAAAATGTCCATTTCTGACTCCAGAGTTAACTGAAAAGGTGGATTTAACATTGGTCAGTAACTGGAATAAAGAATAGTGACATTTGAGTTTAATTCTCAAAAACAGGATTGTGCATTTAAAGGCTGGTAAATTTTAGTAACGTGAACAGTTCTAAAATGAAGCAAAATGTTTGTACTTTAGAAAATTACTTGGTTCTGCTTTTTACTCTGACAATGCTAAAAGGTGATCATGTGGCCATACAATATTCCCATTTATTCTGGAAAATTAAGTCACTGTGTATTGAATTTTTGCAGAAATCTCAGGAACTGTGCATGGTACTGCCAGAAATCCCCTTGCTTTGAATTGAATTTCTTGATTCAAAATAAATATTGAGAAATGCTATCACTCTGCTGTACTCCTTTGCTTCAAAGATTGGTTCTTTTTGGCGCCATTCTATATTGGTTTTTTTTAGTCTTTCTCCCACATGTGTGCTTGATATTATCTTCTCTGTTCCTTTTCCTGTGCCTAAATACTTTTGCCCTGCTGTATTTTCTCTTCAGTCTGCACAAAAGTCTGAACTTCTTATGTTTTCTGTGCATGTTTTTTGTAAGTGCCAGAATTTCAGAGATCTGGCTGCAGGTACAGACCTGCCTATCTTATTCTTGATGGCAGCACCAATGTGACAAATTCCTAGGCTGCTCCTACCTCATTTTCTCTACCTCTAAGTCACCTTGTCAGCTTTTGTTATGTGGATGTTTGCATAACCTTATCTTGAACCAGATTCAGGAAATAATTCTGCTTGTGAAATTTAAAAGGTGCTTTTTCTCATCCTGGGTCAGTTCCCTTATCTGGTTCATTGCACAGACAGACAGTTATGTCAGTATGAATAACAGGGGCCAGGAAGAGAAAAACCATAAGCCATTAAGTTATGATATTATTAAAGCATGGCTTTATGGAAAAAAGTTCATTAAAAAAAATTAAATAAAATCAGAGAATGTGAAATGGCATTCCCTGATTTTTTTTTTCTCACTGTATGCTTAGTTTTTCCCTCACTTATATACTGCCTTGGTTTGGACTATCTGTGGAAACTTGGTTTGGACTACCATTCTGTGAAATATGCTAAAAGACTTCTAAAATACAGATTCATAAGTAGCATTTAAAAGTCAGAACTCAATTACATAAAGTGTAAGCTAGAAAAAGGTGTTTATAAAGTAGCTCAGTTTTTAGTTAAAAAAGTCATAATCATGAAAGTAAATGAAGAGTACTTTACTTTCTGTGAAACATAGAAAATAAATATAAGGAAACTTGATAGAAACAGTTGTCTTTTCTCAGGATGTACCAGAGTAAGAATTATTTCCTCAAAACATACTGTATCTCTTGCCTTTCAATTTAGTTACAGAAGAGCAGCTGACTGAATTTGTTGAAAGCAAAGACCATATGATCATACTGAAAGTATTTAAAGAGTTTCCAGAGAAAGAAGAGGTGATTCTTCCTGCACTTTATTCATTACATTCCTTAGCTGGTCCATGTAAGTATTTGAAGATATTTTCAATTCCTTTTCTCCCAAAGATATTTTCAATTCCTTTTCTCCCACAGTGTGCATCAGCTCGTGCTTTCTGTTATTGAAAGAAGTGATCTTAGTGTGATTGCAAAAAATCATTGAGAACTGGTTGGGGCTTGCCAGAAAATCACCTTCCTGTTTTCTTTAGGAAATCCTTTTTTTTTGTTTTTTTTTTTTTTGTTTTTTTTTTAAATAGGGTATGTTTTATATTCAACCATTAAAGCAGGAATCTCTCCTAAATAACAATATATATTTTCTTCCACTTGGAGTAAGTGGTAGCAAAGATGCTTATCATGATTTCAGAGACTGAAGTTCAAGACCCTGCCCTGTTATCTTTTATTACTTGAAACAACAAGATATATTTATTGACTAAATAAATCTTCGAAAGAGTTCAGGTCGCAGATGAAGAATATTCTTGGCAAAGTCTGTCCCATGAAGGGAAAATTGCCTGTACAAATTTGGTGGCCAGACTTGGGAAAAGATATCTGAGTTCAATCAGCTGCTGTGGTCGTTCAGTGGTGGCTGCAATGGCAAGCACTGGTAGCAATGTGCATGTGGTAGTCTTACAGTGTCCACAGGTGTTGTGCAGTAAGGCTGGAAGAAAATGTCTTTGTTATCTCTTGTCTTCTGATAGCAGCAGTCCCTGTTCTGTGCAAAATCAGATCCCGAGAAATGTGTTTGATGGCTTGTGTCAATTTGTTGACATCAATCTGATCTTGTTGACACAGAGGCCGCTTTTGTCAGCTTCCTGCTGACAAATTTTGGGAAGCATAGAGCAGGGTTCTGCTCTCCATGTCTTTCAAGAGTGGCATAATGTACCTCCTGTAAATGTGTTTACTTACAAAGTCTTGCTCATGCATCTTGTCTGACTCTATAGGAACTGTGCTGGCCCCATGAACGCCTACTGAACAAGAACTAGACTGGAGTGTCCCGCATTACATCAGACTCCAAGCTATCTAGTTCCTGCTTCTAAAAATTCTTGCTGTTCCAGTTTGTGTTCAAAAAGTTTAGTATTCCTTGAGTCAGAATTAATTTTGCTCTAGCCCAGAAGTTACTGCTGTTTTCTAGGGAAGAGGATGCCAGATTTTGAGTCCTTTTCAAAGCAGTAAATAGTTAAAGTGTAACAAGAGAAGGCATGAAAAAGACCTGCTCTAAAGTAGATATTTAATACTCTCATTTCTAATATGAAAGATTGAAAATAGCCAGAGGAGCAGAGACTACTTGCACATGAATGTGCAAAGCTGGAATTCATACTCTTAGTTGGTGACATTTCTCAAGAACGCAACAAAATATATTCCTTCAAGGCCACCATGGAGAAGATAATTCACTCTAACTTACCCACTAGCAAAATATGTCCCCATACCCTGAAGTTCTAGTGTCTATTCTGAATGAGTACCTCACTATGCCTTTTTTCATTAATACATACTTCAACTCAGTTCTGACTTATGTCATAAGAAATTGCATGATAAGGGTTTATTCCAGTGCTGTACAAGAACTCTTAAATCTCAGTAGTGTTTATGGCATGAGAAAAATGCTTTGCTGCTGCCTGTCCTCCAAAGTGGAGTGGTGGATCACAGGATGTTACCAATCTAAATGGCATGCATAGGGAGCCAGCCAGCCTTGGGCTCTGTTTGGTAGGGAGAAATTCACCTAGCCCTAAAACAGCTGGGATGAGGTGCAATACAGAGTGCTCAGATCTCATCATCAGGTGTTGAGAGAGCCTAGATCAACAAGTTTTGGTGGTTAAGATTAAATGAGATCTGTTCCACCTCTTTTTCCTTAACTTGTTCTGGGAAACAGTGACTCCCTGCAGATGTGGCATTGCTTGGATCTTGCAGATTTCAACATGCAGTTCATTCTGCTGTCTCCATAGTGGTCAGTTTTGGAATCATCTGGTTATTTTCCTATATTCTTAAATATCACCTTTGAAATCATAACTTACTGTGGAGTGATGCAGTACTGTCTTGTGGAATGTGTGTTTTCAGCTGAGAATGACATGATAAATCACTGTCATATTAAAGCATTGTGAAAAGTACCCTCCTTCATTATCAAATAGAGTGCTTCAGAAATGCCTCCCACTCAGAGCTTGCTTTTGTATCCAGTAGGTTGTCATTATTTAATATTTAGAGGTGTATTATTTTAAAGGTTTGCTGCTCTTTTAAAAAGGGTAATTGCCTTTATTAGTACTCTTGTGAATATTTATCTTATGTTGTACCCAGGGTAGCCAAGCTGTTCAAAGAACAATTAAGAAAATGTATAGACCTCAGCAGAGTAATTATAACTCCCTTGGAGTTGGTAGCAGGACTCCCTTTCATTGATTTGGACCAGGATTTTGGCCAGAATTTTTTGGGTTCGTATTCTGTCTCATACCCTGGATAGAAATACTACAAGGATGCTTACATACACTGTATTTTATCTACTATGTTGCTGTTTTGCCTGAAATTACAGTATGTGGGATCACTCTGTCTTCAGTTGGAATGGATACATTCTGTCTTTGTGTGGGCTCATGTGATTGTCCTGTTGGTTTCTGTATCTGGCCTGAGTAATAAACAGTAAGCAGGGTGAGAGTGACCAAGCTCTGGCACAGTTTTTTTGGAGGGTCTGTGAAGTTTCCATCCTTGGAAATACTCAGAAGCCATCTGGACAACCTGCTGTAGGCAGCCCTGATTGAACATGTGGGTTGGACACTGTGACCTTTTAGCTGTTCCTTCCAATGTCAATCTTCTGTGATGCTGTGAAATACAAGGTGTGCAATGACTTTCAAAATATTGCAGGAACATTAGATGAATATTTCAGTACCCTCAGTACACAACACGTATACAGTAGAACTTGTTTATATGAAAATAATAACTTCCTAACTTGCCCCCTAAAAAAAAGAAGGAAAATTCAGAAATGCATTATTGAATAAACAACTACAGAATAAATTTTATGAGAAAAAACTTTTAAATTGTTTCTTAATTTTATGCCCCTGGGAATATTATTGAAATACTGTAAAATGTGTAGTTGATCACAATCACATTAGAAACACCATTTTTAAGATTGATATAAAACAGTTCACATTTAAGAAAAAAACTGCCTAAGATTAGTTTGGGAGGAGGTTTCTGTTACATGGCCTGATATAGAAAGGGAGAAAACCAAAAATGTTAATCTGAATTTTGACTGCACATGGAAGACCAGTGGCTAGATAGGAAGAAAAATCCTAGCACTTAATTACCATTCTCGAGGTTTTAATGAATAATTTCCTAATGCTCATTGTCATTTATGTCTTCTATGGCCATGTCAAAAAATAAAGCCACCTTTCTTTCAAGATGCAAGACCAAAAATTGCTATGTAGTCACAGTTCTCTAAATAGATCTATTTCACTGAAGTCTGAATTAGGAACCAGTGATTTTTTTCTTTCTTCTCTCTCTTAAGAAGCAGTTTTTGTTTCTGTTTTGTCCTTTAGCCAGCAATGTTGAAGTGCTCATGTCGGGAAATGTTCGCTGCTACAATGTTATAGTGGAAATGATGAAAAGTTTCCCCAGTAGTGAAACAGTTCAGGAAGTGAGTTGCTGTTTGTTGCACAAGCTTACATTGGGTAAGTTCACAAAGTTGTTTATATGAAGTCAGCTTATTCTGACTATGTAAGAGTTGGAGTTAACTGAGAGCATTTACAGGCAGCAACTGCTATTCCAGTAAATCCTCAGGCTGGTGCATAATACTTATGTCTAATGATGCAAAACCCTGGCCACAGTCAATATGGTGTCCTTATGTAGTAAATATAGGTAATAATGAGCAGCTGCTATAAAGGACTCAAGTTAGGAGGAAATAATGAGAAGAAAAAAGGTGAGAAGCACAATGGGAGAATGGGAAATCAGTATGTCTGATTCTGTATAAAGTTACTATAGAAAAGAAGAAAATTACTTAGAGATTTTGTTTCTTGAAGTGCCAGTGGTGAATGTGTGTGAAACAACTGGTGCTACAGAATTAGTTGAAAAGTAAACTGTAAGCTGTAGTTTTCCTCCTTGCTCTGTATTTATCTTCAGAGACCTGTGCTGCATTCCTGACAGTGATGATGCCTGTCTTGGGGCCCCCCTGTGCTGCAGCAGTGAATGAATCACTGGCTTCTGGACTTGCCTGGACTTGAGCAAAAGTACTTTGGTTGTCTGGGCTAAAATGGGCTGGTATCACATCAGGAGAAATTATGTCAGTGGTAAAAAGTTGTGCTTCTTAGCAGCTCTGTTCTCACACTCGTGACTATAATAAATCCACATGAGCACTTGCCAAGAACCATGTAGTATGAAGTTCAAATGAAAATAAATATGTTTTTCCCCCTGCTACATACAAATCCACTGCAGGCAGCTGCCTGAACAGCCCTCACTCCGTGGCTGGTTCTTTTTCAAGAGTTAGACTTCCCAATTTTTGCAGGTGCTGGCCTGAAGCTGCTGCAGATGCTGGTACCAGTGCATGACTGCCCATAATAAAGTCGGTCCCAACTTTTCACCATCTGTTTCCACTTCTTCATGCAGATATGGTAGAAAATACTGATCAGACCTGAGTGCAACCTAGAGCAATTTCCCATTCCCCTTCAGAAAGCCAGATATGATTTTTAAGAAAATGTGGTGGCTGCTGAGGTAGTAATTGCAGGGGTTTTTTTTTGGCAAGAGGTGATGCTAACCTTGAATGGTTTGCTGTGCAAGGCTATCTGAAGATAGTCAGGGAAACCAAGCACTTGTGGGGACACAGCAACTTGGTTGACAGGCCTTGTTCTTGCCATTAGTGCAACCAGCCTGGTTTCAATCAGATGTTTGCCATGTGTTTATGCTGAGCAACAACAAAGAGTGGCAGGAAAGCCACAGGGTCCATTTCTTCTTCGAGCCCCTTATCTTAATAAAGAGCTACTGTAGTAGAGTTACCGAAGAGGTGTTCACAGCACCACACAGTTATGGGAACAGATGTGAAATTGTTAGGTGCTCTTGGAAATAGTCTGGAGATTTTCATGTGGATAGCCAGTGTTGCCTTCCAGATTATCCTGATGGTCACTGTCTTCCTAAACCCATGTTAACTGGCAGTGAAATGTTAAAGTCAGCATCTACTAGCTTCCAAAATCACCATCATGCATTCTTGCTAATCTGGTAATGACTATTCTAAATTTGACTGTCTTTGGAATTTTAACTGGCTCATACCTGTTTGGCCAGGCCAGCCACAAGTCCAACAGAATTACTCATCACATAGCCTAGGTTTATTAATTTCTTTAGGTAAGTAGTATATTTACACAAACATACGTTTTCCATTAAGACATGTTAAGAAACAGCAATGATGATGTAACATAACCACACAACTGATCTTTCACATTACTACTCTGATTCTCATTTTTGCTAATCAAGAAATTGAATATCAAAATAGAAATCATAGCTATCAAACCATCTTTGACAAAGTGAATGTTGGTCTATTATTTTCAGCATACTTCCAAACAAGGAAGTTATTTGAATTTGCTTGCTTTTTGGAGAGTGCCTTATATTCAGCCTGTAATACAAAAGACTGTACAACTTATAATAATTGTTTTGCTTTTAAATTTATTTATTATCTAGAGGCTTTATTCTGTTCCAGAAGGAATCTATTCTATATTTATAATGCTAGCCTTGATTTATTTAATGAGGAGGGCAAAACCAGAGAGATAACTATGGTTAAATTACTTGTGTCATAGGATAAGTCAAATCATTGCAGGAATTCAGGACCAGTACTGCATTTGCTTCCTGATAGGAAGTCTGCAAGTGATACACCAACTGTGTTTTTCTCATTTTGGTGACAGTGTGTGTTTCATTTTGCATTAACCCTCTTCCTCTTGTAAAAAAAAAAATAATTAAAAAGACCCACAAATAATCTAGATCCCAACTGGTTTTTACCCTTAAGCTCTTTCCACAAATAAAATTTTGGTGTGTCAAGCCGTGTAATAAGAAAACCAACATTTGGTAAAAAGTTTGTGCAATGTGTGAGAAATTTATGTTAAATGAATGTAAAGCTCTAGATGTGTATTAATTTGTTACCTTATCTGGTTTCAGGAAATTTTTTCAATATCCTTGTATTACATAAGGTTCCAGAAGTCATTGTGAAGGCTGTTACAACATATCCTGAAAATGCAAAGTTACAAGCAGCAGCTCTCAGTTGTTTAGCACTTCTCAGTGAGTAAATCTCTGTCTACTTGTTAGTTTTTTCATTCTAGTAGTTTCCTGTATTAATTTCAAACTCCATTTCTTTAACACAAAAGCCTCAGACAGGACAGCTTCAACAAAGCTGGGTTTCCTGAATGATTACAGTTTGCTGTTTCACTGTGATAAGACTGTGTTCATATCATATGCCCAACTTCTGCACAGTGTTCAGAGGTGGTAAGTTATGTTGACAGATCTGAACAGAGAAAACTGTTTATTCATGGGCAAATTTTGGATAATCCTTTCTTAACATAAAGTCACCAGTGATAACAACACTGATTTGATGTTGTTTATGCCAAGTATGACAGTACTCACATTGTGGCCGTTGGTAGCAGCACAAAATCAATGCTTGTACTTGAGTTCTGAAATCAATTAAAAGATGTAAACTTTTCCTAAAGTACAGTTCAGACAGAAATTAGTTAGCTAGTGGGAAAATCTAAGAATCTTATCATCTTTGTCCTTAAGTAATTGCTCCATATAGAAGTCAGTAGAAATGTTGTGTAAGAGTCCCCAAAATAGCAAAGATTGGAAATCAGTACATGTTCCATTATGCCTCAGTTATTGTGCTCAGTGTTGGTATCTTTTTCTTTCCCTTAATTACTGAAAAATCATAGGTGGAAAATTATATATTTCAAATTCTGTTCACTTTCTGGGACCAGATATTTCTCTCTTAGCAACTGCAAATTACGTTTTGTTTTTTAACGGCATTGCTTCAGAGTGTAGATGGTTCTGTAGTAAGTGGTTCCATGCAAATGATTCACAGTTACATTTTATGTCTGTGGTATTCTGCACATAATTAAACAGCTAAAAGAGGTACATGTAGGTCTTTTCAGGGCCAAAGCCTAGAGTGATCTGTAACTATATGTAACTATGTTACTACACTAGACCTAAGTTTTTAACTTCCTTTATAACCTTGAAGACATGTTTCAAGTCTGTCTCAGAGTTTATATCAAAAGATTTCTCCCTTCCCATACAAGGCTTTTCTTCCCACTGATTTTCACACATTGCCAATGTGAGTGCCTCCATGACTACAGAAAGGTTAAGACATGGGTGTTTTGTTTTCACAGTAAGAATTTATTGTCAATATTTTATATTTCAAGCTGAAACAATATTCTTAAACCGGGACTTAGAGGAAAGAAAAGAAGAGGATGAGGAAGAAAAGTTATGCTGGTTGGAAGCGTGTTACAGAGCATTGGAACTGCACCGAAAAAATACAGATGTGCTGGTGAGAAATTATGGATGATGAGAATATGGAAAGACTGTATTATGTATTGAATGACATGTTTAGAAACAGAATTTTCTCATCTGTATCCTTAGACAAAAAAAGGCCCTAATGTCTTTATTAGATTTCGAATAAATCTTACTTTTCTTGCCTTTCGTTGCTCATTTCAAGAGGTTTTAGTTTTCTTTGGATCAAATGTAGGTAGTTAAGATGAGGCTTCTACCTGAAACTTTGGCCATGCAAAGATGGCTGTTTAATACCTTCTCTGTATCCAACAGTCAAACACAGGCTCAATAGCAGAAGAATTAATCTTGGCCTAAAATAGATATCAAAATGCAAATCAGATAATGAGATGATCACATGTTTCTAACTCAGGCCTATCCATGCTATAAAGAATGTGACAGTATACAATTGTTCTATTTCTACATAAAGTACCTTGTACCTCTTTTGTGAACTGAGAAGCAGTCAAACTATTTAAGTTTATCTTCTAAAGATACATATTCATAATCTTTTTGTCTTGGTTTATATTTAGGAGGCTTCATGCTGGGCTTTGAAAAATCTGTTTCTGTATCAGCACAACCTTCATGAGAAGATTGGAGATGGAGATAATCAGTCAGTGTTGTCTTAAACTGGATTTTTGGAAATGAAAGAAATGAGTGCCTGTTATTAAGCCATTTGATGTTTCACTTTTTCACTTATTTTTAGTTTTGTGGTACATGAAAAGCATGATGATCAACCACACCTGGGAAAGTTTCTTCCAAAGTTTGTTAACCCTGACTCAGGAAAATCTGCTAGTGTTTTCAGAAAGGGTCAGAACACAGCCTATTAGAGATAATTTTTGCAGTTCATAAGGAATTTTGTCTTCAGTTGCATCAGGAATAAAGAATGTAAGAATTGGGAAAACAGACAAGATTAAGATATCTAGCATGTAAGGAGTGTAGAAAAGCAGTGTTCATTTTCCAACAAATCAGATGAAAAGGCATAGTAGAGAGAATGCTGCCTCATTAGGGAGAATCTACTAGAGTCTACTACAGATTTCCATTTTAATTGAACTATTTCTCAGAGTTCCTTAAAATTTTAGTCGCTCAATTTTTGTAAGCCTGTTCATATCCTATTCTGGACCTCAGGTCCTTTGGAAAGCATGGTTCCAAGGAATTCAGTGAGACTTAGACTAGACAAAGTTGCATAGAATACAAAGGGTTTTCTGTCAGCTGTTGCTCTGGAAACCTACTAGAAACCAGGAGCAATCACCTGAAATTTTCATTATGTTATGTAATACCTTTTTAAGAAACTGAACTGCAATTGTGAAGTGCTGTAATACAGTCAATGTCCAGTGATTTGTTTCTCTCTGAAAGGTTCCCAGTAGACAGAGCAGTGATGCTCTCCATGCTGATGCACTCCTCTTCAAAAGAAGTGTTTCAGGCAGCTGCTGGTACCTTGGCAATTTTGTCACAACAGAATGGTAAGGGATTTTAATTACCTTTTCTTTCTCATTCAGCAGAAAGTTATTGCAAAAATATTAAAGAGAATTTAGTGTACTGTTGAATGATTACAATACTCCCTGTGATTAGAATATTACGTTGTTGTGATAAGTAAGAAGTTTATTCTTTGCTTTGAAAAAGTTACTGTTGGCTAGTATCAGAAATATGAGGAAATAAAGAGCTCTCTGCCAGTTTATGTGTTGCAATTGCTACTTTTTGGAGCAGGAGACATGAAAAAAATGTGCTCTCTTTGTATGTTTGCTTAAATATTTATCACATGTTTGAATTTCATCAAGAGCAGCATTTGTTGAAAAATCACATGAATAAGGAACACAGCCCAACAAATATTACTTTCTTGCTTAACACAGTCCTGTTGACTTCAGTGGATCAAGTTGTATAGAAACTTGAGCATGTGCATGACGGTTTTCAAGACTGCTTTACTCGATCGTGTCCCTAACATGGTTTCCTAACTTTTTTCAATTTGCAGACCCCCTCAAAATTTTTCAGTGGAAATGTGGATCCCTGAGTAGAGTATTTAAGCCTACTGACAGTTGGCCTGCTTTTATTAGATAACTTTCACAGAATCCTTTGAAATGGTTATGGACCTCAAGTGGTTTGCAGACTGCACGTTGAAAACCACTGGCTAGATAGGAAGAAAAATCCTAGCAGTTAATTACCATTCTCTAGGTGAGAAAGCATTGTTTTATCACCAGTTTATTGAGCCATCCAAGTACATAAAACTTAACACAGAAAAGGTTTTATAATTATTTATGAGATCAATGTGTATATATACTGAGAAATAGATCTCATAAATGTATGCATACTATTGTCATATACCAGCTACTTTCTGTCATAAGATGTTACTGACAAGTGGGCCTCTGATTCCTTCTGGAAATCTAAAGCAAATTTTTCTTTCTTTTTTACTTTTTTTCCCCTGAATGAATGTGCTTACAGCAGAAATGATAAAGAAGTTTAGTAAAACCTTCTGGCATAATGCAGTATTACTTGAACTAACCATCTGAAATGGATGTACTGAACTGCGAGTAACAGGATTTGGTGGTAGTTACTATGATAATTTTAATAATATTCTAATGTTTATTAGTTACAGTTATAAGTACAATGTGTGCTTGGATATTTGGATTTGCAAAAATGAATTAACAAAGTAAATAGAATGAATAAATACAAGTTCATTTTCCAAGTTTAATTTTGGAAGTTAAAAGGTTTTTCAAAGTTTTAAGTTCTAGCTTTCCTGCATGATCATAGAATATAATTACAAGGAAAAAGTTTAAGAAAAAACATTTCTGAAAATATAAGTAAGGCTATACATTCTCCTTCCCATATGTTAATTTTACCTAAGTAAAAATAGCAGTTGTATAGAAACTTATTAGATAGTCAGAAATTATGTGTTTGATTAAGCTATGCAAACAAAGATGGCTTCAGCTCTAATTGTTTCCCATTTTAATTTATACTATTATGTCTGTTTGGTGAGATGAAAACATTGAAAAAAAAAAAAGGAGGGAAAAAAGTTGTTTTTGAGAACTACACAGAAAGAAAAATTTATTTACAGGTTACTTGCTATTTTGTTTTTTAGTAAATATTAGGAAGACACTTCTGGCAAAAGGCATACATATGAATGTTTTGGATATAATGAGGAAACATCCAAATTCTCCTGAAGTGGTTGAAAGTGCCTGCAGGGTTCTGAATCATGTTTTTGAAGGAAGGTAATAAAATTAGAAATGCATATCCACTTCCATGGTGAAGGGTTTTGAGATTCTGTGCCATGAGTGATTACATTTAAGTTGTTGACTGGTAGTAAAACTGAGCACAGACTGACAGCCCTATTTAAGACACGGAATTTTGTAAGCCCTGTAGTCAAATGCCCAAGTGGGTGTGTGTAGGGAGCTGCATGTCTTTCCCTTCATGGTTTTTGAGCACTGAGTTTCAAACAGACAATTGCTGGGTGGTCTCCCCTCCTGTTAGCCACACCGAATTCCATTGAGAGATAAGAAATTTCCCACAAAATTACCTCTAATTAATAACAAAATTATTAAAATACCATTTTGTTAATACTACTTTCTTGTTGGCTAGGATGCAATTATTTACATAGACTGAATTAATGGAGTGGCATGAAAATTATTTGCTATGATGAAGAAAAGCACCACAGTTTAATTTATGCTTCAGATTTAGTGTTCCAAGGGGTTATCACACTGTGTTAATTAAGGACAAAGATGTGTAAAATTTAGAAATTCATTCTTTTTATTTATTTTATAAAAATTATTTTCAGTTTCCCTCATCTGGATGTAATGACAGTAGCAGTATCAGAAGTTGTAAAAGCCATGAGGAAACATGAAAAATCACTCTCTGTACAACTGGAAGCACTTCGAGTCCTCTTACACTTCATGATGCCCAGTAAGTCATGCAAAGGCATACACCAGCTCAGATACAGATAGCTGGGTTTTAGTCTTGCTTGTCTGATGAGACGACCTTTAATGGGACTTCAAAAAGTATTTGCAGTTCTGTACATAGCAGAGAACAGCTGTAAGTCTTCAGGAACATACAAGATGGGAGAAGATATCTGAGGTATAGAAGGTAATAGACCAAAATTATCACTGCTGATTTCCCCTTCATTTCATCAGTGAAGCATTAGCTTCATTACTTGTCAGGAATTTGGGGAATGAATGTAGGGCTATCAGTGTTACTGTGGTTTGCATCATAAAATTCCCTTTGAGTGAGAGCAAACCATGATAGTGACATGAACATTGTTGTACCACAAGTTGCAATTGTTTTGATAGTATCTCTTGGAAGGAACATAAAACTGGATCTTTGTATTTAAAGATATAAAATATACAGTTATATACTACTTTCTATCAAAAAGGAGAAACCAAACAGACTAGTTTAGAAATTCCTTTCCAAGAAAGCCCCTCTTTATTAGAAATCTAGAGGGGATTGAAATGTTCTTTATAGTGTTATATCTTTAGTAGAATTTTGGAAAAGCTTTAACTCTTCTTTTCAGTGTGCTGCTATATATATCCTGCTTTTTTCCTCTGATATTGAGTATAGGAGTACAGACATGGGTACTGATTTTTTTTTTTTCAGAGAAACCTTTTGCAAGTATCTCTCAGCAGCTTTAGCTGAGCATTTACAAAACCAATAACTCTGAAAATAGTAACCTGGTTAATATGCAGACTTATTGCAGGTTTTCAATTTTCTTCTATTATTTGAGTTCTAATCCTAATACTTTCCTCTTTTTTTTTCAATGAAGAGCAAGATTTAGACTTGATATATGTGTTCTAACATGGAGGCTTTGCTTGCCAGTATCCTGGAAGTGAGGCCCTTCTAAAGTGTAATGAAACACAGCACCAACTGGATTAATTAGGGAATAAAAAAAGTAATTCATGGGAAAAATAGTAGTCACAATAATTATGAATGCTGAAGTGACTTTGAAAGGATCTATGGGTACTTTCTGTAGTGGCACTTGGCTGCAAGTGTCAAAAGCTACAAGAAGAGTAAATTTGAAAGACCTTTCTCTGTGGGTTTTTTTTTTTTTTGTATATGCTCACATTCCACTTAATGTCATCTGTGTGTAAAATTTGTCCTATGATGTGCTGCCAAGGGAGCAAGAACAAATAGTTTATAGCTTCTGTATAGTGTCTCCTTACAAGAAGAGGAAGCAAGAGGCATTCTGAGGTAGGTATCAGGAAACTGCATAGTTCAAAAGAGTAATATATTGCAATGTACCTTGCAACAGATTCTTTGGCACGATTTTGTATTTTCATAGTAAGCAGTGAGCAAATATGTGGTGAAATTTTCCTTTCAAATGCAATGTACTCACATGACAGTGTAAATCTGGAGAAATTCTAGCAATACAATGTTCTAAAAGTACCATGAGATCTGAAATATGCTCTCTGAGTCACCTCAGTGTTCATTTGATTGTTAGATTGTATTATTGGGTTAATGGTGGGGAGGATATGAAATCTGCTGTTCTGAGGAAGGCTGTTTTCCATTGTTGCAGATACAAAGAGTGAACACCAGAATGGTTCTTCCAGAGATGTGGGAGATGCTGCTTTTGCACTTACAGGAAAAGTCATTAAAAGCCAGTGTCTGTTGGAGGGAACTCACTCATTGGTGCTTAATGCTTTAAACAGGGTATAGTTAAAGCTTTATTCTAATGGATTTTGTCATTATTTTGCACTTGAAATGGTGAATCATTTGTAAGTTTTAGTTCTGCATTGATTTTCCTACTGATTTATAGAATTAATCTTAACTACCAAGTTTCATGAATCTTTTAGGGTTTCTTCTTACTTTGTTTCCTGGAATGTATTAGATGATTCTTTATACAGTAATTCCAAAGGACATTTATTTATTAAAAAACTAGGGTTTTTTTCAGTGGTACAGTTTAATTGGTATTTCTTGCCTACATCTCAGCTACACATAGAACTGAGTGGACAACTAAGTTATCTGCATTCTTTTCACTGTTCAAGTTCTTCCAGCCCCTGTAAAATAGAATGATCATAGTGCCTTGAAGGAGAAGCTGAAAAATGCAAGGCTGAAGCAGACTCAGTCTCTGCAAAGGAAACACTGAGACCTTTGCACAGCAAATTAATCTTAAATCCTAGTGATCAGAAGTGTTTAACTTCATGGCCTTCAGAAGAATCCAATCTCTACAAGATTTTCAAGGTTCACAAGATCACAATCAAAATGTAGCAATTCCTAGGTTTTTTAGAAGTCCCTCTCAGGAATTTTAAGCTTGCCGAACAGATTCAGTCAAGGAAATTTATGTCTCTTACATTTATTATAACATTCAGAGCAAGTAATGTATCAGCGAAATAGTTCTAGAGTGTCTAAAGGACATCTTGCCCCAAAGATACCAGACATAGGAGCTAACAAAAGAGGTAAAATAATTTTTGCTTCAGAAGGTCTTCAGTATTTTGTGATCATCCTGATTGCATATTCCAGTGCAGCTGGTTTGTGGTTTGGGATGCCACACCATATATCAGCCAGAAGGCTAGAAATAGACACACTTAATTAAAAACTAGAGACAGAATAAGGAAGAAGATGGGCATGACTCCACTGAAATAATTTTGCAGGTTTTGCAGATTTGTGATGGCTGTGACACTCTCAGATCTAAGCTTCATCTAGTTTTTCTCCAACTTAAAGTGGAGAGTGCTGTTAAGTATGTTGCTTCATATGTTTTTTCTTTTCATACTTTTTCAATTGCCAGCATATTTATCACTTGTTCCAGTTCTCAAAAAAACCCCGAAAAACAACAAAACAAAAAAAACCTAAAAACATATTGTTTCCTTTTTAACCTCAAAGGAAGTACATTTTCTCCCTCTGCCTGACCAAGAAAAATGGTGTAAACTTATCAATGAACTTTGAGGGGAAAATGTCCAATTTTTTTATCACAAAAGTAGCTAGGGAATATGTTCAGGATCAAAGATTACAATCTGGGGAAGTTATAGGCAGCTGAAACTGATGGTTGATAAGACAATCTTCTTGGAATTGTGATTGTTATTTGTTATCACATCAGCTGTAATTCACACACTCAAGAACAATATTCACTTGTTACAGAGCAGCTTTAAGAACAAGCAACTCTTGTGTTGCTGTTGTAAGCAGAACAATCTTCATCTGATTTTATCTTCCTTTCTCCAATAGTTTATTGGAAATCCTAGGATTCAGAAGTGTGGATTAAAACTACTTGGTGCTGTAGCTGAGTGCACTGGTGCCCTAGAAATCTTAACCCAGCAAGGAGCCACTGACACTGTGCTTCACACCCTACAGATGTATCCAGATGAACAAGGTAGGGAAGGTGTTTGGTCAGCAGAATGAGAATGGCACAGTAGGAGGGTTTGTAACAGATCTGTTGTTCTCCTTAGCACTGGATGTGATGTAGATTACATGGCAAGAGAAGGCTGCAGTGCTGCAGAGCCCTCAGATTCACCCACATTGCAGTTATGCTGGCCCTATAATAGCTTGTGCAAGTAACTTTCTGGAAGGTTACCAAAACACTGCTTAAATAATGGGTTTATTCCACTCAGAATAACTGAATTATCCATATCTGAATAATATTTATTTTTCTTCTAGACATACAGTGTTTGGGTTTGAGTCTTCTACGCTCTTTGATTACACGGAAGAGTTTGTGTATTGCAACTATGCATGTCCTGTCAGCAGTTCTGGTTTCTACTCTGCGACGATTTAAAGAAGTCACTGAGATCCAGATGCATGTATGTGTCATTTCTGTCTATGAAGATGAAAACAAAACTCAAACCTGTGGATTCTGAATTTAATATAATTATATTTGAAGTATAATTCTGTATTTTTCTTACTTGATTTTGATTTTATTGAAATTACTGGATTAGTATAAACCTTTATAATTAAATTGAGACATTTGTTGTAGAGATGGTTTTCTTGGAGGCATATATTCAATCCAGAATGTGTAAGCATAGGATAAGTGCTTATCTAAAGCTTCTGAGATCTGCAAACTAGAACAAATTTCTCAGTCATGATCCATCTGTCAATCTGTAACTATTTCATGAAGTAGCCATTTTTTAGAGTACTGATTGCCCTTTGAGAAGTCATAGAAGATAACTTAGTTCCCAGCCTTGTCGCCAGGAATAAACTTAGTGTAAGAATGCTGTATTTAAGGAAAGATATTACTGGAATACTATCAGACCTCGGACCCATATACATCTGTATATGGAAGGAGATTTCTTTGTAAACAAGCATTTAATCCTTGTGTAAAGTTCTGTTTCCTCTGCTTCAGAAGTTTTCTGTGTTACCAGTTTCATATTTCTGGTGGGATAGAATTTGCATGTGACATCAGCTTTCTGTGAGAGTTTCTGTATTTCTCTTTCAGATGGATAGGAAAATATCACAAGTACAGCCTCCCTTCTTTGCTGCTGTTTTCCCAGCCTTTCCAGATTTAACTTAGCAACCAGTGGAGAGAGAAATAAGAATAATGTGCTGGAATAAGGAAGTTACTTTAAGTGATTTAGTTTCAATTGGATTTGGACAAAGAGTCCATAGTTTACCCAGTTCACCCTTCTAGGTGAACTTCACTTGCAGAATCATGGGATAATATTGTATTTCTTTCTAGTTTTTAGATACACCTGTTAATTTTTTCATTTCGTCTACTAGGTCTTTTCAAATTCAAGGATTACAGAGCAGCACACTGGAACAGGGGATGTATCTTCATTCAATATCCATAGAAGGAGGTTGTTTCCTCTCTCCATTTTCAGGAAATCAAAAGTACATTTGTCACTGACAGGCAGGATGTTGTCAGATATTATGGTGCATATTTGACTTTTCAAAGTGTCAGTTGATATCTGTTTAACAGGGACACCTGCTATTTCTGCCTTCTCTCCCAGACTTCCCCTATTTGTTAACTATTGCATGTTTATAAGTAAGACAGAAAAATTAAAGCACGAATCTTTTGGTTGAAATTTGATTTTGTTGCATGACCTGTTTTAAAGAGATACTTTTTAACACTGTACTTCTTCCAATATTTTCATTGTGTTCTTAGGGATTTCATGCAATCTTGGCAATTCTTGGTTTATCACCTTGTTTTGCAAAGCTGCTGGTAAATGAATCATTTGACACAGTCATTTTCTACCAGATGTCTATGTGTTTCACTGACCAGCGAGATCAACAGGTATCCTCCTTCTGTGTCAGTTTCACAGCTGATAAATATTGGTGCTTTTTTTGTCCTAACTTTTATTGTTTGTCTTCCCATTCAGTTTCAAAGCCTCTGCTGTAAATGTTTTGCTAAAATAGCTGAAAATGATGATTTAAAAAACACGATGCTGGAAAAAGCATGTATGGAGTACAATAGTATTATGGCTGAATGTTTACTTCTACTGGGAGCTGATATTAATAAGAAGACAAAAACTAACTCTTTGATCTATCAGGTAATACAAGGAAATATATATACACTATTTTATTGCTTAAACGTTTGTGCTTTTGAGTTCCTTTCTCTTGTCATGTAAATATTTATTTGGCAGAACACAGAGAACAGAGAGGCTGCTCCCACATGCAGGCAAGTGCTTCTTGCTCACTGTGACCACCTTTAAATTTAAATATTTTAAAGTGATATGCATAAGCACTTCTTTATTTTGGTTCAGTGTCAAAGTTTTAAATAGTCTGAGAGAGCCCCACCAATACTGCCTGAAGGGAGTTAGGAAGTGTTCATTTCTGCTGGTAGAACTGTCTGGGTGGTGAGGCACAGCTGGGTTTGGAACTGACCATCCATTCAAAGAGTATGAGGTAGGCAAATTAGGGTTAGCATACCACAGTGGATATATTGAAGTAACTGAAAATATTCTAGAAAATGTTTTTAATATTCACAATCTACACTGGTCTGTGTAGCAATGCAGGCTTGGAGATTGGGAGGAGCTGATAGAAAGATAAAGGTTGGAAATGACCTCCATGATAGTGAAGTTTAAATTTTGGCTGAACACCACCTTGTCAACTAAACCAGAGCACTAAATACCACATCCAGTTGTTTCTTGGACACTTCCAGGGATGGGGACTTCACCTCTTCAGGTTTCAATTCTTAACCACTCAGTCAGTGAAGAAATTCTTCCTAATGTCCAGCCTGGAGCAGCTTGAGGCCATTTCCTCTTGTCCTGTCTTCCTGGTTGCCTGGGAGAAGTGACTGAGCACTACCTGGCTACACCCTCCTTTCAGGTAGTTAAAGCCAGTAGAGCCAAGCTCACTATCATTAGGCAAGGCTTGATATTGTTGCCTGTTCATTAAATATCCAGATGATAACTCCTAAGTTTGTATTTTCCACTAAACAGATAAATAAATGGAGTTGCAAGAGACTACATACAATAACCAAACTAGATAAATTACTATTAATTTCTGCCAGAAAATTGTGTGCACTCAACAAAAATTACAAATTGCAGATCTAAAGTATTTGATACATTTGGGCAAAGCCTTCATTAAAGTGGGAATTGGTACTCAGATACCTTAGGCAGGCATATGCTCCAAGGAGTAAGGAATTGCATAATTGAGAAAGAGGCACAATCCTTAAAATAAAGTCACTCTGAATTTGAGACAAGCATCTTAATGCAGTCTGAGCTGTTACTTGAATGCTTAATCTTCTTGGTTTGTTTTAATTGCTTTTCTATATTAGGTTTGTGAGAAAGGAAATAATCCTAAATTGGTGGAATTGTTATTAGCCAATGGTGCTCGAGAGCAGGATGTTCGGAGTGCTTTGACCATCAGTATAAAGAAAGGAGATAGCCAAATCATCAGCTTGCTCTTGAAGAAGCTTAGCCTTGATGTCACCAACAGCAGTATATGTCTTGGAGGATTTGGTTTTGGCAGATTAGAGCCTTCCTGGCTCATTCCTTTGTTCCCAGATAAACTTACTCAAACAAGAAAACAGAGTGAGTATGTATAGAAATTGCTGTACAAAATGTGTCAATATCTTTTGATAATACTAGGAATGTGTTTTAGGTGAAGACTTTCAGTTGAGAATCTCTTCATAGCATTCAGCTTCCTATAGAAAGTTTGGCAAAACTTGCAAATAAGTCTAGTTATTTCTGTAATTTTGTTGAAGCTACCTAGATTTCTTGGAGATTATTTTATCTTTTCAATTTCTTGTACGCACAGATGCAGGATCTGCGCTGGCAAGGATGGTGCTCAAATTCCAGATGAAGAACATTTCAGAGGATAGATCAAGAGCTTCCTCTGATCCAAACTTGTCTGAAGATGGAGTGGATAGAAACTATGATTGGAATTTCATACCTGACCCATTAGTGGACAGTATTTTTCCTTTGAGCGATGATATTGATAGTGAAGGTAATTGTTTTTCTTTTCTTTTTTGCTTTATATAATCTAAATCTAATGTACTAGGGTTAGACTATAGCCATAAATCAGTTTATTTGTATTTGAGATTTAACACTTCCCATGAAGAAGAACTTCTGTCTAAAATCTTGTTTGGGGTAACGTTGGAAAATAGTTTGTGGTAGGTGCTTCATCTACAAAACTAAGACCTTGAAGAATTTTATTCAGTTATAAATTTAGAATTAGTTTGTCATCCATTCAGTTTTTTGTAGAGAGAAAGAGTAAGATTCTTGCAACTGAATTTAGATTTTTACTTTTTCTGTCTGTTTCTGAGCTGCCTTTATAGTCTATGACAAAATCCAAGAACTTCAAGAGCCCAATTTGTCTCACCATGACGTCAGGTGTATTGTGATCTAGAAACCCCTCTGTTCCCTGGGTAATCTGTAAATAAAGTTGATATAACCAGATCTGGTATAGAGGACTTTGTTATTAACAAATAAAGTAGATGAAACAAGCCCAATCCCAAAGATAACTAATTGATCAGAAAGTGTAAGTGACAGGTTTATGTTCAGCCCAACACCATCCTTTGTAACAAGGACATTTGAAAACATTTAATTTATAGGAAAACAGCATTTCTGTCTATAATACCAGCAGCTTCATAATGAAAGTAGCCTTAATTTTTAATGTATCTTTTTTGTTGTTCAGATGTTGCACTTGTTTTAGAACAGCTGGTTATTAAAATCATCACAGATGAAGAATTTGAATTTTGGAATTAGGGAATCCTAAGGATTTTTTTATTCTGCTTTGTTCTTTTCCTTATATCATTCAGCACCACTTTTAATTTCTGTAGGTCTAGTTGTTGCCCCATGTAGAAAAGTTGTTATCATAAAAATGCAGGAGTGATTTCAGGAGTTTTGAAAGTAACTTTGAGAAGAGTGACATCAAATATCTCCAGGTAATGACACCAAATGTCTCCTAAATCACCAAATCCAGATTGGCATTTGATGTTTCATTCACAATAAATGTGAGAGTGCGAATTTATCTATTGAAATGCAAACCTTTTCTATTTTGAAAATTTATTTACACTGAAGTAGCAGAAAGATGTGCTATGAAACATGCATAATAATCGAAACCCAATGGAAATTTTGTGTCATAAATCATCAGTGCAGGTGCTGCAATCACCTGCAGGTTGTACTTGAAGTATGTCAGGTGAGTGTGGCCCCTCTGCTCCGAAACACACCGAAAACATTCTTGGCCTATTGCACACAGAAATGGCCAGTGAGATCCTGCCAGTGTTGATGCTTTTGAAATGCATCTCTTTTTTGTATGTCAGCATTTATACTACGGTTGACTTTTGAGCCTCATTTTTAAATACATTTTCTTACCTATTTCCGTTCCTCTGTTCAAGGAAGTGAAGGTTCACTTTTTACAAAAAAGAAGTCCAATTCCGTTGCAGTTGCTGATTTATATTATAGGGAAATGGCATGTCAGAGAGGTTCTCCTACTTTGCTGCGCCATTCCTACTCTGTGGTAAGTCAGATCCGTGCTCATTCCAGGTTTTTAAGTCCATCTACATAGCTTACTCCAAAATTGTTAATAACAAATGTTAGGAAAGGTAATGTAACTATATGGGCTTTGTCTCACTGTTGCCATTCAGTGTTTCCTTCTGTTGTGGTGCACTTTCTGTTGTGGTATGAATGAGTTAATGTCAACAAAAATTTATGATCACTAAAAAGCAGACACCCTTTTGAAGTATTCAGATTTCCAGTCTGGTGTTCAAATGGAAATACAGGGATCATGGGCCCATTCACAAAGGCTTAACTTCCCCTTAGTGGAGCTGGTCTTCAGCAATGAGCAATGGAGAGAGACTGATTCCCTAAGAAGACATAAGAGGACAAATTCATGGAATCTAAGTCAGGTTCCTTAGGAAGGAGCCTGTTGCTTTCCATTGACTGTAAAGGGAAACTGGAGAGACTGGCTTTCCTAGAGAAAGTTATGTCTTGTAATACTCTGCTCCATCCTATTACTGCACCCTAGTGAAAGTCATTCTGGGTTGCCAGAAATGTACTACTTCCCCTGTGCTTTAAATCTACCATTCTTTCATATTGCATGGATCAATGTTTCATAAAGATGTGACCTATTGTTACTTTGGGTTCAAGTGTATAGTTTTTTTTGTGCTCTCCCTATAAGCTCTGATAAAAAGAAATCAAAATAAAAAGAGTTTTAGTGAATTTGGATGATCTCAGGACATCATGGTGTTTTTCTTGCATTTTGCAGGGACCTGGCTCAGATTATGAACCATTAATGAAACAAAGACGAAAATTCTTGCTCTCAGATGAATCCCCCAGTAAGTAAATGATACAATTTAAGGTATATAATGGATTTTGCATCCTTAATGCTTTCATGAGCATAGCATGCAAAGATTTGAGACAGATTATATATTTGTTTAATAGGAGGATACATTTTGGAAATACTACAGTGAAGTACAAATAATGCATATATAAGGGTTTTTATTTCTTGGGTTCCACAAATAATTTATGTAGGCAATGGAATTTCATGAGTGCTCTTACTAGCTTTCAAAAGCTCCTTCTTTTGTGCAGTGCATGAACATTCACCTCTTCCCCTTCCCTACAGTCTTATAAATGTCTGTGTCTTAATAGAATTCTTCATGGATTTGGATCTTAGCCAATATCCAAACATTCACTCTCTTCTGCACCTTTAGATCCCAAGCTAAATGATCATAATTTTACCTAAGCGATAACTGAAATCATGGTATTTTCACATTTTTGTTTTAATAGAAGGCGTCTCAAAATTGTCATCACATATAAGACCATCAGACAGTCTTTCTTCATTGATCTCAGAGAAAGAATATATTAAATCACTAGATCTTTCATCAAATGAGCTGGAGAACATTGATGCCATCAGTCAGAATAGCTGCTTAACTAGTCATCTGGAACACCTTGAGAAGCTGGAGCTCCACCAAAATGCTCTTACAAACATTCCAGAACAACTGTGTGAAGTAATTCTGCATAATTTTATGTAACAGAAGTTGAAATTAGTTAAAATAAAGTGTCGACCTCTAATAATGTAATCCATATGTATTGTAATAATTTATCCATAGCAGTATTACTCAAGAATATGGGTGTATGTTTTGTTATGCCTCATTCATTTACTCAACTTTCATTTCTAATGAACATGAATCCACCAAATGAAAGTGGTTTAATGGGTTTATTTTAAGTCATTTACTGCAGAGAACTGCTTTAAGATGTGTGATATTAAGTAGCATAATAATGGCAGTGGAACAGAGAACTGCAGGCAATTAATATCTTAAATTTTATGAAATGGAGCTAACTGTTTTTTAATAATAGAAATATTATTGGTTCATTTTTATGATTGCTATTTTCAGGAACTTTTCCATGTGAGATAAATAGAAATAAATTAATAATTTGTATAAAAACATAATTCAATTCCAAACATATAAATTCATATTTTAACTTTTTGCAAACAAATAATCCTTTTCTTTCAGAACTTGAAATGCTTGACTTATTTGGATTTGCACAGTAACCGACTTACTTATTTCCCGACGTACTTACTGAAAATGAATTGTATTGCAAATCTTGATGTCTCACGAAATGACATTGGACCTTCCTTTGCTTTGGATCCATGCCTCAAATGTCCAACTCTAAAGCAACTTAACCTTTCATACAATCAGCTGGTGAGCACTCCTGAATTTCTGACAAGGGTTGCTGAAAATCTGGAGCAGCTCTTGCTGGAAGGGTAAGTAGCATGAATAAGTGGACTGTAGCATAACAAACATAATAGGAAATAATAGATTTGTCATGCAGAATGATGACTCTTGTAGAATGGAAAAGATTATTTAGTCACTGGTGAAACTTTGACCTTGTCTTCCAAATGTGCAAATTGCTACCATTTTCATAGTTGAATTGCAGACTACAAGACATGAGAATGATTTGGACCTTGATAGAATCTAATAGCATTGCTGCTCCATTAACATAATAAATATGTTGTAGTTCAGTTTCTTTCTGCTACCATCTTATAAATCCACAGGGCTGTGAAGTCTGATATATTCAACTAGGTTTTCTATACACACAATACAGTTTCCACTGTATTTTGTATGCATAAAAGCTTTTCTGGAAGTAATTTTAGGTATTGGTATGAATATGTTTAAATGACAGATAAAACATGTAGCTTTTTGTTTGCCAGCACTTACTGTCATATTTCTTAGTGAGGTAATTCATACCTGTGTGGAATTCTTAAGAATGCAATTAGTGAGAGCTCTGTAAACTGCAGACATTTTCTCATCCATTTCCTACTGTTCATGCTAAGTGAGATGGTGAACTCTGTTAGTAATACCACCTTGGCAAAACAGTGGATGGATCTTTCTCTTCCTCTTTCTAGTGTTCTTCCCAGAATACATGGTGTAAAATTATATCATCCTGAACTCCATTCCATACAGGAATCCTTTTTTAAAAGATTTTTTAGGTTGTTAGTAATTCTATAATTATAATATTGCAAACTCTTGGTTTTAGTACATAGAAACTCTCACAAATGCTACAGTTCTCTTTGTGTGGGATTGAGCTCCTGTATGTAATCAGTAAATTAAACCTTGCAATACATTATGACACTTGGTCTCCAAATTAATTAAACTGATTTTGGTATCAGTCATGTTATTCCATGTTGCCACATGTACTAGTGTTTTTGCTGACTGGTCAGTCTTTATGTAGATAAAGTTTTATTTTTGTTTTACTGGTGTAAGGGTGACTTTGTCAGATTAAGACTACTTTCACCTTTTAACTAACAGTTTCTAAATAAAACATGGATTGTCTTTTTTCTTGTTATTATAGAAACAAAATTTCTTGCTTATGTTCACCCCTATGCTTGAAAGACCTGAAAATTTTAAACGTTAGTAAGAATAGTATTTCATCCCTTGCTGAGAATGTCTTCATGGGCTGTACAAAGCTGGAGCAGTTCAATGCCAGGATGAATGTTCTTGGTAAGTATCTATGAAAATAGGATTCACCTTCTAGAAACTATTCCAAGTCACAAAATTCCTTTGCCACCAATATTTGGAGTCTTGGGAGAACAGAAAAGAGTAATGCCACATGTGCTTGTCCTTTATACAGTTTCCTAAGCATCAGCTTTTGATCACTGAAGCATGGAGTATGCTTCCAGTCACTTGAGCTGACTCACCTAACTCATCCTGTTCCTACATTTGAAGTGGATGCTGTAGAAATTATTGACTGTACTTGAGGCTGTACACACTGTTGAGGAAGGTTCAAAGAAGAGAAAGTAATTCAGATTTAGCTTGCAAATCTAGTACTAACACAAGTTTAATACTGCACTGTAATACATAGATGTATCCTGGCTTATACCAGTGTGTCCAGCAGGACCAGGGCAGTGATTGTCACCCTGTATTCAGCACAGACCACACCTCAAATCCTGTGTTCAGTTTTCACTGAACAAGAAAGATGTTGGGGTGAATCCAAAGAAGGGTAGAGGAGCAGGTGCAGGGTCTGGAGCACAAGTCTGGTGGGGAGCATCAGGGAGAAGCTTAGCACTCTCTAAACTGCCTGAAAGGAGGCAGCAGCCAGGTGGGGGTTGGTCTCTTCTCCCAGGGAACGGGAAATAGAACAAGAGAAAACAGCCTCAAGTTGTGCCTGGGGAGGTTAGATTGGGTATTGAGAAAATTTCTTCACTGAAAGAAGCACTGGAACAGGCTGCACAGAGAAATGGTTGAGTCACCATTTCTGGAGATAGTTTAAAAATGTGGAGAATGTGGCCTTTAGGCCTTTAGTGGTGGACTTGGCAGTGCACGGTTAATGGTTGGGCACAATGGTCTTAGAGGTCTTTTCCAACCTAAATGATGGTATGATTAAATATTCACCACACTATATCCAGCATTATCTTCAGAACAAGAGAGAATGTTTGATTCAGTTGCCTGCATGCAGGTGTCATTTGAGGTGCCCTGAATCATGAATCATCCCCCTGGGTGTACAGCTTCTGGTCCAGAAAAAGCAGGACTTCCATAGCTCCTGTATTTTATCTTTAAACCTTGTGCAGACAGCTCAGGTAGCACAGAAGAGACCCCCTTCACTAGAATCCAATGTTAAGGAACTGAATTGAGTCCATCCAGGGTGTGTACCAGTGGCTTAGCATGTTTTTTTGCAAAGGTGTCAAAATCACTTTATTTATGCAAATTAAAAATTATACAAATTAGATTTCCACTTATGCTGTGAGAATTCATAAGTTGCTGTTAGAATTTATTCTTTCTTCAAGACATAAAATCTTCCATTTAGCAATTATTGCCACATTATTTCAGAAGGTAACTCTTAGAATTCCATTAAACACAGCTGAACTATCAGACTCATTTTAATAAGAATGACAAATCCTAGGTCACATGTGAATCTTTTGTATACTTGCAGTACAGTAAAGTGTAAGTAAGGTTATTTTGGTGTTTAATGCCACTAGGAGATGAAGGATAACAATGTATAATTTGTTAAAAGCCAATGTATTAATTAATTTTGGGAGTTTAGTTTTTAATAAGCTTTAAAAAAAAGTTTTGAACTCTGCCTTTGGTAGGTGATACCTTTGTAATAAAATGATAGACTGACCTTTTAAACTCCAGTCTTAAAAATAATTTAAATCATTCTTAAAAATCATAAGATTAACCTCTTTTTCTGCTCCAGAAAAAATACCTGACTTGTCATCCAGCATAACAAGTTTAAAATTATCCCAGAATTGTTTTACTAATGTTCCAGAAGCAATCCTTCTTCTACCACAGTAAGTTACTGTTTTATTCTTTGATGTTAGTGTCAAGTTCTTGATAAAGAATCTGATGAGAAAACTGTTGTTAAGCAGAAAATTCTGCATGTTTTACTGATCTTCAGGGAATCCTCACTGGTTAAATCCAGAATTTGGTAGCTTTTAAACTGAGGACAAATTAGCCACATTTCCTTCATGATTCTGAAATATCCTCAGATTCAAATCACTTTTATTAAAATATATTCCTTGACAGCTGAAGCTGACAATTCTTGATGAGATTGCTGGAATTGATCTCATATTTCCTTGGAACCAACAATAAAAAGTTATCAGCAATTTTTCCTATTTGAGTTCTGCAGACTTTTGCACAAGACTACTGAGATTAGTTTTTCACTTCCCAAATAACATGAGATACTTACTCTCAAAGAAAAACACTTCCTCTAGAAGGAGTTGTAATAAAAATGCATGTGGTATTTATTTTGCTATACCTTCAAAGCACTACTTATGTGAAAATTGGACTTCTGCTTTTTTTATAGAAGTTGCTGACCTTAACAGATAACTAGAATGAGATTGTGGAGGGAGTGCTTGGAAGGGGTGATCCAATAGGTGTAGGGAAATGTGAGTGCTGATGGCACTATACAGAGCAGATCCATGGATTTGGGAATTTATATCAATGAAATTAACATGATATTGCACAATTTCAGCATGCTGACATTCACAGCAGCAGATTTAATGGATGTGTTGAAAAAAATGCAGTTTTCAGGTTCTACATCTCCCAGCTCAGACAAATCAAAAAGGTGTTGTGTGCTTTTTTGTGTGCTTCATGTTTCATAGTAACATAAACAGCATGTTTGTCCAATAGGTGTAGGTGGACTATGTCATTTCTGCACATACATGTATTTGAAAACATGTCTACTTGTATTTGGATTTCAGCCAGAAAACCATCTCTTCTGATAGCTATTCCACTTGTTTATTAAAAGTTAATACAGCCTTGGTTCCAGCTAATCTGGGTTTTATTTTTTTCATTTACTAACTTCTCTCTTTTTTGTGTTCATGTTTTTAGTTTGCGATCAGTAGATTTAAGCCAAAACAAGATCGAAAGCCTGCCTGGACCAGTGCACTGGAAGTCACTAAATTTAAGGGAGCTGTTCTTTAATCATAATCAAATAGATGTCTTGGACTTGAGTGAAAAGGCATGTGCATGGTCTAGGCTAGAAAAGCTACACCTCTCCCACAACAAGTTAAAGGAGGTAAAGTGTAATATTCTACCTAAAGAAAATTTAATTGCTTTTCAGTTGAATGCAATTTTTCAATGTTCATTTGATTTTCATGTCACCTCTTGTACCATTGTACACTATATTAGTGAAATGGTATCTAGATGCAAATAGTACTCTCTGTGAAGGAAAATCACTATATTCTATTCAGCTTTTCTGCCTGGAATGTGTCATATAATCAGTTTGCATACTGAATTACTTCTAAGGTCTTTTCTCTCTTACTATGGGATATTAGGGATATGGGATATTTTACAGCAGTAAAAATAATGCCTAGTATTAGTGTTCCTCATTTTTTCAAACATTTAATTGCTCATTAAATGTTCTTTTATTTAGATTCCTCCTCAGATTGGCTTCCTAGAGAACTTGACTTCTCTGGATGTAAGTCATAATCCTGATTTGAGATTCTTTCCTGATGAAATGGGAAGACTGTCCAAAGTATGGGATCTTCCTTTGGAAGGACTCCATCTTAATCTAGACTTCAAGCATGTGGGATGCAAAGCCAGAGACATTATCAGGTTTGTTTTCTGGTTGTTCTTGAATATTCCTGGTTTGCTTTCTTGGGATTTGCAGTAAGCATTGAGAAAATAACATGCTCATTTATCTAAGACATGCTGGTGTGTCATGTGAAATCCAGCATACTGCTCTGTGGAAGGTTATGATATCAACACACACAGATAAAATAGATTAGAGTGTTATGTTAACTCTTGAATTTGATGCTTCTATAAACTGTGCAATAAATGGTGCTTACCAATTATTTGTAATTATGTGTATTGTGTTCCCCAGTGCACTGCACAATTCTGGGGTAATTACAAAACAAAAAAGACATATTCTGAATTAAACTTCAGCTTTCAAATTATAAGAATTATAAGACAGTTATAAGAACAGTAATATCAAACAGATACTGAAAATTTGAAGAAAACGGTATGGTTCTAGATTTTTCTTTATTCTTGAGTTCTGTTAATCTTTTTCTCTGTAATACAGAGAAATAATTTCTGTGAGTTTTGCAAACTTTTTTTCTACCAGATTTCTTCAACAACGATTGAAGAAGGCTGTGCCTTACAACAGAATGAAGCTCATGATTGTTGGAAACACTGGCAGTGGGAAAACTACCCTGCTACAACAGCTAATGAAAAACAAACGAACAGAACTGGGCTCTCCAAAAGCTACAGTAGGCATTGATGTGAAAGACTGGCTCATACAAGGGAAAGGCAAGATGAAGAAGGAGCTTATATTAAATGTGTGGGACTTTGGAGGTATTTCCTGAGTTTATTTCCTTCACTATTGTCTTTTCTAACATTTTAATCATTACTTGTTCTTAGAGTCAGCCTGTGGGGTAATTCAAACTGGGGACAGTAGAATCACAAACATACACCAAAAGTCCAATGACCACTTATAAATTAGTGAATTCTGTAAATTAGCAGCTAATCCCTCAAATTTAATATAAAGCCTCAGGAATTTCTTATCACTAAATCTGGTTCTACCATTCATTTCAACTATAATACTTCAGAATAATAATTTCAGGATAGTAAGAAGCTGCTTGTAATCACCAGAAGAATCTTTCATTCTGTTTCTCCCTTTTGTGGTCCAGGTCTGTCTAAGCTCTGCAGTATCACACGTTTGTAAGGTCACAGACAGCAAAGCACTTAGGACAAGCCTTTGAACCTTGTGTTTCTGAAAAACTTTCTAAGTTTGGGGGGCTACAGAAGCACTTCTAAAATCCAGGGCTATTTGAGGCTGTAGAAAAGTTATTTTTAAACAGATGTGTATCATCATTTAAATACAATCTATCACAATAATTGCTTAAGCACAAACCAGCACCATTCAAGCTGGATGTCTGGCTTTAGTTGTAATTTTAAGTGCTTAATTATATGAATTTATTTTGAAGTTGCTGAAAGTATAGGAGAAAGAAAAAGAAGAAGGTAGAAAGAAAGGAAAGCATGAGGAAGAAATTCAGTATTGGAGTTTTAAAAGAATCACAGCCTTTGAAATTGTCTATGCAGCAACCGTGTTTATCCAGTTAAATCTTAACACTTGATATGAAACCAGTGTGTGTGTTTTAACATTTACACTTCAATCAATGAGCTACCACACAGTGCCTTCCTCAAATTTGTAGTTATTATGGTTTCCTGTCCATTTTTATAATTTTCTGCAAACGTTAATTTCATTTGTGAACTCGTGGCCTGGGGATGTGTTCCTCTGCCTTTTTGTGATCTGAAGATGTTCAGTCTAGGAAGTACTAAACAATGGACATTTTTGGTCATTAGGACAAGAAGAGTTTTATAGTACTCATCCTCATTTCATGACCCAGAGGGCTTTATATCTTGCTGTTTATGATCTCAGCAAAGGAGAAGCAGAGGTGGATGCTATGAAGCCATGGCTTTTTAACATCAAGGTAAGACATACAGCATGGAATTTTCCTTTCCAGGGAGCTATAGGTGAACAGCAAATTAACCATAAATATTTATGTAGGGGAAGAAGAAAAAAAAAATTCTTCAGAAAGTAAGGATAGTAATAGTAAACAAGAGCTGAAATACGTCATGTATTGGATATAAAAGTATTTCTAGGCATAAAAAGACATGATCAGCATCATTTTGGACTTAAAATCGTACAAAGTGATGTGCAAAAGGATATTTTGTATATTCTGGCAATATTTTGAATTTACTGATGAAAATAAGAAAGGAGTACTATTAAAGAAATAATGAGTTAAACTTGCATTTTTCTTTTACACCAGTATAAATTTTGGGGAAGTCAGAATTGGACTAAAACTGACTATGGACAGGTTTGAACTCATGCTATTAAGTGTATGCTTAGTATCCTGTTATTAATAGGAATTATTCCATAACTAGGGAATTGACCTGAGAATCTGCCTGTATGTTTGTCATTTTTTCTAAATGTTTATCTCTATTTTTGGAGCTATTCCATGGTGAGTGAGCATTACTTGTCTTTTCTTTCTGTAGGGTGCTTATCCATGACTGGGCAATACACTCACATAAAGAGTTTGTTTACTGATCCTGTTAATGAACTTGTCTTTTTCACTCTTTTCACCTTGAGCAAGGATACAGGACAGCATTGCAATCAGTTTAGTATTGATGGAAACCACTTCTGATGTGTTCTCCTTTGCTATGCAGTGTTTGCTGATGTTTCACCGCTGCTTTGTTCCAATGACAGCTAGCAAAGTACCATTTCTTTTGGCTTTTCCATTTTGTTGGATGTTCTTAATGAATAATGTCCCTCTATTTTACTGCCAATAGTGTTAATCTGCAAAGAAAGAAATCCAGGTGTACACTCCTTCCTTTTAGAAAAAGCTGATTTTTAAATATTTCGTTTTAAAAATTGACAATTCTCTGAATGTTTGACTAAACTGCTCTCATTTTATGTGAATATGAAACACTAAAATCAACATTCACTGTTGAGTTAATTAACAGTATGGATCTCACTAACAGGCTCGAGCATCAACATCCCCTGTCATTCTTGTTGGCACTCATTTGGATGTTTCTGATGAAATGCAACGTAGGACCTGCATGAGTAAGATTACAAGAGAGCTGCTGAACAAGCGAGGCTTCCCAGCAATCCAGGATTACCACTTTGTCAATGCTACAGAAGAATCTGATTCCGTGATCAGACTTCGGAAAATCATCATTAAGGAGAGTCTTCACTTCAAGGTAAGCTACATACTGGTTTTAATGTTAAAAACATCCTTGTTTTACTGAAGTGAATACATTTTTGAACATTAATGCAAAATAAAATAAATTTCTGTGTGATAGCAAAGTCATCTTGCCTTCTATCAAATGTTACACACAGCAAAATAGTGAAGGAAAATCGCCAGTTTTGTTTTAATTTGATTTTCTTCCCAAAAAATCCCAGCTAATTTCTGTTTTCAAGCACTAGGGCCATAAATCAAGTATTTAATTAAAAATGAGCCATCTTTGTCTTACAAGAAAATTTAATTTAAACCTTGGTTTCTTGGGCAGCATCATGTAATTACAGTAAGTATGCAAGATTTCAGGGAATGGGAAATATGATATTGTGGTTTGTGAAAACCAACTGATTTCCCATTTACTGATTGCATTTTACATAGCATGAAACTATTTTTAAAAAGAGGAAAGTTAATTAAAGCAGGAAAGGAAGATCCTGTGGACTGAGTGATCCTCCTAGGAATCTCTGCACTTGTAATTCTGTTGTCTCCAAAGTCATCCCAACTCATTCTCTGCTCTATCCTTAGCCATAGCATGAAGCCCTAAGTGTGAATGAAGAGACCAGCCCAGACATGGAGCTTATAGAAAGGATCTTATCTGTAACAAAAATAATATACTTTTTAATTATTTATGCAACAACACATTTTTTGTTTATGTCATAACACATTAAAGAGAAAAGGTGGTGTCCTGTGCTACTTAAATCAATGGCAGAACTTCATAAATCAGACCAGAACCCAAATTTATTTTGAATGACTGCTTGGAATATATTATAGAGCAAATGATGTATTTATGAGTGGTCTCACACCATGGTGTTACAAGTAAGTTAGTGTACACACCCCTCTAGTTTCTCTCAGTATTTAGAAGCTTAGCCATATCCAAAACCTCCCTAACTTCTTTCCACAGTGCAAGGAACAGCTAACAAGTCCTAAATGGCAAGGAGGTGCCCTCTTCAAGTGAAATGGGTTAACTCCTCTTCTCATACATCCAGTAGGCATGAATAGAGCTGGTGTTCTTTTGTGGCTTTATGTCTCACCATACTTACTCAACACTTGAGAGAAGTTCTGCTTTTTGAAAAATCTTGTTCCTTTAATGTCTGCATCTCTTGACACTATGCTTTAAACTGATGTTTAAACTTCTACACAGATGTAAGGCGGCCTGAAGGAAATGAGATAATTACCATAAATGTTGTAGGTAGTTTGTGGAAGGAATGTTACAAGGTATTTGCTTAGAGGTTGAACGAAGTGAGTTTGGTATTCAGCGTTGTCATTAAGTACTCTGAAGTCTTGGAAATTACACAAGGTACTAATTTCATCTGCACAAGATACCAATTATATTTTTGACACATTAAAAACATCGCAGTGCATTGATGAGAGAAAGATTATAGTTAAGAAGACAGTTTGTAAATATTGGGAAAGTTGTTTCCCACTTCCTCAAAAAAGTTAGTAGTCAGCACGCATGGAGAAAGGAAAACCTGACTGGGTACTAGAGATTACCAAATATCAAAGGGTGTTTGTAGTAAGGAATGGAGGCTCAGGAAACAAGCAGAAAGCACCCATTGACATCACTCATGTGGCTAAATTTATTTCATTCCATTGTCTTGTCCACTGGCTGCCAGCAGTGGAGACTTTTAATTGAGCTACTACCCTCTTTCCCCCCAGTTTACCTAAAGACATGGCTAGAGATATTCCATATTACAAGAAGTATAGAGGTTTTTATTAATTTCTCTTTTGTTTTAACTGAAGATGATATCAACTGCTCATACAGTGAATATTTTCCTTTTACTTTGAACCAAAACTTCTCCTGAAGTAATGTCTTCTGAGAGACCTCATTTATTATTTTTTTATGTATGAGTAATATGGAAATATTTTCTTCTCTGAATATTTATTTATAGAAAGACATTATAATTCTTAAAGAATAATTGCATCTACATTTCAGAAGCCATGTTAGTCAATAAATGAGTATTCTTGTTCCTTTCTGCTACTATTGAGTGGACATACACTTCATATCTTCTTTTATTTTGTGCATTTCACGTGAGTAAATTAATACATTTAAGATTATTATTCCTAATTTTACAGATCAGAGATCAACCAGTGGTTGGTCAGCTAATTCCTGACAGCTACCTGGAGCTGGAAAAGAGAATTCTGCTGGAACGTAAAAATGTCCCAGTGGAATTTCCCGTAATTGATCAGAAACGCTTGCTGGAACTGGTGCAAGAAGGCCAGTTACAGCTGGATGAAAATGAACTCCCTCATGCAATTCACTTTCTGAATGAATCAGGTAAAATATTCTCTTCAATTTGTGTTTGTTAGCACTTCGTTGTAAATCTGCAGCTGACAGATCTGTACACATTTTTAAGTCTTTCACAAGGTTGCCACCAAATGGTAAGCTGAACTGTCTAAGCCCGGGTAACATTAGTCTGTTAAACCCCATTTTTAGGAAGGGAATTCCATGACTTGAAGGATTGGTACTGTAACAGTTTGTATCTCTTGCTCTCTCTCACCCCTGCTTGAAAAATTCTACTGCTGATTAGGCAGCAAAGTTGCTGAATAAAGGTGTAATAGCTCCAATAGCTGGATCTGGTTAGAGGAACACATGTAGCAGCTTATGTCAGTGCAATACTGACTTCCTAAGATTAAATAATAAACCCCACAGAACTTAGCAAAAATGCAAGTCACATTAAAAATCTAACAAAAAGACTGAAAATAAAGGTAAAGCTGAGCAAGCCATGCTTGCACTCTACTGTTCTGAGATAATGACATAAATATAGCTGTATTTATTATTCAAACTGTTTATGTCAAGTCATATAATAAAACCAGCCCAGAGTGGAGTGCTTACTTTGCTTAATCTTGATCTTGAGCAATGCATTGCTAATTGCAGTATTCTTTGTGCAGGTGTCCTCCTTCATTTCCAAGACCCAGCACTACAGCTAAGAGATCTGTATTTCGTAGATCCAAAGTGGCTGTGTAAAATCATGGCACAGGTCAGACTGAACACACTTTTCTGATATATATTTGTATATGTAGGTATATATATTTATGTTACATTTTCCCCTGTCTAAAGCCACTGTAACTCATCACTGCTCCTTCTTCACCATTTCTTTATTGGTCTAGAATTTCCTCTAGGCCCACATTTTCAACCTGCTTCTTTCTGTTTCTGTTGCTTTCTGGACAACTGCCTGTGTCATTGCTTGTCTGTTCTTACATTGTAACGTCCAGTATCATTTAAACTGCATTGGAACCAAGAATACATGTAGAATAGAAAAAGCCTGTGGATGCAAGATAAACGTGCAATATGTTGCCAAAGGTTGGGATGAAAGCTGGAACTTTGGGCTAAAGGCTGGAGAAAGGGGGAAGAAATTGAATGCTAGGTACAGATGGTAGAGAAAAGTGAGTAGATGTGGAGCTGGAATGGGAGAGCAGCAGACTGACTTCTTAAGTGAGACCATCATTGAGAGGTTGATCTAGAAACACTCTCAAAATTTATTATATGTACTCAGTTTTCTAACCTCTGAAATTTTCATCTTGTGATGAATGTACACCTGAAATTGTTTCACTTTTTTTAAAAGATTCTGATGGTGAAAGTGGAAGGCTCTTCTAAATACCCTAAGGGAATTGTAAAGCGTTCAGATGTGGAAAAATTCCTTTTGAAGAAGAGCAAGTTCCCTAAAATTTATATGTCACAATACTTTAAACTTCTGGAAAAGTTTCAGATTGCTTTGCCATTAGGAGAGGACCAACTACTAATCCCCAGCAGGTAAGCAAGGAGCTAAACCCACAAATGACAGCCATAGAGATAGATCAAAAAAGAAACCTCCCATCAAGCTAACTAGTTTCACTGATCTTCAGAGCAATTTGGTACATGAAAGCATGATGTGCTCTTTGTATATTACATTCTAGGAAATGCTTTCAGAGGAGATATATTAAGCTAATCTTGTAGCAGATAAAGCCTATGTTGTATCAACATGGTGGGTAAATAGAAACTACAAATGATAGAATACTTTATGAGGATAGTACTTCTTTTGCAGTTACCATGCTTAAAGACTACAGCAAGGAGATTATAATTTAGCTTCACACAGCAGTGTGCCAGCATTACAGATATTTACTGCCATATAAAAGATAACAAAACATTTCCATAACCTATTTGCATGAAATGGGAACCACAGACAAGTTATTAAGAGGCAGTATCTCCTTGTAGATACTAAATGTGGTAACAAAAAAAGTGTTATGACTTTAAATGTGGTATTTTTGTTTTATCTGAAGCAAATAACTCAGTTTCTCGGCCTCAGTTACAGATTTCCCTAATGTGTTTAGTAATGTTAACATTGCCAAATGGAGAGAGTGTAGCATGGCTGCACTGATTAGGATTTTTATGTCCTTCAAAGCCCCAGGATAGGAAGATTTTATCTGAATGTCATACCTGCCTTATGTATATGTCAGATTTTTCTCATATTTGCATTAAATATCTAATGATGCATTAGTGAGGTGCTGTTGGGTTTAAATTACAGTCAGAAACTTTACTTTGACACAAGCAAGCAGAATAAACAAACACACTGTTAGCTCCCTGACCATCTGAATCATGCATCATTAATAAAGAATGCATTTTAAATGATAAATAATATATGTCATCAGCCTAGATGTATTATCATTAAATATTGTCTTAATATTTTTATTTTTTCAGCTTGTCTGATCACAGACCTGTTATAGAGCTTCCTCACTGTGAAAATTCAGAAATTATCATCAGGCTTTATGAGATGCCATACTTTCCTATGGGATTTTGGTCCAGGCTGATCAACAGGTTGCTTGAGATATCACCTTACATGCTATCAGGAAGAGGTACAAATCTCTATCTTCAAAAAGGAATAGTGTGCAAGTTTGCCTTGAATGCCAGCACCTTCATGTTAAAGATTTAGTCCCCAACACTGTTTTGCTTTAGCTAAATTCTGAGCACCTCAAAATGTAAGAAAAAGATAGTAGTCATTTTTGTGACTTAAAAGTATCCAGGAACAGATAGTACCTAGTCTTCACAGTGGTGTGCAAAAGAAAGTTGTGAGTGATCCATTTCTCTCCTTCAGATGATAGAGATAGGGGAAATCCTTATGTTTATGCAATATTGCTATTTGTTTCCACAAAGAATACAGGAAGGGATACGTCTACACAGAAAATCAAACTGCTTTTCTTCAGGTTCATCAATTCTCCCTTTATTGAAGTCCCAAAGTTTTTCTTTTATCTGAAAGAGGGGATATGTCTTTACTTTTTTTCCAATAATTCCATGCTTTTTCACATGGTTATACTCTATAAATATCACTTGTAAATGCCTGATGCCCTGGAATTCGAGTTTCTTCTGAGCATCAAATTCTAGTTTCATTCTGCTATTTCATGTGTGTGACAGGAAAAATATAAATCACAACTATTTTTCATATTTTGCCTGAGATATTCTGTTCTTGAACCTGAATGTACCTAAGCATTTCTGTAATGCCTGCCTGCTGCATGAGTTACCATCTGGTTAAATACTTGCAGTTTGTGGATATGCCTTGTAGTTTTTGTGGGGCTATGCTGCCTGCAAGGTTGTAGCCTTTGTTTGTTTTTTGGGTAAGTATAACCCTACAATCATAATTATATATTCAAAGTACCATGAATTATTCTGAATATTTTAAAATTGGCATTCATATTGGAGATCAAACTTTTAATCTAATTTTATGTTTTCTAGAGCGAGCTCTTCGTCCTAACAGAATGTACTGGAGACAAGGCATCTACTTGAACTGGTCTCCTGAAGCTTATTGTCTAGTGGAATCAGCAGCATTTGACAACAACCCAGACAGTTTTTTGAAGATTACAGCACCTTCTTGCAGAAAAGGTTAATTATTCCTGAGCCTGACTTTTGCTCCAGTTTGATTGCAGCTTGGCATTTTGGTTTGTTGTGCTTTTGCCTTTGGAATATAGAGTTTATCTTTGCAATTAAAAGTGTGGCAGATTTGTTTTGTAATTTCCCTCTTTTTCTTTCTTAAAGGGTGCATCCTGTTGGGGCAAGTTGTGGATCACATAGATTCGCTTATGGAGGAATGGTTTCCAGGTTTGCTGGAAATAGATGTGTGTGGTGAAGGGGAAACACTGTTGAAGAAATGGGCTCTGTACAGCTTTCAAGATGGTGAAGAACACCAAAAAATACTACTTGATGACTTGCTTAGGAAGGCTGAAGAAGGTATATATTTATGCCATTTGAGGTATATAGAGGTACACTTCTATCTACACAAATACTGTGCAACATCCCCTTTATAATATTTGGGTATTTCAGGATATTTAAAAAAGCTTCATTTCCATAAGGAGAAGTTACAATGTAAGTCAAAAGCAACTTGGGGGGATTTTTTATGTAAGAGCTGTCTAGTATATGTAAGTATAGAATATGGGACAGATTGCATCTACTCTGTATAGTTATATAAAAATAGCAATATTGGAAAGAATCATATTGTGTAATATTGATAATGCAGCTTCAATCTTGGAGCTGAATCCAACAGATAGTAAAACTAGTACTTGATGTCTTGGTTGGATCACATAGCACAGTAATTTAAAAGATAATATTCAGTATGGCATTCTACATACTAACAGCATTCTTTCTTTTTACAGACAGAAAAATGATCTCTTGCTTAGTTTTGTGGTGTTACATAGCAGCAAATGTTTTCACATTTGATTGGTACATGTATAGAAGCTTGAAAATACTTAAACATGTAGGACCCAAGAATTTGAATGACAAACTTAATTAGTATGTATGTCTGTATACATGCAGATATCTCTCTATATAAGCACAATATATAAATCTAATTTTAGGTGCATTGATCTTACACATTCTCAGATAACCTCATGCCTTTCAGTGCTTTATCAAGTGCTTTTTCAGTGCTTTTTTATGCATACCCCCTTTTTTTTTTTAATTTTCTCTTTATTTTGTTTTTCTTAGGTGACCTTTTGGTAAATCCAGATCAACCAAGACAGACCATTCCAATTGCTCAGATTGCTCCTGATCTGATACTGGCTGATTTGCCTAGAAATATTATGTTGAACAATGATGACCTGGAATTTGATGAAGCTCCTGAATTTCTCTTGGGTAAGCATTATTTTGTAGGGTGAGGGTTTTTTAGCAGAGATTATGTAAACAAATCTATTTAAGTCAGTTTTGCAACATATGGAAAGCATTTTAGACATTTCTTTTCTGAAGAAATGTATTATTTTAAGGAATTCTGAATTTCAGGTTATTGGCTTTTAACTTGTGCACTAGGGCACTGGTTTGTGCATGTTGAGTTTTTTGATCATGAATCTTAACACAGTAGATGATCCACGTATTTTAGAACTGAACCCTTTCAGCTATTATTTTTGAGAAATTGTTATCCCTTTTTTAATAATTCTCTTTAAATTTACTGTTCAAAAGGTGATGGTGGTTTTGGATCTGTGTACCGTGCATCTTATGGTGGTGAAGAGGTTGCTGTAAAGATTTTCAACAAACATACATCCCTCAGGCTCCTGAGACAAGTAAGAAATACTGCCTTTTTTTCTGTAGTGCTGCTCTTGGAATACCAACCCTAGCAAAGAGTTTTAAAAGTTTAAGTAAATTACATTCAAATTTTGCAATTTGCTCACTCCAAAACATTCCTTAGTTTACTTCAGATTCGGGGATTATGGTATTTCAATATTTCATCTGATTTTACAATTTCCAGGAGCTTGCAGTGCTTTGTCACCTCCACCACCCCAGTTTAGTGTCTTTGCTGGCTGCTGCAATCCGTCCCAGGATGCTGGTGATGGAATTGGCCCTCAAGGGATCTCTTGATCGTTTGCTTCAACAAGACAATGCAAGTTTAACTAGAACACTTCAGCACAGGATAGCTCTACACGTAGCAGACGGCTTAAGGTACATATGACTTCTTCATTGCTGTAAAAACAGGATATAGCTTCAAAGATTATGTACTGCAAATGAAAAGCTTCTGTTCTCTCACATCTCAAACAGAATATTTCCTGGGTCAGACAAATGCTTGTATTTTTATGTTTGGCTGGTATGTAGCACATACTTTCGTTACCTGTTGTTTTTTTTTTTTTCCTGCTAATGGTGATGCTCATATAAGTAGAGAAATTGCAAGACTCTGGGTGCAATTTCCTTGCGGCTGTTGATTTCTTGATGAAATGTCAAAGAAATTAATTTAGTGCATTTTTCAAGTTCTGAAAGTCCATTAATAACCTCACCTCATTGCAGTGTGACTTTAAAGTGACAAAATCTGCAAGAGGGTTAAGCTTAAGGTTCTAGGATGCATTTTTCAAACTATCAGTGACTCTTCAGATGAAACTGCAATGTAAATAGTTAAGTAGTAAACAGTAAATAGTATTTCAGAACAATTCACTATCCAGAGAGGCTGTGTCATGTTGGTGGTGTTTAACATTTTTAACACAATATTTCATATTTAAAAGCACAATTTACTTGTGGAAACGATGCACTCAGTGTGTGTATACAGATGGATCCCTAACTTATGAATGGTTTCATTAAATATTTTTTGATTACTAGGTACCTGCATTCAGCAATGATCATCTACCGTGATTTAAAGCCTCACAATGTGTTGCTCTTTACCTTATATCCCAATTCAGCTGTTATTGCAAAAATAGCTGACTATGGCATTGCCCAGTATTGTTGTCGGATGGGAATAAAAACATCTGAAGGCACACCAGGTATGGAAATATGATTTGATTTAAAGTCCATTATGTCCAAAAATAGCTAATATATTTTTCACGTAGTCTGTAAGAAGTAACTCAAGTCTATATTCTAGTCAAAAATCACAAAAAGGAGTCCTAATCATATTACAAGTTGTGATGCTAGATTTATACCTCTTGGTCTTTCCTCCTGTTCATGTTTTAGCACCTTTTAGAAGAATCAAGGAGTATATAAAAGGTTTAAAAAGGAATAAATTAACTTACATGCTTTCATAATTATTTTTCATTGTCTGGTTTTAATATGGTTATTGTGATATTGAAATTATACTGCTAAAATCTTTTGCTTTAATTTACAGCAATGCGTACATGAGTCTTAATTTTTTTTAAAGGCAATAAATATCTTCACTGTTCCCCAACTTTAGAGAGAACCTATTAGCACCCATTCTAAAGCACTGAATGGTTCAACCACTTTGAAAAGTTCCTTTAGGTCTTTTAAATTGTGCTTGAGAGTGTCACTTCAAGTGTTAAATGTTAGACATTCAATAAAGACTGCAGACTTGCCCTTGATTTTCAGCATTCATTGATAAAGTAATTATTTTATATTAGAAGGAGCAGGAGCTCTGTAACTGATGTACTATCCCTTCCTTTATACTTACTGCTGGTATGTTTGGACATCTGCCAAATTCAAGCCATTGCCAGCCTAGAAATATTTTGATGTTTTTCCTTCCACTTCCTGTGTTGTTTTTATCAGTAATTCTTTACTTTTTTAAAGTACAAAGATGGCTTCATCTTGATATGAAGCATACATATTAATGAATGATTTATTTGCAGGATTTCGAGCACCAGAAGTTGCCAGAGGAAATGTTATTTACAATCAGCAAGCTGATGTTTATTCATTTGGCTTGCTGCTTTATGACATTTTAACAGGAGGAGGTAGAATAATGGAAGGCTTGAAGTTTCCCAATGAATTTGATGAATTAGCAATACAAGGAAAATTACCAGGTATGCCTTGTTTCTAAAAGTTTTAGTATTTGTCCTCCCTCTTCCAGAAATAGCAAATATGAGTTATGTTGTATCTAACAGTGATCTTAGAAGGAGACTTTAAAAAAATAAAACATTCCTCATATTTCTTGTGCATTACAATGCGTAATTACTGTCTGCTGGAAGGAAGATTAAACAGGCTGTCAGGCTGGACATGATGTAATCATTTATAACAGTATAACTCAGGACAATGTAACTTGGGCCATTTCTGCCAAAGTGTTGAGAGCTGCTGAATTTTTATAGTACTACAAGCTTAAGAGCTGGTGTTCTTATTTTTTACCCAGCAATAGTGGATATACTCATGAAACATTCTTTAAGGAACGTTTTACTCCATTTAGGAAAGAGCAGCATCACTCAGTCTGGCATAGCCTCTTCACTATGAGAGACAGAGTGTTCATACATTTTCTGCTCCTTAAGGAGAACAGTCCAGTTCTAAGCTCAAACAGTTTCCACCCCTTCCTGAAGAGGATATCCCAGGAACTGATGACTAAGTGCATCTTAAATGTAGTTGTATTGTATTAAATACAGCTGTAGCTGTATTGTAAGCCGTGTGGAATAATCAAAGTCTTAGTTTCTGAAGATAGTACAGTTCCTCCCATCTATGCTCATCATTTTTGTATTTCCACAAAAAGAGGGGCTGGCTGATCTCACAAGCAAACAGTGCCTGTCTTTTGCTGCACTGAATATGTTCATTTGCAGGTATTCATCATTAATGTTATCTTTGTGTGAGGTAGGACTGGAATATTTGCTGTGGATTATCATGAACTGAAACAAGAGGCAATACAGGCATCTTCATGAATGATTTGTTCTCAGAGAGTTCAGCAGCTACAGTCATAAGAACATATTCCAAGCACTAAGTGGGACTTTAACTTCCATATCTTGTAAATGCTATATGGAGTTATCTATTTTCTGTATATTTTATTGCAAGTTCATCTGTATTCGGTATACTCAGAAGAATAAATGTTGAGAACAGTGTTTACAGGAATTTGCAGGCTATTGAATGAAGTGACATACCCTTGAATGGTCAGCATTAATGGAAACACAGCTCACATATATCTGTGATTCAGGAGCAGGAACATCAAAGAAAAAGATAAAGCAAAACCCATTTGCTTTAACTGCTATTAATTAAAAGGACTCTAGTTCTAGCATTTCATGCTCTAGCATATAATGGCAGATGAGAAATTCCAAATTCATGCTGACATTTTACTTAAGAATATGATATTTCTTAGAGCAGCTCAGGAAGAAGTTAGATGAATTCTAAAAGTAGGAAGGTTAGTTAGAACTATGGTAAGTTCTGGTTAGTAAGTTATGTAATTTTGCATTCTAGATCCTGTCAAAGAATATGGGTGTTCGCCCTGGCCTGAAGTTGAAAATTTAATTAAAAAGTGTTTGAAGGAAAACCCTCAGGAACGACCAACATCTTGCCAGGTATTACATAGTTTATTTATTTGTTTTTTTATGATAAATGGCAGTACAAAGTTGTGGTTTCTGAAAAGGAATCAGGCATTAAGTTAATGAGAAGCACAGGTTTCTTTCTGTTGTTCTTTTTGGGAATGGAAACTGCCATTACATATTGCCTGTTCTCCCCTTCCAGAATAAACTGTTCTGTTGAAATCTACCAACCAATCTGCCAGTGTTCTGGCTGGCTGCTTTCCCCTGTGTTGCTGTGTAGCAATTGTAGTGAAATATAATTCAGATTACTTATTGGTTCTTTACTAGAGCTGTGCAAAAGGACTTTGTTAAATAGCATCAGTGCACACTGTTCTGTGGCAGTACAAATGGTCTGCTGAGATACTGTGTCCATATCTAAAAAATAGTCTTATCAGTTGCTTGTTATTTATTGCTGTACAAGCCATTGTTGTCACCATGGGCATGCTGTGGCTTTCTTTATAGGTTTATGAGATCCTGAATTCTGCAGAGCTTATCTGTTTGATGAGGTATGTCTCCATACCCAGCACATCTACAGCAGAGTGCATGGTGGCTGCTAATCAAAGCTGCAAGAAGGCAGGAGTCTGGATAGGAAATGGGAACACAGAAAAGGCACAACTTTCCTTTGTTAACCTAAACACAGATGGACATACTTGTGAGGTATGTGGGAAAGTTGACATTTATTCTATTTTTTCTGGCAGACAGATGTATTTCAGAAAAATTGCATTTTTACAGCAGGATATTACTTCTGGAAAGCTAAGCTTTGAGAGAGCAAAGATTGCTTATAAGTGAGTCATCATTGTATCCATGAAATGAAGTAGAAAAGCAGTTGCTTTTTGACTCTCTTCCTGCTATCCAGCCTGAACTTTTTTTCATAATACTGTCTTTCCACTACTGGATTACTTTCCTCTACTGAGATGGAAAATATTTCTAGCATGGAGACCACAGAAAGGTGGTTTAATATTAATTAATAGTTATTAATAGTAAGGCAGACCTTCATATCTCTACTACAACATCAAAGTTGTTTCAGTTCTATTTCCATCTGCCATCTGTTGACAATTATACATCTGAATTGGTAGCTTTGGTTTAAATTATATGGGCTGTTTTTCTAAAAATAAATCGTGAAAAATAAATATTAGGCCAGTATTTTCATTTTCATAGTATTGCAATAGTTCTATTTGTTCAATTCTCTGATGGCTTCGAGCCCTTGACTAGAATAAAAATAATATCTTTTTTGTAAGCATTCAGCTGAGAGATTTTCCTGTGTACTGTTTGAGGGGTCCTTCCCATCACTTTGAAGATAGGTGGCCCAGTTGATGATGTATTCTATTAATAGGGAATTAGATTTCTTAAAGGGAAAGTTAGGCCAAGGGTCTGTCCAGAATCCAAGAAGATTATGCTATATTTTCATAATCAGTAATTTATTTGCATTTACTGTTACTGAAATCATGAGCAAGTTGTTTTTCTTCTTCTTTTCTGACTCAGGATATTGCAGACAGTAAAATTATAAGTTTGGCCTTAGTGACTCTTCCTACTGAGAAAGAAAACTGGATTGTAGCAGGAACCCAGTCTGGTTCTCTGTGGGCAGTTAACACAGAAGATGAAACAAGAAGGCATCGTCTGCAGAAAATGTCAGATTCTATCACCTGTTTGTACTGTAATTCTCTTTCAAAGCAAAGGTATAAATGAATTTTAAATGTTTCGGGTTGCATTTTGAAAATACTGCTAAACTGAGGTGTTCAGAAAGTTACATCTATGCAGTTTTGTTCTGACAACTGCTTATTTTGCCTGTGTTTCCACTTAGATTTGCACCCAATGCAACTGGGGACTACATTCATGGTCACAGGGGTTATGTTTGCTTTTAGTGTTTAATTGAATACTTGAAATACTAGACACTTCTCATTTTAATTTTTCTCACCTGATTAAGGCATTTCTAGAATTAATTATTTTATTTTATTTCAGCAAACAGAAGAATTTCTTCTTGGTAGGCACAGCTGATGGCAGACTGGCAGTTTTTGAAGACAGAGCAGTAAAGGTAGACTTGTTCTTTGCTGTCTGTTCTACAGAGTGTTATCAACAATGTCTAAAGCAGCTACCAGGAGTAGCTATATTTCATGCCACTTATTTTTAATTGCTTCTCCAAAACTGAAATTAATTTTAATTTCAATTGCTTCTCTAAAACTAAAGTTAGTTTTCTACTGCAGTCTGAGAGGAGCTGCACATTTTGCAATAGCTGCTTTAAATAAAAGAGTTAAGCAGTGGAAAATTCCTTTGAAAGGCTGGCAAAGTTGCTAGAGACTGACCTTTTTGGTTGTTGTAAAGAATATTCTAACAGTTTTCATCTCCTTTATTTATTGCTGCAATAGGTCCTTTTTCCTCTCATTTAGTAAATTTTTCTAAAACAGCTGTGTTCAAAAATAAAATATGGTTTAGGTTTTCTGTAGATCAGAGTTCTGCTCTCAGAACAGATGAAGAAATTCTGGGAGCTATTTGTATCGTATGGCACCTGAGGGTTTAGTTCCTGACCATATGCATTTAGAGCAGTTATGGAGTTGCAGTGCATTTCAGAATTAGAATATGGTCCTAAGACATAGATGTGTCTTTCCTTCCAATTCTTGAATTGTGCCAGGGGTTGCAGGAAGTGTCAGTCCCTGCTGTGGCCTGTTTCTGCTCACAGGCTGTCTCCTGTAGGACATCTCTAATGGGAATATGGTGCTTTTCAGTCAGTTATGTTCTGGAAATGTTCTGAACCATTAGAAAATCTGGATGTATAAATTTAATTCAGCAGCCTGTGTGGCCTTGTTTTAACAAGATTCTGAGTGTCTGCATCCTCCTTGTTTCTAATGCAGAATATATTTTTTCTTGCAGTGTAAGGGTGCTACACCTTTGAAGATACTGAATATAGGAAATGTTAGCACACCCCTGATGTGCTTAAACGAGTCCTCATGCTTATCTGAAAAAAATATAATCTGGGGAGGCTGTGGAACAAAAATCATTGCCTTAACCAGTGACTTCTCGGTTCAGAAGCTCATTGAAACAAAGACAAGTCAACTGTAAGTTTTCAATTTTTGTAAGTGATCTTACTTGGCTCATTTGTTTTCATTAAAGATTTCTGGCAATACTTTGATATAATGTCTTGTTCTAGAGCTCATTCTTTGAGTTTGTTTGTTTCTGTTCTTTTTTTTTTCCATAATGCAGATGGAGTATCAGTGAGTAATGTTAAAAGTATTTGTTGCTGCTTTTAAACAAGGAAATACATTTTTACAAGGAAATACATTTAGATTTTTACATCAATCCATAAAGGATTGATGAAGTCAATATCTATGCAACTGCTCAGTTTTCTTCTCCAGTTGGCCTAGTCCAGGCCCTGTTTACTTTACTTAGAATTACACATACATAATTATCATAGTGTTTGTCCTTCCATGTTTCTCAGTATGATATGTGTGCATATCTTTGCCCTATATATATTTAATCATGTCTGATTGCTGACTTCTCACTATTTAGAAATTATTGATTGAGGGTTTGGGAGTGTTTGATGTAATTCTCACATGGACAAATCCTACTCTGAAGTTAAAGGGAGTTTTTCCTGAGCAGGGAAAACAGTGTTTGATGAGAAAGATTTATTAATAGACTTTGAGCATTAATGTGCCTCCAAGGATGTCATCAGCCTAACTCTGTTACTGTGAGAATTTATGTTGAACTGTAGGAAGATTAAAGCAAAACCTTTCAGTTGTATCTTTGCCTAGCTTGATTTTAAGGCTGAATGATTCTGCAAGAGTCAGAAGGAAACTAATTCCACTCATAGTAGTCAAGTTTTTCTACTAGGTATTTTCTGTGTATGTAACTGGAGTTCTTCTCTCTTCTAGGTTCTGTCATAATGCTTACAGTGATGCAAACATTATTTCAATAGCAATAGACAAATCCATCTACTTGGCAAAGAAAAACAGCCATTTTGTGGAAATCTGGGACAAGAAGACAGAAAAACTTTCTGAATTAATTGACTGTGCACATTTTCTTAAGTAAGTGTTTTGTTGTTGACCTGGTGGATAGAAAGCTGAATGTCAGATTGCCTCCTCTAGCATGGCATCCTAACATGCCAGAAGTAAGGGATTTGCCCAGTTTGTTGGGCAAGTGTGGATTTCTCATCCTGTATTTTGGCCCAGAACTTCAGAATATTCCATGCAGAGTCCTGCTTTTTAAAGACCCTTACTGTACTTCCCAATTTCTCTATGATGTCAAGAAGACCCATTTAGCTCAAGAAAGAATAAAGTCTTTTGTTGTCCTTTAGGTACTAAGGCTAATCCAATTACTTCTTGCATCTCCTGAACAAGACTGTCTTTTCAGTGCACAAATTCACTAGGAAATTAGATTTTTATTAACTGCAACAACTTTTTCACTTGCATTCAAATTGTTCCTCTGCCTCAGCATGCCACATCCATTTCTTTTTTATGGTGAGGTTAGGAGCAGGTATAGGTGCTCTTCCCACTTTGCTGTGACATTAACCTCCTGCAGACTTGGGGACAACTGCCAAGTGTTCCTGCTTTCTATTTAAAAGCCTTCTAAAGCAGACCAGATGGCTCTTTGGAGTCCAGTAGTTTTCATCCCAGTTTGTTTAAATGAGAATTTTGTGATTTGACTTGGTGAATGATTGCTTAAAAGTCTGGTATTCAGTGTCGTTTTAGTAGCCTCAGAATAGGGTGCCACCAAATTCCAATGCAAAATCTTTCCATACTTGTAGGAACAAAGTGGAAAAATTAAATAAGGAATCAAAACATAAACTGGCTTATTCTGGAAGAGTGAAGACCATTTGTCTGCAGAAAAATACCGCACTGTGGATAGGGACAGGAGGAGGACATATCTTGCTGCTTGATTTGTCGACGCGTCGTCCTGTACGAGTTATAGACAAGTTCTGTGATTCTGTTCGAGTCATGATAACAGCTCAGCTGGGTAAGTTAAACTTTCAAGTGATGAGTACTTTGAAATCATTGCTAAGTTTAGGTTAGCTCTGTACTGCTTGTCATGGTGTTCCAGGAGCAGATTAGCATTATCCAGGAATTGTTCATTCATTCTACTCTGTGGCTGTCCTTCTACCTCAGAAGACTCCAGGGTGTAAACTGAATACCAGCAGGCTGAATACCTGTGCCCACATAAAGCAGCAGCTCTTCCCTGGCTTGTCACTGGTTTGCACATGAACATTCACTGCATCTCTGTGCTGTGCTTCAGCACTGCTCTCACTGTCCTCTGGCACATTGTCTTCTCTTATGTGTGTCTGCCTGTGTTCTTTCTCCATCCCAAGTGTTACTCTTCTGGCTTCTCTCTCTGTAGACCATGTTGGATTTTAATAATTTTTCTTTCATTGCTTATTTCCTAGTTTTCTTCTCCCATCCTGATTTAGGAATGGTGGGTCACAGGCAGATCACAGCAGAGCTGGGAAAGTGCTACACATCTGGGCTTGGGTGTGGACTTGTACAGATGTGCTGCTGCTGTCATCAGGGACAGTTGTTTTGAGCTGCTGTAGGCAGACAGGAGTTGTGGGGTTTCAGTGGTGAACCATGAGCAGCCACAGGAACACAGCTGAGAAGGGGCACTCCTTGGCTGTTGAAACTTCCTTCACCTGTACACTGTCCTGCACCTTTCCCAAAAGTAAAAAAGGCCATATCAACTCAAGTTTGTGGTGAATACATTCAAAATACACATTACTTCAAAGAGTACTTTGTGGCATGATATACAGATTCCCATCACTTTCCACTATGTTTTGGAAAAAACTCTGGAGTTTCCCTATCAGTGTTATTTAAAATCTGTTTGCTGTCCAAAAAGGAAAAAAAAAAAAAAAAACAAACAAAAAAAACCCCCAAAACACTGAAGCTGTTGTGCATTCAGCAGCACACTAATTCTGCTAGCAAACATCACAATTGCAGGGTGTGGATGTTTTCTCCTTACCATCAGGAACTTAATCTGCAGGCTGTTTTTTCCTTTCTGGCACTGGAAGAATCCATAGACTACAGTCAGTCACAGTGCTGGCAACGTTGTATGAGTCAAACATACCTCAGCTTCCTCTGACTTTCCTTTGCCTGAAACAGCAAGTGTTACAGTCTGTTCAGAGTCCAGCTGTCAGTGGTGCCAGCTATAGCACAGCATTGTCATTCAGTCTAGTCCTGATAGCTACAATGTTAGTATTATAAAGGGACATTTTCTTTTTAGCATTTTGTAAAGAATAGTTACTATGATAACATAATAATTTTTGTCTTGCTGCTGTCATTGATAGAGAAAATGCTTCGTATAGAATAGTGACATTTAAAAAACCTTGAGGCTCAGTCACCTCAATATTTTTAATCAAAATTTTATTTATAGAAAAATTAATATTCAGGGGTTTAGCTGCATTTGCACAGATCTCAAGAACAGAAAATAAAATTGATATATGCAGTTTGATGTGTACTTTTTTCTTTGATCATCTTTTTGCAGCAATTATTTATAAGGGCTAGGGTTTTTTCCTGAATTCAGGGACTTGGTTTCTACTGGTATCTCTGAAAATAGCACTGAGGCTGCTGAACAGTTTTTCAACAGTACCACATTGCTTATATGAAATAACAGAAGACATGGAAACATTTTTGTGTGAAATAGTTTCACTTAAGGTTAAAACATATAATGTCAAGCAGTTTCAGGAAAACATATTGCCAGATTTTGAGACATTAATTTTATCTGTACTTCATGTATTACTATGGAAATACAATGTCTTTTTCCAATTCTGTCACCTAACATTGATGTTCAATAAGCATAAGACTTACCGTAGAGAATAATTGAGATGTAAATCTGTAGCTAATTTTGCAAGAGCAAATTTAAATTTCGATATAGTAAGACAGGACCTAGGTCTAAATAACATTATAATTAAGTTCCAATCACTTTTGTAAGGAGTGTGGATAGGACTGGCTGTAGCAAAAAGTTAAATTTATGAAAAATCTGCACATGGAGGATGTCATCTACTATAACGAGATTTACATGACTCTCAGAGGAGAATATAGCGCTGACCTCCTCAGGGCAGGAAAAGCCTCTCTGCCTTGCAGAGCTCCCAGGGTGTGTTAAAAAACTTCCCAACTGCAGCTTTCACAGTTAAGCCATACTCCAGTGTGTTCATGCCCCAGAAACTGCTGCCCTCATCTTTGCCCTGGGAGTGCATGGAGCAGTGTGAGGCATGCTGCTGCACTGGGGTCTGCACAGTGGGGCTGTTCCTGCCCTGGCCTGAGCCTGACCCAGGGACATAGGCTGGGTCCTCTGTTCCTCCATTAGCTGAAAGCCAAGGGCTCTCCACCCTCATCGTGCTGCCAACAGGAACAGGGAGCTGCTGTGGCAGGAGAACTTGTGACAGCTTCTCTCTGTCTTTGCAAGACATTTATAGACATGTTTTGTTGGAAATAAGCAGAAGTTGATATTGAAACACTGGCACATTCTATTTATCCTTTTGTGATTCAACCACTCCTGTCTTCCAGGTCTGTTTTTGCATTACTCAGTAGGCACCTTCTTATGATCTAACTCCTATTTACACTTCCCACCAATATGCCATCATAAGTGTAAAACTTTTAGTTCATAATTTTTACCCAGTTTTTTGTCATTTTTGGTTGGTTTGGTTTTTTCATAACTGAACTGGTACATTTTGCTGTGCACTGGGACTTCACTTGCAGCCTGGCCTTTCGCTGTGACATCTGTTTCCTGTGACTCTACCACCTCTGCCTGTGCTGTATAATAATGGGGTGCTTTGTTCTTGGGCTTGTTCAGCAGGCTGGTTGCCTGATCATGCCTTGGAATCCTGATAAACCCTGACATTAAATGAAGATGGGCACTATATTGTCTTTGTGATAGGTTTTTCATGGTTAATGATTTTGAATAAAGGGCCTGGATGATTGAACTCTGCTTTCTGTCCTCTTAGTACCTTGATGTCATCTACTCTTTCTGTCCTTAAATTACAAAATTCACATTCAAATTAAGATTTGATGCTTTATCTCTTTGAAAAAGGGAGTCTCAAGAATGTTGTCCTTGTTTTGGGATATTGCTATAAAAGTGACACCGAAGACAACGAATGTCACAAAGGTATTTTGTGTTTTATTTGCTTGTATTATTAGTGGAGGAGACACTACTGTGCTTGACTGCTCACTGAGAGTGAGCAATTGATCATCTGACAAAATTTTATTGAAACACTATTATTAAATAGTTTTTGCTTTCTTTTGCATATCTGGGCTCATACAAATTAAAAGTAACTTCCAGAAATGGATCTGAGGAAGCCACTGTTTGAAGGATACAATACAATTTGTTGAGAAACTGTATTTGGAGAGTAAATGTCATTGTCTAATTGGAGCATGTACCAAGTGGATTTCCAGAGGTGTCTGTGCTAGGTCAGGAATCCCCAATGTTTTCATGAGTGATGTGGATGAAAGAATAGTGAATGTACTTTTCAGATGTGCAGACAACTCACAGCTAAGACAAACTCACTGGAGGGCAGGATTAGAACTCAAAGTGTCCCTGACAAATAGAACTAATGGTCTGGAAGGAAATAGGATACAATTCTGTAAGGACAAATGCAAGAGCTTTTATTTAATTAGAAATGATCCACTGTACCAACATGAGGAAATTATGTGCTTAAACAGCAGTGCTGCAGAAAAAAGGGTCAGAATTGATTGGAGGCTGGTCATGAATCAGCCATGTCACATGGGTGCAGATGAGGCAAACACCACTCTCACACCATGAAAGTGGTGTCTGTAAGACATGAGCTAATTCTTATACTCTGCTGAGTGCTAATATGGTCTCTGCTGGAGGAGCTCACCATTTGTTGCTGAGTGATCTGGACTATTAGGAATAGTCCAGAGGAGAAAAATACAACCTGTGATGAAATGTTGTAGGGAGTTACATTGGTTAATATAAATAAAGCCTGGAGAGGACATGATGACAGGCTTCAAATATGTAAATGGAGAGCAAGAGAATAAAGACTTCTATACATTCCCTGTGGGGAGGATAAACACTAACAAATTTCTGTTACAGCAAGGGAGATTTCAGTCAGACATCAGTAAAAGCTTCCTGACAATTAGGATAGCAAAGTTCTGGAAGACAGAAAATCTGCATATTTATATTTTTCTAGGAACAGTTAAAGTTGATCCTTTGATCAGTTCCCTTCTTCACCTTCATCTCATGCCAGTTTCACTGACTCCTAAAAAACGTGGCAATGATAGTATAAAGTTAAGGAGGGCAGGTGTAGATGAGCTGACTGAAATGAGTCAAAACAATCCCCCCCCTCCCCCCCCCAGTTCCTGTAAGTATAAGCGCATTTATTGCTTATTAGCATTTTTATTTTATTTAAGAGTGACATTAATTACAGAGAAGAATCAGAGACTCCAGAATCCTTAGGGGCCTTAGTTTGTAAGCCTTGACTCATGTAAGTGCTCTCAATTATCCCTATTCCACTAAAAGCTGTGAATTCTTAATGAATAAAGAGTTGTTTGCATGCATGGAGACTGAAGAAATTACCTTTTCTCAGTATATTCCCTAGTTTATTAAATCAGTTTTTATTTTACAGTGAATGGGATTTGAGTCTCACAGGCATTTAGGGTATATCTGCTTGGAAAGAGAAAGATGAAATTTTAGCAGGCACCTCAGTATTAGCATTAGCAGTAGCTCAGGCCAGTACCTTAAGACCCACAGGCACCAGAAATGGTTTTTCAAGTACTTTTAAGTGGGATACTCTAAATTTAGGAACTAGAATCCAAATCATTGTGGCAATTACAAACAGCTTGCAACCCATAACTGCATCACCTCACACATGAAGTGTCATGGAACTTTTGTTCTGGGTCCTAAAGATCATGCTTCATTGGGTAAATTTATAAGTAATTGAGAACAAGCAGATAAGCAAAATCATTTCTAATTATGCAATAACTTATCTCTGCTGCAGTTTTCAAATTTTCTTTTTTTTCTCCAGAGTTACAATCCTGCGTGTCAGTGTGGGACATTAACCTGCCCCATGAAGTGCAAAACCTGAAAAAACACATAGAAATGAGACAGGAATTAGCAGAAAAAATGAAGAGCTTTTCCTTGGACTGAAGAGTCACCCTGCAAGTGCCATTCTTTTTCTAGTCTTCCACCCTAACATACTGTGCAATATTTACAACTTCTTCTTCCTGTTGTTTTTAACCTAAAGCAGGAAAGAAATTACCATGAGAGTATTCATAGGATACCAAGAAGAAAAAGTTATTTGTAATATTTGAAAAGACGGAAAACTGTTGAGAATTTCTGATTCTAAAATGCTATCATGTATCTATCGTTTACCTGTGAAGTTCTGCTCTCTGCAACTATGGCTCAGCTTCATTGTTCATCTAGTTTTTGATCCCAGTTAAACTGGGAATAAGCCAGGAAACTATAAATGGCTCTAATTTACTTCATTATTTTACTGAGTTGACACTCTAATAAGAAGGAAAATTTAAGCCTCTGTGTTTACTGCAGTTTGCATATCTGAGTTTGCTCCTGTGATTCATGGTTTAGTAATGTCAGAGCTCGTGACCCTATGATAAAACATCATATTTTATCTAACAGCAGTGTTTAAAGGAATATATAATAACTACAATACTCTTTGAAAACAACAGGCAGAATTGCCTGTGTTTCATCCATGAATAATTGACCTTTTTTTCTTTTCATTATGACCAGAAAAAGCCCCAGTGTGCTATAATAATCAAATAGCTCCAATTTAAACACACTGTGAGGCTTCTGCATGCTGCTGTCCTGCAGCACTGCAGTCTGCCTGCTTGTAGGAGATGCAGTCACACCACAGGGAACACTGCCAGGCACGTAGCTCTCTTGTGCAGCTCTCTTGGAAGAGAGAAGGGAAAGCACAGGGTGAAGGCTCTGATCTAAATGCTGCTATGACTTGCTCTTAGTCCAACTTGCTTGTTTGCTTACCTCAGTCTAAAAAAAAAAGGGAATTTTGCTTTGATTTTTCTAAAATGCAAAGTTTCCACTTATTCTTGTTTGAATTTATGTCATTTTGGGGGATAATCAGGGGAACCTTGAGGAGTATAAGAACTGGCTCCCTCTTCCAAATTTGTTTCCACACATCATCATTCAAGAGTCACTTTTTGCTGTTTCCTGGCTACAAGTCCAAGCTGCTGCTGACAGCTCCCATTGACCTGCTCTAAGGAAGTGCCTTATTTCTGTCCACCTAAAGACAGACACTGTTCTCTTCTTTTGTTCCCAGAAGAATCCACAGGGTACTCCTAAAATCTCAAGTATGGAGTATCCAGTGCCATTCCTGACTTTAGGGAGCTGAACAAGGTTGAGCAACCAAAAAGTTCTCAGTTTTTTTGTTTTTTGGTGTTTTTTTTCTTTTTAATAAAATTGCATACTGGGACAACAGCATTTCTTGTGTCCAATTCAAGTATTGTTATATTTTCTGCCACTTGTGGAATGCATACTCAGGATTCTTTTCAGATATGCATCCCAGTTTCTATGTATTCTTGTAATCTGTGTACTGAGAAGAATTTGCTATTTATATGGGATTTTATAACTCAGAAAATATATATTATGTTAGAATTAATATGGTTGTTTTTTAAAAAGAATATATGCATTGTGATTAAGTTTATTTGTAAGTAATTTTGAAATGTAAGCTTAAACATCTATTAAAACTGTGCTTTGTTAATAATGTAAGTCTACTTTCTCATCACTGAATTTTAAGGAGGGGCTCTTCTGAGCATTTTTTGTGGCCTTTAATTCCTTCAGGATGATGCAAAATCACATCAAATTATTGACACAGCTGCATCCCCCCTTGTGTTCTGTCTCAGTGCATGTTTTGAACTCATTTCCCTTCCCATTTGTCTTCTGCTTGGTGTTCTTGCAGCCTTCCCCAGAGATGGGAGGTAACCTATAAGGAGGTAAGGAGTATTGTCCCTGTGGTCATTCCTCACCTCTCCAAGACTCTGGATAACACTGATCCATGGACTGAATTGGGTCATGTATTCAGTATTACAGGGAGGACAAAGGACAAAAAGAAAGAGCAGCCAAAAGAGAGTCAGAATCTCATTGCAAATCCAACAGGCCACTGCTAATTTATCTGTGGCTGGAGAGAAAAATTCTGTCATGGTGGTAACTTACTGGGATTGTTTAGCAGTACAGCACTCATTCACACAGAGCACACTGATCCTGCTGCATCCTCACCAAATACTTCTTAGTACTGCAAGAAAATATTTAGAGAACTTCTTGTGTTGTTGCTTCTTGTTAGAAGCGTTCAGGGACTGGCATCCCCTTCCCAGCTGGCACCTGCCACCAAGGGCAGGAACAGCACCACTGAAACCTGTGCTGTTCTCAAAAACATCTCTACTGACAAAAACTATAGGGAAAGAGAGAAAAAAATTCCATGATTTTGTGTTCACTCTGGTTTCAGTGGAGCTGTTTGAAAAGCAGGTGAAGCTGATCACATAAGAGGGCAAATTCTGTCAGTACAGTTTCTTGCATGCTTAGGATAACATCCAAGGTGTGAAAATATATAACCCTTACTCTAGAAAAGAGCCAGTTTGCTCACGGGGAAACAAGCACATGGTGTGGTGTGACTGAACACCTGAGCTGGGACAGGTGAGTAACCCCATGTTCCTCAGTGCAGCTAAAGGGTACTGGGGTTTGAACCTAAAGACAGGGAGACTAAACAGCCTCACAGTCAGCTGAATGCTTGATTGGATACTGTTGGCTTTAAGTATCCTTCCCCTCCTGTGCTACTGACTTTAATTAGAGTCATTCTTTTTTATTGGTTGCTTGCTCTGATAAATTACATACGCAGATCCACCTGGTCATTAATTTTAACCTCATTTCTTTTACAAGCAGTTCCTGTCAACCCCACTGTAAACAAGCTGCACAGCCTGATTTAATGCACTTGTGGTATTATGTCCTGGCATTCCTCTGAACTCTCATAGTGCCTCTAGTGTCCCATATTAGTGCTTCTTCATGCACCATTTTGGGGTAAAACTGGGACACATAAGGGAGGAGAGAGAATGAGGCTTCTTAGGTGTGGCTTAACCCCTAAACATAGACATTTGAAAGATAAATAATAAATTTTACAATTAACATGTCAGATACCAGAGACATGAGAAAAGAGTAAGGGAAAACAATGAGTCTCAGTGAATGAGGAAAAGCCAGTGATAGTCATATTTTTCTATTAGTCTTTCAAGTAGAAAGGCATATAAACACATTTTCTCACTTATTTTCTGGCTTTCGTCATTAATATAAATAAAAATCTGGAAAGAGCTCCCCTTACCTGCCTTAAGAGAACAAAATTTCCTGATCAAAACTAGCAAGTATTTTTGTCTCAATCAGTTCTTCATCCATATTATGAACTCATCCCAGGACTGTACTGACCTGCACATTCTCTTATATAAAGCCTTCTTCATGGCCTTTGAACAAGTATAACTCACTGGCTGCCAGCATACTATTTGGTAACTTTTTCAACTTTATTTTTGTTAGGTAGGCATGTGTCTTTGCAACAGTTAGTTTATAAAATAGAGTAGCATAATCACATGAAAATGGAGGATCATACTTATTGCATACCTGTATTTTTAAATTAATTATTTTAAGAGGAAGAAACCACAAGATGTATTAATTATTGTTGTATTAGCAAAGGGAAACCCCATTCACCAAAAATTTAGAAGTTAACCAGGGGGAAATTTCTAACAGTTTCAGGAATGTTCTTTGCTGCACCTGTGAGAGGTGTAGGGACTGTGAGGACAGCTCTGCCTTGAGCTTTAAGCACCTCAGCAAGATTCCTCAATACTTACACTGGTCCTTGCTCGATTCAGAAGCAGAATTACAAGAATTATCAAATGCTGATGCAACTTTTTCCGCTGCAGTGACTTCAATGCTGACTGGTACCTACCTTTCTACATGGGTTGTTTGGACTGAGCAGTTAACTGGAATGATTTTTTTGAGGTTATTAAAAAGTACCAATACATCTATTTAAAAAACAGTAGTTTTTTCAAACTATACCGATATGATTCTAGTAAAAACACGATGAAACTCAAAAATAAATTCTACTGTGTTGCTTTGCCTTTCCTGCTGCCAGACGTTTAAGTGCTGCCTACAAAGGCTGTCATTAATTAGTGAGACTTAAAAATCAATGTGCTGTCTCTGGCGTATGTGATTATTTACTTCACTTCCACCACAGCCCATTAGTGTCACTGACCCGAAAAGTTAAAGCGGACAGAAAAAGACAAATTAAAATCTCCTGGGACCATTTCAAAGTTTTTTTCCTTTTCGGAACCATTTTTTCCCGCGCCACGTCCTGGCACTGGTTCCTGTCGGCACAGCTGTGCCAGAGAAGCACTGAAGCCATTCTGCAGGAAAGCGAGAGAAAGCGAAGGGGGAAAGAGAGAGAAAGAAAGAACTAACACAAGCAGGCGAGCCGGCAGCGCTGCGGGCCCGGGCCCGGCCTCGGCGCTGCCAGCGCCGCCTCACGGAGCCCCTCAGGGCGGCCGCAGCAGCGAGCTCGGGGCGGAAACGTGGCCAGTCGCTGCCCGGTGCTCAGGGATGGCTGAGCAGGAGCGAGCAGGCTGGGATCCCCTCCAGCCACAGGGGCTGCGTCCCGCCGGGAGCTTCCAGCTCCTCCTGTGCCAACACCTCCGTGCCAGAGCACTCCGGCCACGGCTCCTCCTCTGGGGCAGCCCCGGCCGCGCTGGGCCTGCGCCACCGCGCCTCTGCGGGCCTGGGCAACGGAGCTGCAAAAGGGACAAAGCCCTCCACGATAAGCTCCCTTTTTAAGTGAAGGCTGAGCCACAGTCAGTCACAGCGGGAAGGGAGAGACCCCGGCTCAGCCCCACGCAGTGTCTCTGGGTCACACAGCTCCCGCAGAGCCAGCCCGCAGTGCACCACGGCGCCGTGAGGGCCGGGAGTGACCCGCGGAGCGGCGACGGAAACACCTCGCGCTTTTCTCTATAAATACACAGCGTAAGGTCGGTGGGTAAGTTCTGCTTTTTCTTGCCGCTACTCCTCTGCAGTTGCCTTGAAAACATCTGTTTTCTGTGGAGTTACGAGAAACAGCCACCCCCACCGCCATCTGCCAGGCTCCTGGGCTCTGCAATTTGGACTTTAAATCAACTGAGCCTCAGCTAATACTGAGGCCCAGAAATGACAACTTCACACCAGTATCCTCAGAGATCACAATAAATAAATATTTTTTAAAAGCTGCAGAACTGCTCTCAAAGCTATGAGCCCTGGGATGAGCAGCAGCAGAGGCTGCAGAGGGTGGGTTCAGGTGTTGCTGATGGAGGACTGAAAGCCAGTCCGATCCCCCTGAGGTGATGCTGGCCACGTAAAAAGTGTTTTCTCTCCCCACAAGCCTCCAAAGACTGCTACAGTGACCACTGCTTTACCTTAGTGAAGCACCATCAGGTTCAAGTGAAACTCAAAGGATGCTGTTAAACTGCATATGCATAAGTAAAGGTTTAATCAGCTTCCTGTTACTCCAATGAAGTTCAAAATTTGCCAAGTGAATTTCTAAACTTCAAGGAGAGGTGCCCACTAGAGCTCATCAGAGCTATCAGCTGAAGCACAGCAACAGCAGCACACCTGATGCATGCAGAGCCAAAGGCTGGGGCCACCCTGCCCTGTGCAGTGGCCCTGCTCAGTTTAAATGCCACCATTGTTCACAGTCACATTTAATTAACAGCCATCAGCCAGGGAACTAAGTTTTGGTAAACGGTAATTTTCAAATATCATTCATGAGTCAAAACTCAGCTCCCCCCACTTTCTTTTTCTTTTCCAAAATAGTCCTATGTGCTGAGCACACTACAACTAGAAAATCTCATGGCAAAATACATTCTGACCTTGTAATTACAGGAAAATTTTCAAGGGCTAAAAGCCAACAACGCCAAACTCTTTTGGTTCAGTTTTTCAGTTTCAGGAATAAACACAAACACCTGGGCTCTGCAGGGACTCAGAAGCAGCTGCTGCAAAGTAACTGGTCCTGCTGAAAGAGTCTGAAATCTGTTTGCTGGAGCTGGGGGTGGAAGCAGGGCAGGGGAGCACAGGGCCCAGCTCAGAGCAGCCATGGCAGCTCCTGTCTGTGCCTGTGCAGGCAGAGACACGGGCACAGCAGCCTGGCTGGAGAAGCTCTGCTCATCCAGAGCCTGACCAAGAGCTGTCTGCCACAGCCTCTTGCCCCCAGACCACACCAGGGTCCTCCTGACTCCAAACCAGTCTGGCTTTCTGTTTCATTCTTCACAACTCAAATTACTGGTCCTGTAACACTGAAGATTTCTATGTATATATGAAAAGCAAAACAAACAAAAACAACAACAACAACAACAACAACAAAGTGAAATCACAGTGAGATTTGGCTTGAATTTTGGTAAGTGGAAGCCCCACAGAGACACATGTTTTCAGAGCATGCCTTCAGCTCTCACCCAGGAGAGACTGTACTACCCAGCCATGAAGGTTCATGTTTTGATTAATTCATAGACCAGCTCTCACAAAACTCTGGAAGGCAGGGAAAGGGGACATTGCCTTTCTCCTGGGCCAGCAGCAACCAGAAATGCTTTGGAAATTACACTAAATGATGTCAGAAGGAAAAGACAAAGTATTTCACACGCTTTTAACTTAGCTTAAATGCATGCCAGTGCTCTAGCAAGGTGTGCAAGGGCAGATGGTGGACAGACCTGCACCATCAAACCCTTGCCAGTGCACAAAAGGCAGTAGGGAAAGTCCCTTAAGGCTTCTTAAAGCATTAATTGCTAAACATTACCTTTATATTGCAAGCTTGGACATTTTCTCTAACCAGCAGGTCCACTGCCAAGGCCAAATATCAGACACAATTCGCATTCACTGAGCACTGGCAGAAAAAAAAGTCTGTACACGAAGTATCTTTGCACCAATCTGAGTAAGGAAGGCATAAATAAAACCCAGCTTCTGGGGTGCCTTTAAAAAACAGAAATCTTACTAAGTATCCCTAAACAAGCTGTTCTCCTTTCCCCATCTTCCCAGAAGAAAGCTGCAGCACTTGGCTGCCTCTGAAGAAATAGGGAGCAGAGAGCTTTAGTATCAACAGTGCCACCACCAGAGATGTGATAAGGTGATCACAACCTCCTGCTTCAGTGTTACTGCATCATTACACAAGTCAGCCTTAGCAACAGATCTCCTCACAGAGAACTCAATAGAAAAAGGACGAGGCAACAGCTGCCTCCCTGACCTTGGTTTTGTCTGTTCAGTTAATCACAGCTGCATTTATACACTGAATATAATCTGCCTCTGACCCTTCCTAAGCAACTATGCCCTCTGCTTAGGGCTTGGTTTGTCAAATCAACCCTTGAAAAGCTTAGAAAGATCTTTCACAGGGGAGGAAGGAAAGTCTTTGCTCAGTTCCATGCAGGACTGACTCCACCAGCACATGTCCCTGTCCTGCCCTGGCCAGCCTGAACAGCCACCCAAGGCAGAGCCGGTGGCTGCAGAGAAAGGCCCAGCCCCATACCTGCAGTACAGGTCCCCACCACAGAACTTTGGAGAGGGAAAGAGGGGAATTTTCTTTCAAATTACTTACCTATTTATAGGATGAGAATTTCAGGGGAAAGCAGCTTGGGTTTGCTTTCTTAAAAAATGCCTGCTACATCTCTTAACCTAATCCCCTTCCAGCTACATTCACTTCTTCCCCATCTCTCTACTAGCAAGAGCTCCAGAACATCTGCTAGAAAAGTCAGGGAAAAGAATGAAAAGAACCTGAAGTAGGGAAATTTCCACTTCTATACCCACTTCACTGTCTTGTGATGTGTCCTGCAGCAGGCACCAATGGACAAAACAGAGGTGGCAAGAAAGACAGCAGCCATAAAGTACAGTGGCCTTCATGCCAGCCTGACTCCCACAGCCTCCCCCATCACACTGCCCACACACACCCACCACAGCCCCTCACACACAACAGCACAGCACACTCACCTAGAAGCACTATTATTATTATTATAAGTTACATTAACTTACCCCTTCTCTCAGCTCATGATCAGTTTGCCCCCTGATGTTCTCTCTCACAGCTGCAGGTTTTGATCAGAGCCTGTCTCTGCCCTGCCAGAGTGCTTTTGCTGCCTTGTCCACAGAGTAGGTACCTGCCCCAACAGCCTCCCTGCCCACTGAAATGTCTCATCCCACCCTCTGCTGTACCATAAAGCAGCAACCCCTTACTGAGGGACTCCTGGAGTCTTGCCTTTTCCTTTCTCTAATCAGAAATCTTCTGTGAAATACACCCAGGAGCAGAGTAGTGAAGTGTTATCGTAATTTGGAGACTTTATAGCAACTTCTTGTCAGTGCTGTGTGATTCTGGCTAACAGGTGACATGGCCAGAGATGGTCTGTTCTGTTACAAACCCAGATTGGTGCTTCCTCTAGAGCCATGAAACCACCACTGGAGCAATATCCATTCCCATCCCCTTCCCACCTCTTGGGGCTGGCACTGGCTTCCCACAACACTGGGGTGAGGCTCAAGGGCTCCAGGGAACACCCCCACCCAGGCACAGCACTCAGGTGTGAGGCAGGCACAGTGACAGGGCTCTGCTAACGTGGCCTCTCCCTGAGGGAGCAGGGCAGCAGCAGGACACAACCCAAACCATGCTGGCTGGGGGTGGGGAAGAGTTTTTGGCCAGATAGACACTGGTCTGCAAATAGTGTGCTATGGACACCCTTATGAAGGTTAAAACTTCCCCTGGGTTCTCTCTCTCTTCACCATCATGTAAGAGCAAAGGATAAAAATACATAATTTTGACCATCTTTCCTAACCCAAGTATTTGCATCTGCTATCCTCTTTCAGAAAATACACATCACATTAACATCTGGGCTTCTGTTTCCCTTGGGACACTCATTCCTCCCATTTTTTCATCCTACACTCACTTCTGCATAAAGTAAACAAATGTGACCAAAAAAAAGTCCCTGCAATAAACTGTTATTTTCTCCAGGACTCCCTTGCACATGCTGGTTAAGGTGCTGATAACACATGGTACCAGCAGTACTGCTCCAACTACCAAACCTGCTGTGGAGAGAAAGCAAACTGCACAGGCTCAACTGATCCTGCATTCACCCTGCAATGCAGCACCTCACATCTGCAAGCTGATCATAAATTTGCTTCCATTAGCAACCAGCCCTCACACAAGTTTTTTTTAGATAAAACATGAATATGCCACACAAAGATTTAAGACACATCAAGCCGCTTGGCTCTTTTATGTGAGAATAGAAAATAACATTTAAAGTTCTGCTACAGAAAGTCAACTGAGATGAGTCTCTCCCACCAGTACAGTCTGTTCCAAGCAGATAAGGAACAAGTGTTAGGAAAAGCCCAAAGCAGGACCAGTCTGAGCAGAAGTAGGAAAGAAACCTCAGAGGGAAATGCCAAAGAGAAATGGGAACCAGAGTTTCTCAAGCTGCTGGAGTTTTAATAAATGTTAAAAAAACAAAGCACAAAAGAGAAAACCCCAAACCTGGCAGTCATCCCCAAGGATCTGGCTTCCTTGAACTTTTTTCTCAACAGCCAAATTCAACAAAAATCTTTCCTTATTTCCCACATTCTATTTAGTATTTAATTTCTTTTTAGGAAGCCCTTCGCTTTTGCATAGCAAATCAGCTGTATTGTTAACACCTTCCTGATCAGCAAATTCCAAGTGGCCTAGAAAGCACATTAAAGGAAGTCAGCAAAATCTGACAACACCACAGAGATTTTTATTTTTCTGTAATTAGTCCTCTTAATTAAAATATTAATTCCATGGTAAGGCCAGGATCAGCATCATCTTCTAACATATTATTAAATCAGTTTTGTTGAGAAGGAATCATATTAATAATTTTTTACACTGGTGGAGTAACTGTTCAACCACAGGTGTACACCAGTAGTTCAGCAGTAATATGATGTTCCATTTCTCAAAGCACCATTTGCATTAATAACATTCTTTCTCAGTAGCATATTTACAATACAATATTGCTCTCTTCATTTAATTTACAAAAACCTTCATGATCAGCAAGGATTAGTTCTGCAGATCCTGTCTCATCACCTGTCTGCAGCAATATGATTCGGATTCCCTGAAGTGACCTACTACCAGCTCCACACTCCCTGCCTGGCCCAGCAGATCTCCCAGCTGCCCTGAACTGGCAGCTTCTTGTCCCCTTCTCCCTTCACCTCTCCATTTCCAGGATGTGGATGCTCCCATGACTCCCACACGAGCAGCACAACTACAACAAAGATTCCACCAAAGCAATTTCTTTACCAAGAAAGAGGCATACAAAGATTTCCTGATTTTTTTACTAGGGAGTCTTGCCTTTTATCAAAACTACAGTCAAATGCCTTACTTAAAGGGCTTCTTATTCCAAGTCCAAAAGCTCTGTGCAGGCTGGAGTGCATTCTTGGAGTCCTTGAGCACTTCCACACCAATGCTGGAAGTGACACTTTCACTGCTGGCACAGTGGCTGTGTGGAAACACAGAGGAACCCCTCTGCTCCACATGTTTCTTCCACTAAGGAATGGTGGGGCTGCACAAAAGCAGTGGTTGTGACCAGCATCATGGCTTGGGTTCCACCTTACTTACTCTCTTGTTCCCCTCTTCTTCAGGATTTTTAGGATCACTCCCCAGCTGTATGAAAGGCATCTGAGCTCTCAGCCCCAGCATTATAAAAGAACAAGAAAAGCCAATCCCCCACTTGCATACTTAAGAGAAACTCCAGCTCTGTTACTGTCCCTCTGTGGCTGCTGCCAGCCCTTCCACACATCCCACTTGCACTCTTTTCTCCTTGGGACCTGCAGCCTTCCCAGGCATCACTAAGATGCTTCAGTGGTCACAGGCAGCCACCACAAAGACGTTCAGCTCAACCACAAATACTGTATTGGAAGCAACTCTCTCCAGAAGATCATCCACCTCACCGGTCTCATGATTTCCTATGTCTCCACGTGCACTCAAAGACAAAAAGTTACACAAATTGTTTTGTTGGAGGTTGTTTTTTGTTTGATTTTTTTTGTTTTTGTAAAGGCTTCATTTTTTGCTGCCCATCAGCTCATCTCAGCATATTGCACAATGTTTTCTTTATTATAAAAAAGTCTGTATCAGGCAGGAAGAAAAACAATTTTCTCAGGAGGCTAATGTGTACTATTGTCTGTAATTAGAGGTACGTGGTTGCTTGTGTGGCCATCAGGAAGTGGGACCTGGTGAAACAAAAACAAGGTGTTATTAATGGCTTAACCAGAAACAGAATCTCCACCCTCCCTCCTCAAAAACAAGCACTTCTTTATTCTTGTGCATTTCCTGAATGCCTTTTACCTGGCCTCTCACAGAAATATTACACAAATCTGGTTGCCTTCTTTCCTCTCTCCCCACTCACATAACCTTGACATTTGGAAAACTTCAACCAAATCTGAGAGAAAGGCAGAGGTCTGAAAGGCTATCTATAGGCTTAAATGGGAAACATAAAAGTAATATAAAATCAAGTAGTTGCTAGAGAAGCAATTCTCTTATTGCCTAAGGAAGGGAAAGGAGAAGGCTTAGCTCTTCCACACTGCTTGGCAGTAGCCTGCAGAACAATAAGGAGCACCACAGAACCCCTGCAGCACACAGTGCCTCTTCTTCAGTGTGCAGGCCAAGCAAAAGGATATGTGAAACCAAAACCAGGAAAAGGAGACTAACCAGGCCTGGGAAACACAAAAGTTTTGGAGAAATATGAAAATAAAAAGTATATAGTAAGGAAAATGAAAGGAATGTAGGACATCTAAGAGACTCGGATGTATTAAGTAAGTTTGTTAGAGAACTCTGCTTCTTTACATTTTAGGTTTTCCAACTATTTTAAAAAGCTGTTAAATCTCTGCTAATATGCACGTCAAGGGGAGGGTTTATTGCAAATATCTTAAATTCTCCTGGGACCAAGTCCCAAAGTTTTCCTTATCATCCATCCTAGCTGTACCACTTAGAGAAATACATAGAGGAACTTTTCCTTACCGATGTGGATCTGTAGGAACCCAGTCTGAAACGGCAAAAAATAATTTCTGCTACAAATCTTCCAAAGCCATGTAAAATTCCTGCAACATCAAACAAGATGTAAATTGTCACCAGTAGTAAAAATGTATTATTTATGGAAGCATTGCAACAAAGCTATGCACCATACTTAGACAGGACACAGTGCAGTACACCCATACATAAAACAGTGAGAAATTAATATGATGAACAGAAATATCAAGGGCAGAGGAGAATTCTAACATTTTGAAATGCATCAAGAAAGCAAAGCTAACAAGTAAACATAATTCCCTCTGCCAGCTTTCATGGGTGAAAATATATTGTGTGGGTCAGAAATATCTACTTAGAATTGCAGCTCTTAGTTTGAAGCATCTTTACAGAGCTCTCTTCCAATGAGAGCCAAGGAAAGAAAGAACTTGTAATCCAGATACCCTATTGTGTCTTGACCAGTAAGTGAATTGTACCTTTTTAACTTAGTTTATTTTCTCTGATGAAGCAAATCCAGCAGCACATTGACAAGGAAAATCTTCCCAATTACTTCAGATGGAAATTTAATCTCAACTTTTGTCACTGATTTAATTACTGGATCCCAACAATAGGAAATACACAGAATATCAGTATGTGTGTGTGTATGCACATACATATACATAGATACCTATATATCTACAGACAGAAATAGCCTTGCTCTTCCAGAAGTAAATAAACTTTACTATAGTTACAAGAAAGGAAACAACAGGCCCTCAGAATCCCAGAAATGCCATATTGGGACACCAAAACTGAGTAGCTTTCATGGCACATCTCAATGTACACAAACAAGTACTTATCTTAAACCTGCTAGAAGGACTGCCTGTAACTTATCCATAGAAATCACCATGACAAAAAAAAAAACAAAAAAACCGCAAAAGCAATACAACTTAAGAAGGAAGGCACTGATATTCACCTGTAGTTGAAAAAATTCCACCAATAATGCCACAGAGCCTCACTAAGAACTGCCAAAAAGGCATGTGTTCTTCTGTCACTGTCACCATAAGTGAACTGATGTCGTATTTCATGAATATTCCTGACACCCCATGGCTGCCAGCTGCATGGTTAATTACCCTTTCCTGAAAGAAAACACAGAAACACTTGTTAGTCACACTTGTTATTAGTCACAAGAAAATCAGTCTTACAAGATGGGATGACACAGTTATTTAATCAGAGCTAGCAATGAACTGAAGATTGGGAAGTATCAAGGTCACTTTGACCAGTACCTTCTAATAGTCAAACACTGTGAAGTAAAAACTTACTTTCCTGGTCACTGGTCTGCTGTGCTGCATATCAATATTCACTATTGTGATTTGGTACTATTCTCTCAACTATTGCTCACATGGTCCTTTAATTTTTGTAATTGGATTGGTGTTGGTACCTATAGGATAATGCCACAGTCTTGGCCTAGCCTGTGAACTCAGGGGAGTGCACTGGTGTAATACTTGTCACAGCTCTTCCTACTTTATCAGCCTCTATGAATCACTTAACTCAGTATGAGACCTCAGTGAGATTTACACTGTTGAACAGCCTTAGCAATAGCAGAATCCCCAGAGGATTTATAAAAATCACAGAATATCAGGTTGGAAGGCACCTCGAGGAACACCTGGTCCAACCTTTCTTGGCAAAAGTCTCTTTTCAAACTTTTTGTCAGTTACATCTTATCAGACAACAGTCACACAGCAAGAAACACCTCAATTAATAAATAATCACCACAAACTATGACTACCAGGCACCTCAGTCCTGATCTCAGAAATTTCTAGTTTCTTTTCATTTGTCAAATTCTCAAACCAAAAGACACCAAAGAGGAGAGTGTGGCTGCTATAAACACCTACTTTTAAAAAAAAGGTTTCAGGAAAGAACACACTTCAACACCAGCTTCTTTCAAAAGTTTACTGTCATTTTGTTGTTAGTGAAAGGTGTTGATAAATGCACTGCCAAGTAAGTCTGGCTGAAAATATCTAAGGAGAGCAGAAAAGAACATAATGGACTAAAGACAAACTCAGCCATGCCTAAGATAATAAGAATCAAAAAGACAAGGTAGACATGACTGAACAGAAAAGCAATATATCACAGCTCCATTTCTCTGCATATTTAACAGTTGTGCTCAAAAAATATGCAGAATACAGTACAAAAAAGCAGAGTACCACTTTGGAAAATGCAGGTTAAACAACTTCTTCAGTTAGCTAACGTTCTCAAAAACCATCCTGCTTTTATGCTACCACACTAAAATGAAAAGGATGTCAAAATAACATATCAGTAATGATCACAGGTCCCAAAAACTTTGCAATGGTTAAATAAAACAAACCAGTAGAAAGTGCTTTCCATATTTCAGAGCATGACAACTGTCAGCATTTGGAGATGGATGATCAGTCATACTAAAAAGGAAGAAAAGGCTGAAAGTAGTTAAACAGAACCTTGCCACTAGTAAAGGACAAAACTCTACTTTTGTTCTCTTTTTCTCTGTTATTTCCCTAAGCCTTATTGTTTTTTTTGAGGTCAAATGGTGGAAAAATAGTATGAAGTTAAATAGAACACACAAAACTCCACGCTTAAAAGAAAGAGAATTCTTTATCTGCAGACCATTTTGATCTGCTTCCAGCTTCTACTGCTGCAGAGGATTTAACTTTTGATTGCTAAAATCTGCTGAAAATTACCAACCTTGCATCAGGTAACTCAGTGGAGCCTCACTAGAACTAAATCTTTTAAACATAAATAACTACACTATCTCAACCATCAAGAACAGTGAAGATATGGCCCACACCTCAAAATCTGCTTCCCCTTGTGCCCAGCACTGGCCATTAAACCTCACTGCATTCAACTTTGAGCCATGGCTGTCTGCCCACCTCTTTTCATATAGGAATAGGTGCCTAATCTTTCAAAATAAATGCACTAAGGTGTTCAGTGAATAGTTATTCTTAGTTTCCCAGCTCATCTAATAGGAGTATTTGGCTCCCTAAGAATAAACACAAACTTTGGAGGCAACAGGGTTGCCTACTGAGATAGAGAGAGCAAACAAGCACATAATGGACACTTTATCTCCATTATTCACAGGCTCTTCTCCCAAGCAACCTATGTTTGTAGCAATTTTTATAAAAATACATCCCCACAAAAAACTGAAGAGCTAACTTAGAGTGAACAGCTAATTAAAAAACCGCTGTTACACAGGAAAAGAGAAAAACTGAATACAAGATAAAAAAAGGAACAATAAGCTAAGCTGTTGACTGACATGCAGAGGTTTAAGGAATACCTTAGTTGTTGCAGAGATCGTGCAGAAAAAACCACAAAGCACATTGCTAAACCATCAGGAGGTGGGAATATACTGCATGATGAAATTACTCTTCATTCTCTCTTTAGTCCAGCTTTCACGAGTTTTGGAGCAAACCTTTCCCTTCAGTGGCCTGCATGTCCGAAGTTGAACACCAAGACATCACCTCTATCCCACTTCCCCTACCTCAGCATTTTTCAGAAGCACAACATGGAATTGCAAGGAAATAAAAGATTCTTCTCCCTTGGAGAACATCAAAAGCTGTAATACAGTGAGCTGCCTTCGTACCAATAACCCACATTTTCTTTTAACCCAAGGCTTTCTTCTCACCTCTCACTTTATCTGTCATTTTTAAGTCAACTTTTGACAAAGATTTTTTTTGTTTGGCTTTTGAATAAAAGATGACAACCGAGTTCAGTATCTGAAAATAAGACATGTAGCCAGTACACCCATGCTTTTTCCCTACTCACAGCAGTCTTTAAATTAGTACTTTATGATATATACTATGCTGCATTAACTACCCTTTTTATGAATTCAGAATTAAAAGTCTCTCAAAACCCAGAAGTGGAAGCTCCCTAGTTTTGAGAGTTATTAAATTTGGCAGTTCAACAAAGGTTAAACAAGACAGCTGAGATGCTTACTGTGTGATCAGTTTTTCACACAAACTACCTGTTTCCATTTCTTACACTCCACAACCAAGTTCAGGATATTCAGGCAAGCTGCATCTTTGTTCACTTCCCACAGATAAAAAGCTAAAAGTGAATTACATATTTGTAAAGATACACACTAGGTTACAGACCTAAAATTTGGAGGATTTCACCACCATCACCAGCACTATTAACATCCAGTGAAGTGAAAATTACTGTCTATCATTAATTCCAATATCAGACTCCAGATCTACAGGCATAAAACATTAACAGAAGTTTGCATGTGTCATCAAGCATATATATATATATATTTTACCATCACTGCTCTATGATTTACAGATAAATCTAGTATACTAGAATGTTCTACAAAGAGTCTCTTCATGCTAGAATATTTTTCAAAACCATGGTACTATTTTCTCATTTGAACTTTTGTTATAAACAATCACTTTCACATTTTTTTATCTCCAGGAGTTTTTGGGTTTTTTTCTTTCTTCTACTTACCCTTTCTGTCACTGAAAATTGATGAGTTTCTGCTGAAATTTTGTATGTATGGAGTTTGGTTGGCACAACTGTGATAAAATATTGGAACATCTGATTGTCTAGAAGAAAAAAAAAATCTTACTGTTGAATCAGGAACAGAGTCAAAGGCCATCTGAGATATTAAAAAATAAATCAAGGAAATAATAAATCAGCTAATCTATTTGCACTAAGGACATTCTTCAAGGAATGCCAGCACTGACAAAACTACTTCAGCACCATCTGCACAAAGTCAGTTTCCATGGAAAAGACATATGTCCCATTTATACTCAGAAACTTACATTTTTCCCATGTAATGAAAAGACTCATTAAGGTCAGGCCACTCAAAGCTTCAAATGAAACACACAGGTAGCATCTTCCAGGGCTCTAGAATAAGTTTTGCACTATCATATGTTTCATGATATATACAAATCTCAGAGTGGTCTGAATAGATTTTGGCCATTTAATTGTATCTACAGTGCTGGAAGCCCTTCTAAACTGGTGACACATTTTCTCTTGATTACACTTGTAGAGAATTCTTCTAGAGCCATCTGCATGCTCATGCATTTGACTGCTCTTTGTGCAATTCCCTAAGGGAACAAACACCAGTAGACCAAAGCAATTTATTTCAACTACACTAAACCATTCTGGCAGTAAGAGCCAAGGAACCGCCTGGCTTTGAGACAACAGCAGCTGTAGAAGGTTCTGGGGGTCACTCTCACAGGGAATGCCAGTGGTGGGAGAAGGCAGGTTACAACTCTCCTTTATTTACACATGTGCTACACAAACCCATCCTGCTTCACCACAAAACACACTGTAGAAGGGACAAACCAAATACAGGAATAGAATCCAAGACTCCTGGTGTTATTTTTTAAACCAAATCAGGCTTGTTTTTCCCCACTATGACAACAATTAGATCTATGATTCTTCACTGTAACATACTGATGCAATATGGTCAGACATAGTGTAACTTCAATATAACAAACCTGGAAAAAAACCACAAATCACCTTCAAGGAAACAGCACAAAACAGTAATGCAGATATTAGAAAGAAATGCTCCTTCAGGATGTCACGTAGATAAGTGAACAGGACATTGCTCATTACCAAATTTAGCCTAACATGGTGCTGGTCAATCACAACATCTATGAAAAATGATAATAATTTAAATGTAACTATTGGGAAACTCAACAAAACAAGATTTTTTTTTAACACACAACACTTACAATCTGATGCGATTTTTTCTGTTCCATCCAATGGATTAATAATTCCTGGAATAAGCTCTCCAAATGACAAATGATCTATTCTATGGGAGAAGTTATAGGCTGAAAGGCAATATAGAGAAATGAAGCATTTTAGAACTATGAGACTCTGCACTTAGAGAAAAAAATGCACCCATTTCTGACACTGAAATATTCTAATTAAAGCATTTACCAAATACCAACTGCACACATCATTGGATCTACCCATCCTTCAAAGAAAACTCAAATCCAAAATATTTAACAAAAATTTATTTTTTTCTAGAAAATAGTTTGTAAACCAAACTGTAATTATATTTGAATCAATGGTGGAGCTGAACAGTTATAATTTTATAGCAGAGAATTTCTAGTTGGCCAAATACTTATATTATTTTACAGTTCACATTCTTGTAAGCAATTGCATTAAAGAGACTGAAATTTAGTAATTCAAATGCATAGAGGAAGTATAAGGCAGCTGCCAAGTTACTACATTGCCTATTTTGCAGGAACTTAAGATGTATACAATTATTAAAGTTGTGTTAACATAAACTCATGGGCAGACATTTGGAGGCTTAACCAACTGTAACTGGTTTAATCAAGTTAATTCTTCACAGTAAGTCACCTTTGCCTCACATTAAGTAAGGCAGCAACACACATTTAATATCTAGACTCATAATCAAAAAATTAAGTTTCTAAGGAAAAAGATCTGAAAATTTTAACCTTTTAAGAAGGTCTTTGAGGAAAGAGGCATTTTAGACTGAAATATAGGACTATTATATGGTGTCTATGTTACAACAAAGTACATCTGAGATTTCAGTGTTATCATTACTATAGAAGCAACCTAAAGATAATCCTAATAGTGTTAAATGTATGAAAGCAAATTGTTACGGAGTCAGATCATTGCAAAGAATATTCTTCACTTTTTTTGCAATGCAATTGCACAGCTAGAACACCTTTACAACAGCAACCCTACATGAACTAGGAGACAGCAGTCTGACTGGAATGAATCATGTTGGTATGGAGATGACAGAAGGAACTTACACTCATGGCTTACAAGGGCTGCCAAGTGTGCATGGCCTCGAGGGTGTGGTATTGCCCTGAAGAAAGCAACAAATTTTTTATGAATCCACACAGGACTATGTAGAAAAATTGCCTTTCCTCCTCTATTTCAATAAAGACTTAAAAATATGTACATATCCACATACGTTTAACATAATATATATATATGCTTAAATATATGTAACATACACATATTTTTTAAAAACTGACATCTATTGTGTATATCTATACAAAACCCAAATACGACATTTTTATTACTGTCAAGTACAGACAGACTGAACAGTAAGGTCAGGAATCTTGGCCTCACAAAAAGCTCCTTACACAAAACAGTGACTAGTATCACTGTGCTTCTGAAAGGGTCACCAAGTCCTACTGTATGAAAAGCTGCAGAACTGCTCAAGTGTCTAACAAAACTTTGACCATACTTGTTCTATGAGTAAACAAGTTAGCTGCACTCTGTATTTACTCTCTGACAAAGCAATTTTCAAGAGTTTCCATCCTGAAAAACACTGAAATTCATGACTACATTATATGCAACAAAGCACTGCACAGCATGATTTTGGCAATTTATGAAGAAAATTTAACAGTGAAAGAATTAAGCCAAGGTATTACAGGGGAAAAAATACCAAGCATGTGTACAGGAAGGTCAATAAAACCCAGGCATTAACTGAAGCATAAAAGCACACACATATATCCATATATGCACTATACAGAATGTAGAACTCAAGGGATTTTTTTTATTTTCAGGAATTGGACAGAACATACTTGCCCACAGTTATGTGAAAGTTCCCTGCCACTTTATTGACATAGAGATGACCATGAATTCTGCATGCATCTGGAGACTGTAATGAATTATCTTCCCTGTTTAAATAAAAACAACATTGAAAGTTGACAATAATCAATCTCTAGCAGAAATAACAGCAGTACAGTTAGATCTCTTTTTCCTAGCATAAAGATACAGCATTATCATCTACCTGTCATTAGTGCATTTTTCTGGAATAATAGCAGAGATGGTGGAAGGGAGGGAAACTAGTAAAAGTCAGTTTGATGAAACCAATGAGCTTTCATTCATACTCCTATTCAAATATCTTCCTTATAAGCCTGGTTTATCATACCTGAACATGCAAACAGAGAACATTAAACCATAAGTAAATCTGCCCCAGGGATTTTTATTTTCCCACTTCCTTCTACCAAAAGTGGCTCAGTGGGAAAATTTTAATGCTACAATGAACAGAACCAAATACATTTTGGTCACACTCACAACACTGTAGCAAGAAGATCTTTCAACTTTGTTTTCTACAAAAGCTTCCACTCCTCACTCAGGTTGCCATGTCCCCAAAAAATCTATTTCTGAAGTCTGCTCCTTAGAGGAAGATGAAAACCAAATTTTTTTCAACACATCTCAAGCATAAATACCATTTCAAATACTGCACTAACAAGCAACACAGAGGAACAGAAGGAGTTCATTAATCTGAAGACATAAAGCAAATGAGAAAAAGATTTTATTTTTGAGCCATCTTTAGGTTTGCCTTAGGAAGCAAGAATATATTTGATCCTCAGACAGGGAGATTACAACACAGGAAATATGTATGGCAGCTTCAGTGTTTGTTTTGTTGTATTCAGTATTTTTTTGGTTAGTACTGTTTCTAAGTGGAGAGAATTTCAGCTTTCATGTAGAAAGTGTTTATTCCTTAGGGGTAAAAAAATAAAGTCACATAGCATCTAGATTCAGCAGACCAAACATTCTATGCACTAATCTCTTAACATTTCTGAGTAGCTGGAATTAAGTGAAAACAGCAAGGCTTCTCCACACTATCTTAACAGTGTTATCTTAAGATACAGGTTTTTACTAACAAAACACATTTGTATCCAAAGGTTGATTCTTTTAAAACTGTGAAGCATTATGATGCAGGTAATAGCAGCACTACTGGACAGAAAGGTAGTTTTGAAAAAAGACTCTTGTTTAGTATTGCTCTGGCATTACTAATTTCCATTAAGAAGGAGACATCAGCCCAAATGGAATAAAAAGGTGTGTGCATATATTTACTTGTGTCTGTATATGTATATGTAAGCACACACACAAAACCTGAAAACCTTCTCCAGTTTGGAAACGCTCAAAGTTTTCAACAACTGCTCTCCAAAGCAAGTATCAAGCACAGTATTTTAAAATTCATTAAAAAGCAGGGAGATCTTTTCTTACAACATTGTTCTCTGGGGGTGGGATGGAATAATAACCACAATAAAATGTTAAGTCTAATTCAAAGAGTTGGAGGAAAGGGAAATAATGACACAAAATCTCAGTTTTTCTTACCGTGGTGGCAGTGCTGTAGAAGCACTTTTAAATGCACTTTTGAATATCACATCTTGTAGAGAGTGTTCTTCCTGCAGCCTACTCTGAATTAGTTGCAGCATCCTAAAGATTAGAGACAAGTGTGAATGCATGCAACAAAATCTAGCTTCACAATGCATTACTGGCTTCAGGAGCAGGTTGCAAATCAAGAACTTAGCAAAGTCGATGACAAAGTAATAAAGCATTACATTAAACTTTGGGAATAATATTTTATATAGAATCTAAAGCTCAGGTGTTCACAGCAGTGTGTTATCTAAATACCAGAACTAGCCAAACTCCCAAATGAGCTTCAGTAGTATTACAAGACTATCAGTATAGTGGGCCCACACAATACCAAGAAATAAAAGTGATAAACACTGTGTTTAATTAAGTTATAGGATGCAATTAGTTTTTGCAAGAATGTGCCAATTTGTTACAACGGCTCAGCTTTGACATTTAGATATCCATTTTACACATTTGATTCCATGATTTTAACTTGTGCTACCAAGCATTCACTTAGAAGCTGAGTGAGTCCACACATCTCGGCTTGCAACTGCATGACCCCATTGAACAGGTAAGTCCAAAGCCAATTGTCTTTTTCCATAACAGAGATGTTAAATAATGAGGAAAGCAAAGTAACTTAGTATTTTTTTGCAGGTTTGCATTGTTAAATTACAAGTAGGAGCTGTTAGACTTAAGGCATAGTTGTGTTATATAGCTTTGGTGTACTTCAAAGTCACTTCCAGTACAAACAATACAAACCATAAACATGCCTCTCAGTACTTTACCTTTGCAATTCTTTTTGTTGTGGAGTGAGCTCAAATGGTACCTGGAACAAAATAACACATCTAATAAAACACACAGAAAGCATATCTTCCATGAAACCCAGAAGAGAACTGGGATGTAGGTATAGAGCTATAATTAACTTGACATTTGATACAATAGAGTAGTTTATGAAAGGACTTCACAGTTTAAATAACACATTTTATGCTCAAATATAAAAATTTCTGTCCCTTGCCACCCAGAATTGCAAAGGAGCAATCTTTAAAAGACAAGGGTCCAGGTGCAGATTGCATATTCCTAGGCTCATCCCACAGGAAGCACTAAAGACAAACTACCAGACCTGCTATACTTCATCAGCATCAGAGGATCACTAGTAAATCTGTTCACCAAGTTCAAACCTAAATATTGGTTAACACAAATGTACTCAGTAAATTCAACTGCAATTAACGTTCAAATGTACCCAGCAGCTGTGGCCAAAAGATATCAACTATAGAATGATCCTCTTAGAGGTTGGTGGGGAAAAAAAAAAACACAAGCAAGCAAACTATCCCTGTAGTGCTTTGCACCAAAAGGAATTAAATTTTCAAATAAAAAGTTCAGAATCAACTTACTGGTTCATAGATTAACCCATCTGCAGAGGCAACCATTGTTTCTGCTAAATCCAGAACATCAGCCCCCACATCTATTTTAAGCAGGGAGAAATATTAAGTCACACAGATGATCAAGGACAAGCAAAAAAAATTCAAGCTGAAATGAAGTTTCACAGTACAGTGTTAAACTTCAGTATATGCCTTCAAAATCATAGGCCTTCAAAATCAATCACAATGACCAAAAACTCTTTAGATTTGCAGTATTTTACTCGCTGATTTAACTCCTACAGAGAAGTTGTATGAACCACATATACAACCTTTCTAGGATCTGCTATACATAAATATTTTTTCCTGTTTTACAAGCATTGAACAGTGACCAAGAGCAGTCAAATCAAAGGATAATGTTGCCAATGTTTATTTGCAAAAAAAACCAACCAAACAAAAAAAACCACTGATGTACTATACAATTAATGCAAGATTTAAGCTAGGCAATAAAAGTGGATCCTGAAAAATTGCTTGCATTCCTGGTAGAAGTAGTATTCTCTCTTCTCTCAGTCCAGAATAAGCAAGACTGAACACAATAAAAGTTCATTACCTAAACGGTGTTAAAATAATGTTAAGTATTGCCTTTAATAAAGAAGGCATCCCTCTTATGGCCACAAGGAGGATGAAATTACATTATGTTTTCAGTTAGCAGCAGACCAGCTTAATATATCCCAAGTTCATAAATAAATAGAAATTGTTATAAATTCCTGCTGCTGAGTTGTGTCTCACAATGAGCTTTTAGGATACTTCAGATAATGAGAGACTGAACAACAAATCCTGTTCTTGCTGACAGACAAAGCAAGGTTCTGCAAGTTGAGAATGAGATGGCACAGATATTCTTTACATTTCTACCTAATTCCTTCAATGAGTCATATGCTATCAGTCACTACATGCCATTCAGATCAGAAGAAATTATAGTGGTAAAATATTCAGAACAATACCCAGCTATACTGTGAGCAAGTGTGCACTCTGAAGAGGCTTTAACGTGTTTAAAAACTTTTAGTGATGGAATACTTACACTGACACCTCATGGCAACTGTAATATCAATATTGATCCTTAATTTACTGGAAAGGAAAAAAAAGGCAAAAATCCATTAAGTAATACTGAGTACAAGCATCAAGAAAGAATCTCAGACTACTTGCAGAAATACAATCAAGTACCAGTATTCATATGAATAAATATAAAGCTGTTTAAAATTTGGGTCAAGCAACATGGATTTGTAGAGCACGTTAAAGCACTTGTAACTTAGGAGATAATGTCCATCACACCAGAAGTCTGATTGTGTGGCATTCCCCAATATTCTGGGCATTTCCTATTGGTTTTCATGTTAGTTTCACAAAAGTAATTTGAACTATAAGGAATAAATCCCCTCACTATAGTCACAGAGTTCTGTTCTCAGGGAGCTTCCTCTGAGATTTATCTGACCTCAAGCAAATCACATAAGCAAGGGATTCAACACTGGTTCTACCTGGGGTTAGAGAGGGTCAATAGAGAGGAGAAAAGCAGTTAAAATCATACCAGTCTCCACTGGTTCACACTGTCAAGAACCACAGGCTGTGATTAGCCCAAAATCAAACTGGGGAATCTGTAGTAGGATGTATCCCAAATCCCCTAACAGTCTTAAGTGATAGACTACCCTCCCCATATGATAGCTTCACTTGGGATATAACCTACTTTAGCAAAGACCTAAATGTGAAATCCCAGCTGTCTGAATGGATTTACTGTAACCTGAGTTTTTGATGCATCTCCTTCAAATTTTTCTTTGTTTTTCATTACAGCAACCTTCATTATTTCCGAGGTACAAGACATCCAATTAATATATGCATCTTTAGCTTGTTACCACAGCAACTAGCCAAATGGCTCTTAAAGTTATTTTAGTTCAGTTCCAGTTAGTTCAGTTTGTGGGTGCCAGTGTCAAACCATGACACAGACAAAAATAATTTAATGGTGTTCAGGGCCAAAATCTGCATTACTTCACAGGGACTCATGGGTGCCTGACCAGCTCTGGAGGAAAGGCAAACACAGTCCTGACAGGCACATGAAACCAACAGCAAACACACAAAAAGAGGGGGGCTGTATTTGGAGTCAGAATTAGTAGCAACCTCTAGATAATTCAGTCAAAGTTCTGAGTGCTTCAGGTTCACCCTCCAGCAGCACAAAGTATAATAGCAACATATGAACTGTATGAACTAGAGAAAGCCTGGAGCCAAAGTGGGGGGATTCACCTACCTGACACAGAGCTCTATCTTACAATGTTCTTTGAATTGTTAACAACTAATTCCTAAGGGAGCTCCTTCAATAACAAACCTATACTATTTTGACTTCTTCCTTGCAGAAATCTCTATTTATCTCCTTCAGAGATTACATAGAAGAAAAAGCTCCAAAGCAATCAACAGATGAAAAATCAAATTCCTGTAGTATTTAATTTGCAATTTCCCTTACAAATTGCTTTCAAGTCACATAAACATTTTAAATCTAAATTTCTTTCCTGAAATGCAGGCAAATAACATTTTAAAAATAATTATAACAAATAATGTTACCTAGTAAAATCCTTGTCTACTTCATATTCATATTTCATCCACGTGTCCCGGTACACCATGAACTCCATTATAGTCAGGAAAGCTATCGTTGTAAATGCTATTAAAGAAACTGGTCAGAGGAAAAAAAGTACAAATTCAGACTGTGAGAAATGCTATGCAGAAACATAAGCAGAACAAAATTCTAACAATTTCAAAAGTTGAGCACTACCAGTACAACACTGGTATCTTTGATTTATAAACACAAAACCTGCTCTTAGAGAATTGCTTTCATACTGACAGTATTTGTTTTCACACAGGAGCAGAAAAAAGTAAGTCCTGCCTTTGCATCAAGAAAGTATTTTTTAAGTACAGTCAAATATTGGAATGATTAGGAGGCTGTGAAATCCTTGTATAGAAAATTTAAGAACAGGCTAGATCTTCCTCCATACATAAAATGCACACATATCACTGTCAGGGATGATCTAGGAAAACTCAATCATAACTTCCAACATGAAAGAAGAAGAGAGTGCACCTTGAAGCCTCTACTACTTGTCTAGAAGTTAAGCTTTTATAACATTTTTTTTTTATATCAAGTTTTAGACTCAAGAAGTTAGCAGACAAGAGAAATAAGATGCATTATATTACTTGTGTATAGCTGCATAGTCATGACTCCCACCCCAATATTTCAAGTAAGACTCTCTCTGGCAACAAGCAACAGGCAGCTATCCATTCTACCAATAAGTGAAGAACTTGAAATTATTTTTAGGATGAAAACTAATTGGTGTATTTTAGTGGTACATGTGCTTCACTCATCTCCAAGGCAGCCTACTCAGCACACTTGCAAAGTTGTATAATGCAAGGGGAAGATCATGCTGCTGCACAGTCAGAAACACAGTAACAGATGCACAGAAGCACCTGCTATGCCCCTTTTATTAAATCATGGCTTTTATAAGCTTAAAAACACTTCAGTTATGGAGCATAGTAGCAATTTGTACAGCTTATTGGCACTGTAGGCTTTTCCATTTACATTCTGTGGAATATCTCTATGGAATCCATGAAAGGCAACTTGAGAAAAAACAAGGTCATTTTTTATAGGCTTCAAGGCTTTTTGATAGACTCACTACACAGTGGTCCACAAGCCAGAAGTGGGAACAGTGAATAAAGGCACGGTTCTTGGGGATGAGAAAAGAAGCTATTGACTACTGCATTGATCAGCAATGTTTCCAGTTCTAGCTTTCAGCTGACACTATGTAACGATCACACACCTGAAACACTTCATGACAACTGCACTAATCTGTCTGGTTCTCAATTTCCTTTTGGAACCAGTAGGCCAGACTCACCCGGGCTGTGCACCAGTAGGAAAGCTGGAGCCATACTGACAATCCAGAGCTACAACAAACACAATTAGAGCTACAGCTGCTTTCTGGATAACTCGGAGCAAATGTATGTGTTGATCTGAACAGGAAAATAAAGTCTTGTAGAATTTTCTTTCCTGAAGGGTCTCCCAGCCCAAGAGCTGGAGTCTCAGCCTGTTTGAGAGACCAGTACTTCTTTTGCAATAGGTTTGAAGGCTAAGAAAGTCTGAGAATAGTCTTGGTATGTTTTAGATCCCCATCACATCAGAAAGTAAACCTGATGTTTTAATCCTGAATGAAACAGGAATACTACATTCAGATTTCACAATCACACAGAAAAAGACAATCCTATATTGTCATTTATAAGGTTACTGGGATGAAACCAAAGAATGATAAAGTAACTTGAGGTGTTGAGAAATCCTTAAGGCACCATTCACCGAAGAAAAGGTCTCATGAAGGATGGTGCTATACTACAAAAAAGGGATTCTTTAAGCATTTGGTGTTTTTATGCAAATTACAACATAGAAACAACATACTTGTTTCCTCAGGAACTGGGACTAACATTAACAAAGAATTATTTAAACACTTCTTAGAGATTATTTTATATACAATAATCCTTTAATTATTAACAGTGCACTTGAGGAAACAGTAAAGTAATATAGAACCTTATGATATTTACTTCTACACTCTTAAATGGCATAACAATTTTGAAGGCTTATCTGTAAATTGCAATTGCTTCCTGCACTTTTTATTCAACAGAGTTTCAGGCATAATCACACACAAGAGAGATTTTTGTCCTCCGCTTCTAAGTGCTAGCAGTTTCCTATCTGCAAATAATTCCAATAGTCCAAGAGATAAAGTCACTATTTTCAGATCAGGCTACCTCTAACTCAGCTCAAAGACACAATTTTATGATCACATACATAAAGAAGGTCTTTTTTACAGCTCCAGCTTTTTCAGAGAAGCTCAAGTGACTAACAGGGACAGTACAAGCACATGTCCTGGATTAAAGTGTTTAGGTCTTCAAAGGGCTTTTCTTACTCTTAATATCAAGTAGACCTTCAAGAGAAAAGCTTTAAAAAACTGTGCTTTACCCTGATGCTCAACTTATCTGTCTCTGGAGAATATTCTTCTACTTTTGCAAAAGCAGTGTTGAATCCCACCATAATTTCAGGTCATGCTCACTCAGTCTTACCCAGAAACATGACACCAAGAAAAGAGCTTGGTGAGACAACAAATGAGAAAGTTTTATTACAGCCTTGGCGCAGTGCAGTTCCAGTTGCAACTGGTTAGAAGTTTTTATTTCTAATCTTCACATTGGGTCGAGTCTCACTAGCTTTATACAAAAATCTCCTTTCAGATGAGTGATGGATGCATCTTTTTGGCTAAGATACTATGACTTTACTTGAAAGGAATAAACTCAATCCACCAAAGAATTAAAGAAAACAATTTTGACTAGTTTGAACACAGTGAACACAGATGCCTGTCTTCCTCATGCTGAAGTTTCTATCTATACCAGCATCTCAACAAGGCCTACCTGTGCCTCCACTTGCTGAAGTCTCCACATAGCTTTCAGGAACCTTTGGAAAGGCATCCAATTCTTTCATCAAATTCAAGGTCTTCTTCCGATTCAGTCGCCTCATCTTCAGCACACTCCTCCACCTCCTCCTTCATATATTCCTTCTAATTTCAGAATAAATTGTTGTAATTAAAAGACACAAGCAATATTGCTCAAACTGACTGGCTTTAACATAAAGCAATAAGGTCATTCAAACACCAGAAATATATTTTTAAGAAACACATGCTAGACAAAAGGAAAAAAAAAGGTGCATTTTGCATTTTTACAGGTGCAGAATATTATGATCATAAAACAACCACTATTTTTCCTCTATAAAAATATCTCCCAAAGCAAGTTATGGATCAAATCTTAACTCCATCCTTCATTTCTGTACAGAATCATTTCTGTACATGACATGATCTCTGCTTGGAGTCATGTTCGGCAGTAGGATGCTGAGAAAAGCAGCTTGCCCTGGAAATACTGTCTTAAAACCATTTCCAAATCATGCAAATATGCTCACAGCCTGGTCCTGCCAATAGTCTTCAAGTTTTAACAAGTTGACACAGTTGTTTTTCTTCTGGGGAACTGATGAACTTTACCCTGAATTTCTGAAGCTATGAAAACCATCATGCATTTACTGTATCCTGAGAATATGTTATCTTATTGTTCCCTGTTTAAACAACTATAAGGTGGGCAAGCTAACCTACACTGTCAACAAATGAGACAGTTATCATCATCATCTTATACAAAAATCTGTGAACTCATCTACCCTGCTTCAAGAGAACGTCCAGCATGTCCTAGTGAAACTACTCAAGATCTATTCCCTGCTCTGCCCCTTCCTGGTGCTGAACAGGCTTTGTGCCATGCAATAATGAAGCAATAGGCTCTGCTGGAAACTAAAATTCACACAAGAAAAACCATCTATGCCTGCAACTTTCTCATTACACGAATTTACTTCACAGACTCTTGCACTTGGTCAGTCTGCAGAGATCAACAAGATGCTACCATGTGTGTTGCAGAGGATTCAAAGAAACCCCAGTTAGAGTGGGCAGATAAGTGCTGGAACAGGCTTTTGGTTATACAGCATTAAAAAAAAAAAAATCAGGAAACAAGGTTCTGTCCTTACTACACCACGTAACTGTTTTAAAGAATTAACTCAGAGTAGCTCAAGGAAAAGTTGGAAAACTTCAGCACAGAGATATAGCAAAGCAGCTGCTTGGACACAACTGAAGTCATAACATTCTTTAGCACAGAGGAAACACCAGCAAGGCTTGCCTGTTATCCTACACATATAGCAAAGAAGCCAACAGAGTGCCCTTTCATTTTCCACATATCTTCCCTGCTATCGCATGTGTAAGAGCACACCGTAAAGAGGCACAAGATAAACACAGGGAATTTGAGACCACTTTACTAAAAAAATTTCAGAATCACCCTGCATCAGTAAGTATGTGGATTTTTGTAATCCAGCTAGAAATATGCAATCTGTTCATTGGTTTCTTTAATCCCACCCAGACAGACTCACTTTCAGCTACAAACCCAGATGGAGACCTGATCCCTTCCCCCTGCCCATTTCCACACATGTACTACAGATACACCAAAAAAATTGGAGTCCATTGCTATGAAAGTAAGGCATTATGAATCCAAGAGCCAATTACGTTAAGAAACACTATTATTATTGTTATTATTATTGACTAAAAAGGGACAAAGAGCAGCACAAATGCCACCCAAGACCAGAGGCCCGCTCGAAGCCACGACAACTCCGGCTCAGCTGAGGGGCTCGGGCAGTTTTCGCTTTCTCACACAACTTGGTAGCGAAGCCGCTACCGGCGCGTCCCAGCACCCGCTCCACGGGCGGAGCGGCCCCACGCCTGAAGCCCCTGCCGGGGGGGCTCGGGCCCGGCTTCCCACGCCGAGGGAAAGCGCCGGCCGCCAGCTCGGAGCCCACACACCCGCGCGGGCCGCGGGCGCTCCCCGCCGCCGCCACGCACCGGGCAGCCGCGGGACGGGACGAGACCGGACGGGACAGGACAGGCCGCGCCCCCCGCCCTCCCGTCGCCCTCCTCTACCTCTCGCTTCTGCCGCCGCTGCCCAGCGCCGCGGGCGAGGCCGGACGGAGGAGAGGAGCCGCAACGCGCTGCCCGGCGCCCGCCCCGCTAAGCATGGCACCGCCGGCCGGGGCGGGCTCGCTCCGCCGCCGACGCCCGGCGGGAGCCGCGGGCCGACGGAGCGCCCCGCCCGCCGCTGCGCGCATGCTCGCAGCCCTCGGGCATGCGCCGGCGCCGCGGCCCGGGGCGGGCTGGGGCGAGCGGGAGCGCGGGGAGGCGGCGGGGGCCGAACCGCCCGGGCCTGCCGGGGAGCGGAGCCGGGAGCAGCCGCGGGCTGAGCTCCGGAGCCGCAGGGAGTGCGGCCTCCCGCCGCTCGCGGGGCTCCCCGCGCAGCCTCGCAGCCGGTCCCGCCGGCGCGTGGGCTCCCGGGCATGGCGGTGCCGCCCCCGCCGTGACAGAAGGGACGTGCTGCTCCGGAGAATCTGTGACCCTGCGAGGTATTTAGTGATCTTTTAAAGCGATGGACGTCAAGTACCTTCCAAAGCAAACTGATTAAGGGCTGTCACGCGGCTTGCAGTGTTAATACTGGCTTGGACCCTATGGCAGCGTCTTGCATTAACTATGAAGGAAAAGGCTTTAAGACAGTGGCCTGTAGTACTGAGGAAGGACAGGTTTTAAGATCACAAGTCAGTCTTCGGACTTGAAGTGAAAAGAGTAAGAGGGCTCACGTATACCCCAAATCTCAGTCCTTTTCCCTGCACTAGTGGAATTAACTAATAGGCACTGCCCCTCCACAAGCTTTTTGCCTTAGTAACTGCGCCGTTAGCTTATCTCCAGATTTTTCCTTACTGTCCTAGCAACTCTCATCATACTACTGCCACCCTGCCCACAAGTAGCTGACCCAGCCTAGACACCTTACAGCCAAAAAGGGAGCTCTCTCAATATCTTCCAGGGAGTACTAACATCTTACATGAGAGCAGAATATTTTTTTTAATTGTTCAATATGAGGTTTTTTAAAAAGAGAAATTATATCAGAAATTTACCTTCATAGATCTGAAAAGAGACTGAAGACTCCAGTATTTTTGATAATGAGGCAAGCAAATAAAACCCACACCCTAGAAACGCAGATAGTGGTAAATTCCATTGTATTAATTCAGATTTGCTCTTTTTAATGGTTTAGAGGAATAAGTAGATCCCTGACAAAAGAGTTTCAATAGCATGCCAAAGTATACATAATTTGAATTAAACAACTCTGGGTATTTACATCATTTGAGAATAAAAGGAGCCTGAAATAAGAAAAGAGTATTAACAGATTCAGAGTATTTTTTGCTTTTTAGGGATAGACAGGAAGAAAGGAAACAAAACATGCAGCAACATGCCAGTGCTCTCACTGAATCAGTCTGTTTCCATCATTTTACCAACTATAACTGGATCAGACAGTCAAAAAGGAAAAAGGGGAGGGGAGGAAGTATGATATTACAAGAGATAAATAACCAGGCGAAAAATATGCTTCTTTTACATTTGTTCCATCATTTCAGAAAGAGCAGGCAGCTTTAGCTCCAGCACATAATGCTCTTACTTTAACATGCCTAGGTCCCAGGGTATAATTCAGCAGCCAGGGATTTTTCTGGCTGAGCCCTATTTTCCCTTGAAATGCTCTTGCCACTGGGGCTTGGAAGGAGAAACTGATAGATCTGGTTATTAGCTGTGCAGCAGAGATGCTGAACAGATGTTTTCACAGGCAGACAATCTCGTCTGCTCACAAACATGGGCTCAGCCTTAGTGTACAACATCACACTGAGATGCCTCTTTCAGAGAAGTGGCACAGGACAAAACTGCTTGCAGCTTTGTCTTATAGTCTTATTTATAGTCTTATAAATATAGTCTATAGTCTTATTTATATAGTCTTATTTATATAGTCTTATTTATAACTACAGATGTCTCCATGAGCTTTTATGAAAACACGGGGGGCGGAAAGAATCAGAATTTAGGAAAATCAAAGAAAAATTATATAGCAATAACACTGTCCATTACTCTAACACTGTGTATTTGACTGCACTGTGCTAAAGAGACACAACAGTGATTGTACTGCACCCACCCAACCAGACTACTCCAATTCAAACCGTGCTCCCTTCCTTATGCCCGAGTGTTTTCTGCTGTCCTGATCACACCTAAGTCGTGGCAGCCTGTATCTGCCAAATAACCAAAGGGAACCTGATAAGGAGGAAGAAATCCAGCTGCCAAGAGCAGACCATGCAGGTAAGCCAACAGGCTGCCCCTCAGCTGCTGCTTTGCATGTTTGCTTCTGTTGAGTAATTAACAAGATCCCAAAGCACCCCCAGACTTCGATGCAGCCACCTATGCAAAAATAAAACTATTCCCAAAAAACCCCAGCACTTCTTAACACTGGTGATTTCTGAAATCCCTTGATGTGTGCAAAGAGAGGAAACCACATCTCATATCCGTACAGTTTAACAAACCACAAATTTCATAGGACAAAAAAAAAAAAAAATCCCAAGAGTATGGGCTATGAAGAGCATTGATATCAAAGACAATAACAAAGAGGACGGTAGTAGACCAAACAAGAGAAACCAATGTAAACATGCACAGATATCGCCCACCTGTGCTTCAGCACACTTCAGCATTAGTTACAGCACCGGAAACCGTGTGCAGGATATACAGACTAATACAAAAACCTGGATAAAGCATGTCGAGACTAAACACAAGCCCCCATCGTTTACTGCTGCTAGGCGCCTGTACAGGTGGCTCACGATAGCTGAAAAGGCATTTTGTTAGCGCGAAAGGGAAAGGCTGGATAGCAGGAGCGGGATCGGCCAGGAGCGCTGGCGGAGGGTGAGGCGAGGCAGGGATTCAGGGAAAGGGAGCAGCCGCTTTACCGGGACGTGGAGGCACCGAGGTGGCATTTAGGAAGGAGAAGGAGGAGCAGAGGAAACAGGTGCAAAAGAGCGAATGTGGAGATGAAACGGTGGGAGTGGCTGGAAAGGGGGTGGAGGAGGAGAAAGTCCTGGAGGTTGGGAGGCGAGGGCTGCGAAGCTTGGAAAGGGTACGGCGTGAGGGAGGGACGGCGAAGGGACGACGAGGGCGGACGGCGGCGGCCGTGAGGGGCGCTGGGCCCGGCGCCTTGCAGCTGGATGGGGCGGGAGCACCCTCGGCCAATGAGGAGGATCCACGCTCCAGGAACCGGGAACAGGGAGCTCCGCCCGCTCCCCGCCGGTGTGGGCCCGGAGCCGGGGCGGGAGCAGCGGTACCGCGGGTGGCTGGGCCCTGCCGCGGGGTTCGGCCGCCGTTTGCTTGGTCTGTCTGTAGCTGGTGTCAATAAAAAATAGCTGTCGGTGAAAGATTTGGTCTCTTCTAATCTTTTTAACATCAGTTTTCCAACTCAACCCGAACCGCTGGTCTACTGAGAGAGATCCCTTTTTAAATTAACCTAGGCAAGATTTCTTGTCATAGGGTCTCAAAAGAAGAACAGCGCAGCGCACTGAAAGGAGGACGATGTTAAAACTACTGAGGCATCTGAAGCAATCCTATTTCCAATTAATTCATCATGTAAACAGAAGCTTTCATCTGCATAGTCACCACTGTTTTCATACATAATTGCTTACCACAACAATTTTTAACGATTAATTAATCTTAATTCTTATATTGAATATTTCTGTGACTTACCTAACGTTTAAGATGCAATTTATACAGCTGTTTCATGAAGCTCTTGAGGAGCTCACAAGGCAGCTGACCTAAGAACTGTGTTGTGCTGCAGCGACCTACTGTGAAAGCTGTGGTTGAAAAATGTTACAGTGTATTCTTCCCGGGATTTTTGTCTTTGGTGCAGACAAATGTCAGGAAAATTAACCCACAAATACCAGAGGCTAATGACCAAAAAGGAGGCAGAGGAGCCCTTTCACTTTATTCAAATAAAGGAGAGACCGTGGGGAATTCCCCTGGGATCTGTCAAATTTTTGGAGGATGCAGCCTCCTTTTTATCCTATTTTCCCGGCCGCATTTCCCTTTCTCTTTCCCCACTGGCTGAGGTACTTGAGAGATACAGATTTCCCAGAACGCCTGATACCTAAGATTCCTCTCTAATGTATAACACCCCCTTTTTAATTTTAAATTTTTAATTCTTATAGAATTAATGTTTGTTTCCTCATTGCTTCTTTCATCTTTCAATATCCAACTTCATTTATCAGCAAACCTACAGTTTGTTTTTAAAGGCAAATATCTTTTTCCATTCATCAATCGGTGGAATCCTTCCCATTGTTTCTTTTATCTCTCAGTGCTAGTCTTATCTACCAGCAAACCCACAGCTTGTTTGTAAAGCCCAATCCCTCATTCCTCTCACAGAAAACCGATTCGAAGTTGTCTTTTATTCAGCAGAGATTTGCTGTATGTTGTTGATAGATTGTATGGCATCTGTGGGGAGGAAAAGAGCATCGCTCACTGAACTGAATTCCTGTCCAGATTACAAAGGTCAGGTTGGTAATAAAGCCTGCTCTTTCACTGCTTGGCTACTTTTAGTAATTAGATCATAATTACAAAACAGAAATATTTTGATAATTGATCAAGTTGCATAAAAACACTAATCCTTCCCCATCCTTGAATTGTCTAAACATAGCACAAGTCCGTATGAACGAAGACACACTAGCCTACGTTGTGACCTTCACTATTTCTTTTATTTTAATGTTCTATTTTCCATTCTTTGGAACACAGTTTTCCTGAAAAAAAACCACACAACCATTAATAAACTGGTTTCTGAAAGTTCCTTTGAAGTTGTATTCACAAATATACTATATTTTATTCCTTTGCTGCAAGTTTGCTCAGTCACAGCAGAACATTTAGTCTTGAAAAATATCTTTAGTCTTAAAAACATGGATGCTAAGGGGTATTTTGCCTTCTGCAGGGTTATCTGTTTGGGAATGGTGTTAGCTGGCATAGTGGAGGGACAAGAACCATTTGCCATGATAGTGGAAAAAATATTGCTATTTATTAACTGCATTAAAGACACAAGAGACTTTCTCAGGGTTTGGGAGAGGTCTGGATAAGCCGTATATGATGTGACGGCGATACTGGGATATTCATATGTCGTTTGACATAGTCTTACTAATATTTTATCCAAAAAATTCAAGTTGCAGTGTTAGAATTATACTAGTAGTACTCATATAAGGTGGTGCTTAGTCAGCATAAATGAGCATCTTTTCCCGGAGTTATTGTAAACTCTGTGCATGTGCACCTTTGATTGTTTGGGCTCTGTAAGTCATTCAGGGATGCGATGCGGTACGGGGGGCTCGGTTCGCGGCCGCAGGACGGTGCTGCGGAGTTTTCCCTTCCCGGGTTGGAAGCTCCGGCTTGGCTCACACCCCAAACCCCCTCCCCTTTTCGGGGTGGTGCCTGCCCGTCGCTTGGGACCGGCTGGTGTGATTCAACATCTGTTATTCTAAGATACCTGTTGGAGATACGGGGCGGAGCGGCGGACCCCCCTCCGCCCCGCCTTGGCCGCTGCAGCGCTGCTTTTTTTATTACTATTATTATTATTATTATTTCTTTTTTTGTTTTTATGGGTTTTTGTTTGTTAGTTTTTTGTGGGTTTTTTGCTGTGCGGACGCCACCTTTCATTTTAAAAACAGCGGGGGCAGGCTGGGGACAATGCCGGGGAAAAGTGCCATCACACTGTCCCCAACACCCGGACCGCGGCCCCGGGTGACAGCAGAGGTGGCGTCCCCGATCCAGGGGTGGCACCAACCAAACCTCTATGAGGTGACAGAGGGTGGCGCAGAGGGAACTACAGGGAGGTGACACCGAGGGGACAGCGGTGACACCTAAAACTTGAACTCCCTGTACTTCTTGCCGCCTCCACGGGCGTCCTGGCGCCGCGCCTTCCCTTCTGCTTCTGCTGGGCGGCCTCCTCGGCCACCATGTCACTGAAGTTCTTCTCCACCTGCGCCTGCTGCTCCCACACGTGCTCCTCGTACTTGTGTCTCATGGCCGTGGGTCCAGCTCCAGCTCCTCGAGGGGCACCGCCACCTCCATGCCCCACGCCTCTCTCACCGGCTCCTTGCGCCCCATCACCGCAGACATGCTGTAGATGTGAGTGGACCCCATTATGGCCGTGCCCAAGGTCACTGTGCGTTTTTTGGGGACCACCGTGAACATCTGAGGGGGTCTTGCTCCCATCCATGGCCTCCTCGATTTTCTTCTTGTGGAGCTTGACCAGCTCTGGGGTCTCCACCCTGGCTAGCACTGAGGAGAAGCCCCTGGAAGAGGAGGAGAAGGACAGGGATGAAGAGAAACCTGGTCTCGCCGGGTTTCTCTTCATCACCATCCTTCTCCTCCTCCTCCTCTTCCTCCAATTGCTCATCAGATGGCTCCAATTCCCCCCAGGGTGTACAGTCGATCTTCTCCTCCTCCTCCTTCATCTGGAACTCGGCAGCATTGGTGCCGAACGCATCTCCATAGAGTGGCTTCCCCATCTCATCCACAGGGGGCTTCCCCACGACCCAGTGTGGTAGCCAAAAGAGCATCTCTCAGGGATGGGGAAGTTGAGCCCTGGGATTCTGAGGTTGGGGTACAAGGGGGCCGGTCCATAGTGCTGCATGGCAATCAGCCACGGGCGGGGGGGTGGGGGGGGGGCACCTGGTGGGCATTTGGCTCCACAGGCATGACCAGCATGATCCACAGCTCATCCGAGAGGTTGCCCGGCTTCTTCTCCTTGAGCTGTGTCTGAACTCCTTCCCCTTGCAGTAGAGATCCCTGTGGATGGTCAGCTGGGGCTTGGTCTGCCACTTGAAGAAGGCATTGTGGAGTTTCTGGTAATCAAAGTCAATTTTGCTCATCTCGGGCCACACCCTCTCTTGCATCTTGTACTCCATCATCCTCTGCTCCTCCTTCTCCTGCAGAGCCTCGCACATCTCCTGGATGCCCGTGCACCTGATGAACTTGGGTAGCTTGAAGGGCAGCTTCTCAATGCCCTTTTGCCTTGTAGGTATTTCCTCTTGAAACACCAGTGCCGTGGCACCAGCACTGAGTTCTGTGTGCCCTTCAGGTGCATCAGCAGCTGGGGGTCCTATGCAGTGACATCATGCATGCATCTCCACCATGTCAGGGCGGGCCACCAGCTGCTTCAGCTCTGTCACTGTGAGCCTGTTCATGCACCGCAGCTTCTTGGACAGCTTGGGACCTCCTGCTTCTTCTCCTGCTCATCCTCGGAACTGTCCCCATGGCTGCCCCTGGTGCCATCCTCGGGCCCCTTTTTCTGGGGGTCCCAGTGCTCTTTGTCCGCTCTGGCTCCTTCTCCTTATTCATGTTGCCCATCAGCTTGAAAGCCTTGAAAATGCTCTTGAAGAACGCAAAGTTGGGGTCATGGATCTCCCAAGGTTATTTGCAGCAATTAATTTTATATTCTTAACTAAATCCTATAACCTTGAATTTTATCTGCAGCAGTTCTTTAAAGTTCAGAAATAATTAGCTCAGAGAAAAAAAATGTACTGCTCAAGCAGACAAAGTCAGGATACAACCTGACACCCTGTCAGTCAGGGTGTTGGTAGCATAAGTGGTGGCTGCAGTTCTCCTTCAGTGACAGATGTGGTTCAGTTGAAGCAGTGGTCCTGTAGAAATGTGCAGTTTTCCTCTGAAGGTCCAATGGTGGCGTAGAAAGATCTAGTCTTCCTGTGGGAATCCAGTGGAAAAAGGCTACTCTGATGGTCCAAATATCAGCTTTTATCCAGGTAGGAAATGCTTGGCTCCTCCCACTGGGTAGAGCATCTCACAATGGGATGATGTAATTTTATCAGTTATGCAGTGGGACTCAATGGCCCATTAACAGAAAATACCTCTCTGGAAGAAGGATGAGTTGCGGAAGAGATAAGGAACACTGCCCCACCTGGTTTTAACAGATGGTGATAGAGTACCTACTTCTGGTTACGTCTTGCACTGCAATCTAAGATAGCTAAATCTTACTTTTCTACATTGTAAGATATTATAGTTGTTTTCTTTTAAGAGATAAGATGACTCTGACTAAAACAGCTGTGATGAAACGATGATAAACACCCGTTTGTGGATAAAGGGTGTTCACCCTTGATTTTGTCAAAGATTCTACTGTTCGTCACAATCTGCTGTTTTATCTTCCATGGATAACACAGTCAGTGATGATTCTACATTATGGCTATTATTGATTGTAAGCTGTTCTACTGTTTTCCTTTGTTTCATTTTACTAGTACATGACTGTTTAGGAAGGACTTAACTTCCTAAGATGGTCACTGCTGATGTATTGATTACATGATGTGAATTTACTGATTTTATAATAGGTGCTATTCATCAGATGTTTTTACTGTATTTATTGATGTTATACTGTATTTCTTATATGTTCTAACATCTCCTTGTGTAATTATCTGAAAGACACATGTCATTTCAGGATCCTTGTTTGTTCTCTAGCTGCTTATGCATATCTCAGACCAGGTTAGCGCTCTGGCTAGTCCCTGCACTGGCTCAGTGGTTTGACACAATGTTGTCTCATAATTTTAAGTATTTTTTAGGGTTCCAGGAAAAGATATCTGAGCTTCCTTGAAAGCCTCCTCCAAACTGCTGTTCTTGTGGCTTTTCCCAGTTATTATTGCAGAAGCACTCCAGCAGTTAGCATTGTTTGAAGCATCTCTATCCTGAAGGAAACATCGGAGGGATGCAATTACTAGATGTTTTGATTAGTCTTTAACCCCAAGGCCTTTACGAAGAACTGCTATTCTTAAGAGCCTTGTTTTAAAACATGTTTGGGGAATTCCTTCCCAGTTGGAGCTTGGACAGTGGCCAGTCCTTGGCTCTACCTGGATGGAGAATTTGCCAATAAACCCAGACGTTTTCTGCATCAAAACTAGATACAAGTCACTTTGACTTGGCAATTCGACCCTTTATATATGACAGTGGAACCTATTTTTGGAGTGATCTTGGGAATTATTATCTGAAAATAATTATCCAAGCCCTCAATAAATTGAGTTTTGTCAGCTTTTTGATGGTACAGTATTTCAGAGATTCCTAAGTACCTAATTCCACATGTATTATTAATTATGCGCATGATCTGAAATAGTCTTTATTGTTGTACCTGACTTATTCCTGATTGATGTCAGTTTCTTGTTCACTACATGTACTCTTTTACCTTGATGTTTCTTCATGCTCATAACAAAAGACATGCATGTCATTAAAAAAACCCAAAAACAACAAAAAGAAAGGGAATTTAGTGCCTTAAGGACATCCAAATAACATAATGTGTGCATTAGAAATTTAGACAGCAAATAATTTTGAATAATGCAATATTTACATTGGAAATTTGGAAAAAAAAAAGGTAATCAGATCTAAATCCCAATTGAGTGTACAACAGCAAAGCTTAATTGATTAATTGACTTGAAGGGAGGGTGTGCTCGTGTTTTATCATCAGGAGGTTTGAAGCGGTCACCTGTTCATTCCATCAGATGCTGCTCACCTCAGAGAAAATGAGGCCCAGTGGAAACAGAAATAACCTAATAACCATGCAGTGTTCATGGCCAGAGCAGGAACAGAAGTAGGACTGCCAAGACACAGATGCGTCTTCAAATTAGAGAGGCAATTTGCCATTGAAAACCTTATGTTGTTACCATGGTATACCATGATAAGTGTAGGAAGTTAGTAGGAAGGTGCTCCTGCTAACCTTCTTCAGTTATTCACTCTTCCAGGATTCAGGATATTAAGTGATGTCAAAGATCAACATTTCCAGCTAATGAATTTTCTCCTGGACCTCAACTATTTGGACTTTAAAACAATGGTAATTTATTTCCATTTCCCTAAGAGACATCATTCTTTTGTTTTCTCATGCTGGGAAACCCTGTGTCAATGACACAACAGAATTTGATAAGTATTGTTGATTGTAATGGATCTTTTATGTATCTTATCCCTTATCTAATAGATAACCAGTGATAAACTTAATGAGATAATACCATCACAAGAACGAGGTGTTTTAACATCACAACGTACAAGCCTTTTTAAAATTAACGAAAAGGGTAAGATGTAGACAGGTAGAAGAATTATTAAAGAAGGGTCTTATGAAATCAGGCCTCACTCTGCTAAAATTGTCAAAGCTGGCCTGTCGTTTCTTCTAAGTGCAGCTAACAAGCAATTTGCAAGATTCCATGTGAAGCTGTTTTGACAATGAGGAGTTCATTTAACGTAACTATCTATTCTCAGGATGAAATACAAACGCACCTCTGTAAACATAAAATTTGTTCCATGAAAACCCAAAAAGGAAAAATATAAATGCATCTAGAGAGAAAAAATTTAATAGACATATATAATAGCCCTTACTGAGCAATGAACTGAGTTTCACTGTATTGCTGACCAATTAAGTTTAACACAGAATTGGCTTTCTGCATGAAGAAAACGGAGTCCTGGCTGATTTATTCTAACATAAGAAATCAGACTTTTGAGTTTACTTCTAAATTATTCCTGTGATGTTCCAGTAGGCCAAACAGATTATAAGGAACTCTTGACAAATTGGTACAAAGATTTTTCTTTATAAGAGTATTATTTAGATTTTAATAATAAAGAATATGAACTCCATATATTGCTGAGGGGTTTTAAAATTTATTTTATCAAGCTTGTTATATTTGAATATGATTGGTGAGAGCTGAACCTTGCAAAAATTAGAACTGGTTATTAAGCTTTATCTAGTCAAGGCATAATCTGGCAATCATCAGGGTTTCAATTAATTTTCAGGATACTTTTGCAAGGCAATCTGAAGGGGTCAGGATGCTCTTAGGTGAGCATTTCATCATGGACCTCAGTAGGTCCCATGCATTGTAACTCTTCAAACAGCCACTGTATTTCTGACTTACCCTCTCTGGGAGCAGAGACCCTGTAGTCATGTGGGTGGATTGGTGCATTTTTAGCTTCTGTTCCTGCACGAAAATACTTTTTCATGAAATGCTACCACATGGCGCTTCTTTCATGCGCATCTGTCTATACCACAGCTTTCAGCTACAGCTTTGAACATATTCTCTGTAATCCCCTACCCAGCTCTCTTCACATCTTCCTTGCCCAGTCTATGTCTCTATGATTACCTGTGGACCCTCTCAAAACATGAGATCTTTTGGCTGGCAGGGTACCAGAATCAGCTGATACGCTTCCCTCTCCCCAGCTTCAAATTGATCCTCACTTCCCCCAGTGCTCTAGTCCTTTTCTGTTTTCTGTTGCAGGCTACTTACACTGTGAGATATAGCAGAGATCCTGAAGTGCCATCTGGCTCAGGGTTCACAGACACCTACTCCCTTGACTCTGCTGCCAGGACATTGGAGTAATGCTCACAAACTACCTGGTGAGAAAGGACAGGAATTGTTGTTGAAATGTCCTACACATAGGTGGTCAGCAGGGGAAAGATTGCTTCCTGCCTTCATCTGATGAAAAGGAACTGCCTCAATAATGGCTTTTGAAAGCAAGAGGCATTTCCTTCTCCAGCTTTGCTGCTGGCATTTTCTGTGCTTGGCTAGGTTTCCATCATACCCAGCTGCTCCTTCCTGGTGGTGACAATACTTTTCTTCCATTTAACAAGAAAAGATCAGCAAAATAAAGTAAGATAATTTTTTTGGCTTTCTTCCATCTGGTATAATTAAATACTTGAGAAAAAACAGTGCTTACATATTCTTGATCCGGGGGAAGATACATAAATCTATCCACCAGTTCCCAACTTACTAGCATGCAGTGCTCTGGCTATCCTACTGTTTTGTTGGTTATATCATTAGGGTCCATGACAAAATCTAATTATTCTTCTCACTTACGTGTGACTTCTGTGTGATGCTTCCTGTGTTTGTACAGATTCCAGACTTTACAGGATAGACACAATAAAAACTAAACAGCTGATAGCCTGCCATCATTCTGTCATGCTTTTAGGTAATTAGCATGCATATGTTGGTAGGTTTCACAGAATCTCAGAATTGTCTGAGATGGAAGGGGACCCAGAAAGATCAAGTCCAACTTTTAAGTGGATGGCTCATATGAAGAAAGCACACCCTTGGCATTATCAGCACCAGGCTACCACCGATACCTCTGGAAGGCTTTGTATCAAAGTTTGTTTGGGACTGAAAATGAAGAATATCCAAAATGTCAGTTTAGCTTGCTTGTATTGCCAAGAGCTCAGGATCATCTGACTCCTGTCTTCTCTGTTCCCACTGTGTTTCTGCAACCAGGAACCTCATGGGTGACAACAGGAGAGAGACTGTGTGAGGATGTTGTAGTGGTGGACAGCCAGACACCATGCCTGTCACAGGTGCTGGTGCCATCAGATATATCAGTTATTTCTCCATGCAGACAGATCTTTCTGAAGCCACTGCATCTTTCTGAAGATTTATTCATTTCAGCCTAAATGTTCTTTTTCTGTCTTCTAGTGATACACGCTACTTTTATATTTCCAATTACATGAGAAACTGTTTCTTCCAGCTAGTGAAGTAAAGAGAAAGAAAAGTGATTTCAGTCCATCTCACTTTTACTAAAATAAAATAAATGTAAATGAACCAAAATTGTTTTATTCCATGCAAATCTGAAACATAATATCTAATTTTGAAGTCCTGTTAAAAATTTAAAGAGAAACTACGAGGGCAGATTTCTTTCATTTCAGAGACCAGTAGTTCAGGTGCTTCCCAGGAGTGTGGAAAAGCTGATTTCACTTTGTGCTTCTGACTGGAGGACTAGAGCCAGTGGCTCCCATGGTGGCTCTTTAACCACTGGGGGCTGGTAGCTCTGCAGGGAATGCTTTTGCTGCTGTTGTCACTGCTGTTGTCTTCCAGTGGACATGATCTCTCATCTCTTTGCACTTCTCAAACTGAAGCTGTCATCCTTCTGTCTGTCAGGTTCTTCACTGATGATCTCAATTTCCTAGCTTTTTTTGGGGGGAGCTTGTGGAATTGACTGTTTTTCCTTTGATTAATTTTTAAATTGTGATCTTTTGGTTTCTTATTTTTGTTTATTCACTCCCCCCTCCCCGCCCCCCCTGCCCCAATAAAACCCCCCAAACATACATTTGATTTCCCAAACAGACCATAGTATGAAAGTTTCCTGTATTGGTAAGAAAATGTTTCTAAGCCAGTAGGCCAGGAGTTCCTGAGGGGCCAGAGAGGTTTTCTGAGCTCAAGATAATTTCTAAACAACATCAATTCAACCTTTGCAGAAGAATTTACTTTAGCCTAGAGAAAAATACTTAGGACAATTTAGGCTGACATGTATGGAAAATGTAATAATGGGGACATAAAACAGGACATGGCCACAAATTTGGACAAATAGAAATAGGACAATCTTTTCTTAGCATTTTCAGCAGTACAGAGACCATTAGCAGAACAAGAGCACTGTTATACCCTAGTAACAGATACTGTGGTGAAAAAAGCTTTCCAGTGAGAAGCTTCATGTTTAAGGTTGCAACAGCACATTCCTTTACATTTTTCTTTCTAGTTCTCTCTGCTATGCTTTCATCTGCAATCATACTTTTATTTTTCTCTCAAATTTAGGGAGAATAACTATTTCTGATTAATAGGTCAGCATAGCAATGAAAAATTTAAAATTTCAAGTCCTTGTTATAGGTATGAGAAGGCTCCTAGAAAATCTTGTCCAGTGGTACTGCATGAACTCACTGACAAAACTTTACATGAGACTGCAAGGTATGTGACAGATTTCTCATCCTCCCAGTCCTACTGCCAGCAGGGAAATAACATGAAATATTAGGAAAATAACATGAAACATCGTATCTTGAATATATATATAGCTTGACTATCACTTTTTAAATCACGTTGGTATTTTAAAACAAATACACTGTCTTTTTCTTCGTTGTGCTTCAGGAATGTTATTCTCCAGTTCAGTACTCCTGCTGAAACCACACTGCTGCTTCCCCCTCCCCGCCCCTCGGATTGGAGTCACAGAAGGCAAGGCTCACAGGTTGAGATAAGAGCAATTTACTGGAAACAGCAATGAGATAAGAAAACCAACAGTAAGAGCAACAATATTAACAACAATGGTGTACAAAAGTGGGAGTGATTCACCTGCAAAAATGCTCCCTATGGATCCCTTGACAAATTAACAATGCTGGAGGGATTCCCCTTGCCATGTTTACTCCGCTGAAGGAAGGAGAATCCCCACCTCCTGCCCCTGACAACTACCTGAGCTGGTACTGAATACTATCAGGCTCCTCTCCCAGCTACTGTAAAAAATTAACCTGTCCTGGCTGAAACCAGGACAATCTTTAGTGTTGATTACTACTATCAACGCTGTGCCTGCTAGGGAGATAATATTCAAATTGAAGTTGTTTGTGGTGGAAAAATTAAAGACTTTAAACCTGCACACTAAAGGTGAAGGGCACTGTGGGATGCTGTGACTGTAAGAAAAAGAAGAAACTTCTCATAAATTACAAATAGACTTGACATCCTTTTGAATTGTGTAAGAGCGCTTTAAAAACATTTATTAAACACAAGTTTAAAAGTAGCTCTTTACTTATTAAACACAAGTTTAAAAGTAGCTGTTTCCTTCAGGTTGCCCAATATGGAGGAGCAGCCAGCCAGTAGGATGTGGAGGCGAGGAGGCTGAGGGGTAGGGTAGCCTTTCTCTCCCATCATGTCTGAGTTCTGTAGCCTATCCCTCTGCTGTCCTTAGCTCTCTCCTGATCAGATTTATCAAACAAAATCCTTCTCTTACCTGATCATAATCTTACAATTCATTCTGGTTTTATTATTCAGTGCTACATTCTCCCAATATGTAAAACCACAAAATATTCAGACTTTGCCTTTGAGAAATTATACTTTAGGCATAACACAGGCTTGAAGAAATGAGGGCACAAACAAAAGAGGGGAGACAGAATGTAAGAAGACCATTTTGGTTTTCAGTCCATTAGATTTTGTTCAAGATTTTGGCTGTGGATGGGATTCGTCTCCGTGCATTCTAGTTGCTCAAAATACAGGCATCTGTCCTAAACTTAAGGAGCTGGGCTGCCCATAACCAAAGGAAAGCAGCAGACACTTCCAAAAGGGAATTTATCCCTTTAAGGTGTCTATAGAAGGTGGTGGGATCAACTCTGTAGGATTCCCTGTCTTTCTCCATTGACATGAAGGAAGCCCAAGTGATTTGTTTAGATTAAATACTTACTTTTCACACAGCAAGAAAAATCTCAGGCTCTAATAATTTTATTTCTTGAAAAATGTGTTGAAAATTTAAAGTGGTGGCTCTGCTCCTGCCCCTTCCCTCACTGGTTGTTGGTGTCTGTGAAGGAAATATATGCTGCAGTGCTAACAATTCCCATCCTTTGTGTGTACTGAGGATATGCCTTGGGCCTAAGCAATGGCAGCCCTTGGACCTGTGATGACTTGAAAAATCACACACACCAGTGCTATCTACCCTCCAGCCAGCATGGGACGAGTGATGCATTACAAATCCAGATCCTTTACCAGTGCAGAGATTAAAGAAGCAAGAAATAAGTTTCTTAATCCCTGCCTCAAGCAGTTTAAAACCCCCTTCTTGCTTGAGGTCCTACATAAATCAGAACAGAGGGCTGGCTATATTCTGCAAATAAATCTTCCTTGATATTTACTTTTCACATAACTTCTCTGTAACAAATTCTGAATTCCCCACAAAATATGTTAATAAAATGTCAACCATTTTATAATTTAGTAGCATCATAGTAATAATACTTTCTTCAGTTATATGTGTCTCTTTCAGGCAACATTTGATATGCTGATTGCACATAAAAAGAAAAATTAATAACTTAATATATAATTTAGTCTTTTTCCTGATACCAAAACCCACTAAGTATAAACCATCTGTACAGTAATTAATCATGCACGAGTGCAAACCAAATTCAGATTAAATCAGCCTGAAAAAAAGTCTCTCCCAAGTAATTTCCACATCCATTTGAGGAAAATATTTTAAAAAAATTTAACTATAAGAATTATTTCTACTGGAGTTAATAATAATAATAATGGCAGAGGACACTTAGTACTGAGCATTGCAATAGGATTAAAGAACACACATTTTTTTCTGAAAGGATAGGAACAATTTAAAGAAAAGGCAGTGATAAATTTATAAAACATGTTTTGCTCATATAGAAAATCTTCTGTTTAAGAATGTGTGATGATACTTGACAGACTATCATGAATTAAGCTTTACAAACAGTCAGAGGAGGGTTGATAACAAATATGTCACCTCTAAAATTGTGTGTCAAGGCAACCTGCCATTGTGCAAACTGGAATCACAGTGCCACAGGTTTCAACAAAGACATCAGAAAGTAGTGGCCAGTTCTGTGCACGAGCTATTGAGCACTATTTCAGAGCTGCTCTATCACTATGTTGCCTGTGACTGCGCTGTACCCCACACATCAATCCCTGCCCTGTGCTTGCTGCTGGAGAGTTACAGGCAAAACTTGTGCTGAAATGCAAAGCCCTGACTCAAGTTGCCATGTTGTTTTCAGCTTTAAATTGAGAAAAACCTAGTGCTCACACTGATGATCCAGAGTTTGAACTATTTCAGATTTGGCTCCATATATCCACACAACAGCAATCACAACTGTCTGGCAGGCATGTTTACAGTTTACAGTCTCAGAACACCAAACAGCTCTCCAGACCATTCTCATTCCTGCTGTGAGGAGTAATCCTTTTTTTTCCACACTCAGGTAATCCAGAGCCACTAGACTTCTGATGTTAACTAGCAATAAAGACTTTGATGTTTGGTTATAAACCAGACCAACTGAATAAATGTTTAATTAAACAACAGACAAGGCGCTGTTTGCCAGCACTTTAATAATCCCAGCCTTCTGTTCTCAGTTGCATGAACTTTTTCTGCCATGAACTTAGCCTGTCACAATTGTCTTTCAGTGAATAAATTTGCTGATGCCAGAAGCAGAAGGAGTTCACAAATCAAGCTTTTGACAGGTTGCAGGCTGGGTCTCATTCTCACCTACACCTTGGTGCCTGAGGGGACGTGCTGTCTTCTGCAGCTGAAGTGCACAGGTATGCCTTTGCTTGCTTCCCTCACTCAGCTCTGCTCATTCCCAGCTGCGACACTTGGCTGCTTGCACCCCAGGTAAGACCTCTTCAGTATTTAATTTTCCTGTTAATCATGGGGTTTTTTAGTCCTTGTTTCTTCATTGTGGGGAGTCAGGTTTAGAGGGTATCACTAGTATTACAGGTCACAGTGTTAGGGTAGGAACTGGATGTGTACCCGCCAAGATCACTCAGCATGGGCACCTGTATTTCACTACAGTGCTGTCACAGTGGTTGCAGCTTAAATCATCTCTAAGCCTGCCCATTATTCTGACGGAGTATAAAATTTAAAGTCCAACTCAGGTAGAAAATACTTGCTCAGTTTTGCCTTGGACACTGGATCTGTGGCCAGGTCTCTCAGGGAGCCAGGCACAGCTGCGTGGATGCTCACCAGCATCATCACCCTGTACATGCCAGGCTCTCTGGTTGTGGCAAGTGAGAGTAACTGCAGCAGCATGAAAGCCTGGTGACCCTTGCTAGCTTTCCTTGCTTGTGATTGCTGTAGTACTCATCTAGGTACAGCTGTTATGTCATGTGCTGTATAGAGCTGAGTGCACCAAGCCCACACGGAGCCTGTAACATCTAAAGAGCTTTTGTTTATGTTCCCACTACTCTGGGGTTGTATTTCATTTAAGCTCACTCAGTACAGTGACAGCTGTGTGAAGGTGAGGAACAAGAACACAGCTGGGAAGTGGAGCTTGAGGCGTGCTCATGCAGGGATGCCCCAGCAGCTGGAGCTGTTTCAGGGTACACCATCCTCACTGGCTCCTACAGGTGAAGAAAGAGGTGGAAGATGCAAAGAGAGAGGCACTTTTGATTTGGGAATTCTACTTGGTGACAGGATGCTGGGTTGTCTTTTATACCCATGGCTGCCTTTTGTTTTTTCAATAGAAGATTTGTGTTGGCAAATCTCACTTTCCTCCAGGTAAATAGGAAGAGGAAGGATGTCATGATGCCACAATCAACCTCTCTTGGACTCATGCCAAGTTTCCCATGTACAAGTTTTTTGCATTGATGCTGGCATTACCTGGTTTTCTTCACTACATCTTAAGATGCACTTATATCAGGTCTCTGTCAAAAATTATAGCACCTGACATCAGGCATTTCTCAGTGGCGACTTCATTAGGACCTCTGACTAAGTTTTAAGTTAATGAAAACAAACGAGCCTCCAGAGAAAGAGCTAGATGTCTGCAAACAGCCCTGCTGAATCCACTTAGAATTATTATTTTTTTTTGAATTTGAATACTACAATATTTTAGCTGATAGTATTCTGGTCATATTTTGCACTAAGTGTGAATATGTTTTCACAGTCTTCTCTGAAAGCCTTTGTGAAGTGCTCCTCTTCTTTCATCCCAGTTTCAGTGCCAAAATTTCCATAATGAGATTTTTTTTCTACAACTAAATTGAAGCCAGGATTTCCTTTTAGTCTTTGCGTTTTTATTACATCTCTGTCACTTTACTAAAGGCTGGTTCTGGGTACACCTGTGTGCCCTGGTGAGAGAGAGCACCAAGTGATGGACCAGTTTTTCTTTTGCAGCAGTACGAGTCAGAGTTTGATGGGAGAGGCATGAGGCTGGGACTGGTCATCCTGTTACAGCTCAGTAAGTACAGTGACTCAGGCCAGTTTTGAAATATTATCATGTGATTTACACACCTTTCCAAGATTTTGCTAAAGTGCTTCCTTTAAGGAAATGCTGTTGAGAAACATGTGACAGTGAATCCTTATTCACCACGCTCCTGACAGTGAGGGACCTACGAGTGATATGAAACCTTCAAGTACAAAGAAAACATACATGTTGTAATTGAGTCTGATTCAGATCCTGAAAGAGGCAATCAACATCTGCTAATGAATAATAAGCATGGATTTGTATAACTAAAAAGAGCAGGCTAACTAAACATAGGCACTTCTTTACATCTAGAGTCAAGTATTACTCATCATCTGAATTAGAGCCTGAGCCATAGACTGAAATCTAGCTATAAAATGCTGTATTTTTACTGTTGTAGTTGTATTTCTAGTGTTCTGTGGGATCTTCAGGTATCAGTTGTTGGGATTTTTTAATTGCACCTTTTCTAACAAGTTGAGTCAAGTAAAACTGAATGGATATAGCCTCCAAGGTACCCATTCCTTTTCAGTTTCAGGACAGAACTTGTTTAAAAGTAAAAGCCCTGTAAGGGATGTCTTAATATAATGCGAAAGCTACAGAAAGCTGTTTTCAGGCAAAACAAACAAGAAGCCCTGCTGTTATTCAGAGAATTCAGAATGACTCTTTTTATTTATTAATGAACACTCCATGGGATCTGAGGGGGTTATGACACTGGACTAGGGATTCATTGAAAATTGAAAGAAAATCTGAGGGACCCCTGATGTCAATTCTGGTCTCATTTCCACCATTATATCTTGGAAATCAACAGAAATAAGTGGAATTAATTCAAATTTGTCTTTGTTCACAGAGTCAATTGAAATGCTCACTGTTCTTATGTAGGATTGCTGGCAAGGGGTATGTCAGGGTGGGAAGCAAAATAAATTATTTCTCATGGCAGATTGGCATTTTTACTCAAAAGTAATGTGCTGAAAAAATAAGTTTTAGCATAGATTTACAATATGCTAGCTATATTTTTATGATTGTTTTGCAGCAGGTGTGTTTATTACTGAAGTTCTCTAAAAAACTTAAAGTTAAGGACAAAAGGGGTAAAGGCAAAGGATAATTGAGTTTTCTGCTTGTGTTGGGATTTAACTGATTTTGTCTGAAGAATACTGCTATATATACAAAGCAATTTAATCTTTCTTTGATCTTCTGTTATGCTCAGTGCTGATGAGACCCCAGCATGCACAGCACGACTGTGATGCTGGCTCTTGCCACCCAGCCCTTGGGGACCTTCTCCAGGGCCGCAGCAAACAACTGACAGCCTCATCAACCTGTGGGATGAACAGCCCCCAGAAGTACTGCATTATAGGCTACCTTGAGGTTGGTTTGCTCTATCTTTTTTTAATAAACTGAGCTCTGCTTACTAACCATATTCTCATCTGTGTAGGGAATTTGCCCAGACTAGGAAGCTCCTGTGGGAGTTATCTGAATAATTATCAGACAGTGTGACACTAAGTCTGGTGGAAGGCTGTGCCTCACTGCAGCACATATGGAGGGTTTGGCAGCAAACAGCCTCCACAGCAATGGGCATCTTCTCAAGGGAGAGAAACACCCCTGAGATGCACAGGGATTGAGCACAGGGGTCTCTGAAGGAGCTTTGCTCAACAAGTCCTCTTCCCACTTGGCCCCCAGAGGTGACGCCCATGGTCTGCGTGTGTGAGTGCAGGGGGAGTGGGGTCCCCAGGCTGCAGGACCTTCTCCAGAGGACATGTCCATATTGTGTTGAGACCTGAGGCAGCCTGTTAAGGGATTTACACCATATGCTTACCTCTGTTTTGATCTGAAATGAGGCCAATATTGCTGAAAGCAGAAAGCTGCCTCTGAAAAGGGAAGACCTAATGCTGTGGTCCAGGCTTTGGCCATGTGGGTGGGTCAGCAGATCCAAAATGTGGCTGACCAGAGGGCTGCCCTCTCACTTCCTGGCTGCAGAGATGAAGGGGATCCGCTGGGTATATGGAAGGTATGCAGAAATGAGGATTCCCCTGTTGTACATACTGGAGCACTTGGGCCTACTGAGCTAATAAATTGTCACAAATAGAAGTATTGTCACTAAATAACAGCCTAGGCTGAAGAGGAAGTTAAAATACAGCTTAATTTATAGGCAAATGAAAATTACAGTTTATAACCTTCTAGCTTAATGTTGTGACACATTTGCAGAACATGGAACAAAGCACTGCTCCAAGTTGCACACTGTACCCACAGTTTTCTGCAAAATGTAAATATCTCTTTCCTTTGCTGAAATAGCCTGAATCATCCTTCTGGCCCTAAAGTTGGATGATTGCCTTTTACTCTTGCTTTTTAGGAGGAGACCAAAAAGCAATAAAAAAAATAATATTTTCACTTACCTGTGATTATCCTTTGAATTATGTAAATATAGATTTATGAAAAGGAGCAGCTGTTCCACAATAATCCCTGTGATTTAATGATGCTTCAACATATCTTGACCCCTGGTGGCTGTCTCCTGAAGAGGGTGAAAGCTACAAACTGCTGCTTTGCAGAGCTTGAGAGAGAGAGATGCTCTGGCAGTGTGTTCTGTTCCATCAGTTTGCCTTGAAAGCATTGTCACCTACAGTGCATCAGAGTCCCACTTCATTTCAATTTGCTTTCTCACCAGCACAGTTTGAATTCTTTGTTGGAGGCACAACAGGACGTTTTGCATCTTGCATCTTGTAAACCAAAGTTCTTCCTCTCCCAGGTCCCCTCCTGATGATCTGTGTCAGGCTTCATAAGATCAAACCTTACTCATGAAAATGGGTATTAGTCGATGAGGCAAGCTACCACGAGCCAGGATTTAGGTGGGATTTGGGTGGGGAAAAAAAATCAGAATTCAACTGCTTTGTGTTTAGAATGCAGCACTACAAATAATTTTTTATACATTTAATATGTCTTACTGTTTTTAAAATGTAGGTTAAGTGGGTTTTAGCTCAATGATTGGGTTTACTACTTGCACACGTTTTGAAAGGAAAAGATGGCACAGAGGAGAGTATAAAGCTGCACAATTCAGAGGCAAATCTGATCTTCCAGGCGTGGACATGCACATGCTTGTCCTTTGGAGCAGATTTTTATGGAGCAACCTTAAATATAAATTGCCTCAGTGTTATATTGTATGTTTATATAAGCCAGAGTGTAAGTGTGCATGGTCCTTAGCCTCAACAATCTAAGCTGTCCTTACCAAAGCTTTGTGAAATGAGATGACAGAGTATATTTTTTATTTCTCCTAAAATGTGCATTCATACACTTGTCAAGTGTAGTATAGAATGACTGAATATAATACTTAATTACCATGTTTAAAATACATTAATTATACCATACCTGTAAATCTACATATCTTCATTTATTTAAATGCAAATAATTCTCAGGTGATTTTATAATGCAAAGATGTTAAAACCATTTCCCATTCTTCCCTATGGGTCCTGAGTGTGCCAAGTGGGGTGCCACTCCACCCAACTCCTTCTGGGTCATATCCAGCATCCCAGCCATGGGCACTGAAATCATGCTTCCTTCTTCAGCTCCCTCTGGGGTGCTGTGTCATCCCCTCTTCTTCCTGCCACTGTCCCCTCCAGCCAGGTGCACAGCTTGGGCATCACCTTCTGCTGTGGCTTATTCCCACATCCTCACACTCAGGCTCTGCCCAAATTTCCTGGGGTCAGTCCACCCCTGCCCACCCTGCTGAACACTTCCCTGGGACTCTGCTGGTTGTGATGGCTGCTCAGGCTCTTCACATGGCTCAGCACAGGCCATGTCCCAGCCCAGCATGCTGACCTTGTCACCCCTCCTTGGTCTCCAGATCAATCTGCATTTTATCACCTTAAACAGGAGCTTCTTGTCCTCACTATCAAAGCCTCTCGTTCAGAACTGAGATATTGGTTAATCATTACTGCCTTCATCTTCTGCTTGTAACATTTTCAAACAAGACCCTTGCGTCCTATTGATATCCTGATTTTCCTCCTTTGCATTGGTCTTAAACTTTCCCCATTTCCCTGTGCTTCAAAAGACACTGACAGTGGTCAGGGTGGTGGAGTCTTCCCAAACCAACTACTTACCATGTACCTGGTCTTATTGAGATCCCTTCTCCACAACTGAAAAAGTGTAATTTTTATGAAGTACCTGGAGAAGACCATGACCAACACTTACTATGTGCATGCTTTGTGCATATGATGGTTCTCTTGGACTTATATATGAAAAGCCTGAGTAATTAAAAGCACAAGCATCCAAGGCAACAAGATGGGTTCAAGCCTTACAATGGCATAAATACATGTACACCCACCTAATTTTTAGTGGAGAATCCAAACTAAGCTTTTATTCTGCTCATTTTGTTTTCTAGGCTGAAGAGAAGTGCTTTCTCTGTGATTCCAGATACCCATATAATCCCTATACCCAGCACAACAGTCACATGGTCGAAAATGTTATCACAACGTTTGAGCCTGAAAGGAAAAAGAAGTGGTGGCAGTCAGAAAATGGTAAGTTCCTTAGAGAGACTACTACTGCAAAATGTTACTGTGAGATTTCTTTATGTAACTGGCTTTCACAAAGTTGCCTTCGTGAAGAGATAAAAAAAACTGCATCTGTTCTTTGATTAGGTAATACTGAGTGATTTAAACCCCTTTGTGTGTAGCAAGGTAAGATTTCAGAAAGTCTGTTTTTCTAAGTTTCAAACTCAGCACCTCCAAGAGCTGACCAGAGGACCAGTGGCAATGCTGAGTTATACATGGAAGCCATATATTTTCCACAGGTATCTGCCCTGTCAGAGAATTTTCATCTGGGTCAAAATATACATTTGACTACAGATGTGATGTAAAGACAGTGTGTAAGATACAAATACACATTTTAAAAATTATTTTTAAAGCACTAATAGTTTAGGAAAAAAAATGAAGTCTGGATATCAGTTCTCTTATTCTGATACTGCCAAGTTCCTTTTCTGCAGGGCTGTTCTGGATCCATCCATCCCTCAGCTCATATTGTTACTGGGGGTTGTCCTAACCCAGGTGCAGCATCTTTCACTTGGCCTTGACGAATCTCATCAGACTCCCATGGGCCCACATCTCAGGCTTTTCCAGGTCCCTCTGGATGGTCACTGATCCTTCATATGTGTCAACAGCACTGCTAGGGTTGGTGTCCTCTGCAACTTTCTGAGGATGTGTGTGATCCCAGAATTGATGAAGATGGTATCCTTACAGCTTCTCTGGGAAGACATGCTAGGAGGAATAACATTTATTCTGTCTTATTTGACATACAGTGATTATGTGAAAAACATTTGACTGGTTGGAAATTAAGGCATAGAAAAATAAAATAATACGTTACCACTATTTTGAGTATCCAACTGAAAATCCATAAGCTTTGTTTTTTCAGGGAGTTTAGCAAAAATCTGTCACCATTGCCAATAAAGCTGTGGGCCAGCTGAGAGGAGCTTTCCTTGTTCTCCCTATCTTTCTTCTGGGATGAGGTCTCATGCACAGCGTGGTCAGCAGGAGTCCTGAGATGGTGCATGCAGGCATGAACAATGGGGATATCAGCTGAGCTCCTGGAACTCTCTACAGAGAATGTGTGACTCCTGGAGTTCTTTCCATATTTTTTTTAGTTTTTTAAGACACCTGGTACAGTAGATCTGCTCATGACAAATTTCACATCTGGAAGTGTAGAAGGGTTTAACAGCTCTATTTAGCATGAAGAAAACACTTCATTTTAGTAGTTCTCTTTTTTTTTGTCTTAGCAATAAGTAAATTATTTGAATGGATTAAAAAAAATCTAACTGGATATAGAAACATGCAAACTCAGAACCCTACCATAACCATCATTTACAGTCTGAATTATGTGAGCAGGACCTTCAGCCACCTCCTGCAGTCTCAGTGACATGTAGCATTGCTGGTGACAGTGGCAGGAAGGCAGCACATCATATTGCCTGAGAGAGAGGGGTCCAGCTGCATGTGCATTGTGCACAGAGGATGCCCTATAGGGTCTAGCTGCTCTGCTGCAAAAGGCATCTTTAAATCCCCCATGGGAAAACTGTCTCAGCAACCCCTTCAATGTACGTATTGTGCACTTCATTTTCATTCTCTTTTCAGGCATTGACCATGTCACCATTAGATTGGACCTAGAAACTTTATTCCAATTCAGCCATCTTATCCTGACCTTTAAGGTACATCTTTTACCAGAACTTTTATGTAATGTTATACGCTAATTACTTAACCACAGGAATAAATTGCTTAGAGAGGGAATTGAAAGCTCCATCTTTAGAGGTTTGTAAGAACAGGTTAGATAAACACCTGTCAAATATGGTTAAATTATAGTTGATCCTGCCTTAGGGGAGGAGGATAGACTGAACTACTTCCCATTCATGTGCCTTCTGGTCCTATTTTCTCTAAGTCCGAGAATTAAACCTGAAAAAATGCTTTGCAAAATTAAATTCTAAAAATGTAGGACATATCTGAACTGCAGCTGCTCTTTCAATTTAACTCAGTTCATACGTATCTACTATGATCCAGATGATTGCAAATTTTTGTTTTACAAAATTCCTTTATCATTAGGGTAAACTTCCTTATATAAAGTAATCACATATCTATATGAAATGTTACCTTCCCTTTTGCTAGTGAGAGGTTCTAATGAGCTTTTTCAAAGAGCCCTGTAACCATCACAGTAGCTGTAATGAGACTATAAGCTCTCAAATACAAAGTTTTAGCATCGTCCAAAGAGGAATATCAGTATAATAACCCCTGAGGTGTCTTATTAATGCCTGCTTAGAGAATTCTTGAAATGTGTCTTGCAGACATTTCGGCCTGCAGCAATGCTGGTTGAACGCTCTACTGATTTTGGTCAGACCTGGAAAGTGTTTAGATATTTTGCACATGATTGTGCATCTTCTTTTCCCAACATATCTTCTGGTCCAGCAAAAAGTGTTGGAGATGTTGTTTGTGATTCAAGATACTCGGACATCGAGCCCTCCACTGAAGGCGAGGTACTGTAAGGTGTCTGTTTGTATGAGTTCAAATCATTTGTGGAACTGAAGGTCTCTGCTCTGTGTCTGCTAAAAGCAGAGGCCTGTACTTTGACCCCTTTGCTGGCTGCTCATCCCATCTCTAGAGTTTTATTGATTTGTTTTGCAGGTTGTTTTAAAAGCTTTGGATCCCAGCTTTGAAATAGAAAATCCATATGTGCCATATATCCAAGGTATGGACACTACATGTTTTGTCCAGAGACACTTTGCTGCTATTGTTTATTTTGTACAATGAAAGGGTCAGCAGCTCAGCTGGTGTAAGTCAATGATGTTGAAAATTAGGTACCTAAGTATCTTAGGGAGACACTGTAATTATAAATTAAGCAGGCCAGGTCTTGTTGTCTAGCCCTGGGGACAGACAGCAAAGTTCTTCAGAGCGCATCCATAAAGCTAAGCTGTCTTTCCCTCTGGATTCAGGCCCAATCCACACTGCTTTTTGAGAGCAGTCCCAGAGGTACACATGAACACATGAAGACAGTGGCTGGGAAAATGCAGAGCCATACCAAGTAGGATGCTGCTCCACTTATGCAGCTGTGTGCCAGAAGTGGGTCCCTGCACTGCCATAGTAGGCATTACTGGTGTTGGCCAATAGTGGATCATTTCCATTATTTCTTCACTACAGGAAAATTCTTGGACTGATTCAAGCTGAAGATTTTATACTGTTCATTTTAGACTGAACTCAGGCTCCTGATCTCTCTTCTTTCCTTCCAGATCTTATTACACTGACAAACCTAAGGATCAATTTTACTAAACTCCACACCCTTGGAGATGCTCTGCTTGGGAGGAGGCACAGTGATCCCCTTGAGAAGTACTACTATGCCATCTATGAGATGGTTGTGCGGGGCAGCTGCTTTTGCAATGGCCATGCCAGCCAGTGTGATTCCGTGCAGAACTTACGGGGAGATGTTTTCCACCAGTCTGGGATGGTGTGTCCTTAATGCAGTCTCAAAAAAGGGGAGTCTCAACTGGTATTTTGTTAGAGGGAAAAAATGGAGGGAGAGAGCAGAAGGAAGATCTCTGATAATCTTTGGATTGACCATTTGCAACTGCTAGTTGTTAGATACTTCAATGCAGACTCTTCCTTTAAAACCCTGGGTTGGAATGCACAGAAACTGTCTTTGTTGGCACTACTGTGTTGTTTAAAAAGCAACTGGGAAAAGAACTGCTGATAATAGCAGCAAAATTCCAGAGCTGTAATGGTGCAAATATAATGCAGTAAGTAGTCTATGGAGTGTGCAGACTTGAATGGCCACTTGTTGGTGCATTCCACACTCCAGCTGGGCCTGGAGGCTCTACAGCGGGGCAGGAGGCATTGGCACAAAGAATAGTTGATAATGCAAAGCTAACCCATGAAAAATGGATTATTAAAAATTACAGGAATGTGATAGCAAGTTCTTTCACTCTGGGAACAAGAGTTTTTTCTCCTGGAAAATACGTATCTCAATATGAATACATGTAGGGAGAGAGAGAGATAATCTAAAATGTTGAAGTCTCCTTTGATATGTCTATAAGTAATTTTTTTCTAAATGTTGCTCAGTGGCTTTAAAACTATTTGGTTAATATTTGCAGGTATTCTCCAGACCTTTTGTTTAAAAAATTGAAAATTACATCAGCTGAGGGAGCCAAAGAGCTTCAAATTTTCCTGATCTTGCTGACATGCCTTAAGCAAATACGTCTCCTCTCCTCTCCTCTCCTCTCCTCTCCTCTCCTCTCCTCTCCTCTCCTCTCCTCTCCTCTCCTCTCCTCTCCTCTCCTCTCCTCTCCTCTCCTCTCCTCTCCTCTCCTCTCCTCTCCTCTCCTCTCCTCTCCTCTCCTCTCCTCTCCTCTCCTCTCCTTTGTCACCTTATCTCCTCTGTTCTCACCACATTACAGGTCCATGGGAGATGTATCTGCCACCATAACACTGCAGGTTTGTCTTGTGAAAGATGTAAAGATTTCTACAATGATGCTCCCTGGAGGCCAGCCGAAGGGACGCAGGATAATGCTTGCAAACGTAACTCAAACATTATATTTTCCTTTTTAATAACCAGAAGTGGGTGTGGCACAATCCTAGTCCAAGCCATAATGGGATGGCCAGGTTTCTGGGAGGGAGACTTTTTCATGCTTCATCCAGAAAAACAGATTCCTGCATCCATAGGTGCTGTGTTATCCTACAAGAGGAAGAGCTGTTTCATGTTCTTATTCTTCATACAGAGAAAGAAAACAATAAAGGGGGAAAAAGCACCTAATGCAAAAAAGATCATTGATTGGTTTGATGATCATTCATGATCATTTTCAGTGGTTTTCTTGTGAGTGAAAAAATTCACTCTGCATTTCCAAGTTTAGAATCAAATTCCGTCCAAAGACTGGAAATTTTCCCCCCAGCTGTAGCACACAAGGCCTGGAAATAATCTTGCTGGGCATGGAAATCATCCAGGTAACCAGTAACCCTGTGTTAAGTGTAGACAGCAATATGGCCAGACCACAACATTTACATGGTGTGAAGTACCCCACTGCTTGTTTTGGTTTCAGGTTGTAACTGCAACAGCCACTCCAGCAGATGCCACTTTGACATGGCCGTGTACCAGGCCAGCGGCGGGGTCAGCGGTGGCGTTTGTGATGACTGCCAGGACAACACCACGGGCCAGCACTGCGACAAGTGCAAACCTTCCTTCTACCAGGACCCGCTCAAAGTCATCTCAGATCCGCAGGCGTGCCTCCGTAAGCTTCCCTTTTTAACTTCTGTAAGAATGACTCAAAACAGGGTTGTTCTGGTTCCCTTTGCTCTGAGCCCTATGGCCATGCCCATGCTTAAATGGCTACATGGCTGGAAAAATGTTAGCAAACCTATCACATCCAAACTGCCTTACAAAGTAGCTGCCTGATGGTGTCCTCCAACCAGTGTTGTAGAAAGAGCTGCATATTCCAACTCCTTGCTAAACAGAGCTTAGAAATCCAGCAAAGCTATCATTTTAAAGCTATCAATATAAACATGAATAGCAGCAGTAATATTGCTTCTGTGACCTTCAGCGATTACAGAAGAGGCTCCAAAAGTGATGGGAGGAGTAAATAATTTCTGCTAGATACCTGCCATACACAAGAAAAATAATCTTTCAGAAACGAAAGCTCTTCTTCTGAAAGATGACCTAAATTCATTATTAACATAGTATGGAGAAAATACCCTGAGTGTTATTTAATTGTACCAATTGATTGGCATGAAAAGTCCTTAAGGAGCCGAGGGCAGATTACCAAGCAGCTCTATTAATTGCGTTTTCATGCTTACATCTGCATGTGGGGTTTTTTTTGTTTGGGTTTTTTTTCTTTTCTTTTGTGGTTTTTTTTGGGTTTTTTTGTGCGTGTGTCCTTGACCCTGCCTGCAGCATGCAGCTGTGACCCGGAGGGGACCTTGGACGGGGGCGTGTGCGAGAGCCGCACGGATCCTGCGCTGGGGACGGTCGCGGGTCGCTGCCCCTGTAAGGACAACGTGGAGGGCGCTCTCTGTGACAAGTGCAGGACAAACTACTACGGACTGAGCAGCAGCGACCCCCTGGGCTGCCAGCGTATGTAATCCACCTCTTCTAGTTTCCTTTCCAAAGCGTTTTAAAGGCGTGGAGGTAGTCGGCTGCACTGCTCTAGATCCACATGCTAACACTCTGCTTGAGTCACAAAATACTCAGCTGCTTACTGTAATTTAATGTCTACAAACTTCAAGGTTTCTGCTGCAGCATTCAAGACTCAAACAATGCAAAATTACTTCCAGAATGCATATATATATATGTATACATGTATAGTAGAACAGATCAGGCTATTGTTAATAGAAGGGTTATTAAATATGCAACTTAATTGAAAAGGGATGTTGAGATGACAGGAGCTGCTGCCTTCTCAAAAGAACTTCTGGCCAAGCATTCCTCTGAGAAAGGCTTGTTGAAAGCACATCACACCTCTACCCGGTGCACTGTGGGTTTGTGAGCACGTTATGCCCACACCAGGTGCTCAGCCACACGCAAGGACTGCAGTGCAGATCAGCACACAACACTTGGCTAACCATGCAGAGGCATTCTGCTAGTGCCTCTGTTCCCCCAGAGAGGGATCCACCGAGGAAAGTGTCCATTTCCAAGGGCATTCAGAGGGCTGGAGAGTGCCAGGGCACATTCTTCTGTAGTCTGTCTATGTGGAGGATGGAGACTGCCTGTCATGCTGATGCCATATCTAATAGAAATACCAGTCCTGCTGCCATCACTGGGACCTGCAGAGGTAACTGCACTTCTCTGTCCTTGCAGCCTGCAATTGCCATCCCTTGGGCAGTTTGCCCTTCTCCATCTGTGATCCTGTCACGGGACAGTGCCTCTGCCAGAGGTTCACCACAGGGCAACGCTGTGAAAAATGTCTTGTAGGTACTCAGTTTTTGGTTTCACTTCTGCATGTGGTTTTGGAAGTCTTCTCACCCACCTCACACCTTTTCATTGCCAGAAAAGTAAATAATTAGTCAAAATTCAAAACAATTTTATAGCTGTATGCTCCCATTTTGTATTGACATGTCTGTTTCTCTTTCACTGTTCCCAAACATTTGCACAATCAAATTGCAGGGGGAGCAGCACTCCCAGGAAAGAAAGGAAATGCAAAATTATGTCCTTGATCCATCTTTGCTGTTTACAAAGCAATTTGCTTGTACAAGTGGGTAAATGTCTGGCTCTTGCAGTGGCTGAGCCCCCCTGCTATCCAGTAAGAGAAGCAATCTCCCATGGCCAAGCACAGTAGTGCTCCGCAGTATTGTTCATCCAGCAGAATGAGTTTTGTTTTGCTTTGCATGCTGAAATATTTGCCATAAAAGAACCTTCTTTTTATACCAGGCAGGATACTGGGGTCTTGGCAGCAGCTTGTATGGCTGTTCTCCATGTGACTGTGATATTGGTGGTTCCCAGAATAACTTGTAAGTTAAAGTTGTTCAAGTTCTTTCTTGGTTTTAATTTCTATAAACCCTTAGGGTAGATTTTTTTGTTAGGTTAATACAGTCACAGTACAGATAAGAAAATAGAATGTAGATGGAATTTCATCATATATAAACAGTGTAAAGTTGGGTGGAGATCTTGGAAATTTATTTATGGTAAGGGCATTTGCCTATTTCCTTTGAAACAAACCTTGAATCAGGTGGAGCCAAGATGTGTTTAATATGAAATATAAAACATATGCCTTGAGAGAACCAGAGGCCCAAATATTATTAGAAATTAGAAGTAAGTTAGAGATTACATTTTTAACTTAGCTTCCTACATCTACCCTAGATGCTAGAAATTCTTTTCTGGCTCCTATTTAAAATGTATAATTTTAGAAACAAGGCTGGTTTCAGCTGGGCTCCTCCAAAATTCTGTTGGGCAGGGATCTTCACTACTGCTGTTATACTTCAGATAGAGGAGCACACAGTTCCATGCTGTGGAGCAGCTCCTTGTGAGCAGGTAAATCCCCTGGTGTGTAAGTATATGACAGCATTCCATATCATATCAATGGTCCTTCTGGTCTCATGTCCCTTCTCCATAATTGTGGGTGACAGATTATTAAGAATTGTAGTTTAGTGATTATTATAGAAAAAGATACAAGAAATTATACAGGAATAGACAGTAACAGATTCTCAGGAAACAAAAAGATGGAACTTCAGGTATGGAGCAGACAAAGACAAATCAGATCGTGGACTCTGAAGCAATGGAAAAATAGCGTTGAATAAACCCAGCATCAGAAACAGAGGAGGTGGGTGATAGGAAGTTAAGTAATGGAGGTAATCCAGCAATGGGAAAATTAAGCAAAGGTGGAATGAGGGTGGGTCTGAGCTATCCTCATGCTGTGAGGACCCAGCTGGGCCACACTGATACTCTCCCTTTACCAACTCTTCCTGTAGGTGCTCGCTGGAGGACGGTCAGTGCGAGTGTCTGCCCAACATTGTGAGCCGCCAGTGCAACGAGCCAGCTCCAGGATACTTCTTTCTACCCCTGGATTATTATATTTATGAAGCTGAGCATGCAAAGCCCCTTTCTGGCTCTGCACCCTTGGTAGGTATTTGGCTTTTTTATGTGTTGTACTGAGAGGGGATCATTACAGGAACTGAGGCTGAGGAGGAGAGCCCTTGTTTGGGAAGCAACTCTTCATCAGGAAATGCAAAGCAAGTCCCATCATCAGTTTGTCTTTGTTTCCCACAGACATGACTGTTCCATAACTGGGGCTGTTAAAAAGGGACAGTCACTGCAGCATGGTATGACCTGAAAAACTGCCCTTGTTGCTTCTCAAGTGCACACTGGTCTAGCGTGAATTAGAGAAATTAATTTAATTCTTTAAATTAGAGGAAAACATTTGAGCTGCTAATACTCTCATGAAATGTTTTATTTCTGGGAATCTCCAACAAGGGAAGAATCAAATTACTCTCTGCTCCATTGGACTAATTCCTGCTGCCTTATATAAAGGCACTGTTTGTAGCATAATTTCCTCAAGAATTTGGCATCCATCTGTAATGTTTTTAGAAAAATTAATTCTTTTTTCCCCCTTTAAACATGGGGGTAGTTTCCCATGCTGAGTTCAAACCTGGGGTGCATCCCCTCCTCTGTCTATGCTTTTGCTAACATTTTTTCTCTTGGCATGTTGTACAGAAACTGTAGATAAGGAATAATACAAAAAAATGTTTATTTGCAGGTCGCATCCACAAATATTCAGCTATAATCACAATCAGTAATCATTCTACAGTCCAATAATTAAATGGAAAACATATGTCTGGGACATAGCTTATGAGGGGAAAGTGCAAGTTAATTTTAAGGGAATGAGGGAAAAAGACTTCCAGCAGCTGCTGGGCCACAGTTTAGAGCTTCTCCCAGTGAGAATAGATCTTGATTTAAGAATGTGGATTTTCATTTACTTGCTCAGCAGCCTTCAACATTGTTGACACAGTGCTGCTCCTGTTTTTGTTCTTTCATAGGTTCAGCCAAGCACTCTTCCAAGGTGTGACATCTACTTCCAGAAGAAAGGCTATGAGTTCATGATTGAAAATGGAAAGATTGTGTTGAACAGGAACAAGAAACGAACTATAAGAAAATCTGGACTTGAACAGGTAAATTAGTATTTGAGTGGTTACTTAAGTTTACACCAAATAATAAAATTTTATTTTGCAACAAAGGGCAAGGAAATGCCTGAGCAAATGGGATTCACAATCCTGACACAAATAAATTTTTTGTTACACAGTTGGTTTGGACATTTTATGTCCACTGACAGGTTTGCTCTGCTCTGTCCAGTGCCTTTGTAGACTCAAGTTCCATGAATTTTTGGAAGAGAAAAGTCTTTATGAAAGGTTTTGGTTTTATTTTTCTTTTTTTTTCTTTTTTCTTTTTTTTTGTTTGCTTGTTTTTGGTTGGTTGGGGTTTTTTTGTGCTGTTTCATTTTTTGTTAGGTTTTTTGGTTTTGTTTGGTTTTGGTTTTGTTGGGATTTTTTTTGGTTTTGTTGTTTGGTTTTGGTTTTTTTTGGTTGCAAGACATTTCCAACAAGTTTACCAAGACATTAGGATGGCACCTCCTGCACTTAAATGCAACCATTGTAAGTATTAATATTTATGTATCCAGCTTATAATGGAATGATCCAACCACGTATGAAATCAGGCTTACTCTGTTTAAGGTTTGCAATGTGAATATTTGGAGATGCCAACTATTCAGAAGTGAGTGGATTATTCTAGTCCCTCTTACTGTTGCTACAAAGTTATAGGAAGCTTTTCTTTACATGTGACCCTAAATACCCTACCTTTGGGAGAGCTCTTAGCTTGTTGATCCTAAGCTTGCACAGAAAATGAGACCGATGGCTGAAATAAGTGAACGATGCGGCGAAAATATTCCCTTTCTCTTTTCTGAGTTTGTTTTTGTTGTTGTTGTTGTAATTTGACCCCGTGTGCTGTTGACAATGCCAACGTGTCTTTGCAGGGTGCGATGCAGTTTGGGCAGGACTCGGATTCAGCGGTGGTGTTCCGGCAGCCCAGCGCTGGCCGGGCTGTCACATGGACAGGACACGGCTTTGCCCGCGTTCCCAGCGGAGCTGGGCTAAGATTTGCCATCAACAATGTTCCCTTTGCCATGGACTTTGACATCACAGTTCGTTACGAGCCTGAGGTACTTGTGATGTCTTGTGTCTTGTGATGTTGTGATAGGTGCAGGGTCTATTTGGTGAATAATAGGATGAGCAACTTGTCCTATTCTTTATATCCAAAATTAAAATTGCTGTGCTTTTCACCCAGTAACAAGTTGCCTTACCAACCAAGTAGTATGTCCTCCATTGACCCCCTTAACCCTTTCCACTCAAATATGAAAAATCAGCACTAGATGTGTTTTCTAAGCCTCAGCCAAGATTTCATTTTCTCTTGGACTGGACTTTTGCTCAAAAATCAAACACGTGAAAAATGCAGTTCCTTTTAGACAAGCATCCTATATTCCTAGCCGGGATTTTTCAGGCAGTAAAATGTGCACAGACAGGAGTGATCTGCACAGATATTTTTCCAGGTCTTTTGCAGGCATCCTGCTTCCCAGTTGCTCCAACTGGACTCTGAGATGTGTGAAAATTGTAGGAAAATAACCAAATTACTATTTTTCGCCTGGGGAAGATTTCTCAGTGATGATGACATGTCTAGAGAAATCTGGTAATCCAAATCTGGTAACTCAGGTCCTCACCCATGTCTTCAAAAACACAAGCAAGTGTTTTATTGGTACCAGCTTTTGTATATTCCATACTCTTTAGCAATTCTCTGGAACAGTTCCACAACTCAAAATTTTCCTGCTGTCTATTGTATTCTGTTCTCTGACTCTCATTCTGAGGAAAAACAATCTCCCAGTGTCCTAAAACATGGGAACATTTTTTCAGTGGGCTGGTTTGAGGTAGGGCTCAAACCCAGTGGGTTGTTTTTTTTATGTCTAAAGGACTGAAGAGCTGGGTTTGAAATACATTTGTTACAAAGTCTTTTGTGTTTATTATTTCTTATTAGATGTGTGAGAAGGCAGGTAATGAAGGGTATCTCCAGAATAACACTGTACTGAGAAAAGAAACAACTCCAATGGCTCTAACAGAGCTGTTTCCATTTGAACCAGCTGAGGTCCCATTTCCGTCTCTGCTTTTCATTAGCCATTGCAAACACAATGAATTTTTCACAAATAACATGGTTTTTCAATGCTGTAAAGAATAAAGAAAAAAATCTGTTTTGTCACTGCAGTGTGCAATCATTCAGATGGCTTTCATTAACACTTGCAAAGAGAAAACAGGTTTTTTAGATACAAAATATAGCCATAATTTTTGTCTTTTGTTTATAGCTCTTGGAAGACTGGCTTGCAAGTGTTGCCATCCAGCCTGCTGGTATCTTATCAGGTCAACACTGCAAAACCAAGGTCCTTTCACAGGAGCCACATGAGTTACCTCTCCCAGCTACAAAGAGGTCTGACTGTTGCTGTCTTTTTGCCTGTAGATCTGTGTACAGATCATTTACTGAAGTACTGCAGAGCAACACATGTGTGGGAGAGTGGGAATATCAGAAACACATGTGGCCTTTTCAGTTGCTGGCACACCACAATACTACGTAGACTCTAAGGAAGAGTCTGATGCTCAGTCCTTAATCTGGCAAAAGTTTGCCAAACCCAGGAGAGCAGCCTGAGATCCAGCTGGGGTTGGTTGCTGTGGTGAAGATCCAATTGCAGCTACTTCAGTAGAGAAAGGAAATACTGACTTAAAGTCGCCATCCTAGTCTATTTTCAAAACCAGCTTTTCAGCTTGGACCTGTGTAAAGAATAGAGAGAATCTAAGAGGATGTGACCAATGTCTTGATCAAATAGGGACAGGAAAAGATGAGTATGAACAGTGAGTTGCAAACCCCCTTGATAGAAGTAGTAAAACCTGCCATTCTCAGTTTAATCTCCCCAGGTTTAAATTTGGTGAATCATCTGGCACAAGTCCTGCAGCTTTCCCCACTGCAAGCATGGGGCTGGCTGGGTGTGCTCCTCACAGCAGCAGGGCTTGCTCCAGGCTGCAGGCTTCAGTTTGCAGGCACAGAAGGAAGGGAGAGCTCACAAAATGCAGTAAACCTTGCTTTGTCCTGACTCCTGGCTATAACTGTGGTTCATTTCTGCTAAACAGGATTGCAATTCTGCAAACTCCAGTCTGCCTGGAGCCGGGAACAGAATATTTTGTGGATGTGTATTTTTCTCAGCTCTCTGCCTCTGACAAAAAGGCAAAATCATTCATCTTGATTGACTCAGTGAGTAGTTGTGTCACAAGTCCCTTGTGGTTGTATCTATACACGGTGGGTTTTTTTACAGACTTAGAAGTATTTTAAAATAATATATAGTGTGTTTTAATAGAAATTCAGTTTCTGTTTATCTCCATTGACACTGTTTGCATATTTTTGTATGGAAAGGCAGAAGTGTATCTGGTTAAATTTTCATGGAGAAATACAAGACATAATTGTAGCATATGTTCCATGCCTACCTGTTCTCATTGATTATGAACACAGTCCATATTTATGTGCTGATAAGATGTTGTGGCTATGGATATAAATTTGTGCAGCTCCTCATCACTTAGGTTTTTTAAAATATCTCTAATATGTCAGGATCACAGATATTTTTAAAAACTATATTGGAAAAGTAAAATTAGTTGTGTACTTCCTGGGAATCAGGTCCAGATATTTCCCAAGTTTCCATCAAGTCAGGAACAGGGTGTTAGTTTTGGGTGCTTCTCTTGAGAAAAATACTTTTAGGTCTATTTCTCTAATTATTCCTGTAGAACTGGACCTGTCAAGGGCTGGCTATACTTGAACATAGAACTTTCAGCTGATTTTTCTCTATCACAATAATACCAGTAAAAATGTTGGCCAGACACTGCTCTTGGAGTCACTAACTTGGCACAGCAAGACCAGTTCTGAGCATATACCAGAGATCTTATAATTTTATTTTTTTAAGCACAGTCTCTCTTATTTGAAGAACTCAGGGAATGTTTAGACCTTCAGAATAAATGTGAATTTAGATGACAGAATGGCACAACTGCAGATTTGGAAACCCAGTGCTCCAGGCCTCTCTCGTTGCAATGGAAAGCACATTAAGAGAATGTGGGAAATTCTGGTTTTCAATATATCTAAGCAAAAATATTTTCTTTTCTCTCTTAACAACAAAGCTGGGACTTATTCCCAGAATTGGCTCCGTGGAGAACTTATGCAGTGAAAAGGATTTAGATGAGTACCAAAAGTATCACTGTATTGAAATTGCATCTGAAGTTGGGCCTCACATCCTGCCCGAAGCGTGCGCACGGCTCATAGCGAGCTTGTCAGCCCGAATTCACAACGGCGCCGTCGGTAAGGACCAGCCTGCACAGGCAGCTCTTTTGGGCACCTGCTGGTTTTCCCTTGAGTCTGCAGGATATGTTGACTGTAGAGCTCTCAGCCTGCAGTGGTGTAGCAGTGAAGCTGGTCAGCATGTGATATCTGTGGATGTGCAGACTGTATCCCACTGAACCCTGTGTGTGCTGCAAACACCTCTTGGTGGCATGAGTCTCAGAGTTCATCATTCCTGATGAGCTTCATGGAGCAGCAGGACAGGGACCATGGCAGTGATTTTGTATCTTCTGAAAAGCGTTTGAATCAGATGTCTTTACCATATGGCCAAGGCAGTAACTCTCCTAGTTTTCTGGCTGCTGTTAAATGACAGAGATGTTTCTAAGCCCTCTCTCTAGAATGCTGTGGGCCAGCTGAATGCCTTGGTAAGATTCCAGACATGATGGTACAAGTTGGTGTACTGGAAGGGATTCACTAAGAAAACCTTGATGATATTCCAGCAAGAAGGCAGTGGCAGGTGGGGTTTGAAATTCCTAGGCAGCCTCCTGGATCTATCATGGAAAGATTAGATGGGATCAATAGCTCAGGGAATTTCCCAGGTATTTGGCCCAGAGAACTGGAACTTCTCTGCACTTCCAGTAACACGAGGTGCCTTTCTGGACAACTTTGGTGGTCAGCTTCTTTCAGGGAGCCTAGCAGCAATGCCTCCAAAGTGATAGCATCTGCTTGGATGATTTTTAGAAGGATTGATGCCTCTATCTAATATCAGATAATGAGGTCACAGCTGTGCAACCAGTGAACCCCTCATTTAGGCTTAGGCTGTGCTAACTTCACATTGGCCTGATTCCTAAAGTGACAAGATTCTCCCAATGAAATGTGTCACTTTGGTTTTCTAGTGCTTTCCAGAGCATCCTGGGCAAACATCCTCTGTGGGTTAGCAGAGCATCTTCACTCAACGAATTAGTCCAGGGTGTCCAGAATAAACAGTACACAGATGCAGACTAAATACAGCTTGCAGATTTATGTCCAGTGCTCCAGCTAGATGCAGATTTATAGCAAACCTTTCTAGACTTCAGAGTGTCTCTATCTGGATCTACACTTTTATACTCCCTTTCTATCCTACCCCAAATGTGTGCTGAAGGGAGTGCCTTGAATGTGGCAACTGCAACACCAAGACTTCTGCTGGTGCGTGGTATACCATCACTGTTGATGCTACACCATCAAATGATCTAAACTATGGCCATCATCAGATTAGTGAATCCCTGAGAAGAATAATCAGTCTCTTTCCTACCTATTTTTAAGTGTGAAACCTGCAAGCTGAGGAGAGCTGTAAAACTCCTTGACAATCAAACCTGTTCTGATTTTCTTTCCCCTTGCCAGCCTGCAAGTGCAATCCCCAAGGGTCGCTGAATGCCAGCTGTAGTAAACTGGGGGGCCAGTGTCAGTGCAAAGCCAACGTCGTGGGACGCTGCTGTGACACCTGCTCTGCAGGCAGCTATGGCTTTGGCTTCCACGGCTGCTATGGTGAGTGCCTTGCAGCCAGCACCACTACCAGTACCATTAGCATACCCCAAGTTTTAGGGCTTTAAATCCCAGATTGTGTGTGAAGCAATATAAAAAACCACATTTCCACGAATTACAGATTTTTCCATCCCCGCTGCCTTTGAGCAGCATCAGGGATGGGATGGGATGGGATGGGATGGGATGGGATGGGATGGGATGGGATGGGATGGGATGGGATGGGATGGGATGGGATGGGATGGGAGGAATGCTGTAAGGACACAGCTTTGCCTTGGGTGTTTTCCAGCGTGCGAGTGCCACCCGCAAGGCTCTGTGAGCACGCTGTGTGACCAGGTGACAGGGCAGTGCTCCTGCCGCCGGGACGTGGACGGCCAGCGCTGCAGCCACTGCCTGCCTGGCTATTTTGGATTTCCCCACTGCCGGCCTTGCCCTTGCAATGGCCACACGGAGCTGTGTGACCCCCTGACCGGAGAGTGCCTCCACTGCCGCGGGTTCACCGCTGGAAGCCGCTGTGAAAGGTGGGTCCGTGGGCAGTGCTTCAAAGCTCCACCAGACACTGGTGGTCTCCAAAATGCTTTAACAGGAATGACCTTAACAGGAAACACGTACCCACATCAGGGTGAAACTGGGCCCGACTGCTGAATGTCAGGTACCCATTGTTTTTGGCAAATGTGGGAATGTGCATGCAATGCCTGTGGGTGGACTGCAGGCAGGGCATGCACCCAGCATTGCAGCAGGCTTCCTGCAAGAAGGCATTTGAGAAACGGATGCCATGTCACCATGTACTTGAAGACACGCACAAAGCACTGTGTGTGAGATAAACTGACTCTTGCCAGGTTCCAAATTGCCAGCTTTCAAATTTAAAATTCAGCACAAGGCTAGCTAAGAGGCTGAATATTGTGCTGAATACTCATTTTAATACCTGCAATTACCTCTAAGGAGATTAAGTAAATGTACCCACTTTGTAATATTCCCTATCACCAGCAAATGACTTTTCCCACATGTTCCAGCTCCATTCAGAACACTGCTCCTTTCTTTTATTTTGTACTGGCAGCAGTATCACAGTTCAACACGGACATTGAAATTAAATTTGCTTAGGTTGGTTTGGCTGGATTGTGCCTTGTCATTAATTTTTAAGAGGATTTCCCCATGAAACCTGTTGAGCTTTTCCTGCAGTGCTTTTAGGCAATACTGTCTTTGGCTGTTCTACTTGTAGACGGCAAACAGATTAAAAATGGGAGACTGAAACACTTTTTGCCCTGTGGCATTGCAGGATCTCCAGACTGCAGGGGGAGCATACCCAGACAGCCAAATCTTTTAGCCTTGCCGGTATACGTATGGAGAGGTGTGTTCCCATTTGCCATAGTAAAGCAGATCAAAGACTGAGGATGCTTCAGAAGCCTCTGTGTTGCTGTTGCTGCAGCTGCAGGACTATGGGGGGTTGGGATGTGGAGGCAGCAGTGGTGGGCAGGGTGGCTGAGCCTCCAGGGAGCCCCAAAAGCCCCCACCAATCTGGGTAACAGCACAGCCACCAGCACCTCAAAAGAGCCATTACCCCAGGTTTGCAGAACGTGTCAGACAGAGCATGGCTCAATACATATGTTGCATCTAAAATATGAAGTATTCTCTGAATACTCTTAAGGAATCATTGCATCTTTTTGCCTGTGCCAGCACTTTTTACTGCCGTGCCAACCACTCTGGGTGTGTGTGTCTGTATGGAAAGAGATGAATATATGTGCTGATAGGTAAATATACAGAGTTTTTATATGGCAGCTTTTAGCTGCCTATGCAGAGCATGTGAGATATGCCATATCATAATCATTTAGATTAAAATTGTTCCAGAGCATGTAAAAGTCTTCACAAACATTTATTGAAATGAAAACATGTCTTTTTCATTTTGCTTCAGATTTTGAGAACGCAGCTCAGATTTTCCATTTTAGAATACCTTTGAAGCTTGATGTAGCTCTACCAATTGATGGAGATAACATTACAATGATCTGGAATACTGATTTCAATGTATACATATAAATTGATTCACCTTCATGAAGTACTTGACAATTTGTCCTGCTTTGGCAGGTGCATGGACGGCTATTATGGAAACCCTCTGGCTGGAGAACCCTGCCAACCATGCATGTGCCCAGGGACACCTACAAGCAATAGGTATTTTGCAAGTTCCTGTTACCAGGACTCCCATTCTGCACAGCTTGTCTGTAATTGTCTCGACGGATATTCAGGTACGAAGCAAAGTAAGGACTAGCTTCGATACTGCTAAAATTTAATTAAGAGAAAAAAAATATCCTCCTCTACCTGTCATGTGTTTAGAAATGACAATGAGGTAAAACTAATTAAACAGCTAAGAAGAGTTACTGGTTTCAAGTTTACTGAAATTATGTGGGTAAGTTTTGACTAGGAAGAATGGGAATTATGCAGTTAGTGTTTTAAAAAGGGATTCACCTGTGTGGATACAGTAAAGTCATTAATTATTCTGATGTCACTCACTTGAAATCTCCTCCTTTCCAGGGCCATTACATTAATAGGGTAAGGCAAAGGGGGAGAACTGCAGTTGCTTGATACCTCTGAAAAACAAGCCAAATGGGAATGATTAGGGCATCAAAAAGAGTTGATAAGATTTCCTAATCATACAAAGTCTTTCTCCATACAGAGGAAACTCTTTAACATTATACCATAAAGTGACTGCTTCTTTGTTTAAATGGTCATTTTAGAAATGGGGTTTCTGTTCTCAGTTGTCTCAAATGCAGACATTTTTGCAGCAAACTGATTCCTCATTTCCTAAGATTTTGTTGACTTAGGTTGAATTCCTGAAGGGAAAGCTGAAGATATTTCCCTTTCCTTGGGCATTAGAAAGACCTCCTGTGATGGAAGCAAAGCTTAATGAGAAGCACTGCTGAAAAGTAAACCAATGCTGCCATCTTTACTTAGGCAAGGTTTCTTTATAAGTCAAGAGTGGTTTTTGCTTGAGTAATTGCTGTAGGGCCAAAATGATTCATGCTGGTGCTCACCCAAGGCACTTCTGTCCTCACAAATCACTGCACTCCTCAGTTTTGTACGTTATTGCTCCTTCTCCTTTCCAGCAAGACTCTTGGTTACCTTTGTAGCAGTGGTTTCACTTTCTCAGAGATTGAGAAAGGCTCTGGGTCCTGAGTAGCACAGTGAAGCAGCAGAGTCCTCAGCTGAGGATGAACCAGTGGATGTGCTTCCAGAAATACCAATCTGCCCAGAATGGTCTCTGAGATGCAGAGGTAGCACCCAAATCAGGGCAGGCATTGAGACAAAATGCAGAAATAGTTGTCATGCCAGCAAGTAAGGACAGAGCATCAGCGTTCATCCAAACTCCTGGGTACCCCCCACACTCCAATGCTGCTGTTGGAGTGAAAAGCCAAAGAAAATTCTGCAAATATGGCTAGCCTGACTACTGCCATTGAAAGGGCTTCGATGGAAAAAGATGTTTGAAGGTGTTGTATGATGGGGCACCTATCTGCTGAAAGCACTTCCTTGGTATAAACAGCCTGGGATGAGGAGGGTGTATTTTCATCAGATTTCAGTGGGGAAGATAGAATTTAAACTGATCAGAAGGTTAAAGGACAATGGTCTCAAACAGGTGGATATATTCCATTGGAACTGTACATTTGAAAAGACAGTCTGAATATTTTAATAATATTACTGGAAATTACATGTTTCACTTGAATTCCAACCAGCCAGCAATATTTTTACCTTCCTCTGACAGGCAATCAGTGTGACAAGTGTCCTAGTGGGTTCTACAAAAACTCCAGCACCCCTGGGCTTGATTGTACACCATGTCCCTGCAATAACAACATTGATTTGACAGACCCAGAGTCCTGTAACAGGGTCACTGGGGAATGCACCAAGTGTTTACACAACACCCATGGAGCAAACTGCCAGTTCTGCAAACCAGGTTATTTTGGCTCAGCCCTCAATCAAAGCTGTCAAAGTAAGTAACAGCACTGCAATTCTGTTTTACTACCAATAAAATGTTTTGTAAAAAGCCGGCTATAGGGAAAGGCTAGACCTCGGAGGGGGGACAAAACTAAAGCAGATAAATAGAGCAAAATATAAGAATCACAAATATATTTCTCTATTTACTAAATATAAGTGTATCAGTGATACAAATAACATGGCATCGATTAAATTCTTTGTCATCCAAGTCTCACTAAATCTCATACTGAATATCACTCTGAGGAAATACTCATTTGTGAACTGAACAGTACTCTCTATTAGAAAAATAAATGTGCGTTCAGCTTATTCAGGAAGGAATCAAATGTAAATGAATCAGTGATAACTGTTTATCCATGTTGCTGGCTAATGCCAGCTAAGCTCAGTTATATCTCAGTCAACCAGATGATCCCTTGCTGAACTTCCTGCCTCACCAGTTGTTTTCATTAAGTGGCTAGAGTGAGGGTGTTCAGGCAATTTAGTAGATTCCACGAGGACACATCAGTCACTCAGCACTTTGAGCAGAAGAGTAGGAGTGTAAGGAAAAGCAAGGCACAAGCTTCTTCCCAATTTTTCTTTATGCTCATTTTCACAGATGTGCCTGATTGAGGATTTAATTTTTATGGCCAAGATAATTATAAGCATAGTCAAAAAACTGGTTTTCTGGGAATCTTTAGAATACAATCCAAGCCCTCATTCATTCTTGGAAGATGTCTGCTAGAAATTGTTAAGCAAGAACTTTTGGCTTCTCACAAGGAAGGCTTATTATCTTATTTGGCCTACAGGGGATTCCCATGCTGGATAATGCCTACTGTAAATCAACTTGTCCTTACCCAATATATTTAACATTGCATTCTAATAAGATTCAAAATTCACTAAGCCTTCATTTTTTGTGCCCGTATTAAAAGTGTTGAACATCCACAGTAAATTTTCTCAAAGCCATATGTAAGTTATTACAGAAAGAAAGGTAATGTGCATGAGATTAAACACATTCAAGGTTGCTAAAAGTAAATGTACAGTGTGGGCTTTATATCCAGCTCTGATGTCCATCAGGTGTCTGTATTACTGTCTGCTGTAGTAATTGTCCTTCTTTTTCCAGGCTGCATGTGCAATCTGGCAGGTGTCCACCCTGCCATGTGCCCAGGGGAGGGTGCAGCCTGCCTGTGTGACCCAGCCACAGGAGCTTGTCCTTGCCTGCCCAATGTGCTGGGTGTCATCTGTGACCAGTGTGCCCCTGGCCACTGGAACCTAGCTAGCAGAAAAGGATGTCAGACCTGTGACTGTGATCCAAAAAACTCCCAAAGCAACCAGTGTGACCAGGCAAGAAAATTGCTATATTTTCCAGGAGCCAGGGTGCTGGTGTTTTGACATGTCAAAGTGGGGACCCTCTTATAATTGATGATTTTTGTTGTCATATTCCCTGAAAACAAAATATTCTTTGGAAGTTTGTAGTTGGTACAATCACACTGTGAATCATTAAATCAAAAAATGTTGTTCTGATAATGTGGCTTTGCAGGCTGGTCAGCAATTTATCCTTGCATGTTGTGTCTTTGTCAGTGGATCTTAGTAATACTTTGTAAAAAGATGTCACAGGAAAAATACTGCCTGGTAAATGTGCATATGGGGAAGAGGGAAATCCAAGCTTGGACCCAAGAGTCTTAGGGGTATTTTTAAAGAGTTTATTTCATAAAGTAGCAGCTGTGACCATTACATTAATCGTGCCTCATATACCATACTGCTAGAGTACCTTTTCTCATTTTTAATTTCTGTGCACATTTTAGGGCTAGAATGTAAAAAAAAATTAAATAGCATTTCAGAATAGAGAAGTGAAATTGTGATTCCATGGAGTCAACAGCAATTTTGCCATTGACTTCAGAGCACCAGGAGTTTATCCTCAAATCTTGCTGATGTGTTTGCACATTTTGTTTTCAATATGCCCTCTGTTTTTTCGGGTTTATTCAGTAGATTTATTATTTTTTAATAAAAAAATTAGTTCTTGACCTCAAAGAACTACTAGCAGTTATCAAAGTTGTAATTCCCTGGAATTTAATTTAATAGCTGAATTACAAAATAAATTTTCTAGGGTAATGTGCATAATATACCCTCAAGATTTTCAGTTACAATTGATATATCATGTAGTTTAAAGTTGAAATGTTAAGACGAGTACTTAGGTCCAGCGAAAATAAAAAATAAGTCTGTTTTGCAAAGGGAAAGAATCCTCTCAGATCATAGTCAGAGGATGGGTTCTCAAACAGCATCAGTAAATTGGATCATACAGAATCTCTGACATTAGTCAAGTAAAGCCATTTCTCAGAGTGTATTTTGTTTTCAGGACCTTCAGGGGAAGATAGGAAAGTTGGGCCAATACTGTGTGAACCATAGTGTTCCAAGACTGTGGGCAAGCAGTGTTGCTGCAGTTCTTGTACAGCCCTATGGCTCTGCTGGAAGTTATTCAATCCTAACTGTCTTTACAGCTTACAGGCCAGTGTCCATGTAAGCCAGGTTATAGTGGAAGATGCTGTAATGAATGTGAAGAAAACTACTTTGGCAACCCCCAGATGCATTGCATTTGTAAGTATTATTAGGTGGGACAACTGAATTAGAAACTGCCTCAACATAAATGCTTACCTTTTATATTCACAGGGGAGACAGGACATACATGTAGAGAAACAGCTTTTCATGTCTTTGTGTGTATGATATGGACAAGTGATTATGGTATTTATCTATATTGTTATTTCAATGGTTAAGATGGAAGTCAGAGATGAAGAAGAGCCCCTACTGTGCAGTCCACCTTGCTTTAACTCCAACACTGGTTTGCTTTTATTATCTTGAAATGCGCCTTTTTCATGCATTAATCCCACAGAAAAGGAACAACTGGATGTAACCTGCTGTCCCTTTCTTGCAGCTTGTGAGTGTAACCTGGAGGGGACCCGGCAGCCCACGTGTGACAAAGCCACGGGCGTGTGTAATTGCCGTGCCGGTGTCACCGGCCGGCTCTGCGATCGCTGCGGCCGTGGCTTTGAGAAGGACTTTCCCTCCTGCCACCAGTGCCACCTTTGTTTTGATCAGTGGGACGCTGAAATTGCTGCTCTTGCTCAGACTGTGCAGGGGTTAATGAGGTTTGCAGCAAAGCTGGAAGATAGAGGAGGACGAATGCCCAGCTGTGACATGCGCTTCAAAGCCTTCAAAGATGCCATTTCTGAAACTGAACACATTTTGAGACATCCTGTCCTTTCACTGGAGGCCCTTTCAGGCATCAGGGATTTTAAGGACTACCTTCAGTAAGGGCTAGGTTGCTTCTGAAAAAAATTCATCAGCTGAGAAACTGTCTTCCCCCAGACTCCACCAGCCATCCCTACATACCAAATCCCAGTTCGGATCAGCACACAGACGCTGGTCTACTAAGCCACAAAATAATCCTTAATATATGCCTAACCCATACAGACATACTTAAATGGTGGAATTTCCCCGTTCATACTAAGGGTTTTCTAAATGAGCCATATGATTAAATGTTTCTGTGTGTTTATAAATGTATCTCTTTCCCTCTAAAATACTGTGTAACTCAGTTCTAGTGTAAGAGCAATCTGGTCTGACTTCAGTCTGTCTTTTCCCCTTCAGACAAAAAGTTGCACAGATGGATCTCCTTCACAGTTCATCCTTTGAATTTCCTGACCTTAACAAGAACATAGAAGATATTGGAGAAGAAGCTGACCTAGTGTTTGAACTTCTTCAACAGAAAATACATCTGCATCAAAGTTTTCAGTACTTAAACTTCAAAGGTAAGTCAGCAATGAATTAAAATAGGTGGACATTTTCTCTGAAATTTTGGAATGTTTTCTCATCATTAAACCATACAACATTTCAAAGATCCCTGGATTTTATCTTCCTATGGTAGCACAACAATGTTGACACTGACAACATTTTATACTGACTTTCCAAATTCTCTTTTAGCTTAAAATGCTGTGATTTTTAGCATCCCAAATTTCAGATGCATTTGCCAGGGTCATATCAGTCAGAAGTCTCATGAATGCTTACATCAGGACATAAAAGAAACCCAGTCTCACAGTACAGACTTACATGCAATAGAACAGCAAAGTATCCCCCCTCCTACACATTTGACTCCTCTTGCTCATAGGAATACTTAAAGAAGCTTGTACAGGAATGGTTTGTTTAATTAAAGAATAGTGTCATAGTGCAGCTTCTTAGTGTTCCCATGGGAAAATCCTTGACTTTATGTGGGACAGAAGTAGCTCTCCATCGTCAAAAAATGTGAAAGCAGAGCTCCTTGGTATTTTTGAAAGAATTACACCCTCTCTACTTCAGCTAAGTATAGTCTCCATCAGCAGCTAATAGCTCTAATGATGGTGTCCCACACTGGTTACTGGAGAAAAATGGGGATGTATCAGGCAGGGATCTTGAACAGATGCTAGACCACCCACAGTGGCAGGAGATGGTCAGCAGAATCCTCTCCAAAGAGATGGCTGCCAAGATATGAACCCCCAGAAGATAGGGTGCTTACCACAGAAGGCACAAGCTACAAGCAATGCACTCCCACTTACTGTTGCTCTATGTAGAAGAACTTGGCCCAGGCAAGTTTTTTTGTTTGTTTGTTTTTGTTTTGGAATCTTTTTTTAAGAAAATATAGGAAAGAAAAAGAAAAAAAGAAGGAAAAGTCAACAAAATGCAAAGTGGAGGGAATGGAAGAAGAGAAAAGAGGGATTAACCAAAGTTTAGGGCTCCTGTGCCCTGCTGTACTTAGCAGCCCCCTGGGGCAGCTCCTGAGCTCAGGTTCCTCTACAAGCAGCCAGCACAGCTCTCCCAGGCTCCACTTCTCAATTCAGCTGAGCCTTGCACAGTCTGAGAAAGGCAGAAAGGCAAAGAAACAATAAATCCCAGGGAGGTCAGTGGACGCAGAGCTGAAGCATCCGTGGTGCTCTCTGGTCACATTCCAAACCCACTTCATCCTTTGGCCTCTGGAGACAGATAAACAGCCCTATAAAAAGCACATGGTAGTGTGGGGAGGGGAAGACCTTGAATTTAAGATGAATTTCCTATCAAGGCCGCAAATATTCATTGGTTCTGCTACCAAGCATATAATAGCACAAAAATAACATTTCCCTCAAGATAACCAGCTTTTCTGATACCCAGGAGAGAGACTGGTTCCTCACTCCATCTTCCTTTCTGATGAGCAGCATATCCTATATATGGCTCTGTCTGCTTTTTCCTCTCCTTTTTGCTGGGGCAGAGCAGGATATGGCCACATACACCATCCGAAGCACATCTGGCACTTGTGCCCTAGACACACGGAGAATGAGCTTCTGCCTGTGTCTCTGCAGAGGATCAGGAGTCAGAGTCTTCCTCACAGGCATATATTCAGCTAGATGACCTGGGAACATCAGTATCTAATGATAAATCAAAACCATTGGAAAAGCCAAGACACAAGTGTCCTTAAAATAATGTTTGCAGTCTATGAGATGTCATTAAATTATGGCTCTCCAGCATTACCCCCTGGTTTTGCAGCCACTGAGGTACAGTAATGCAGTGTGAGAAGCTTCCTAGGCTGTAAATCAAGCCTGGGCTAAGACACTGTTTAATGTAAAGGAACTTGAAATCTCTACAGCTCCATCAAAAACCAAACGTGGAAAATGCATTTAGGCCATTTAATGGAGAGCTGAACCACTGTGAAATATTCCTGCAATGGAATTGTTGCATGGAAAAAAGTCTCTGTCTTATACGAGGAGTTACAGCAGTCTCTTGACAGGTATTTTGTATTAAGAGCTAACTTTAAACTGCATATTGTTTCCAAGAATTACAAGATAAATAAATAGCCCTGGTTCCACATGATGACTAAACATTGTTCAGCTTCAATCAAAGCCAAGGGCTTTAGAGCCTGAATCAAAGCACACAGGACTAGGGCATCTTGTCTTAGACTTCAACTAGTACCTGAGTCAGTTACCAGCACAAAGAGAGATGTTATTCAGAGAACTCTAATGCTTTTTCACTGCTGACACATCAATTCTGGCTCTGGACATATTTCTGCCTAGGAATGTGGGGACAAATCTGGGCTCTCTGGAGATCTGGGAAACCTCAACAGCAGCAGGAACAGCTTTAAATTATGTGTGTTGCAAGGGAGCTGAATCTTTTTCTCAGGCTATTAATCTGCAAAAAATGTAATATTCTCCAACACTTTTAAGCCTACTTAAGGCAAAGCTTTCACTAAACAAATAGGAGTCTTGCTGGAAAGTATTTTTTGCCTGGCCTATGCACTTATCATGGAAGTGTTTTTTTTTTAATGCATCAGTGTTGGGGGTTGGTCCTGAAACTGGATTTTCCAAAGACAAAAAGCCCTCATATTTTAATGTAAATTTTGGTCTCAGTCTGGCAGACCACTTAACTCTTGGGTGCTGTGCTGAACAGAAAGGACAGATGCTTTCCTGACTCACAATCAGGGAGCTGATCATTCATGACAACTGGCAGAAGCAGTTTTCCTGCCTAAAACATAGTGAATGTCAGGAGCTTTTATCCAAGCAACAATGGCAGTAAGGCATGAGCTACTGATGAATGCAGATCAGTAGCAGTTAGTGTCAATAATGGGATCTCCTTCATACTTTTGTCTATTCTGTTGCCTTCTCAAAAATCTTGGCATCCTATGGATGACATGAGATCCACCATATTTTCATCTAGTTTAGCAGGTTTTATGAGCATTGATAACTATTCCTATTTGGCAACTGGATAACTAAAGGATTAAAAAGCTTGGCTGAGGAAATGACAGTTCCTGTCCTTCTCTGCTGTCCCAAATCAAACACCAGGGAATCACCTGTCACTCAGCAATTGTCCAGAATTCAAATAAATGCACAGACTGAATGCAACCAAATGCAGTTGGTACTAAACCCTATTTCTGTTGGTACAGAGGCCATCGGCAACATTAGGAAACACTCTGAAGTATCATTGCTGGCAGAACAGAAGACCAGGGGGACAATCCCTATTGTAAGACACTCAGAGTATACCAGGAACGACACTCTCAATATGTTGGACCATCAGGTCTTAAATGCAAGCAATGTGCTACAACAACTCAGAATGATCAAAAGCCCTGACATCCAAAACTTGAATGAAAAGGTAGGCACTGTGGATTTTGAATGAAAGCTAAAAAAAAAAAAAATCCCAAACCCCAAAAAACTCTCCTTTTTTTTTTTTGTGTTGTAGCAGGTTTTCATTTTAAGGGTGCTTACATGCATTATTAAGTCTGGAAAATGGCACTTTCTTGCCACAGCCATGCAATCACATCGAAAACAGCTGTACTTCTCAGCTGTAGTTATTTCCAACCTGGAAGCCATTGTTCCCAGCACAAGGAACTGTTTAAGAACTCCCTAGTCTCAAGAGGACATCAGAGTAATTTCAAAGAATAACACAAACCTCCTCAATGAGCAAGTTAAACTAAGCAGTGACTTTGTCCTGGAGTGGAAGGAGAGTGAGTGCTCACACATCCTGAGTGTAACCTCTGGGAAAGAAGGGGTTCTGTTCTTCTTCAGGGCAGCAGTAAATACCTGATAGTACCAATTCATAATAAATCTGGACGAGACCATCCCCCTAAGCCTTTAGGTCCCACACCTGTATCAAAATACATGGAGGACTAGACATGACACCTTGTTGTGTTAGAGGCTCCTTGGATCCTTTAGAAGAAGCCATTGACCCATGGGATGGATAAAGTTAGGGAACCATTTCAGCCCTTCTGCTATAGAAGAGTGAAGCAAGGGTCTTAGTGCAAACATGGAGCCTAACAAATGGCTCCTGCAAGGATGCTCAGAGCCATGGGCTGCCATTGCATCCTTCAAATCAGGGGAGAGGGACCTGTAACTGGCAGTGACACCTATCTTTACGAAGACCAGAAGCTGTGTCCCACCCATCCTATATTCCATGTTCATATGATGTCAAACATCTTCCTTCCTTCAGGAATGTATCTCAGGCCCCAGAGGAGTCCTGACATAAGCATCTTCCTTATTGCAGATCTGTGGTGTTCCAGGAGACCAGCCATGTGCCACAGCAGCCTGTGGGGGAGCTTTGTGCCAAGACAGTCATGGACTAAGGCAGTGTGGTGGCCCAGACTGCACTGGAGCTCTTCCTCTCTCCTCTGAGGCCTTCAGGAAAGCTGAGGAGACTGCTGTGCTGCTAAATAACTTGACTACTCAGCTACAGGAACCTGAGAATCAGGTGCTGTATATCAAACCTACATTTGTCCAGTGGAATGGATGGAGGATGAGATTTGGGAGGTCACAAATCTACAAAAACTCACCTGCTCTTTGGACAAAGAGCGGTGACGTAGTGATGGGCTCTGTCCCAGCATCATAGACCTATCATGATTCAGTACCAGCTGCCAGCCCCACCAAGAGATTGGCTTTATCTAGATCTTCTTCCTCACAGCTGCTAAGAATTCAGAAGTCAGAGTGCCCAGTGTCTGAGTTGGTGGTTTTAGGCTTTAATTGTCTATATTTTTACTGGGAAAGATTCTAATGGCACCATTTGTCAGTAGCCTGATGTGCTTATTGCAATGGGATTACTGCTGTGCATGGCGTTAAACTCTATTTATATAACTTCATACTACTCATGTTTGCCAATAAATTACTTTTGAAAATAATTTCAAGATGAAGCTTTTCTGCCCCCAGTAGTGTTTAGGAGGGCATCAATTAGTCAGCTGTACTGCACAGTAGCAGTGAGAAATAATTTAAGCAAAGTGTGGCCAATGCAACATATGCCAAGGAAACAAAACAGACAAATCCCAAAGCACCAATAAGGAGTTTGTTCTTATTAATAGTCAGAGATGATGCCTGTTAGTTATCGGCAAAGAACATTTTCCAGCAGAAATTACATTCTGCTGTGGCTTTGTCCTGTCCCTGCAGGATGCCTGGGCATCCATTTCCTTTTTTTAAAATGCTCTCCACACTGCATCCCAGCCAGCGGGTTTGGAAGTGAGCAAAGGGGACACCGCCCTGGGGCCCCAGGACACGGAGAGGCGGCAGCCAAAGGCATCTGCAGAGCCAGGCAGCGCCAGCCAGGCTGCCGGGACATGGCCTTGGAGCACACAAGCCTCAGGCACCTCCGTGACAACGAGTGAACTATTTTGAGACATTCCAGAAATAAAAACATCAGCATTTTTCTCGTTGCATGGGGAAAGATGGAATCTCTCTCCCCTCTGCAGACCACAGATGTACCTGGGCCATTCTTGAAAGCAAAGCCCCGACCAAAGTAAAATACTGTTGGAATTTGGTAATTAATCTAAAGTTCTCATTTAAATTATTAATAATACCGATTTAGTGGTTAAATTTATCTTTAAAGACAAGCCTTGAACTCTACCTTCCTTGTGTCCTCTTTAAGTGTTTTTTAACAGCAAGTCCAATATGACATGACAAATGAAATGACGTTTTCTGTAATCAGATTTGAATCTGGTAAGATCTGCTTAGGTCTGAATCTGATCACTTACAAGATACAGTACTGCAATAACTGCCGGTACTCTTTTTTAGAAACAGAAGGGAGCTGTGGTCTAGCAGTGGCTGCAGAGAGAAAGAAAAATACCTGATTTAGGCTTTTTCTGAGGCCAGATGAAGACCAAGATGTAGCAGCTTATGGAGTTCCCCAAAGGGGTCTTTACTACTTTTCAAAGCCACATCAAGTGATTCCAGCTGAGGCTTAGATCAACATTACCTTTGTGTCAGAGCCCAACTTGCAAAACAATGACAGATAACCTGCAGAAAATGGCACTGCTGTTTCTAATAATGTTTCCAGGTTGAAGGCATTAGAAAAATGGCAGAAGACAGCAAACTGAAAGGCTCACGATTTAATGGGCAACTGGAGATGGCTATGAATAAGATGGAAGTTGATGGAGAGATCGCTAAGGAGTTCATCCAAAAAGTGAAAGACTTCTTGTTAGGTAAATATACAGTGTTCTTTTTGACTAATTTTTCATAAATATATTCCAATATAATACAACATAATAGACAGTCAGAAGATGATCTAGCTCCTGAGCTGTGCAAACTTTTTAAATCCCTTTTTTTCTAGTGCTTCTTTAATCTCTTTTTTTCTACTGCTTCTTTCTCCCAGGTGACAGTACTTTGTATCAGTTTTGCATTATATCTGTTACATTCTGATTATCATCTTTTATTACTGTGTTTAATTTGAAGTATCTCCCTCCATTGCTGGTTTATCTGAGTAAGGACTACTAAGATAATTTCATAAAATATAATGGCTAGGCATGTCCAATGCATCCTCAAATTGTTATTCCACCCCCTTCTTCCAGGCCCCATAAATAGAGGCTCTCAGTAGGGAGCGTGGGAATTAGGACTCATCCCACTCCATCGTCTCCATAAAGCTGTAACTCAAGGAATCAAACAATTCTGGTAGAACTTCACAGCTCTCATAAAAACAAAACCAAACAAACAAACCAAACCAAACCAAAACAACCGTATATACTCTAAAAATTTTCCTCGCTTGGGATTGCAGGAAAATGCTGTAGGAAGCATCCTACATTTTTTTACCAGATGCACATCAAAGGTTTCAAATGTAGCAGGATTTTCTTTAATCTCCAACGTAGCTGATCTCATAAATTTCTATGGATTGCAGGCTTTTGGCATTCATACCTCTACATCCAAATGGGAGCAAGGGCAGAGAACAGAGGATTTCTTTTGTTTGGAAAAATTTACATTATTTTATTGAATTGAAAGATTTAGGTCTATTTAATTCCTTATGAGTCTCAGATTTTTATTGATAGCCATTGAAAATTCCATCTTTCACTCTTATGTCTCCTAGTAGACATACAGCATTTATTAACAATTATAAAATATTTTTTTCGAATCTTTGTTTTGTTAATTGAAGTTTAAGAGCTGAAACAGCTGGGAAGCATACAGTTACATTAAATCTGCTGTACTTGACATTGATGTGAGTGGTGATTTTGGATGAATATATTTCTACAGGAAATAGCTCTCAGGCATGTACTACTGTTTGCACACTAAATGTCTTCTATTTAGTTCTTGCTAACTTACTCTGGAGATTAACACAACCATTTAATATATCTCAACTGCTTTATCACACAAGTTCTTGTCTATAAATGGAAGTGAGCAGAAAACAAAACCAATGATGTGACTTCTCTAGGTATTAACCACTCTGTGTGTGCCTCTGCCTCTTAGCAAAGAGCTAGGACAAGCTCATTTGTAATGGGAATTGTCAAAATATGTTTTTTTTCTATTGTAACTTCCCGTTCTATGCAAATCTGACCCAGGTTCCCTCTGCAGCTTAGCCTTTCTCATTAACCAGCAAAGGAACCACTTTCTCAATATTGTGGCAACTCCAGGGAAGGGATTACAGCCACTGGCCAGCTTGGAAATCTCCATTCACACCCCAGCCTCGCCAGCACCTCTTTGATCTGTGGGCCAAGGAAGAAATGGGCTCTGACACATCTAGCTGTGCTGGGCACCGGTTTAAAACCCTCCATGGGCTCTGGCCTACATCAGAATTTTAATAACTCAGTTCAAAGTGGGTTCAAATCCTCATTTCAGACAGTTTTGACAACACTAACAGCAGTACCTGGAAGCATAATATTAAATTACAAAATGTTGGAGGTAATTCTCTTACCCCCTTGCTGTGCCTGTCAGCTTTATTTTCCCACATAACTCAAAGGGTAGGCAGCCATAATGACCATTTACTGGGAAGAAGGAGCTGCTTCAGGATACTCTCAGCTCCATTTCTGTTGCAGATGAGAGTGCACCTCCAGAAGACATTGAGAAGGTGGCAAATTATGTTCTGCAAATAAACCTTCCCCTGACTCCACAAGAGTTCACAGGCATGCTTGGCAAACTCCAAAACATTATGAACCACTGTGAGAAGTACAAACTGGATAATAAAAGGAACATGAAAAGGGAGGATGCACAGACACTGCTGGTGGAGGCACAAGAAGCTGAGTAAGTAGAGTTTTCTCCTGCTGGTGTGCAAGCTCCAGCTGGGGTGGCACTGTGCACAGTAGGACTGCTCCATACCTCTGGCAGTATCCCAGTAACACTGGAAGGAGAGTTCAGGTGGAGATTTCACCTTGCCTTTTCCACAAGGCCTCTCCAGCAGGAAGGAGCCAGCGTGCTGAAAGGAAGCAGATCCTGACAGCTCTTGGCTCCTCTGCCTGCTGAGTCAGAGAGGCCAAAGCAGCTACCTAATTCCACCTTGGACCAGGTGGAACATTACATCTGGCTCACTGGGTGACTTGAATAAAGGTGAGAAAGACCCAACAAGAAAAAAAAACATGTTCCAACTTGAATCTTCCCTACTAGCAGTGCACCAGCAGGCAGCCAGCAGTATCCAACCTCGCCCTGAGTACAGCAACTCAGGTGCTCCCCCACAAAGTCCTTTTCTGAGGTTTTGCTTTACCAATTGACCACAATTTTAACAGTTGTTGGACTGGAGAAAACATTCCTGCATGTCAGCATGGGTGCATTTGAAACACATTCTTGCTTTGCTCACCACACCATGATACTACACACACTTCCTTTTTTCCATTTTAGCAAAGCAGCTAAAGCTCTTCTGCCAGTGGATGAAATTAATAATAAACTAAAAAATGTTGTGAAGTCCCAAGGGCACTCCAAGAACATCATCGTAAAGCTAAACAAAGAGATACGAGGCATCAGAACACAAATCTCTCAGGTATCTTACTGCAAATATTTTAATTTATTATTTGCTATATTTATTAGAAAGAGATACTTAATTCTGAAGTTTCCTTAACATAAACTTAAATAAATAAGACCAGAATGTGGCACAGATATGACACCAATTACATACTGCTTCAGGGTCTCCTAATCCACTGACAGTCCCTCATTACCACACTCTGCAAGCTGGATGGATGTCATGTAAGAAATCACAGACCTCAATTGCTCTGTTTTAGGCTGAGAACCAAGTGAACAAGACAAATGATAAACTAAATGACTTGTCAGCCAAACAGACTGAGATGGAAGATGAAAGTGCCACATGGCAGGCAATAATGCTGATGAACAAGAACCAAGCTACAAAGGCAAGAGCAGAAGCAGAAGCAGCTCACAAGCAAGCCCAGAATGTGGAGAATGTAAGTCCTTCTGTCACATGTAGGGAAAAAAAAAAACAACTCTTCCATGTTTAATGGAATTTTTGCTTCAGAAGCATTGCCCTGCTGTCATCAAAACATAGTATTTTCCTTATACCATGCAATGTAAAATGTCACAGATTAAGAAGAATATGTGTTTTATTTTAAGGTTTCTGGCATACACTTTGTTAGCTTGAATGAAAGAAAGCATACGCATTTCTCTGGCTACTTCATGACATTTTTTCTTGCACTGTGTATAAGACTTGTCGTCACCATGGGCACCAATAAACACAACAGAACAAATCACAAAACCAGATATGAAAATATATGAGTGATGGAAGCAGCCTGACAATTCATCCTGTGCTGTTCTCCTTCAGAGAAAATTGGTGTGGGAGTTACTTGAAGTTTTTGGTTGGCTCAGTCCTTTCCAGTAGTTCAGTTTTTGAAAATGCAGCTAGAAATTACCTAAAATGACAAGAACCAAGTACCCACAGCACAAGCTTGGAACATGGCCATACTTCCAAGCTACAAGAGTGGTAGGCAAAATCTAAACTTCAGTCTCAACAGCAACCTAAATCAGCAGGGAACAGATTAGCCAGTAAATATTACTGCAATTGGAAATGTAAAAACCCCAATGTTGCTACAGATAAAATTCATTATATTTGAGTTAAGCTTTATGGCAAAGTGAAATTTACAGAAAAGCCCTACAACAGAAGCAAAACCAGCATAAACTTGAAATACCTTAAATAATATTTTCTTTATATTCTCGCCCTTCCCTCTCCTTTAGATTACTCCACTGGCAGTTTGTTTTAATTGATTTCTATTGCATTTTGCAGAGCATTTTTCAATGTCTACAAATTAAGGATATATTTTTTAATATTTAAGAGAATATGAAATCTAAACTTTGGCCCAAAAAGGATGCTTCAAAAAGTATTAAATCTTCTTTCTGTACACCAGATTAATTATTTATGAGATGCTCTTAAACTAAGTGATGGCATTTTGTTACAGGAATTTACTGATGTTAAAAGAAAGTACACTGTTCTTCAAGAAAAGCTAAAAACCCAGAGAACTCCAAAAGAAACACTAGACAAAGTGAAGCGGTTGAAAGAAGAAGCAGAAAAACTGGCTGAAGAGACTGAAAAGAAGATTAAAAGAATAACAGGTGATGTTCTCACTTCCACAGTGAGTGGTAAGCACTGTGATAGTCATGAATTCAAGGTGGAAGTCCTTGCCCACAGACACTAACACACTAAATTCACCCAAAATTAGGTTTAAAACAGTTTACCTGGTGAAAATCCCTGCCTGAAGCTACTAATTTTTAAAGCAGTTGAATTTATTTGACGCATGCACTTTTTCTGACTTAAACAGATTGCTATAAGCGAAGGTTAAGAGCTGTCCACACAGAGACTTGCAGTGATTTTCTTCAGTTTAAAAACAGTAAAGTGCAAAAACTGTATAAAACCTGGCTGCAGATTTAGCTGGAGGCCCTGATTTATGCATTTGCTTTGAGTGCTTGGACATTCAGTCCTTCCTCTATGCTCTGTCTTTCCCCACGTCAGGCGAGGGCTTGTGAGATAGAGCTGTAGGGCAGCTGTTTTCCATCAGTTCATACTTGTTCCCCTTCTGACATTATCTCTGAGCAATGGCAGGACACAGCAGGTACCATTACCAGCTTGTGGAGACTGAAGGTGACGTGCCCTGAGTGTGTGGGGCCATGTCAGGCAGAGGGGCCATGGGAAGTGGACACCGTAGCTGCTGTGGCTGTACTGGCACTGCTGCTCACACAGGCTTAGAGGGTCACCAAAAAGGAAGAGCACATCTCATGTCCTTGCACAGAGACAACCCAATTCTCCTTGTAGTGAAGGTCTGGGCATTCCCACTAGGAACCCTTAGGCCTAGGATCCTGCCAAGCTCAGTATCAGAAAGTATCATGTAACATCAGCAAAACTGAAGCAGAAACTCTGTCCCAGAAGAAAACTCTTCAGGACAGGATCCAAATAAATATTTTGAGCAAATACCTAGGGGAAAGGCGTTAAGATCGTCCCAGTCACTCCAAATGCCCAGATGATAAGGATATTAGAAACAGTGAATCTTGTGGATTTAACTATTTACCAACATGTTTATGTTGGTGTAGCTTCATAGGAACCTTCAGAATACAGTTAGACAAGGGAGGGAGACACCCGTCACACCCAAATTGCCTAGGCTTTACACACTTCAGTGGACACACTGTTCCTCTGAGTGTTTCCATTTAAACCAAGTCCTTTAAGAGCTCCATGTCCTGCCCCATCCTAGCTGATGGACAAAAGCACACACTGAGAAATTAATTTCTTCAAGGCTGTCATGCTCCTCCTGCTATCCAGAAGCCAGACTTTGCCCTCCAGTTGCACATAACATTCCCCATTCAAAATGGGCGTATTGAGTCTAAAACTTCTGGGAAAAGAAATGCAACTAAACCCTGGATTTTACTTACGAAACAAATTGTGAGCAACATTGCATGTCTCTGCTCTTCCAGATTTGGAGAAGAAGCTTCAGGAACTGAACCAAACCAAACAAGATAAGGCAGAGCAACTGAGACAACTAGAGGAACAAGTGATAGCCATTAAAAATGAAATCATGGAGCAGGAAAGCAAGTATGCAACATGCAAGAGTTAGGGTCTGAACAGACCATCAGGTAAAATAAAGCTGTAATCACCATGATTACCATGTTCTGAGCATCCTGGCACAGGCCATTGTCATCTGGAAATACATCTGAAGTAGCCTAGTGAATAATGTAATTTAATATTTTTTTTTAATTTACTTTTTCTTCTTTTGTCCAGTTGAGTTCATATGGAAATAGGAAATACCTTGTAATAAATCATCTGCTTTAATAATCAGGTGTAGTCTTTGAGGGAGCTCTACAATATGCTCCTGTGCACAGTCTAGGGCTTCTTGTAGTGGGGGGGAGCTGGAAATGCAGAAGGAGGACTGCTCAGAGAGCTGCTGGTAGCTGTCTCAAAGACGGACTCTCAACACCCTTTGTCTTCTGCCAAACCCTAAAAAACGTGGTTGTGCCCTGACCCGGCACAGAGCTGCCTAGACCCGACTGGGGCGATGCAGATGGAACTCTGCGGGCTCCCGCAGCATTCCCAGGCACTGCCACTGCTCCAGCCGCATCTGTTCACTGAGGCAGAGCAGGGTTCCCTCCCCAGGAGCCCCTGGCGGTGCGAGGGTCCTGCTGTGCTCGCTGGAAATGCTCCATGCAGCTCCGGGCCATTAGCCCTGGGGCACAGAGCCGATTCCCCAGTGCCCGCTGGATGGCAGTGCTCAGATGCTTAACGCCGAAAGTAATCTTAAAATCTTTTCTCTGTCGGTGGCGCTCCTGCAATGCCTGTTTTTCTTATGCTTATAAGGGGTTTCACGCATTTTTCATTAATGTCACCAACAACTAAAGAACAACTCTAGCTCTTAAGTTTAAGCAGTAAGTCTGAAGGGCCAGAAATGCTGAAAACCAGTTTCTCCAGCTCTTCTTCCACAACGCAGTACTTCACAGAAATCAGGGCTCACTCAGCAATTTCTTTTAGCCTTCAAGAACGTACGAATTGCCCTAAATTTTATGCTGTAATTTCTTTTTATATATATATAAATATAGCAGGAATCTGTGGTTAAGCACATGTTATAGACGTGCCAGAGTTTTTAAAAAGACTGAAGTGAGCTATACCTCAGTTTCCAAATCCCACCCTTGGTACACATACTCCTGCAGGACGCAGAGCAGAGTAATGATGGGTTTTCCTCAGTCAAAACCATCCGTGTCATTCCTGGCTGGACTGTCCCATAGCGAGGGACTTCATTCAGCACGGTGCTGCTCCGGAGCTCGGATGCAGCCCAGACCGCGTCTGGAAAAGGAGGAATACTCTGCGGGAACACAGGGCTCTTAACATTCACCCTCTGCCAGCAGCACTCGTGAAGCAATCCTTATCGATGGAACGGAGATAAACACTGCAGAGTTATCAGCTCTGGTGTTTACAAGAGCTAAAGTATGCGCTGGGGGCTTGGGTGGGAACTGCTGGAGGATGGGATTTCAGAGATACTCCTCTAACTCAAACCAGCTGTGCTCCAGGGCAATGTGCAACAGGCATTACACTGCTACACATTCTATTGTGAAAATAATGGAATCAAATTATAATTTTGATATAATCTAACAAAACCACCCGAACCACCTTAGTGCACGGAATTTGTGGGTTAGCATTTTCTGAATTTTAGCAATTTCAAAAAAATCATCTGCGAGGTGTGAGGCCTCTTTCTAAGTTACTAGGCTGCAATCAGATGATTGTATTTAGACTGGCTTTGACATAATGAAAACAAACATCTCTGTTTTACTCAGAGCACACACCAAGCTGCTCACATGCAGGTCTCCAGGTAATGGAGGCTTTTCTGCAGGTTTCAGTGCTTCTCTGCTGGACTGCACCTGGAAGATATTTCTTCTTAGACAGAAATTCCCAACTGCATATAAACCAAAATTATTTCATTCATTGCTTTAAAAAACTGAATTCTGAAAATCTGAAGCGAAAAGTTGAAAGAGAACTTTCTCCTAAAATCCACTGTTGACTATGAGAATTGCTGTACAGCTTTCCACAAGCTGCATGGATGAGAAATCTGTAAACACAAGGCAGTTAAACAGGCTTGGAGAGGATATGTATCCATGGGGGGAAAACAGAAATCGCTGGAAGGAAAGCGGAAGCAGGAACAAGAAAATCAGCACAGAGTCTAACCTCCCCTGCCTGCCTCCAAGCATGCTCAGACACACAAAGGAGGCTGATCCAATGGGACCAGTGGCCACAGAACTCCAAATCCACACTGTGACAGCTTCTGAGGTTTAAAACTCTGCAGCATTTCCCATTGGAAGTGACGCAAAAACTTTCAAAGTTTAACTTTTTTCAAAGTTAATTTGTGGAGAAAATGCTCCAGATAAAAAGTGCTGATTTGTAGTTCCCCTTGGACTCTTCCTTATGGGCAGAAATGGTTTCAGAAAACTGTTTATTGAAAAAGAATTGAAATAAGTTTCTTGCTGTAGAGCATTTTGACTTCAATGACATTAATCAAAATGCAAACACAACCGAAATGACATACAATCAAAGATATATTTAATAAAAATCATATAATCAGCTCTCTTTAAGAAAATGGGTGATCAAGTGGGTGCCACTGGGGTCAAATTATGAAATTTTGTTTTTTGAGAAGACTTCCAGCCATGCACAAACACAGATACTCCAGGGATTTAAAGGTGGTTCACCAACCACAAGGATAGGGCATGACACAAAACGGAATTTTTATCATTTGAAGAATCAAATTTAAATACTCCCACTCACTATTTGTCATGAGCACTGCAGAGAGGGAGGGACACAACTTCCCTGTTCCTAATTACTCACACATTAAATGTGGTGGTTTTGGTTATGTCTGAAAGAATACCAGGGGTATTACGGGTGATGGTGGCCACCCCAGTCTGTGGCTGAAGCTCCAGCTCAATCTCTGATGTTGCACGGCAGGGTCACCCCCAGGCTGGAACAAAGCACGTTTTTATGCTCTCTGTGGCAAGGCACAAAGGAGCCTGTAGGAGAGGATAGGACTTCTACAGGGCTATGAAACATAAAAAAAAATAAAAAAGAGAAAACTTCAATCCAAGTTGAAAAAATACAGGACAGAATAAAGTCCAGTGGCAATTAAACAGTTGTATATGGGGTGATGCCACTGCCCATCTGCCATGGAGCAGAGGAGGCTCTAAGGGCAGCAAAGTAAAACATTTTCTGTTAGTAGGGGGACAAAAATATATGTTATACCAAAGCTTAAAAAGTATAACAGGGTTATGAAACTGAATTTCTTTTGCGAATTTAGTAGAGCACATGCAGAAGAAGTTTAGAGTATTAAAATTATTGTCCTGTCAATTTAGAATGATTTCATTTCATGGATATCTTTAATGAAACAGCTCCACAAGCTCTTTATTCCAGAGTCCTGGGTTATGTTTCAAACCTGGTGTTTAACCTTTAGGGCAAATCATTTGGTATCTCTCTGTTTCTGCTTATCCATCTGTAAAATGAGAATGAACATATTTACCTACCTCGGCAGGGTTTGCTGGGCCAGACATACCATAGTGTGTTTCCATTCTGGCACAGCAAATAGTGAGGGCAAAATGTTCCTGAAGGGGCACTGGTACCTGGTAAAGGTTTATACAAATACACGTGTTACACGTGCACAAGCAAAACCTGGGTATATAAACCCAGGCATTTGTCCTAGCCACGTCCATCCTTCATACAGACTCCTAAGCATTTGTTTACCAGTAAACCTTTTTCCTGGGTGCTGAGGGGACTGCCACCAGCCAATGAAGCCCCCATGTTTCCCAGCAGAGGCCAGGGAACTGATGTGGAAGGATGGGGTGCAGGAGCAGCTCTAGCACAGCCATTCATTCTTCGCAGCTGCTCCAGTGCCCCTGGGAAGGCAACAGCGCCATGTGCTCCCAGCGAATGTGACACAGCCTGGCTGGTCAAGGCTTGTTGGACCTCTCTGCCTGTGCCAGGGCCACACCTGGCCATGTGTGGCAGCATGGCCACATCCCCAGGAATAGCACTCCTGAGCCACGTGTGCTGGCACCACTGCACTCGGCAGAGTGGGGCTACTGAGCCTTGTGTGTGACCGTTGCCAACCCCCTGGTTCTTTGCTGGGTATTGGGCCTTATCACACAAGTATGAACCACCATCCATCCATCCATCCATCCATCCATCCATCCATCCATCCATCCATCCTCTCCTTGCAGGGGCCCGGCTCCATCCACACTACCGGCAGAAGGTAGGATTAGGTCAATAACCGCATTCCTTCATTGTTTCTCCACCGACAGGGGCAGGGAGGGGGGGTATCCAATCGGTGACTCCCCTCACCTGTCCGCCACCCCCTTCCGATTGTCACACCCTGCCCAGAGCCCGCTCCCAACACTGGGGAACAGCGGGAAGAGCACAACCTGCGGCAGGCTGAAGTACCCGCTGCCTCTCTTGGGGCTCCCTGGCTATATCGGGACAAGAACTCTTCAGCCCGCTCTCCCCTTGCCTACCACCCCGACTGAGCTGCCCTTCCTCGACGGCTGTGCTCCCCCGCCCCCGGGGCGAGGGGCCGGGCGGGAGGGGCTCAGCCCAGCCCCGCGGATGCGGAGGGGCGGAGGAGGAGGAAGGCCGGGGGGCACCCGGCGGCGCGGGGCCACGGTCGGGAACGGCAGCGCCTGCGTGGAGCAGCGGGAGCAGCGGCTTTCGGCGGCGCGAGGAGGGGCAGCCGCGTCCCGTGCCGTGCCGTGCCGTCCCGTGCCGTGCCATACCATCTCATCCCATCCTGTCCAGTCCCGTCCCGCCGCTCGCCATGGGCCGTCTCCCGCTGTACCTCTGCTGCTGCCTCGGTAACTCCCGCTCCGCTCCGGCCGCCGTCGGGGGGGGCTGGACGCGGCTCTGCAGCGCCCGCCCGGGCGGCTCGGGGCGCCCAGCCCGGCCGCGCTCCTGCTCCCCTCGCTCACCCTCTGTCCCCCTCTCTCCCTCCGCGGCCGCGCAGCGCTGTGGCCCGCGGCAGCACAGGAGCCCGAGTACAGCTATGGCTGCGCCGAGGGCAGCTGCTACCCCGCCACCGGCGACCTGCTCATCGGCCGCGCCGCTCGCCTCTCCGCCTCCTCCACCTGCGGCCTCCGCCAGCCCGAGCCCTACTGCATCGTCAGCCACCTCCAGGTGAGCGCCGGGAGCGGGCGGGCATCGCGGGGTGCACCGGGGCTGCGCGGAGACTGTGCGGGACTGTGCGGGGACTTTGCAGGGACTGTGCGGGGTGCGGGACTGTGCGGGGACTGTGCGGGGTGCGGGACTGTGCGGGACTGTGCGGGGTGCGGGACTGTGCGGGGACCGTGCGGGACTGTGCGGGGTGCATGCCCACGGGCAGCGCCCAGCCCCGTGCGGGACCCCGCACCCCGGGTCCAGGGTATCCCCCTCGGCTTTCGGCTCCCGAACCTCCCCTTTTCTGATCGAGGCCAATAAGGAAGAATGTGCCGCCGTAAGTTCAATTAATGCTTTATTTCCAGGCTCGCTCAGAGCCGTCTAGACAGCTTCCTCTAAAGCAGAATGGGCTGTAGGACCCGGCAATGTTTTGTCCACAGCCACCTAATGTAATTTCATGTGTACTGTCTCGGAGAGAAAGGATGCAAATAAGGTTGTCTCAGCACATCTGGTGAGCTGTTGCTTTTTAAAGCCAAAAGCAGCTCACCAAACTTAAAATCTCTGAGACAGAAAGGATGGTGGAGAAGAATAACCTATCAGTTATACGTGTAACTCTGTTGAACTGAAAGCAACGGGATAATCTCTTACCGGACGAATTACTGTGGAGACAATAGGGCCGGATTCTGGCACTTGGAAGGAAAACCACGGGAAGCAGGAGGGGCTGTAGCACTTGACCCATTTGTGCCCTGAAATTACCAAGTCTCCCCTCATCCTTTCCCCACCTGAAGTTTTACCGTATAAGTTGTCTAATAGAGGTAACGCTTTGACGTGTAATTTAGCTTCACTGAACATTTTCAGTGTGTGTTGGGATTGACTTTAACAACATAAGTATCTCTGGTAGAACAAAATAACAAGGGTGCTTTGTTACATTTTCTTGTCTCAAAAAATATTGAAGTGCTATTGTAAAAAGCATCACTTCAGAAGTTCCCATGTGCCCATATTCGTGATCTCCCAGTCCCGGTTCAGCATTTCGGATGTCCCTGGTTGTTCAGAACCATAGTGTGTGGTATTGAAAACATCGTGGAAGGTGCCCGTATCCTCTCAGTAACATGGGGCATGGCTGCTCTGAGTGCTTGGAAGAATTAGGTCTTCTAGGATTCAGCTTTGGTCAGAGGAGGGTCAAGTTGTGACATGAAGTGGTGGGGAAGAGAAGCCTGGAGCAGCCAGAAGGGAAGGTCTTCCCTGGGACCCCTGCTCTCGCCATTCTTTCTGCTGGAGGAGTGTTTGAGGGCTCATGGGAGGTGAAGCCCTGAGCTCAGGAGGAGCCACTGAAGCCAGAACTGGAAATGGAAATGGAAACTGAAATGGAAAGCCTGTGTGGTGCAGACCTGCCAGCTCTCACATTCTTGGCTGAATTACATTTGTCTCCATAAACGTGCTGCAGGAATGATGCCTGTGTAGATTTCGACAGGGATGAATTGATGGTGTGCTGGGGCTCCTTCACCGCCATCCCCTGAGCTACTCTCCCTCATCTGCCCACACCTGCTGGTCTGGGCAGGAACCCTCCCTCCTGGTTCAGTTTGCATCCCACCTTACAATCAGAAAGCGGTGGTTTTAGGTAGAAGGACAATGCAAAAATAGCACTGTCTGTAGTAATGGCCGCGATGGGGTTTTCTTCCCCTGATGAAGAAGCTTCCAGTTTTCCCAAGCAGCATATGCCAGACTTGTTCTGAGCTGGTTTTGCTTGGGCAGACCTTGTAGTGTGTGCAAATGGACTTTATGTACACAGTTTGGGGTTGCAATATTAGCTGAAGATGCAAGGTTTGGGTAGGAGTTTGACAAGCTGAATTCAGAGAAAAGGGCTAAACCACTAAGGGCCCCTTGATGTGCACTGAGCTCACGGGAGGTAACCCTAATGCAGGCAACTTGCACCTCCGAGGCATTTTCCAAAAGCCAGAGTTATTTCACACATGTTAAGATGCCGTTTTTTGCATGTGTGCATTTTTACAGAAGCAACTCAGCAATATTTTCTGTAGATGCTGTGATTGGTTTTGAATTCACTGGAGAATACGTGCACTGGAAGAGATTTCCTGAAACTGCAATTTTCATTGGAAACACACTTCCCCTAAAAATGAAGTTTATGGAATTCCTGGCATATTTTCCATTTGGCAATTTGCATTAATTCATAAAGGCAAAAACACTTAGCGTTTCAACAAAAAAAATATCTTTGACTCCTGCAGGCAAAATGAGTGGAATGTGATATGGATGGAAAATACCCTTATCTGCAGGAAGCAACTATTGCCCCATGGATAAAATCAGTAATGCTGATTATCGTGTTGTTTCAGGAGGACAAAAAATGCTTCATATGTGACTCGGAGGATCCCTTCCACGATACTCTCAATCCCGACAGTCATCGCATTGAAAATGTCGTCACCACATTCGCTCCAAATCGCCTGAAGCTCTGGTGGCAGTCGGAAAATGGTATGCGGTTTGTCCGGAGCAATTTCCGGGGCTGGGAGCTGCTTTCCCTCCTTTTGTTTAAGGGTACCTGTGGGTTTGCTGTTATCTCTGGCCTGGTGATTACTGCTCTGTGAAGGATCATGCTGTGCGAGGAGCAGATGAGTAAAACTGGCTGCTTTTGTGTGCCCTGGAGCTGTCCTTCATCTGTAACAAACCCCCCTCCTCCCCGAGTCCTCCAGGAGTGTTGGAAACAGCCGTCCAAGCATTCCGCAAGAATCCTTTCCTGAAGAGAAGAGTTTTCCACGCTGGCCTCAGATCCTCCTCTTCTTTGGGCAGCAGGATCTGAGCAGCCTTGCAGGAGCGAATCTCGCAGGGCAGCGCTGCCAAGGCAGCGCACCAGGGCTCCCCCGCTCCTCGGGGCTGCAGCCTGGAACCGGCGGCTTTGGGAGCAGAGCTGGAGCCTGTTGCCCTGCCCGCAGACCTCCGATTTCCTTTTCCTACCCCAGGACAGTAAAGCCAAGGATATCTCTTACCCTACAAGCTGCCTTGTCCCTCCTGAGCTCCCTGAATTTTTGTGCCGTTTGCCAAACAGTAAAATGAACAGCAGAAACAAGCCAGCTCGTTAAAAACAAAAATTGCATATTAGTTTGGTGGGGTTTTTGTTTTCTTCTTTTAATCCTTCCTCCGCCTGTTTTACTCTTCTTGTTATGCTTTTGGCATGCCTTCATACACAAAACAAGGCAGCAAGGGCTTCTCAAACAGCAGTCCTACCCTGAAGCCTTAAAGCCAGCTGGGCAAGATGGGATTTCTACAAATGCATTGGCAGTAGCAGCCTTATTGTATATGAAAAAAGAAAAAGGTAATATTTATAACAGTTTTGCTGCCTGTTAAAGAAAGGTTTTCACTAAATCTTTTTTAACCATTTAGGTCAGCCTAGCAAGCTGCTTGCCTCCAGCAGCTCTCTTCCAGCATTCCAGATAATTCATGTTTTTTGCAATAGGCTTGGCAGCATTCACACAGAAAAGTTTCTTAGCTCATAAGGTCATGAAAATGTCCTTCAACAATAAAAAACAAATGATTCTTTCTGTCCAATTCATGTTTTTGTCTATTCAGGCATACAGCATAAGGGACCATTGCTGCATGCTTCACAGAAGGTTACAGCTGGTCAAAAATTTAAGTGCCTTATTGTTTTATTATTTTCATTTCTTACCCTTTCTCCTCTCTGTAAATCTTGATTTTAATTTTTATTTCTGACTACAGTATAATTAGTATCCAGCTGTTTCGAGAGTTCTTTTCACAAGGCAAAATAGTATTTCCAGCTGTTTTTCTTCCTTTCTGTGTAGAGTCCTTGACCACAGGTAGTCATACAGCAGTTTGAAAAACCTTTTTCCTCTCGCCATTTTCTTAACCCTTGGGATTGCAAAGCAGTGCTGTGATAGCAGCTTTAGGAGTGTCTCAAAATCAGGTCATAAAGGAGCTGTTCTTGTGGATGGGAGAGTCCAGTGTGAGTGAAAAATGGTGGGAAATGGCCCCCACCAGACATCAGTGAGACTGGGGGTGTTAGGGGTGCAGAATCTTGTGCTGCTGCTGCTGCCGGAGAGGCTGGGGGTGTGGGAGAACAGCCTGTGGCCACCACACAGGTCTGGGCTCAGCATCCCCAGCTGTACTGGGAGCTTTGGTACTGGCTTGTGGTGGTCCCATCCTTGCCCCAAATCCAGCAATGCCAGCCACGATTCTGTCTCAAATAGCACTGCAGGCTCATGCTCTGGGTGTGGTGTGTTTGTGCTGATCATGCTTAGGAATCCCAAGTGTGATATTCTTTAGAAGGTTCTTGGTGTCTCCCCCTGTACCTCGGGCTAAATCATCATATTCCTTTTTCACAACAGAACCAAGTGGTAAAGAAAACAGTCTCATGCCAACAGAGTGAAGAGCTTTGGCAAAACTTAGGTGTAGAGACTGGCAGGTGTCCTTGTTTGCTAAACACCTTTTTTTCTCTGCCCCTGCAGGTTTGGAAAATGTGACTATCCAGCTGGACCTGGAGGCTGAGTTTCATTTCACTCATCTCATTATGACCTTCAAGGTAAGGAAGTCACAGCCTTACCCCGAACTCTAAAACATGAGGAAATGAGAGGTCTCATAGTCCTTCCCATCTATTTGATATTTGGGATTTGAGATTTGAACTGTTTGGCCTGAATTTTTTGGAGCTGCCAACCATTAACCAGTGCTGAAGTCATGCAGAAAGGCTGAGTTCCGACTTGTGTTTGAACTCCAGTGAGACTGAAGAAGGAGTCATGCTGAAGCTGGGTTTTGTGTTAGTTTGTCTCTGGTGATTGTATTCTAGAAGATTGTTAGCTAAATCATATAGTAGCAAGGGTTTTCTTCCTGAAAAAAGTTGGCCATGGTATCAGTTTTCATTTGGCAAATGGAAAGGTCTTCAGGAAGAAGGAACATCTGTACACAAAGTGTCTTTGTTTTTTTACAAACAGATGTCTTGGAATGGTAGCTCATGTCCTGTACACCCTAAATGCTCTTCCCATGTGGACACATTAATCTCTTCATTTTTACACATCAGCTTTCTAGGACAGCTGGTTCCTCTTTCCTGTGGCATCAGCTAGGGTTTCTCCCTGTGCCTTAAAGTGGTGGTTGAGGTGGAAGGTGGTATTTCTACTGAAGTCAGCAGTGAGGGACCCCCAAAAAGCCCTGACGTGATGTGGGTGCCACAGCCATTGTACCCCAGTGCTGGGGCTTGGTCTGCTGTCAGGAGGAAGACTGCAGGGGAAAGATAGTTTTAATGATGCCTTGTGGACTTTGTGTGGTAGACAGTTGAGCTGCCTTACTTCTGGGTTGCTAAATTTTTTTGGTGGGTGAGATACTAGTTTCTAAGTTGGGTGATATTTTCAGCCAGGAAGCAGAGAGAAAATTTCTTTCCAGCTGTGACTGAAATGCTTTTGTGCTTGGCTCTGGGAGGTCCTTCTCTGAATACATAAAACTGAAGAAGACATTGTTGGCATTTCTTGGTAGGTACAAGCCAGGGTTAAACAAATATCTGGTTTTTGAAAGGCAGCACAAAAATGAAAAAATTACTTGTTTTAGGTCAGAGGGATTAAACATCTTTTCAAAATGTCATTAGTTCGTTGTTCTAGAGCTGGATATGTGTAGGTGAGAAGGACACTGGTTTGTGTGAAGCAAATGCAGCCTGCCAGAGTATGGGCAATACCAGCTGCAGGAGGGTCACTGGGGACTGGGGCAGTCAAATGCAGCATGAGTGGATGAAGCTGAATCTCTCAATCTCCATTAAGAAGGTTTTCTTAAGGCACAGGGGACAGCTGGCACTGGATGTCAGAGATGCTGCACAAGGTCGTGTGGTCAGACAAAGAGAGGAAACACTGGGTTTCTCTGAGCATCAGAGGTCCCTGCTCAGCAGCAACATTCAGAGCTGAATGGCAAGCACTGGCAGTGGCCTCCTGCTCCCTATGGTAGGAGAGGAGGCCCAATAGGTCTTTGTACAAGATCAGGCAAAGAGGTACAGCAAGGAAGAAGGCTCTGCTGCTTTCCACAAGCTGTGGGAAAAAAAATCCTTATGTCTCTGTCAAGCCTTACTTTAATCCCCAATTTTCAGAAAGGGTTTGGAATTAAAAAAATTTCCAAGTTTTCTTGTTTATTTTAGGTGTGTTTAAGCAGTTGGCCACTGAGTGTCATCTTTTGAAGACGGGTAGTCTATGGTTTGATGTGTGTTATTTCATGTATCTCCCTCTGAAAAGAAAGTGGAAAATCATCAGAAAAGCATTTCCAATATTTCCACATATTGGAAATAGTCTGTGCAGGGAGAGAGATTAAAATCCAGACATGTGGATTGCTCACACTAGTAAGACTCGATGTAAATGCAAGTAATAATTAACCAAATTAAATCTTTTGTTTTTGTTACTATTAGACATTCCGTCCTGCTGCAATGTTGATTGAAAGATCATCTGACTTTGGAGACACTTGGCAAGTTTACAGATATTTTGCATATGACTGTGAGAGCTCATTTCCTGGGATTTCAACTGGACCCATGAAGAAAGTGGATGATATAATTTGTGATTCCCGATACTCTGACATTGAACCTTCAACAGAGGGAGAGGTCAGAGACATTTTTTTCTGATAAGTTTATTGTGTAGACTTTTTCCTTACAAATTCAAGTTCTCTTACTTTTGAAGCTCAGTCTTTCGTTGTTTGATTTTTCCTCCAGGTAATATATCGTGTTCTAGATCCTGCTTTTCGAATTGAAGATCCATACAGTCCAAGGATTCAGAGTATGTATGCAGTTACCTTTCAGGCTGATTTGAGAGCATTTCAGTACTTACTTGCTTACAAAAACCAGTAATCCATTAACAAAGTCATGTATTAGCCCCAGTAGCTGTTTTGAAGTTATATGAACACCTTTGTGTATGGCTCCTTTTCCTGGCTCAGACAGTGATGTGCTGGGAAATAAAGATCAGTGTTGTGAGCTCAAGGGATTGTTCTTGTACATGTCATTGAAGTTGGTTCTTTTCTTAATTGATCAGGGATTTATTTTCATTAATGACCCCCTTTCCCCAAAATACACGCAGTTGCTAAGAGAAACTTTGGAATGTGATCCTGTAATTGTACAGTATTCAGAAAGCAAACAAACAGAGCTACAAAGGTACTTATTTCATTGTGCATTTCTAGCTAAAATCAATGGGGTCATGTTTTATTTTTCAGAACAAAGTCATGACTTTGGAGCAGTTGGCCATGGCAGCACTGCATGGCTGGACCACACAGGTGTGGTCATAAACCACAGCTTGCTGTAGTGTTTGTGCATGGTCATGGTAATCCATGAATGCAGAGGTACAGAGATCTGTTGCTCAGTGTGGCTTTAAGAGAAACCTCCTGGGGCGTTTGGCCTGAGGGAACTGCAGGGCTCAACCTTAAGCTGACCTCTGATTTAATATGCATTCTCAGGTTGGGTTCGTGTCCCTCAGTGTAAAGCTACCTGGAGCAAAAGGAAATATGTGAAGTAGAGGAGTGTCTGCTGGTTGCTATGAGTTTAATGTTGGGGTTTATTTTTTCTTTACTCAACATTTTAAAGGGGAAACTGCTTTCATGGGCTTGAAGTACTTTGTCAAGCCCAGTTCAAGGCTATAAGAAATTACAGAGGATTCACAATATCAAAGCAAACATGTGGGTGGTATTAATCACTGCAATTTTGTATTCCCATGGATTATCCCTGAAGAATTTCTTTGTGTTTGGTCAGTGATGGGGTGCTACTTCTTTCCACAGAATGTAACTAATTATATTTGCTAGGAAAGTTGGGCATATATATATATAAAAGAAGAATTATTTGTCTTTGTTTCCAGCTAAGACTTTTTCTGAAAGTTTCATAACTAATGGCTCCTGGTCCACTTGGGAGCAGTTTCTTGGTATCAAGTCCTTACCCATCTTGTATTTTAAAACCCCAAAGAACCAGTGTCTTTTAGGTGGTGCTTTTCTCCTTGTCTGTAATGTTTGTGTATATGCCTGCGCATGTCTATAACAAAATAGACCATTGTTTTAAATTATGCTTAAACTTATTTATACAGTTATCAACCCACAGTAAAATAATGTTGTTTTTATTTTTTTAATTTGGGGAGTATGAAATGATGTGTAGGTGCTGAAATTAAATCTGATCTAATCTGCCCATAGGAAGCGTGCTTAGGAAGTCACTCCTGGCTTCCTTCCATTCAATATAATATTGGCTAAATAATTCCAAAATGAGCTGGCTGGTTAGGCTTTTGTGGGGTTTTTTTGTGCATGTCCTCTGCAGACCTATTAAAGATCACAAATCTGAGAGTCAAATTTGTCAAGCTGCACACTCTGGGAGATAACCTGTTGGACTCCAGGATGGAGATCCGAGAGAAGTACTACTATGCCATCTATGACATGGTGGTTCGTGGGAACTGCTTCTGCTACGGACACGCCAGCGAGTGTGCACCCGTGGAGGGCTTGGATGAGGAAGTGGAAGGAATGGTAAATATTCACACTTTTCTGCATAAAGCTTCTCTCCTCTGTACCTCTCTTAAGCGATTTGAACACAAATGTAAAGATGATACTCTGTCCCTCACCTCTGAACGCTTGATTTTCAAACAACAAAACTGTTATAATTGTTCCTCCTTGGCAAATGTATCTGTCACTATCGGTATTAATTGAACACGGATCTCAGATTAGATGGTAATTGGTTTAACATTCCTTTTCTAATTATGTTAAAGAGCTGATGAAACTGAATGGTAGGAATGAAGAAAGGGAGTGTAACCTTATTAGGTCAGAGACCAGTGTATGAGTTGACTTGGTTACCTTAAAACTGAAGTGCAATAGAGGCATCAAAGGCTGAAACACCTGTGAATCAAACATAACCTGTGTTTGTATTAGTTGTTACCAGCTGAGAAGTGGAGGTTGTAGCCCTAATAAACACAGGCCCTGAAGGAAAACCCTGACTGCCTCCATGGTATGCTGCTGCACAAGTGCCACATCACTTCTGGGGTCTATTTTTCCCCACGATTTTTGCATGACAAGCTGTAATAGCACCCTGTTAATGGGTGAGTTATTAAGTGGTTGGAGATGTGTAAGCATGTGGGATGGCTGTGTGGGTTGTCCCGGGCTGCAGGATGCCAAGCTGGGTATGCTCCATTGCCCTGTGTTTGGGTTGGTGTCTCCACCCAAGCTTTGCCTTTGACATCATGGCTGCGGTGCTGGTAGTGCCAGTGGTCTGTGGCAGCAGCTGTCACACAACCAGTCTTGGTCTGCCTGGTGCTCGTTCAGTACACAAAGCAAAGGCAAAGCTTGGGGCTGATGGATAAACCCATCCAAACTGGCTCTTTACTTTGCTTTGAGAACCAAGGCAGGGCTGGAAAGTGGGCACTGGGCTAGTGACCTGCTGATATAAATAGATGCATGTTAATAGCTAATTAACAGCTAATAAACAGCTAACTTTCAGTTCCAAGAGGCTTCTGTGATTATTGGGGTGGAACTGTGCTTTCCTTGTTTATTTCTGAAAGCATTTATTCAGGCACTAGTTCCAGAAAGGAAAGACAGACAAATCTGTATGAGGACACTTGGGCAGATGAAGGGCGTTCCTATGGCCCTTTATGCCTTTTCTAAATGTAGTTACATGGATTAAAGTCTCCAGCAGTATATGCCCATTATGTGCTAGCTTTATTTTGCATCCATTGTAGAATGGTTTGCATTTTTTTCCCTTTTCATTTACAACCAACTCTTTTTTTTATTCTTTTTTTTCTTACTTTTTAATTTCAATTACAGGTTCACGGTCACTGCATGTGCAGACATAACACCAAAGGATTAAACTGTGAGCAGTGTTTGGATTTCTACCACGACTTACCCTGGCGCCCCGCTGAAGGTCGCAATAGTAACGCGTGCAAAAGTGAGTTGGAGTAAAATGCAGAACTGGGTGCCTTGAGCATTACGTGCTGTTACTTGGGCTCCTGTGCAAAACCCTTCCTGTTCTTTGGTTGACACCGGTGTGCCTTTTCTGCAGAGTTGCACTTCCCCCAGGACTCTTACTCTGTTTTCTGTCCTTGTCACAGAGTGCGACTGCAATGGCCACTCCAGCCAGTGCCACTTTGACATGGCTGTGTACCTGACGACGGGCAACAGCAGCGGGGGAGTGTGTGACGACTGCCAGCACAACACCGTGGGACGCAACTGCGAGCAGTGCAAGCCCTTCTACTTCCAGCACCCCGAGAGAGACCTGCGGGACCCCGACGTCTGTGAGCGTAAGTGCACCCCGCTCCGCAGGGTGGGGATGGCCTCGGGATCCCTGAGCAAGGGTGGTTGTCTTGGAGGTCTTGAGTGAGTCTGGCTGGGTGTTGTTTTCTCTTTGAGAACCTGGGAACGTACCTGGTGCTTGTGTGCCCGACCCACATCCTGTGTAATACTTGCAGTAGTGACAGTCTTTCCACACAGCAGCCGAGTTTCAGTAATTCAGTGTGAGACTTGGCCTTTAATTTTTTAGCAGTTAATAAAACACATGCCATGCTTCTTTCTTAGCTTGCAACTGTGACCCAGCTGGCTCCCAGAATGGTGGGATCTGCGACCGCTACACTGATTTCTCCACTGGCCTCATTGCTGGACAGTGCCGTTGTAAATTATTTGTCGAGGGGGAGCGCTGTGACCTCTGCAAAGAAGGTTTCTATGGCCTGAGTGCTGATGACCCAGCAGGCTGTCAGTGTGAGTAAAAACATATGTTCCTTTATGTGTGATCAAAAGCTCTTTGAGGAGCTGTTCGTGCCAGGAGATGTTGGTCAGTGGGATGGGTTTTTTTTTTCTTTTTTTTTTTTTTGTGTTTTGGCTAAAGGAAAAACATTACTGTAGATTTGATGTAGCTTGGAGTCCACCAGCCCTTAAAATGCAGTTTGCCATTTGATCCTTCTAGTGTATTCAGTGGAAATAGCATAATCCTCTTTATTTCTTTTCAATTATAAGTCTCTAGGCCAGGGAAGTTTTACTGGGATGGGTGGTGGGAAAAGAATGAAATTAATTTCTGTAATGGCGAGTTCAGGGGAAACTTTAATGTATATATTTAAGTTGAACACTGTCCAAAATACTACTCCAGTCCTGCTTTTGACCTGCCTATTTGTATTTTCCAATCTAGCTTGTGCATGTAATCCTCTGGGTACCCACCCCGGGGGGAATCCGTGTGATTCGGAGACAGGAAACTGCTATTGTAAGCGTCTGGTGACAGGAAAGCAGTGCAATCAATGTCTGGCAAGTAGTTTACTGTAAAATAAATTAGGAGACACTGGTGTGAGGGAGGCTGGAGTGTGGGAAGCATGGAGCAAGGTGCTGGCCACTGTCTCTGACTGCCTGCTAGCCCATGCCTGGCATTCAGGCTGTAGAGGGCACCTTGGGATGTCAGGAGCCATGAAGTGTGCTGTGTTTTGGGAAGCTGGGTTGTATGTCAAGGCAGACAGGACCATCCAGTCCAATTCCTGGGACCATAAGAAGTGAGACATTAGGATACCTGTGGTAGTTCTGAAAATAAGGGTTCTGGGCCAAATCTGCTGAACTCCTTGCTGGGGTGAAAGATTAAATGGTCAGGGAAACAGTGCTACCAAAAAATTGCTTTCTAAACAGGCCATTATTTTAGACAGGGATTATTTCATACGCATGCATTTCCATGTAGTGTTTATGTGTGCTGGAGTGTTATAAAAACACACTGTCAGATAACTGGATGTGTTTGTACAAACACTGAGAAACTCTTATCTAGCAGTGAACTGCGATGAGTCTGTCTGTCTATCCAGTAAGCAAGTTGCAGACTAGAAGGGCAGTGGGCTACACAAATACCCACTGCCCCATGTGTGGCTTTCTTGCCCTTGAAAAAGTCAACAAGGTGGGAGGAGAGAGGGAAGGGAAGTGGTGTTGGTGCTTGTGGGTATAGACCCACAGCCAGGGGAGCAGGATTCATGGGTCGTGGGGCAGTCTGGAATAGCTGGTGCTGAGTGTTTAAAAGTATGCCTTTGGGTTAGATGGAACCAAGTCTGCAGCAGGTTACAGTGCTGGTGGTGTTTCCTCCTGCAGCCTGAGCACTGGGGCCTGAGCAATGACATGGATGGATGCCGGCCGTGTGACTGTGACCAGGGAGGAGCACTGAACAACAAGTGAGTCTCAGCCCAGCTACTTTCCTGTAATCATTCACCCACTTCCATGTTTTTGCAGCCACAGCATCTAGGGCTCAGTGTGCCCTGGGGGAGGGTGTTTGATACCCATCTTTCTGCTTCAGAAGATCTTGATTGCAGCAAGGGTGACAGGGCCATCCATGTCTTTTCTGTGCTGAGTAACCTCTGTTTGTGCCACTGGTGCAAGTGAATATGTAAAACTGCATTTAGTGTAGCTCTGCCTTTGTCAGCCAGGGTAGGAACCAGATGTGGATTAAGCTCTGCCTTGGCTGTAACCCAGGGTATGGTCCATGTCAAAGTTTTGCTCTTACAGGATGAAAGCAGAAATGGGGCAGTGACATGGACAGGCTGGTTTGCTTTGCTCCCAAATCACCTTTTGGCCTATCTGTCTGCCCAGTGGTGCTAGGGGAAGCATGCTAGCTGCACAGTACTGCTCTGTTGCCCCAGTGGTGCTGCGTGGGGTGGGATGTGGACCTGCAAGTGCCTTCCGGGGAGAGGGACACTTTTTAGAGAAAATTGTACGTTTTGAATATGCATCCATCAGAATCAGCATGGAAAGTGTTGGCTTAAATGCCCTGTCAGTGGGGTGCTGGCTAGCCAGACTGCTCCTCTGACCAGAGCAGTTCTCTGTGTGCTAGGTGTGTGTCAAACCCCTGGTTTGTCAACAGCAGCACGTTTTGCTTTCCACCCCCCCTCCTCTTCCTTCCACAAACCCTTTGAAATGTCATGCTTTTGTCTAGACCACAGAAGTTTCCCAAGGGGGTCAAGGAACTGTTTCCCACTGAAGCCCATGGGACCACACTGGGGGAGTGTGGGACTCATCTTGGTGACTCTCATAGGTCGTCACAGCCTACGGACACCCCATCTGCACCAGGGATTGCCGTGGGAATGTCCCACGGGCTGTCTCCCCTGTCTGCTCCCCCGAGTGAATTATTAGCCCTTGGCAAACAGCAGTGTGGATGTTAGGGATTATTTACTCCCCCATGCTTGCTCCCTGTGCACAGATGGGTTACACCACACAGCTCACAACAGCTGCCCCAGCACAGCTGCTTCCAGGGCTTTGGGGTAACAGCCCAGCCATGGCCCAGCCTGTTTCCCATGCACTGAGCCCAGCGATTGCAAAACCCTGTGGGGAGGGGACATGCAGCATCCTGGCAGGGGCAGGCAGCAGCTGTGCTTTCCTCCAACCACAGGAAAGCTGAAAAGCCCAGCTCTGGCTCCTGACTTTGCTCTCTCATATCATTGGGAAGGGGAGTTTTGCCCTCCTTGGGGCTTCTCTCCTCAGCTGCTGAATTGCTGCTTTCTGGCTCTCGCTCAAGGTGTGGGATGCTGTGCCTCACCCAAAATTCATCCCTGTGGTGTAACTCCAGGTGGTGGAGTTATTGTCTCCCTGGAGGAGAAACTTCCCAGCTCCTTTTCTGGGACAGCTAAGGTACTTCTGGAATCTCAGAGTGAACACTTAAGTGAATCTCTGCAACTACAAAAACAGCCTAAGTTAAAAATTACTCTTTGTCTGGAGTTTTGAGGAGCATGGAGACTGTTCATGGAAACCAGAGGCATTTACCTTTAGAAAATGTTTCTAAATCCCACTCAGAGTTAAAGAAATAGTCGTATTTTGATGGACCAGAAGAAAACCTTCCTTTGAAAAGTGTGATTGGGTGTGTGCAAAATTGCAACACGCTCAAGGGTTCATCCTCAAGGATGCAGGGCAGGCATTCTGGGGACAATAAAAGAGCTGAAGGCAGTTTGGGGATAGAGCTGTACTGAGCAAAGAAAAAGGCTCATTATGAAAGTGTCACTCTGGACAGACCTTCTGCCCCATGTCACTGGCTGTGTTTGTCCTCCTCTAAAGCAGCCAGGGATGGTTTCCCCCCTATGCAGCTGCTGATGGTGACCTGTCTGGATGCTTTGCAGCAAGTGAGGGCAGCTCAGCATCCTGGGGCTTGTAGGGTCATGTCTGTTCTTGCTCTGCCTGAGACCATACAAACAGATTTGCTGTCTGTGTGGCTTGCAAGCTTGGAGCCAAAGGCTGCCCTTGGCTTCAGGGCAGATGTGTCTGTTGGCTATGTCTGGTAGCAAGTAAAGCTCTCAGAGCTTCTGTGTCCCAGGGAACCACTGCATCCGTAGCACGAAATCCTCTTGCCATCCAGACAGAGGAAACTACTTGCAAACTGCCTACTAGAAATGGTCCTGGTCCATGCTAGCTTCCAGCCTGAGCCTGGATGTTGTTTTGCAGAGTGATAGCTGGGTTGAGCCAGGTCTTTACCTGTGACTGTGCTGCCATGTTAGTAGTGCAGGTGGCCCAGCTGCAGAGCCCAAGAGCATCTCCTGTCTGCTGTGTTCAGAAGTGGTTCTTCTCCTGTGTAATTTAAAATGTCAAAGCAGAAGATAGCTCCAACACTGTCTCAGCATATCTAAGATCTGTTGTAAATTCATTGCTCTTCCATTTTAGCTGCTCAAGTGAATCTGGCCAGTGTGAATGCCGACCCCACATGTTTGGACGTCAGTGCAACCAGGTGGAGCCTGGCTATTACTTCATTTCACTTGATCATTACATCTACGAGGCAGAGGAAGCTGACTTGGGTCCTGTGAGTAGCCATTTCAGTGGTCTGGAGTATCTGGAGAGGTGTGGAAAAGTTTTTTCACCAGTTGGGTCTTGGAAGTGCCTTTTATACCCTGTGTGTTTTGCAATTAAAATGTGGAAAACACAAAACTGAAATGTATCAAAAAACCATTGACCTGTAGCTTTTTAATCCTAGTATCAATAAATAATGGAGTAATTTAGGGGGAAGGAATTGCAATTTTTCTTTTTAAACCTATTTTTTTGATAATGACTGTACACAGTTAGTTTTCTGTCACCATCCCTCTCTGTACCCTACTGCATGTGTACCCACCACCTCCACTTCTCTTATCTCAAGAGAGGTGGGACACAGACACTGCCTCTTCTCTTTGGTCCCACTGCACTGGGAGTGAACAAAGCACACATTTAAGCACAGTGCCACAGTTTTTTATTGTTTCTGTACCTCAGTAACATATCTTCTTTTAGTGACTAAAACCATATTGGTTGTGCAAAAAACTTTTTGTAAGTGAGGTTGCCTCCAGCTTGCTTTGTCTGCTGGCATGGTACAGCAGGGTCTCTGGCTCTTTCTGCTGCTCATCACACAGCCTTGCTTTCATTTCATTAACAGCAGCTAGGTGATTATATCAATCACTTTTGCCTCCAGCAAGGAGTTAGGGAGATGGAAATAATAGTATATTGTATTGTATTATATTGTATTATGTTATATTAATATCTATATTATATTATAATCTCTAAAGCAGCATATCCTTGTCTGCCTACAGTCAGCGCACTCAGTGCCTTTATTTATTTATTTTGAGCAAAATGCAGCCACTTTGCAGTTTCAGCCAAGGCAGAGGATTTTTACTCTCATATAACTGCAGAAAGGGAAGACAGCACAGAGCAGAAGTTGTGCCACAGCAGAGGGCACATAAGCTGGCACAGGGTTTTTGGTGCATTTGTGTCCACCCAGCTGGAGAGGCTGTACCTGAGGCCCTTCCAAGGCTGAGGGATGGAGGAGCCCAGCACAGAAATCCACCCTGCCAAACAGAGCAAGGGGAAGTGCTGCTGGTTTGTTTTTTAAAACCTTCAGAACAAACAATTTTTTAAAATACCAATACTGAAAAGCTTTCTCACGAATCTGATGATAGAATAAAACTCTGAATTCCCGTGTAGGGGCCCAACACACGACAAAATGCAGAGTTGCAGGGATTGACAGGCAGTGCCAAGCCCCTGTGCTCCTACATCTGCATGCCCGTGCTCATGTCCTGCCTGCCATTCTTTCTGGGGACCTCTGATCTTTGTGTGAAGCCAAAGGCTAGTAACTTGCAGCCAGGCTCTATTCAGAGTGTGAGAGTACACGAGGAGACATCCTGAAGTGATACGTATATATGTAGACATTTCCTTGCATTTTATCCCTTTCTAATGAAGCAGCTTCCTTAGAAATGCAACAGGATGTTGTTCTATAGAGAGAACTATTTGTGGATACAGACAGATTTGAAACAGGAAATTTGAGCACCTGTTTCTATTTTTTGTTACCATTTTCCTCTTTTTTGCTTTATATGAAAATCAGATAAAAAACCCTGATACCTCAGACTGAAAAGGGTGACCACGTGTTGATTTGGCTAGTTAAAACCTATCAATAATTAGGATCTCTGTTCTTTAGTGACATGCTACTCATTAAAGCCATGATCTGCTTTTCCAATGTTATTTTGAGCAGCAGTCTGGTTTGAAACACCCTAGTGTAGTCAGGAAGAAATTAGCACTCAGGCTTGGGGGTTAATGGAACAGTGATGTGCCATTGCACTAAACCCTACTGCTACAAGTACAATGTGGAGATCTGTATGGTGAATGGGATGTCATAGCTGGTGAATTAGTTATTCACAGCAAGTTTTTAAATTTAATTCTGCACCATAGCAGAGAAATAAATGAAGAGTTGTGCAGTCTTGTTTTGCTTTATCTCTCTTATGTTGTCAAGTGAAAGGGCAATGGTGTGCACATATATGGATTTAAAATAGAATTTGTGTTGTCTGGGGTGCAAACAGTGGATACTGCAATCCAGAAGTCACCCATCAGCAGAACCCCACACTTCATGCACTCCTGTGGGACTTGCAAATTAAACAGATCAGTATTGAAATAATCTGCTCCCTGTTTTGTAGGGAGTGGACATAATAGAGCGCCAGTACACTCCAGACCGCACACCGTCATGGACAGGCATAGGATTTGTGAGAGTCCCGGAGGGGGCGTACCTGGAATTCCACATTGACAACATCCCCTACTCCATGGAGTATGATGTTCTGATCCGCTATGAGCCGCAGGTGGGTCTGTGAGTATGGGCACTGCTGCCTCCCAGCAGGTGCTGGCTGTCCTGCCTGGTGCACAACTGACATGAGCCTAGCACTTTAAGGAGTCATCAGGGCTCAGAGACAAGGACAGGTGCTTAGTTAAATGTCTGAGATATGTGAAAATCCAAAATGGTGTTGACTATTTCTAGTACTATTTGCTTTAGAGTTTGTTTCACCATTGCATTGTTTCAGCACCTGTTCAATGAGCAAATTAAAAAGTGACAAGCCCCACCAAGACAGGTTAGACTATAAATTTGTTATTAGCCAGATGGATATCGTGTGCCTCAGGAAGCAGATTGCCCATCTTGGATGTTGAATGCCTGCAGCCAAGAGTTTGCAAGCAGTTGGCTTTGATAATTCTCAGAGTGAAGGGAAAGAGAAAAATCCCTCCATCTCCTTGCCTGCAGTTTGGCAGCAACTAACTGCAGTGAATACTCAGGTACAGGAGCAGAGGTGAGAGGACAGGAGGTCACCAAACCCCTTGGTGATGCCATGATGCAGATGGGGGTGCTGGCCATGTGCTCCTTACTCTCAGCCCACACCTGCAGCTGGTGGATGCCCCATTGATGCTGCAACTGTAGCCCCATCCTCCCTGAAGCACAGTGACCACCCTGTTTGCTCACACTTTTCCTGGCCTGAGCTCTGGATGCTTCCAGGAGTTTATGAGTATTATTTGATACTGACAAGAATTTTTTTTCCCTAGTTGCCTGATCAGTGGGAGAAAGCTGTGATCAGTGTCTCGCGCCCAGGCAAGATTCCCACAGGTAGCCGGTGTGGCAACACAGTTCCTGATGATGATAATCAAGTGGTCTCATTGTCACCTGGATCCAGGTTGGTATAACTGGATGGACAAAAGGAGAGGAAAAAAAATAAATCAAAACATTAAAAAACTGAAGTACAATAATGTCACATTTTCAGTTTGCTGTAATGTCTATGAAAAATAGGTGAAAATTAATTTCCAATGGGTTATAAAAACCATATTTAGTAGTGTGTCTGTAGACTCAAAGCTTTTAAGTTTATTCTCATTTTCTTTCCGTTTGTTCACTGAGTAGAGGGAGGGGGAGGTGTTTGCACAGCCTGTAAGTGAACATTGGTTTGACTCTTTGCCTTGATGATAACCTTTTCCAGTTCTGACTTCCACAAGCCTCCAAACCGTCTCTCTCACATCACGGCTTTTGTTCTGTCAGGTCTTGGCTGCTTTCTGTTATCTTGATTACTTTATAGGGGCACCTGAACGCTTTTATGGTGCCGTATGTTTGAAGTATGGACTGTTTCCTGTTCCTCATGCAGATACGTTGTTCTCCCACGGCCCGTGTGCTTTGAGAAGGGGCTGAACTACACCATCCGTCTGGAGCTGCCCCAGTACTCCTCAGTGGATACAGAGACAGAGAACCCGTACACACTCATTGACTCTGTGAGCAGAATTCATTTCAGGGATGCTCTTAAAAGCCTGGAAATTTGGATCTCCCCTGGCATGTGTCTGTGTAAATTCAAAGTAGTATTTTGCAGTGTTGTTCCTTACAGCTGAAGTCAGATTTCAACTGAACAATGTAATGCAGCATAGGTTTCTTTTAAAGTTCCTCAAAGTATGTGAGTTGTTCTACTGCTAAGAGGCTTTTGAGGTATTTTGCAGGACTGCAGCTAGTCCATAGACCTATAGTTTCTTTGGGGAGGCTAATGTGTGTCATGTAGGTCATGAAAATCAATGTCAGTGTCAATCTTCTTCTTTAGAATGGATAGAATATGGTAGATTTGGTAAGAATTTGTCAGATACCAGAAATATTGCACCAACACTAGAGAAATACTGTCATTTACCTTCCAAATTCTGTCTGGCTGTTTGCTTTTTAGCCAAAAAAGTTAGAAACTGGGATAATACTGAATAGTCACAATTTTGGTGGAGGCTACTTATAAGTAATGACACTTTGTCATTGTAAAATTGTTTTGTAGCTTGTTCTCATGCCGTACTGCAAATCGCTGGACATATTCACAGTGGGAGGCTCGGGCGAAGACGTGGTCACGAACAGTGCTTGGGAAACTTTCCAGAGATACCGGTGTTTGGAAAACAGCAGGAGTGTTGTGAAAACTCCCATGACAGATGTCTGCAAGAACATAATATTCAGCATTTCTGCACTGCTGCACGAGACTGCGTTATGTACGTCACCATCTACTTGTAGGGCAAACTGCGCCTGGGAGCTGGACGGCGCTTGCAGGCAGAGCAGTGTGCATGGACAAGTCTTGTGTGTGGGATGAGGCAGGGGATTCGTGTCCACGGTGCTCACTCTCTCCATTGTTTTCCTCTGCTCAGCATGCCAGTGTGACCCGCAGGGCTCCCTGAGTTCGGTGTGTGACCCCAATGGAGGACAGTGCCAGTGCCGTCCCAACGTTGTTGGAAGACAGTGCGACAGATGCGCCCCTGGCACCTTTGGGTTTGGGCCGAGCGGATGCCGACGTATGTTAAACCCTTGGCTCTGGGCTGTGCTCTGGTTGGGGCCCTGAGTTTATGGAAACTCAGCCCCTCTCCCGCTCTCCTTGCAGCATGCGAGTGCCACGCCCGAGGCTCCTACAACGCCTTCTGCGATGTGGAGACGGGCCAGTGCCACTGCTTCCCCGGCGTGTACGGGCGGCAGTGCGACCGCTGCCTGCCCAGCTTCTGGGGCTTCCCCAGCTGCCAGCCCTGCCACTGCAATGGCCACGCTGATGACTGCAACCCCTACACCGGGGAGTGCCTGAGCTGCCGGGACCACACGACAGGGCACAACTGTGAGAGGTATGGAACGCGTGCCCCTTCCCTGGCCCCTGTCCTTCCCCGCAGCAGGGTGGGTGCGGCAGCTGTTCCCTTCTGGTGCTGCTGCTCAGGCAGTTTAAGCCACAGGGAAAGTCCCTGGGCCCGGGGAGTCAGAGAAGCACTTGCGGTCCTGGAGATTGATGGGGATCTCCTCTTCCCTGCCCACAGCCTTGCACCTCACAGCAGTGCCTGCATAAGTGACCAAGAGTGTGTTGCAGGACCCCCGGCCTTTAGCGAGCCATTGCAAGCCTTCTAAGAGACCTTGCAGTGGCAGGGCTGACATCCAACCTTGGGTCTCCTGCTCCTATGCTGGTGTAAACCAGGCAAATTTGTGTCTGTGGACACAGGTGCTAGGAGTGTGAGTGGTAAGGGGGAGCCATAAGGATGTTTCTGCCCTTTGCTTCTTCTCAGTGGTAGAGAATCTGAGCTTAGTTACTGCAAGGCTGCAGTGTGCTTGCCTGCAGACGCTGCATGCTGTGTACCCTGTCGTGCAGGTGCCAGGCTGGCTACTATGGAGACCCCATCCTGGGATCAGGTGACCACTGCCGCCCCTGCCCTTGCCCTGATGGCCCCGAGAGTGGACGCCAGTTTGCCAGCGGCTGTTACCAGGATCCAATCACACTGCAAGTCGTGTGTGTCTGTAGCGTGGGATACATAGGTACTTGGTGGGAGTATGGAGGGGTGGCTGGTTGGGCCGAACCTCTCAGGGAAGAGGGGTATGTTCATATGGGTTACATGTGACCACAGCACCAGCATCAGTGGGTTGTTGCTGGGGATTTCCTCATTTGGAAGGTGCCAGGGCAGAGTGGCTTGTATGGGTGATGCCAGCACGACCATGAACCTCGTCTCCAGCAGTGTGGTGAGGTGCTCAGCAAAGGGTGGACAGGACAGCACTGGAACCGAGGGGATGAGCAGTGTGCCTTGGTGGTACCATCCATGCTCTGCACTAAGTTACCAGGGTCTCACCAAGTGCTGTCTCTGTTTCTTTAAGCATGATCCACTTAATGCCTCCCCAGTAATGGTCTTTATTGCCTTGCCAGTTACGGGGCTGCATACCAGGGAGTGGTGATGGCAATTCCCAAATGTCTGTTCACACAGGCAGTCGATGTGATGAATGTGCATCTGGCTTCTTTGGGAGCCCCGATGAGGTTGGTGGTGCTTGCCAGCCGTGCCAGTGCAACAACAACATCGACACCACAGACCCAGCTGCCTGCGACAAGAGGACTGGAGCATGTGTGAAGTGCCTGTACCACACCGAGGGTGAAAACTGCCAGCTCTGCAGAGAGGGCTACTATGGGAGTGCCCTGCAGCAGGACTGCAGAAGTGAGTGGGAGACACGGCTGCAGCACCAGCAGTGGACACCTAAATGCTTTTTACCTGGGAGCATTGGGGTGGAGGAAAAACCTTATTACTTCTAGCTGGACTTGCCTGTAGCTGTCCTGCAGCTGGGTGGGGCTCCTGGCCAGGAGGGTGGCCCTTTCCATTTGAGAGGGAGGATGAGACAGCATTTACATTTGCTGAAAGAAGGAGGATTTTGCAGGAGGGGGGCTTCTTAACCATCTTGATACCGGTCTCTGTTTATCTCTTCTCCAGAGATAAAGTGGTGGGGGAGGGGTTTGGTTTTTGTTTACACCAGGTCCCTGCAGGTGTGTTTGGGCAGTGGGAATGAGGGCCGTGACAGGAAGCTGAAATGGGTGGTGGGGAGGCAGACCCACCTCTCCTGTGGCACCAGGCACAGCCCAGCAGTACAAGCAGGTCACTGAGCAGAGGAGCGTGCTGTTGGCCACTTCAAGCAGATCTGCCACTACAGCTGACTAAGGAGCTTTGGTTGTACAGAGGGAGGAATGGAGGAGAGCAGGGAGGGCTGGGCTGCTTGAATGAGGGACTCCTGTGGCCACCTGTGAGCTGGGGCAGAAGCTGCAGAGATGGCCAGCTGTAGGATGCTTGAGCAATGCTGGTTATCATTCAGCGGTGGGTTAGCCAGGCCTGGCCATGGGCACTGGGACATGCCAGCATCTGCCCACACCTCTGCAGACTCAGAGAATAAACTAGATGTGCAGTTTGGGCAGTCTGGTAGCAGAGGGGTAGGCTGATTTTGCAGTGAATGTGTTGAGACTGACACAGCTGTTATCACCACCAGTACTTTAGTAACAAACTCTGCATGCCTTCTTCTCTGAACGAACTTCTTTCCTCACAACTCCCACTCCTTCTTTCATGGACCTCTCTCTCATGGTACTCTAACTCCTTTTCTTATAGGCAGCTTCACATGGTACTGGTTTGTTTTCTTATAGGCAGCTTCACATGGTACTGATTCTTTCTTTCATTTTGCTTGACTGGCTAAACCCAAGCTGTCCCTTTCCTGATCCCCTAACCCTGATTATCCCTTACTCAACATCCTCTCAGCATATCTGCCCCTTAGAGAACCACATGTCCCTTACATCCTCGCAGCACAGCCAGCAGGCTCTCAGCCTCAAGCTCCAACTGCAAGTCCCTATAACTGGTGGCCAGCTAACCCACTCTTATATCTCCCAGACTGACTGGGCTGGCACAGACGCTCTCACTCCTTGACAATCAGTACAGCTGCAAGTCACTGGGGAAGATTCCCTCCTACACTGCCCTTTCAGCCTAGCTCTCCACAGGCTGACACGGAGGTGCCACGCTCTTGTCCCCACAGAGTGCGTCTGCAACTACCTGGGCACGGTCCGGGAGGACTGCGAGGGCTCGGAGAGCTGCCGCTGCGAGGTGGCCACGGGGCAGTGCCGCTGCCTGCCCAACGTGGTGGGGCAGACCTGTGACCGCTGTGCCCCCCAGACGTGGCGGCTGGCCAGCGGCACGGGCTGCGAGCCGTGCCACTGCGACCCCGAGCGCTCCCTCGGCCCCGCCTGCAACGAGGTGAGGGGGCAGGGGCTTGTGCCCGAGGATGGCCTCTGCTCTGCTGCGGGGTTGAGCTCTGGAGGGGCTCGCATCTGCTGCGTCTCCTGATGGGTTTGTTTTTTTGGCTTTGGCAGTTCACAGGGCAGTGCCACTGCATGCCGGGTTTCGGAGGCCGGACCTGCCGGGAGTGCCAGGAGCTCTTCTGGGGTGACCCAAGCGTGGAGTGCTTAGGTGAGTCCAACCCTGGTGCCTGCTCCACCTGCTCCTTTTGGAAATGTCTGTGTGGCTGGGCATACCATCACACCCTGGTTCACTGGGACACCCCTGCCAGGAGCAGCCCACTCGAGCCTTGGAAAAGAGGGAAAAAGGCGTGGTGGGGCTAGCCCTGGGGTTTTGGTACCTTGCGGGATGGGACATGGGGCAGGAGCCCAGCCCTCTGCTTGTCTGTGTTTTTCTTGTCTGACCTTTACTTAGAAACAAACCTCTCTGTTTAGAAGCAATTCTTCCTTAAGGGTAAGGTTGCATTGCTGTCAGGTAAGAAGCATGATAAGAAAACATATCACAAACATCTGAGTTTGAGAATTGGTCTGGAAACCAGTTTCCTTTGCCTTTACATTGTATGTAGCCAAAGACCACTGTCCCTTGTGTCTTCTTACAGAGACTGGAGGTTTTTTGTTTAGTAGAAGACTTTCCTTATATTTCAGATGAAAAGAAAGGAGAAACCGGAGACCATGCAGTAGATTAGCCATAGCTAAGTGGTGCAGAACAGAGCACCACGGAGTAGGTTGTTTAGATAACTGGATGGCCTCTGTCCTTTCATTATAAACAAGCCTGTTCATTAGCTGGGAAAGAAACTTCAAACATTGTCCAGACCAGAACAAACTTGTATCTCTGATCTGTTCAAATAGGAGCCTTTGCCAGGAGTGTTTGCAATAGATTAAGGTATTTTTTCCTGCAGGGAGGAATGTGCTTGCTGTGGTCTTTAATAATTCCCTTACAATAGAGATACCTTAGATCCCATTATCTTGTTAGATAGGCAGGTCACAGCTACTTGGTTACTGCAGCAGATGAAAGGACTGGGGAATTGTCCCAGTTCCTGAGAACATATTGGGTTTCTTGGGGGAAAGGCTGCCTTTCAAGAGGCTGTGTGTTTTCTGACATAGTAAGGGGTGTGCTGACCCTACTGGCTCCAAGGCAGGGATTGTTTCTTGGCATCAGTTGTCTCCATCAGGGTTTATTGATGGAGTCCATATGCATACCTTGTTAGCAGGATTTTGCAGCATACCATAATTTCTGATCTCTCGTGGAGTTTCTGCTGTGTTCTGAACAAGTGAAAACCTATTTTAATGTTTCTGAAGAGAGAAAATCTTCTTCAGAGCCTGTTTTTACCGTGCAAGATCCACTCTCCCCTTCCAGCCTGCCATCCCTTCCATGCCCTAGTGATAGAGGGGACTCTCTCGAGTGGAAAGGCAGATTTTCCTTCATGATTACATCCAACAGGAGGTCTCTGTGGCAGGTGGGGCGAGCTGCTGCCCAGGGCTGAGCAGTGGCAGCCTGAGGCGTGATGCTCTGGACAGGCTCCAAGCATGTGCTCGCTCCTGGAACACATCCAGCCGGGTGGTGCTGCAGACTCTCCTCAGTGTGATGGGGTCAGTGCCTCCTGCCGGTCTCCTATCTTTCCTTGGCAAGAAGACAATTGACTTCTCAGCCCTCATTTAGGCCCAGGGAGTGAGTGGTGATGTTCAGGCTGGCAGACCTGCAGCTGCTGCGTGGGCAGGTAGCAGTTCTCAGGGGGAAGCGTGTTGCAAGCGAACTGGAAAACTGTGCTGTTTAAGGAGCTGCTGAGCAATGTTCCTGGAAAATAGCTGAGATCTGGCTTGCAGCCAAAGTGAAGCTGGAACTGAGACAAGGCTTGGTCACAAAGAAGTCTGCTCCAGTTGTAGGGAACATGTGGACTCTTGCCATGGCATTTGCCACTTGGCATGTTCCTGCTGGCCCAAGCAGCCAGTATGGCCACATTTTGTGCTGCATTCAGGAGCAAAATAGAAATTAATCTGTATGGGGAAGAGGAAAAGCTCGGAACCATGCGAGTGTGAGTGTGGACACAGTCTTCACCGAGCTGATGCAGAGGGGGGAATATTGCTCCCAAGGATTCCAGTGTGGGAATCCTCCACTCTCTAGGGCAAGTTACTTCTTCTCAAGGTTGGAAACCACAGGATTCCTAGGACAGTGATGTGTGATCTCTTCACAAGAGGTCTTCAGGTTGTTGGCATCAAGAAACACAAGCTCCTGATGAGAAATGGGGACCATACTGCTCACGGTGCTTTGACTACCTTTACAATACAAAAAAAATTCCAAGTGCCTGCAAATAAGCTCTGGACATAGCTGTGTGGAGATGTGCAAAATGGCCCATCTGGGACAGGCCTGGGGCTGCAGTTCTCCATGGGCTCTCAGGCACTTGTAGCAGCAGTGAGTTGTGGCCCAGGGTCCAAGTATACACTCCACTGGAAACTGGGCTTCAGGGCACTCTTCCCTTCCATCCCCATTGCAAGAGTTTCCTGTGACGTCGTTTCTAGAAACCTTGGTAAGATCAGACATGGTGGCACAGAAGCCAGGGAAGGCAGGTTTTTGTACCTGGTCTGGGTGCTGTGATTTACAGTCTGTGTCCCCTGCCGTGGAGGGAAAGTGTCATCCCCTGTCTCCTGTCTGTGTGTCCACAGAGATCACACTGGTACCACACTGCTGGGGCAAACTCAGGTGGGTGCCTGTATTTGGACAGCATCTTGAACCCACAGCACTGGGTGCACTTCAGCACCCACAAATGTCCACTGGGGATCACACACCACAGAGAGCTTGTGGGCTGTCTTTAGAGACTGCTTACTCCCTGTGCTTTGAAAAAGCACAACATTTTCTTGCTGAATTCAACATAATGCCTGAAACAAGCACAGCAGAGGCATAGAGGATGGGGAAGAGCCCAGCATTTCTTTTGGCCTCATGCAGGTCCCTGGGAGGATTACAGTGGGCAGGAGCTGTGCTGTGAGCCTTGGCAGGACTCTTCTGCCATTGCTTCAGCCTGGAGCTGTCTGCAGCTCTGCATGAGCCTGCGTGTGAACGTGTGTGTGTGTGCATAAAAATCCTCCCTAAGGCAGTAAATAATAGCACTACAGAGTTCATCAAATTCAAGTCTCCCAGGCATTCTGCTGGAGCTTTTCCAAAGCCTGGCAACTAAAGTGCAGGATGCCACATGCTGAGTTCTGCACCAGCTTCAACCTGCAAAGCACATCTCCAGCAGAAGGCTCCAGGCTCCTGGGAAGCCTGAGATGTGGAGTGGCTGCAGATGCAGCTCAAACAATGCCTTTGCATAGTAGGTAGTTAAAGTTTATGTTTCATCTAATATGAAGGAGATGATAATTTTACTGTCATTATTGTTGTAATAAATTGAATAAACACACCAGAGTGCAGTTAGTAGGAAGGAGGTACTGTGTGAGATTAGAAGTTAGGTGGTGTTGCTATAGCCCCTTCACAAGAAGCGTGTCCTGTGTTGGACATGAGTATCAATTCCTATTGTAAAATTACAGAATTTAATTAAACTACGGTGAAAATAGTCATGTTTTTAGTCAAATACACACTGCATACATTGGCAAGAATGTTATTTTTCTGTTTTTAGTCTGTGTTATGGGGCTGGCACAGAAACAGCTGTTCACTGAAAATTACCCTATAGCCATTTAAGAATAAGTTTTCTAGTCTTAAATTTTAACACCTGGGTCTTAAACTAGTCACATAGGCTGCTTTTATAGGAGGTGTTTTTGGTGTTGAGAGAAGGCTACCGTATGTCTTTGTTTCCTTCCGTGAGAAGGGTCTAAAGGAAGTCAGACAAATTCTATACTAAAGCAAATATAACTTTCACTTTGAGTTTCATAATTTTAATTGACCTAGAGTCATAAAATATTGTAATGTGTACTGATTGCCTCCAGAAAACTATCCTTTTGGCATGGACTGCTAGCACGTTAAGATGTAGCAAAACTCCAGTAATTTAAGGCTGGGATCTTATCTTAACATTCCTACTGAAAATCATAATGCTGAGGAGTTAGCACTATGTTTGCAGGGTAACTTGAATCAATAGCTGATTATTCAGAAGAAATTTGCTAGCTCTGCAAAACTTCCACCCTTACAAATTGTTGAATGGTTTTCTTATCACAGTGTCTCACTACCACTGGGAAATGATGCCAGGAAATCATGTTTGAACAAAACCTTTGTGTTTTTTCTGTGGAGGAGTTAAACATTTGATGCTCGCCACCCCCAGTCTCAAACAATAGAGAAAATATTTCTGGAAAAATTATTTCTATTTGGCGTAGGTTGGTGTACAACATTTGTTGCTCCTGGCATCCCCCAGTAGAGAATTGAACACTGATAGTGGTCTTCATACAGCCCATTCAGTATCCATTCTATCACCTCTGTTTTGGTATCAAGTGCTCTGACACACCTGAGTTTCAATTAAATGATGTACAAATATTTTGCATATTTAATTACAGTAGTTTAAATGGAAGTGAGTTCCAAATATTTAAAATCAGAGGAAAAGATAGCAGAGCTGTCAGAATAGGTGAAAGATAAAGCCATTCATAGATCCTTTTGAGCTTAAAGCGAACCTCTCAGGCTAGTTATTCACTTCTTTTGGATTTCTCCTCTTAGGTTTTTAGATGACTGCATTTATTGTACGTGTTTGAATGTTACTTCTGTCTTTGGGATGTGGAAAAAGGAGGAGGAGAAATGCACTGATGGAGGTTATACAAAGATTACCCATGGATATTCAGTGTGTGCATGCACATACGTGCACATGCATTTGTAAACAGATACAGCTACAATCCTTTATACTCATAATCTGCTAATCAGCAGATCTTGACTGAAGAATTTGGCTAAAACTTTTCCTGTCAAAAATATGATTTGCCTGAAGTTGAAGTATGCCACAGAAGAATTGCTGATTGAGTTACACACTCAGTTAAAGAAAACAATACGCCCAGTTCCAAAATGACATTTCAAAACAGAAGCCTATTGTTTAATTTGGTAAATGCTCCTTTAAAAACCCTTAAATCTTGGGCCAGTGATTTCAAAAGACTTCTTTTCCTCCACTGTGTTTGCTATGGGAGGTACTGCAATGTCCTGCTCTGCTTCCACATTTGAAGCCTGTCTAACACTGATCTTCAATGCAAGCAGCCATGTCTGTGTTAACTTTTCAGCCCTTCACCTTGGATTTGGGCCATCTGTCTGCATGAAGGGGGAGTAATCAAGCATTTGTCTTGAAGGCATTTCCAACTCAAAGTGGTCAAGGCATCCAAGTATCTTGAAGTAAGCTCAACATCCATTTGATTTTTGCAGTGCAAAATGAACTACTTCCATAGTTTCCTGTCATGTAAGTATAGGGAAGCCACATAAAAGGAGTTTACAGGACTTTGTCTTTTCCTATACCACATATACTATGATAATAGAGTATAAAGCTGTTGGTAGCTACTGAGCCACATCTGAAATATTTCTGCATCCCTAGATGTGCCTGTGTGTTTCTTGCTCTTGAAAATTTCATATTAACCAGACATATGTTAACACAGGATGTGTTGTATTACTCAGGTCTTACATCAGATTTAGGAGTGTGCTGGTTGGAGCCAAAATCTCCTGAGCAAAGCAATACTTTGATGGTTGTGTTTGAGTTAGCCTGTTTGGGCACAGCAGAGGCAAAACTGCTGTAAAAGCAGTCTCAGTACTGGACTGCTTCTGAGCCACACAGTGGCCATAGGAATAGCTGGACATAACAAAGGAGGTATTGGAGGAACATGAACTCTGCTGTAGCTAGAAGTGATGGTGGGGTACTTTGGTCAAACATGATACTGGGCATGATATGCTGGATGGTTCTGACATGGTGTTTGATCTGTTTCTAGCAGGTGGTAGGAATCAAGGTATCTCTGATATTCACATCCCATTTCACTGGCAATGATAATTGAATGTCACAGGATTTTTTTTGGTGCATGTGCACCCTTCATCATGAATGATGGATGCATAACTCAGTTGTTCTTCCATGACCTATTTGCCAATCCTGTGCCAGTCTTTTCCAGATCAGCTTGGAGGTCCTCCTTTCCTTTCACATACATCCTGCCACTGTCACTGTGTTTTTGTTCCTTTAGGATGAAGTCATGCCCTTCAGTCACAGAGACTGAAGCTTACTGGTTCTTGGCAGGCAGGCATTGCATGAGGCAGAGGTGAAAGCTGGCACTGCTGAGTTATTTGCCTGGTGGACTGCAGTGTTCAAGGTGCTCCTCACTACCTAGAAGGCTTTATATGATCTTGGCTTGGGCTTGCTTTCCTTTTCTTGAGAACTGGCCAAAACTGAAGTGAGTAGAGGGTTTGATCCCCACCATGGCATAAAGGGAAGGTGCTCTTCTTCAATGGCCTTGAATGCACTCCTTGCTGGGGTGTAAAATGTCTGGTGGTGGTGTCCAGGGCACAAGGTACAGGACTAATCCAGGACTCATCTAGAGGTGTTAGAGATGGTTAGGGGTGAAAGCTGGCATGGTCCTGTATATGGTTAATGTCTTGGGAAGAAAATGAAGAAGAGGGAGGACAGTATTAAACCAGCACTTTTGAAAGCCATTTTATATACATTTCATTCAGGGGACTGAGGTAATTCAGAGCCAGGATTGTCTGCTTCTTAAAATGGAGAAATAACACACAGGAATGTTTTTAGCTGCCTTGTACAATTTTCTCATGGTCCTGCAAAGCTCTCTTTGGGAGTTTTGTAGGACTGGATTCTTCCAGCTGTTATGCTGCATTTAGAATAAATTACTTCTTTGCTGTTATCATCCCCCAACAGAGGCAGCTGTGGAGTTTGGGTTTTCACTTTTCAAACAGTACGTTAGTACCTAAATTATTTTCTCTTCTTCCCTAGTATTTTCTTGTTCCAGAGATTTTGGAATCCACTTTACCATGTAAATGCTACTAAGGCCATGTCATCTGCTTTTCCTGAACATGCAGGTATTCAGGAGTAGAATTACCAACATGGGGTTAGGGGTTTTTTTTTCTCACATTAAGCCTTTTAAATCCGCAAGTAAATATAGTGATCTGATTTGCCAGCAGCAAGTATTCATGTAACTTGATCAGACCTCAGGATCTTTGAGAAAAACCACATGCCATTTAGCCTCTTTCTATACAGAGGAATTTGGACAATTCATCATTATACTGAGGGCCTTATTAGTTGACAGAAGGGTTAACTGACCTTCAAACAGCAGGAACTCAACGGCTTGCCTGCAGGGAACATATTCCATGGTGACTTGACTACTTAAGCACTTTCAATGTAAAGTAAAAACAATCTCTTGTGTCAGGGTATAATTCAAAGAACAAATGACCGTTTTGCTCAATTGTGCAGGCAGCAGAAGTTATTTTTGTCTCTTGCCTGTCATATTCACGTTGTACAAGAAAGTCATTTTATTGAGGAGTGATTTGTTCTGCCGAGGCTCTTTGTGCAATTTCTGAACTGGAGACCACCACTGTGTTCTGTCATTGAAGCAAACAATGTACAGTCTTGAAAACAGCTTTGTGTTTTGCCCTGTTTTCAAGGGGGCACTTGCTTTGGGTGTGTGAATTGATTTATGGGCCCTTTTGAGCCATTTAACCTCCTTCAAGAATGCCTGGTAAATGGATATGGAAGTGAGGGGTTTTATCAGGTGTGCCAGTCCTTTTCCTGTTAAGGAACATGTGCTGGACCTGTTTGGGTGCACTCTGCCATAATGATAGGTAAATGATGTGCATATTTTCAAGGCCTCTCTTTTTGTTGCACGCTGCCATCTCTTTATTAAAAGCTTTGCCTGTTGGTGGTGTCCTCTGCTGCTGCTGCTTTCTGTGTAATTAAGGAGGTCAAGTGGCAGTCTCACTGCATGGAAGCGCTTCTCCTGATGGCATTATTATGTACAAAGCATGTCTGTGCTTTCAGCAGTGACAGTGCATCACTAAGTTAATTGAGTAACTTCTCTCTGCGGTGGGTTAGTGCCAAAGAAGTGCATTTCATGAAGGTGTGAATACTATCTCTGAAGTTGGTGCTCAAAATATTTTTTTTTTAAAAATAATATTTTATTTGAAATAATTTAAAAAATATTATAAATCTGTTAAGTGTCTTCATTTCTGTTGAGGGTGACATTAAGGGTGACAAAGTGTGTAGGCTCTTGATCGTTAACACCTCTAACACTACAGGGCTGCCCATGACCACATTCTTTGCTCTATTCTACTTTTTGCTGCCAGATTTTTTCATGATTTTCTGTATATTCAAAATGTCAGCCCAGTGCCAGGCTCCTCAGTGTGAGTTGTGAATGTTTTCCCACTGGAAAACATCCACAGCAGGAGCATTTTCTGAGCCAGTCCCTGTACCTCTGCCTAGAAGATCTCACAAGGTTTGTGTCCATAGGTTTGTCCTGTTCTTGGAAGCCAATTCAGTTTTTAGCACTCACAGCAACTTACAGAAGAGAGCTCCTCCACTTAACCAAGTGCTGTGTAATCAGTTATCTCCTTTTAGTGTGCTGTTTGTGGGAGGGGCAGGGAAAGGTAGCTGGGTTTTGACCTGCAGGATTCCTCACCTGACTGTTACTCTTCTGCTCTAGGAGACAGTAAATGGTTGTTCCTAGTTCAATTTTCCTTTTTCACTCATGGTTTACTCTTAAACCCTCTCCTATGTGCCTGCCTGCCATTTTTCCTGTCCTGAGAGCCTTGCTTTACTCACTCTTCATTGCAGGAGAGAAACTGGGATCTTTGTTCTCAGTTGCTATCCAGCTGACATCTGAGCATGGCAACAAGTGATGTCCATCCTTGCTCCGTTACTATTCTTATTTCCAAGATGCGCAAATCGTGGTCTCCCCTAGAGTTATTTCCCCATATCTTTTCCCTTTCTCGCTCACATTTGCTTCCTCCATGCACAAGTGATATATCCATATTTAGCTTTTTATAATTCAGGCATTGATCATGTCTGTATTTGTTTCACCACTTCATTATAACTGATTTTTTTTTCCATCCTGCCAGCATCACAGTCATTTCCTTCTCCATGGCCTTCACATGTGCCCTTTTCTCCTCCCAGCATGTGATTGCAACCCTCGTGGCATCCAGACCCCACAGTGTGACCGTGCCACTGGGCAGTGCATCTGCAATGAAGGGGTGGAAGGGCTGCACTGTGACAAGTGCTCCCGGGGCTACTCAGGCTTCTTCCCTGACTGCGTGCCGTGCCACCAGTGCTTTGCCCTCTGGGATGTCATCATCAGCGAGCTGGCTAATAGGACCCAGCAGTTCTTGGACAGGGCTAATACCCTCAAAATCACTGGAGTCACTGGCCCATACCAGCAGACACTCAACACACTAGAGGAGAAGCTCACTGAAATTAAAACCATCATCGCTCAAAATCCAGCGGCCGAGCCCCTGAAGAACATAGGGAATCTCTTCGAGGAAGCAGAGTGAGTACAGCTGTAGTTACATGGATAAGTTTGTCATGGGAAGGAGTGGGAGAGAGTTCCAGTGAGCTGGGATTTACTTGAGTGACTGATGTCCCCATGCTGGGCTGGGGGGCTCTGGTTCCACTCCTCTGGCTGGGCCAGGGTGCTGTGGCTCCTGGGCTGCTGGAGCACCTCGCCGTGCTCAGCACGGGCAGGCAGTGCCCGTCCCAGGGGCAGAAACCTGGCAGGGGCAGGCAGGAGCACTGAAGCTGCCAGCAGTGCTGGGCTGGGGTTGTCCTGCTCTCACTGCTCTCCAGGCAGCTAATTACCAGGGAGCCACTCATGCTTGCCTTGTGCTGCCCCAGGGCAAAGGACAAACACTGCTATTATGTGAGAGAATGAAGAGGGGGAGAGATTAAATTCCTGGATTTCCGAGCGTAGCTGATGAATTGGAAACTTGGGCTTCTTTCCACACTTTGGGCATGTGTGGGGGGAAGCACCAGGTTTATAACAAGGATTGTTTCCACTTTTCTCGGAGTATTTTCTTTTAGGGCTAAGCATACAAAAGATGGTAGTGTGGGGATGGGGCCGCCTAACATTAAGCAGGATTACAGAGGCTTTCTAGTCCTGCCTGCAACTGCTCCAGCTTGCTTGTGCGTTGTAAAGGGAGCTGCACGAAGAGAAGGGGCAAGGAATAAAGCACAAATGTCTCAATTAGGAATAGTTTGTGTCCTACAGCTCCCCTCCCTCCTGCTGGAGAGCTGGGGGTTGCTACTGCTTCTGGACTCTGTATTGCGGGAGGTCAGAGCAGCTGAGGAGCTGCTTTTCCCTAACATGCCTTATGTGTATCTGTTCTTGCTCCTCTCTGGCTGTATAGAAAAGTACTGGGCTTTGGAGGAGTCCTGGAAAACAGCAAGCTGTTGGCCTATTGAAAGAGCTGCAAATTGATCTTAGATCTCAAATACTGCCTTGATTCTTTCAGAATGAGGAAATGCTTGGCTTGATGGGATCACCATGCATGGGAATAACTTCCTATGCCCACTTCTGTTCCACAGCAGCTTTGACATGTAATACTAACTTGCTTTTCCTTTTAGGGTTATCCCACTAGCTAAAGTCTGTTCCCTGTCTCACTGAATGAATGCTTAGAGCAGGAGGTTGTCCTTCAAAACCCTGGTGAGGAGGGATCTTTACAGAAGAGTTTAAAGAATCCATTGTGTTAAAGCTAAGGTTTCCCCCTCCCTGCTTCCTGAAGTTCAAATCTTCCCGAAGAGCTCATAGGAATCAAAACTACATTTGAGCTGTGTGGGATGGGAAGCAAATTATGTATGGATCATAGTAGTCAACTCTGACCTATGCAGTTGCCATGATATAAGAGCATTACACCAGTCCTCTGGAATCTCCCTCCAGTTAATCTTACACAAAGCAGCTGTTTTCTGAGCAATTTGGCGCTTTGGGTTTATAAGTGTGGCTGTAGATTAAAAAGTAGTTTTGTAGAATAAAGGAAACAAAACAGTATTTTAGGTAGGCGTGTTGTTACAAATCATTTGGAGCTCCACTGAGGGAGGACAGGTCCTGCCATGGGAGAAGCTCTAGCCACCATGCTCTAGTGAAGTATGACCCTTCTTCCTCCCTGTGCTGAGTCCTGTGCTTGTTTTACAGAAAGCTGACAGCAGATGTTACAGTTAAGATAGCTGACATAGAAGAAAACCTGTCAGCCTTAGCAGCAAAGAGCAATAGCACAGACACAGACCTGAGTGCACTGGAGACAGATGCCAAAAGTCTCGACCACGTTGTGAAAGAACTTGCAGAGCAGCTAGAGTTCATCAAGATCTCTGATGTTCGGGGTAAGTGTCACAGGGAGGGGGAGAAAGTAGCAGGGTGGCCAAAGATTTAATCAGTGCATAGGTTTAAGTACCAGATTAATCTTCTAACTTGTAATAAAATACAATTCTTCAAGGACGGGTTCTTTCTGTGCATTAGCAGAGTTGCTGATGCAGCAGGAATTTTTGCCCCCCTCACCCTCTCTCTCTTCCTCTGCACATTGCAAAGCTGGCCCAAATTCCTGGGGAACAGAATTGTCTTAAGGTATCATGCTGAGCACATTGTAGATGAGACACAACAGAAAAAAGTGCACCACATATTTCAAGATATGCCTGGACATCCCCCTTGCTTCCCTCAGTCTGTTAAGTTGCTGCTTCTGGATGAAAAATAAGGGCTTGTGGTAAAGGGCCCAGTTTCTGAGCCACCCAAGCCTTGCATGTCCATTGGCACACTGAAATGGGCCAAGAATCAAAATTTGCTGGAGAAAGAGGAATGTCACCAAATTATGCCTACTTCAAAGAAAGTATTTCTAATTTTTCTTAAAAATTTTCTGGTTTGAAGGAAGTCTGAGCTTATTTCTAGTGAACGTGGGAGATTTCAGAGTGAGGCGAGTAGAATGTAGAACAGGGGAGCCCCTGACTTTTGGCATTCTGCAAAGGAAAGCTGGCCCAAGGAGCAGAGTAAAGCCAACCCCACAGGGTCCCTCACACCACACAAGGCCTCTCCAGGAGTTGCCCATAATCAACAGTTCCATAAATCAGCATCTTTCATCAAGCAGTTGTTTCTTAGGAAAGCTCTGCCCAATTTCCAAGCAGTGACTTCATAAGCCAGACATCCCAGGGCAAGCAATAAGAATTAATGGGATAAGGGAATCCTTAAAAAACATACAGTTCCCCTAAAAACCTTAAAAGGCCGTATCTCCTTTTGCCCTTAGGGCAAGCAGAATTCAGTCACCAGGGGCAGAGAAAGGCTTAACTTCAAAGTCCAGCTTGATACACTGTCCACCAAGCAAAAAAGCAAATTTTTTTTCTGCAAGAGGCCAAATTCTGTCATCCTTTCATTTAATGTGATGTGGCGTATCACTAACCCTGCTAACATCTATAATATACATTCCTTTGGGTTACTTCACAGCGTTCTCATCAGCTCCTTCTGATTTCTGCAGGAGCCTTAGATAGTATCACCAAGTATTTCCAGATGTCTCTGGAGGCAGAGGAGAGGGTCAATGCCTCCACTGTTGATCCCGACAGCGCCGTGGAGCTGTCAGCGCGAAGGAGGCAGGAAGTGGAAGAATTGATCAATGAGAAGGAGGCCCAGTTCAAGGCTAAACAAGAGGAGCAGTCACGCCTTCTGGATGAACTCGCTGGCAAGCTGCAGAGCCTGGATCTCTCTGAGGTGGCTGAGAAGGTACACAGCTGAGAATCACTGGGATAAAACCCCTAGCAAAAATAGAGTGGGGTTTGTGATGAAGCAACGGGTGGGGAGGAGCTGTAGTGTGTGACAGTGTGAGATGTGTGGATGGTCCATGAAAAATGCACCTTGCTTGGTTGAGCAAGGTTTTGTGGGCTAGAACTGGGTTGTTTAACTGGTGGGCTCTGATGCTACCGGCTTTCAAGGACCAGCCTTTCGTGTTGGTCTCCCTCCCACTCTTCCCAGCCCCAACACAGCACCTGTTTTTGCATCACCCCTGTTCTAATCCAACGTTCTTTGTGAGGGATGGAGTTCCCATGTGCAGAAAAGTGTGGCAAATCCTCTGGGCTGAGAGCCATCCTCTTAAGCCTGCCCCAAGTTCAGTGTTTGCTTTCCCTAGGCTCCCCTCTTCCCTCCTGCAGCTCCTGTGCCTGTACAGTGCCCAGCCAGGCTGCTCTTCTGCTCACACCCACGGGCCTCAGCATCACCCCAGGCTCATCCTCCTGCTCGAGACAAAGCAGAACTTGCAGGGAGCTGGAGTCAAAAGGGCATTTTTCTCTGTTGAAGGTGCTTGCTCATCTATAAATGTGATTAAGCGTTGCTTCTTCTTGGGAGAGGCTGGGTGCTCCCTCAGTTTCTCTTTGATGTTGGCCAGCTGCGTTCAGTTGAACAATCCCTAAACAACCCTGGGTGAAGGCGGGCTGCAGGGCACTGCTCATTAACTCCCCTGGGCAGGCCAGGCCTGTGGTAGAGTTCTTCACATGCTGATTGTCCCTTGTCCTTTACAACCAGTCATCCCTCCCACTCCCTCAGCCCTCGTTTTTTCCTCTGGAGGGAAGAAAGAGACATCTTTTTGTTTAGTATCCCTTCCCCTACATTCCTGCCCTGACTGTTCTTAAGACCTGAAATATTGGGTAGATGTTTATCAAGGCAGTAAATACTGAGCTGCTTGGAGGTGTAAGCCTGAGACACACACACACACACACACACACACACATCTTTCTGCTTTCTAGCTACTGCTGGGTTACATGCCAAACAGGTAAGAGGGACTCATTTACACTTCACAGGAGACAGCTGCAGCTAACTTGGCTCAGCCCCTAGGTTTTCCCAGGGAGGTTTTTTGGCTGTAAAACCTGAGTTAGTGACTCTCATTTGGCAAAAAGAGAAGAGGGGGTGGGGGGGGGGGGGGGAAGAAGGAAAGGTAAAAGAACCTCACAAGAACAGGGAATTTTCTAATTTTCCCTCTGGTTAAACCAACTCCTGTGTAACTTTATTTCCAAACCACTGACCAAGCAGTGGATAATTCTCAGTGCAATGCTGCTGATAGAAATAATTTCACTTCTTAAAAAAAAAATTAGTTTACTCTGAAATGTGGTAGAATAGTGTCCTGCTCCAGCCCCCACACAGCCTAGCAATGGAAATCAGGCTGTGGCTGCTTCCCTTGTCTCCTGTGTCCCTGCAGACGTGTGGCACTGCTCCAGGAGCCTCCTGCGCTGAGTCCGAGTGCGGGGGTTTGACCTGCAGGACAGATGAAGGGAAGAAGAAGTGTGGAGGCCCTGGCTGTGATGGGCTGGTGACTGTAGCTCACAATGCCTGGCAGAAGGCTATGGATTTTGACAGAGACATCCTCAGCGCATTAGCAGAAGTTGAGCAACTCTCCAGAATGGTAATATGCCAAATCAATTGTTAAGATAGTAGCAAAGGGGGAAAAAAATCTGTCTGTTGTAGCACAGACACTAATTGACAAAGTATGTCAATTTTTTGTAGAAAAAACTTTGGTTTTCTGTAGAAAAATACTTCTTTTGAGTTGTGTAACTTCATCATGCTTGTAAATATCTTCAGAAAGGGAGCTTGCTAAAGTGAATCTTCATAGATAACTAAACATCAGCCTGAGTTGTTTAAACTAGCTGTGGTGGTATGGATCAGGGCCAGCTTCCAAGAGTTCTGTGAGTTTTATGAGAAAAAACATACCTTGTTACTATTACTTCTGACTCCAGATGAATTGTTTTAAAATGAGCCCTAAAGCATAAGAAGATAAGCAAGCAAGCCTTCCATTTTCCTCTCTTTAGGTTTCTGAGGCAAAACAGAGAGCAGATGAAGCAAAACAAAATGCACAAGCAGTTTTGCTCAAAACTAATGCTACGAAAGAACAAGTGGACAGAAGCAATGAAGATCTGAGAAATCTTATTAAACAGATTAGAGACTTCCTAATGCGTAAGAATGTTACATTTTAATTATATTTTAAGTCTGGGTTTGTGAAATACCTGTATTATCTTCCAAGGGTTAGTGCAACAGTTGTCTTGTCATCATTCCCCTAGACAGACAGCGTCTGTGATGAAATCTGGAAACATGAGAAAAACTAAGAGAAAACCAAGATAATAAGAAAGTGAGAGCAAACTGTGACATGTTCTTGTGTGTATTTAAGCTGAGGCTGTTGCACTGCTGTACTTTGCCAACTATATCTGTAAATTCTGGCTAGAAAGACAAAGTAGTATTAAAGGGGAAGGAAGTCAGAAACTGCATTTCTCTCTCTGTAAGAAAGCAGGTAAAGGTTAAATGAGAGCCTTGTTTGCCAGCAGCCCATTCCTTGCCTGTTTGCTCAGGGCTGACTGTACTGGGAGCACAAATACATCTACGTGCAGCTGCTGGTTTTGTTTTTGCTGGGCTTGGGTCCCCCCCAGAGTGGTGCAAGATCTTCAAATGGCTTCCAAGAGAGCTGTGCCAGCAGAGCCTATACACATGCTGGGCCTCTCCTGAGAGGGAATTTTCGCCTTGGGAAGTAGTTTTAACGCTTTGATTTTCCATAAATCTGGGGGAGGAAGTTTTCCCATGATTTTCCTTCTTAAGGAAGCAGCTGAACAAAAATTTTGAGTGTAATATGACAGAGGGAAGGTTTTACTCACATCTTTGTCATTTGTGTCCATCTGCTAGAAGACAGTGCTGACCTGGACAGCATTGAGGCAGTGGCTAATGAAGTGCTGAACATGGAGATGCCAAGCACACCCCAGCAGCTGCAGGCCCTGACAGAAGATATTCGTGAGCGTGTAGAAAGCCTTTCTGATGTTGAGGTCATTCTGCAGCAGAGTGCTGGAGACATTGCCAGAGCAGAAATGCTACTGGAGGAAGCTAAAAGAGCCAGGTATGCAGCCCTGTTTCATCTCATTGCATCAGGAAATGCAGTTTAACTTTCCCTGATGTAAATTCTCATTCCTTCCTTAAGGGGCAAAACCAGCCCATTGCAGCATATGTTCTTTTTCCAGTTCCAAAGTAAGAGCATTTTTAGCATTAACAGTCTTGCTCCACAGCAAAGGTGCAACAGATGTTAAAGTCACTGCAGACATGGTGAAAGCAGCACTGGAAGAAGCTGAAAAAGCTCAAAATGCAGCTGAAAAAGCTATCAAACAAGCTGATGAAGATATTAAAGGAACTCAAGACCTGCTGACTTCAGTGAGTTCTTTATGAGTATTTCTTAAAATAACAGAAACAGCACCATGTCTGATGCTTAGAAACTGATACAAGCCTGTCTAGGGAAAGCTCTCAGGCAGTGCAAAGCAAAAGCTGCAGTAAAAGTGCATCTAAATCATTCCTGCCTTCACATCAACATTTGAATGAGTGGGACAGGGGGTGGGGGGGGTGGAAGGACTATTTGCTCATAAACAAACCAAACCACACAACAACAACAACAACAACAACAACAACAACAAGGTTTTTCTCCCCCCATATTCTGCACCAGCCAAGGTAAATGAGCAGGACTGTAGCCCTCTAAACCTGCAGGTGTGACAAGATCCCTGGCAATCCACACCTGTCCACCTCACTGGTTGTGTATTGGTGTCCTCAGTGTCATCCATCACTGCAGCACCAGACTAAAACAAACAAATGCTGGATTGAAGTGCCAAGTGCTGCAATCCTGTCGGATAAACTATTTGCAGACTTCATCTCAAAGCCCTCACAAGACCACAGTGCTATCTATACTTATGAAGCTTGGCCAGTTTAGAAGCTTCACAAGTCCATTACCACATGACAGAGTCAAATGTCTGAAGTTTTGTCAGCAGACTAGTCAACTCTTGTGTATAATGCAATCAAATAGTTTTTGACCATGTTCCTTAATGATTTTGAAGCCTCATATGTACCATTCTCAAGCACTGAGCTTTTTCACCCTGACTGCAATGGGCCATTTTTAGCAAAACTAAAACACTGCTTTTAACTCAGATCTATGGACATAAACTAGATAGTTGAGCATGGTCTATGGAGAAAGTTTAGTATTATACCCATTGTCTTTTGAAAATCTAATTCTCATTCTTCTTTCTCTTAGATTGAATCTGAAAATGCAGCATCTGCAGAAACACTGAACAATGCAACCTTACGTCTGCTTGAGCTAGAGAAGAGTGTTGAAGACCTTAGGCAAAAGGCTGCTACAAATTCAGGGAACGTGGGAAATATAGAAGACAAAATTATTAGTGCAAAACAAAATGCTGAAGAAGTTAAAAAGGTGAGAAGCTCAGGAGCAATCCTAAAGAGAAGCCAGCAAACTCCCTCAGGTTTGGCTAAAGGGAGATCAGTGAATACATGTGATCCATCACATTTATTGTTCATATTCTGGGGTTAGAAAATATTCCAACATTTATGCTCTTACCAAAGATAGCTACTTTTTACTTTGGTATCAGATCCTGAGAGAGATGTATTGGGAAGTTTTCAGGTTCTGAATAGCTGCAGGAAACCTGTCACCCATTCACAGGTAGGTTTCTGTTCCTCAGCTTTACTATCTCTCACAGGAGAACTGGAAGTTTTTTCCTCCACTTGTATAGAATACTTATGGTTCTATGACAATAATAGATTCAGGACAAACAAACCAGAACCTGGCATATACAGAACCAAGCATCAGGAAAAATAATTATCTTAACATAAAAGTGCAGTAATTGCTAAATATCAGAAATTCAAGATTTTCTCTGAACATATGGCATTGCTCCCAGTGTTTGCTACACACTTTTGTAATAGCAAAAGAATGTTCATTAACAAAACAATTGACCAATCTGCTAAGGAAGTTTCATTGCTCCCATCTCTTGTCTGTAGTTAGCGTATCACTCTCCAGAGAGCCATTTTCTGACAGGAGAGCTGCATTATCCATCAACTCAACAATATCCAAACACTAAGTAGTAATTCAGGTGCTGTCAAGTAAACACAAGAGAATTCCAGTGCTGCTATGGTTTGTTATCTTGTTTAATGGTTGGATTTAGTTGGGCCATAGGACTTCTTAATCTTAACCGCACAACAAAAAGCTCAGCTGAGAAACCAACCTCTAGACTTTCCCAGCACCTTCACCAACACCAACTGGGCAGCTAGTTCAGTTCTTGTTGCTGGAAGGGTAGCAAGGGTATTCCTCCCCAGATGCAGCCACTCATCCAGGAGCAGTGCCATGTCCAGCTTTCCAGCAGCTCTAGGGGTCATGGCTTCCATTAGGTACAGAACCCTGTAGCTGAATCCCATAAATCTCGGCCAAGTGCTGGTACTGAAGCTGTAAATCAGCCACAGATCTGCAAAAGAGCACCTGATGAGTCTTCACCACAGCTCTTAGTCTTGGAGAGGAAATACTGTGACACTGTTTCTGCTTTTATTAAGTGAGCTCCCGGCAGTGTCTCCTTGCACCCGGGTTGGTAAAGGGCAGAGGGAGGAAAAGCCAGCTCCTGCTGTACTGGCTTTGCATGAGCTCCATCTTGTGCTTGGACTCGGGACAGGTCCTCAACAACGAGCTGAGTGGCAAGTACAGAACTGTGGAGGAACTCATTGCCAAGAAGACAGAGGAGTCGGCCGAGGCCAGGAGGAAAGCAGGCGTGTTGCAAGATGAAGCTAAAGCCTTGTTGGCTCAAGCAAACAGCAAACTACAGCTGCTCAAAGGTAAGGCTGTTCTGAGGAGGTAATTTGACACCTTAGAACATGAAGCAATTTCACACTGTTAAACCAGCTATTATTCATCAGCAGAAGGGGAAAAGAAAAGGTACTTATTTGTTGCTGAGGCTTGATCTGCTTTCCTTATTCTTATGGACATAGTACAATCTTTTAAAGGGAAGATTTATATAGAATAAGCTGAAACTTGCAGGTGAGACACAAACTTCTGGTATGGCACCTCTCACTGCCCCCAGAAACACCACAGGGAAGGAACAAAACTACTCTGCTCAGGACTAGGACACCTCTTCCAGCAAGACCCCCATCTCCAAACAGTACTCCCCTCACCACACCCTGGAAAGCTCTAAAAACAAAAGCTAATGGGACAGGACAGGACACTGGGGGTTCCAGTTTACAGATTAATTTAATATTTACTATTGACAAAGTTGATTGAATTGGGATGAGGCAGTCTGCCCCTTGCTACCAGAGACAGAATTAAATTTTTCTTTTGGTCTTGCCAGGACAAAAACTCATTGTTCCCCTCTTTGCTACTCTTGCACAGTTACTGTGACTTGCTGAGTAGTCTTAATCATCACAAGCCAAAACACTTCACTGTTCTGTAAAAGCCACCATAAAGCAAACAATGACCATTATTTTAACCCTCAAAATATACTTTTGGATTTTAACCTTTGGAAAATAACTTCCTTGTCCCTTTACGTCCCTATGTTAAAGAAACAAAAAGGTGCCATTTTGTTGATTTTGGGTTTTTTTCTTGTTTGTTTTTGGTTTTATTCCACAATCAGAGTATCTTCCACAATAGAAATAAATTCAAATAGCAGTTTATCCATAACTATAGTGATTTACATGCATTAAACCACCACCAGTTAAGCTTGATTTTTTGCCTTCCTTTGCCTACAGATTTGGAAAATATGTATGAAAACAATCAAAAAGTTCTGGAAGACAAAGCCAAGCAGTTGGTGCAGCTGGAAGAGACAGTTCGCTCCCTCTTACAGACAATCAGCCAGAAGGTTGCTGTTTATAGCACTTGCTTATAAACAGGAGTGGGAAGTGCCTGTGTTCAGGGTGGGTTTTACAAGTATTACACTAGTTCTTTTTGACATTACACTAAGACCTGATAAGGTGAACAGGTTTTATGTTGACTTAAAAGCCACAGAACCAAAGAAAAATAACTTTTTGGTGTTGAAAATAAACCGTACTTTTGTATCAATATATGTACCTACTATGACTCATTAAGTTCCTTTCCTAGTTGCAGTAGCTGTAATGGTATATCAATTAATCCTTTAGCAAGTCTTGTTCTTAAACTGGTTAGAGACCTAATAAAATCTTGGCTTGAACTATGCAATTCTAAAGAAGGGTTCCTATTACTATGAAATATAACATGGTGACTCAAACCAAATTATCAGTGAATGAAGAAATGCCATCCACATGCAATTAGTTATGCTACAGCACCAAAAAGGATTGTGTACCCCCTTCATGATACCCATTTAGGCTTAAGACTACTTTCATGTCCCTGATTATGAAACACTTGATAGGTAGAGTGAAAACAGAGATGAGCACTGAAAGTATGAATGCACCAAATTCATATGGTAAACCAAGCTCAGAATCACAAAATAAGCACAGTTGGAAGGAACCCACAGGGGTCATTGAGTCCAACTCCCGGCCCTGCACAGAACACCCCAAGAGTCACAGCCTGTGGCTGAGAGCATTGTCCAGACTCCTAGAACTCTGTCAGGCTGGTGCTGTGACTGCTTCCCTGGGGAGTCTCTTCCAGTGCCCCACCACCCTCTTTGGTGAAGAGCCTTATTCTAATATCCAACCTAAACCTCCCCTGACACAGCTCCAGGCCATGCCCTCAGGTGCTGTCTCTGTCACCACAGAGCAGAGATCAGTGCCTGCCCCTCCTCTTCCCCCCATGGGGAAGCTGTGACTGCACTGAGGTCTCCCCTCGGTCTCCTCCAGGCTGAACAGACCCAGTGCCCTCAGCCACTCCTCACACGGCTTCTCCTCAAGGCCCTTCACCATCCTTGTTGCCCTTCTTTGGACACTCTCTAATATTTTAATGTGTTTTTTATATTGTGGTGCCCAAACCTGCCCCCAGCACTCGAGGTGAGGCTGCCCCAGTGCAGAGCAGAGGGGAGGGGACAATGCCCTCCCTTGCCCAGCTGGTGATGCTGTGCCTGAATCCCCCAGGACACGCATGGCCCTCCTGGCTGCCAGGGCACCTGACTCATGTTCAACTTGCCATCATCCAGGAGCCCCAGGTCCCTTTCCACAGAGTTGCTTTCCAGCCTCTCATTCCCCACTTCTGTCTCTGTGCAGGACCTCTCTGCCTTGGAGGAGGTCAACAGCTCCTCCCTGTTTTGTAACATTTGCAAACTTGTTTATTTACTTGCTTACTCATTCCTGTCCTGCCTTCAAGTCATTAATGAAGATGAAGAGCACAGGGCTGAAGATGCCCTGTGGAACCCCACCACTGACAGGTCCCCACTCTGATGTCACCCCACTCACTGTCACCCTTTGTGCCCAGCCTGTGAGTTAATGATGTGTTTATCCAGCTGTGTGCTGGATATCCTGTCCAGAAGGATCCTGTGAGAGACAGTATCAAAAACTTTGCTGAAATCCAAAAAGGGTACATCAAGTGGCTTCCCTTAACCAGCTATATAGGTTATCCTGTCATAAAAGGAAATCAGGTTTGATAAGCAGGAATTTCCTCAGGAAGGCATGCTGGCTATGACCAATGGCTGCATTGTCTTTCTGGTGTTTTTGATACCTCCCAGAATAATCTTCTCCATAACTCCACCAGGCATTAGAGTGAGACTGACAGACCCCTGACTGCCATTCCTGGGGTCCCCCTTGCCCTTCTTGAAAATCAGAGACAACTTTCACCAGTTTCCAGTCACCTGGGACCTCTCCAGATTACCAAAACTGCTTAAAAAAAATAAACAGACAGCAGGTCCCTGAGGATTCTTGCATGAATCCCATAAGGGCCCCATAGACTTTGTAGGGATCCAGCTGCAGCACATCCTGCACAATTCATAGTCCTCCAGCTCAGGGCACTGAGAGCCCCTTGGCCCATCATCCGTGTTGAAGACAGAGGCAAAGACCATGTTAAAGACCTCTGCCTTTTCCCTGACCCTGTTTGTGACATGACCATCCTCATCCTGCAACAGGACAATGTTAAGTGTTTTGATATTAGTATATTTGAAAAAACTCTTTTTGTTGTCCCCCACAGTTTTGGTAACTTCAAATTCAGTTGAGCTTTGGCCACATGGATTTTCTCCCTGCAGGGGCCAGCAGCATCTCTGTATTGTTCCCTGGACACCTGACCATGCTTCCACTGGGCCTACACCTTTCTTTTTTATCTTGTTTCCAAGAGAAGATTCCTGTTCAGCTAAGCTGGCCTTCTGCCTCACTTGCTTGACTTCCCACACTACAACGTGCCTGCTCCTGGGCCCTTAGGAGGTGATGTTTAAAAAGTGACCAGCACTGATAAACCTCAGCACCTGAGAAAGCATTTTCCCAGGGGACCTTACTAATTTCCCTGAGCAGCCTGAAGTTCTGCTCTCCTGTCCAGGGCTGGGGTTTTGCTGGCACTTTTCCTCCTGCCACCAGGGATTTTAAACTTGATCCCTTTGTAGTTGCTGTGGCCAAGATGGCCACCAGTCTCAACTTCACTTATGAGATCCACTCTATTACCATGCAGTAGATTAGGAGGGCCTTTCTCCAAGTCATCTCCTTTAGAACCTGTCCCATAAAGTTATCATCCAGGTTTTTAGGCATCTTCTGGCCCAGGTATAATGCTCCCTGTTAATTTTGGGTAAAGTTGGAGTTCCCCATAAGGTCAAGGAGAGTTGATCTGGAAGCATGCCGTAGTTCCTCAAAGAATAATTCATCTGCATCATCATCATTGTGGCCAGGAAGTTTATGGTAGGCTTCCACAATGACACCTGCATTATTTGTTTGCCCCTTGATTCTTTACCCAGAGGCTCTTAAAGGTGCCATTGCCAACATTCTAACCCTTCTATTAATTACATACAGTGCCTCTCCTCTGCCTCTTCTGCCTTGCCTAGCCCTCCTGACCCCTCAATAGACATGCCACTCATGGGATTTAGCCCACTAGGTTTCACTTATACCAATGATGTCAAATGTATGGGACTGGGACAAAGCCTCAAGCTCCTCTTGTTGGTTCCTCATGTGGCATGCATTACAGTAGAAACATTTCAGGAAGATTAGGCCTTTCTGGGAAGTTCAGATGGCACCTGACAGTACAGGTGAGTCAGTACACAGACAGCTCTAAGGACAGCCTGTGCCTGACACAAATGATGTGCAAGAATAGCATCCAGTTCACCCTAACTTCAGCTCAAAGTTCTCTGTATTACAGTGCACCTTCAGAGAGCTGTACAGGATGGCACAAACTGATTCACAGCTACATTCATCAGCTACACAAGTCAGCAGCCAAAACTGCCATGTGTTTGCACATCTGGACTGCTAACTCTGACCCCAGGCTTCTATCGATGTTCTTTAACCAACACCTTATCTAACCTTGACTAACATCAAAATCAGGACAACTACAGCAGGATACAGCAGCACCTAAGCAAAATGAAGGGCATTATGGTTAAATAAATAATTACCCCTAAGCTCCAGAGGTTGCAAACACCAAAACAAAAAAAAAAAAAGAAGTCCTTTGAAGAAACTGATCATCACGGCAGCATCATGCATTGTTCACTGCCAGTACACAAGCTGCTGAGTGCAGCTGAGTGAAAAATGCCAGTTTGGCAGCACTTGGGCCTAAGGGCCATGAGATCACTGACAGGTAGCCCAGCAGCTCATTTCACTTTTACACTCTTTTGTACACTTAACTAGAATGGGAACAACAGTGAGAAGTAACAATATTAATTTTAAGGCCTTGATTTTTATTTTTAAGCATCTGGAAAACTATAGTCTCCAGTACAGACTTAGTAATATCGTTGATTTTAAGTTTCCCTGGTTTTTCAAACTTCATTTTACATGAGATACAAACTTTTGTAGCTGATGAACCTCAAGAATGAATTACAGTAAGACTGCTGCAAGTATTCAGGAGTTAGAAGGAGTAGACACAAAGCTTTCTGAAAGAGCAAGGCTTTTGGGAAGGACTTGCAAATCACATGATTAACACTTACCATTTACCTGTGTTAAGCTAGAAGTGATTCTGAAATGCCAAGATCTATTGGAAGAATCAATCTTTTCTGCCTTGTTGTCTTTGCTTTCCATTCAGCAGCTTCCTACAAACACCTGAAGCAGATCCACATGAATTCACTAACCCAGCATACCCATGAATCAGATGGTGATAAGCTTAATGAGGTGTCATGCTTTAACCCCATCTACATTTAAAGTAGGAGTTAAGAAAATAAATCTCAATGAAGAAGAGTATCACTGGTGTTTTGCTGATTAACTGGTATGGTAATGCTGGCATCCGTCTCCATCACTCACTATGGATAATGGATCAAGACTTGAATAAGAAGCTATAAAGATACAACCATCTTGTCTATACACAAAACCAAGTAGCTTTAGCACCACTTTCTGAATGTGCACTTTTCATTCCATTGGCGTAATGAAAAAAGACATGCACAATACCAGCAGGTATTAAGCTTTTCTTCAAGGCAGAAGAGCCTGGCAAAAGAAAATAACGGCACCTGGGAAGAGAAGTTAAAATGAGGTACTGGATTTGGGCATGCTCCATATACATGTTAAAGATCTTCCAAAGATGCCATCTGTTAGTGAGTTTCCTCACATAATCAACAACCTAGACAGTACAAGGATCCAATGAGCAAACAAAATCCAAGAAGACTCTCCAGCCATGTCAAATATTTATTAAGCTCTCTTGCTACAGAAGAGACAGAGAGAACAAAATAGAAAACAGAAAATAATAAAGTATGTCTTAATTGTGTGGAGAGCTGACACTGCAGCCCTTATATGTGGAAGGTGCAGAGTAACTCTCTATGTCATAGCACTTGACAGCAAACACTGCTTCACTACCCAGTTTTAGCATTTCAAGTTTAAGAGAGCTGGACAATGGAAGTTATAAAACCAAAAAAGATTAGGTAGCAGTACCATGAATTTGTCTTCAATCTTACATTTCTCAATCAGCACTCAATTCTTCCCCTTATGAGTTTTCAATATGAAAACATGACATGGAGAATCACACGGAGTAATTTTCTCTTTAAAAAGTGAGTATCATTTTAATTGATCTACATGAGCCCCTCTTCTCCCAACATCCCGACACTACTAGGTCAAAGCAAGTTTTGGTACTCATATGTAAGAAGTAGGTTAAATACCAAAGTTAATCCCTTCAGAAGGAAACACATTTTTGTGCGGAAGTGACAGTGGCATTTTAAGTGCCAGCATTCAACTGATTTACTGTATCACTACTTCAGATAAGAAAACACAAGGTATGCTGGACAATTATCCAGAGTTTTGACCAGCACACCTGATAATCCCATGCAGCAGCAAAATGTTTGGTTTTGAAAAAGAAAAGAGTTCTGTCAGGCTGCTTTTCTGCAACATTCATTGTGTAAATAAACATGTAATTTTAAGTATTTAATTTACAGACACTGGATAATTCCACTTGTTCCAAACTCTACTTGTTTAAATATCTGATGTTTAAAATTAAGATATTCACTTAAGTCAGTCTTAAAATCTTCAGACTCAGCCTTCCTTAAGGGCCCACAGTCCATTTTCAGAGATGTACTATATATGTACAAAGAGCTGCTCTTTTATTTTAGAAGTTGATAGCTTTGCCAAAGGATGCTGCTAGGTTTGCTTCCCTGAAGGCTTCTGACACCGTCTGCAGAGAGCAAACACAAAAATTACAAGTCATTAACAGCTACATGGAGTAACAGCACGTCTGTGCAATGGTGTAGAACAGTCCCTTTAGGAAACACTTACTGGATGGGCATGGCAAACTCTGGCTACATCTTCACAAGATGCTCCATATTCCATAGCAAGGGCAGCTTCATTCACCATTTCACCAGCACCCTGTAATTTAATGGTATTTGCAATTAGCACAAGTTTTTATCCAGGTTCTGCTGAATCAGTAACAGCTTATAAATAAGCATTTTCTGCTAAAAAAGAAAAGTTATGCTTTAACCAGCACTTCACCTGTGTTCTAATGTAAGTCATGTAATCTATTGGTGACTGTAAACATTAATGGGAGTATTTATTCTCTCATTCCTGAGAGTTGTGCAAAAGGTGGGCATTTTTCCACGGAAGGAAACCTATTCAAAACTTCAATGCTCCCCTGAAAAGTTAAATAGATAACTAGATAAAGAAAATCATGTCACTACACCTACACTCTCACTTTTATTTGCTTCATTTATGCATGTTTACTAAGGGAATATATCTTTGAGGAGTCAAAAATAGTTAAATCTCCTCTCACATTTTAGCACCCAGATCCACAACCATAAGATTTCTCCCCAGTCCTTTCCCAATGAAGAAAATTAGATTTTTTGGTATGAGACAGACCAAGCTGTGCTTCCTTTAAAGCATGTTGGTTTCTAAATTACTGCAATTGCAAGAGAAAGTAACTAGCATAGAATCTTACTGATAGCAGTTTGCTGTTTCTCTTAAAGAAAGCTATACACAAAAATGTATGGAAGTATTTCTGCAAACATGTTTTGAGAAAGAAAAATATTTACCGCAAAGAAACACAACAGAGAAAGATCAGGGTCTAAATTTGACCAAAAAACCTCAAAAAGGGGAGATCCCAAAGGTTTTTTTACTCTTAAGTTCCACAAATTACTGACCCCAGATTTGGTGAGTGTAGCATAAGATTACCACCTTTGCTGAAGTCTTTAGATGGAGAGAAGGAAACAAAGAAAACACCAGTGAAAAAGCCACACAGTCTTTTCAGCTCCCTCAACTTCCAAAAGTTGAATCAACAATTTCTGCTGTTCTCTGAAGTATTTGGCAGCATTCATAAAAACAAAACAAAAAGAACCCCCACAACAAACACCACTATCAAAAAACCTCACCATACAAAACTGGTCAAAGAAACCAAATAACCATAGCAATTCAAGAGGAAAAAAACAAGCTGGATCTTTTCTTTTTTTAATTACACCAAAGTAACTAAAAAGTGGGAAGGAGGGCAGGGGTGCAGAACAGAACTGTAAAAAAAAAAAAAAAGTATGGTGAACTCAAACCTTCCTGTTTACAACCATCACTTCTAACCCAACAACTATGCAACACTATATAAAAAGAACTACAAGGCCAAGAAAGCACAATTGATGGTACTTACTGAGCCTAAAATGTGAGCACCCAACATCCTGTCTGTTGACTTTTGACTAAGTATCTTCACCATGCCATCTGTGTCAGCATTTGTCTTTGCTCTACTGTTTGCAGCAAATGGAAATTTCCCAATTTTGTATTCTACACCCTGCAAAATAGATGTGTCACTGAGTTAATGACCAACAAGAACAAGGTAAGCAACTGTTACATACATGAGGAAAATCAATACAGAACGACAACAGGAGACACAGAGGAACATACATGAACAATCACCCTAAGTGGTGTAAGAGTGTACTAAAAAAGACTGATTTGCAAACAAGCAATTATTAGTATCACAGAATGCAAGTCATCAAAGAGAATTAGAGCTCTTAGGAGAGCGGCATGCACAAGAGCATCATTCACTCACACCCTATAAGCAATAAATTCAAATGCAGAAATTTGGACAAGTAGCTAGGTAAACAACTAGAGAGTGAAACCAGGCCCAAGATGGGAAAATAGTTTTTGTCAGAAAAGAAAATCAGTACCTCTTCTTTCAACTGTTCTTCTGACTTGCCAACCCAGGCCACTTCAGGGTGAGTATAGATCACAGAGGGAACACAGTTATAGTCAATATGAACTGCTCCTCCAGCCATGCCTTCTACACAAAGAATGCCTTCATCCTCAGCTTTGTGGGCCAGCATAGGTCCAGCAACTACATCACCAATAGCATAGATGCTATCAGACCAATGAAACAGAACAAGACACTGTTTAAAAACATCCTAGCACACCTGGGCTACCTTACATAACAGTCTGTTTGAAACACGTTACTGAAAACCCTAATCAAGACAGATTAAAATACTTGATTTTAGCAGTTTCCACAGAACGACCTCACTTCAAGAGGTACGTGTGAATATATGTTTTGCTATTAAAAACCAGAGGTGCTTTAGTAAGTTAAACTTTAAAAATAAGTGTTCTGCATTAAAAAAAGGGAAAAAAATAATCTTACTTACTTTGGAATCTTGGTTTGGAATCTGTTGTTGACTGGAATTCTTCCCCTCTTATCAAGTTCAATTCCAATTTCCTCAAGACCTAGATTTTTTGTAAAAGGACGCCTACCGATGCAAACTAGGAGCACATCACAAGTTATTACTTCTGCCTTGCCACCAGCAGCAGCTTCAACACTAGAGCAAAATAAGAAGCAAAAATGCTAAGCTGTAAACTTGCAGCCTTCTCTCTCTCTGGCTAGTAACTAATATGACCCAAGATGGTGACCCCCTGGCTGGGTCTGGCACCCAAAGCACTTCATTCAGCCTGCCCCATGCTTCCTCCTTGCAAGAGTTCAGCAGTAGAAGAGGGAGGAAGGGGCAACACCTCTTACTCCATTTCTTAACTATTGTTAAGAGAGAAATTCAGGGTGTATTTTCAACAGCAAGTAGCATGACCTGCTAAGATCAAATCCATACAGCAAAGTAATTGCTGCCGAGTACTTGCCACCCCAAGTATACATATGTATGTGTAAGTATACATTCTGAGTAGACTTTCTTCTGGCCCAGGAACCAAACACCTGTTAACAGCTGCTGTGCATCCCATGCATCCCTCTAGTGCATCTTGTGTTTAATTGCACCCAGAACAAGTTCGGTTCACATACTCTGAAAGCACAAGAACCAAAGCATGGAAAGTGAGGGTAATTGGAAGGGTGTTCCAAAAAAATACTCTGAACCAAGATACTCTAAAAGTAGAAACATACTACATGAGAGACCCAACTAGCCTTAGCATGGCATGCAAAGAAACCCAAATCCTGGACCTCTACAGTCCAGGTAGACTGTAAACCTGCACTGCACACCTTTACAGATCGATGACAGACTATCCCAAGCTACAGTGATTCAGCAAGCAACAGTCACCATATGAAGTCTCCAGTGAAAAAAACATTTAATCTTATTTATGTGAAGTAACATCAAGCATTTTTTAACTAGCTTTTGCATAGAGAAGCCATTAACACAAACAGAACTAGTGCATACATATGGACTTTTACAAAGCAAATTTGTTTTATGCGTTTCTGTATGAACTGTTCACGTATAAAACTTCAAAGGTCTTAACTATGACCATTAAAATAGACTCTTTGGGGAGTTTCATTTATTTCTGTTCAAGAACAATATCTCTGCCATGATTACCCTAAGACAATATGACTTTCCAGTATGTAGCCAAAAGTTAATGGCTTGGAAATGACTGTATGAACAATCATAGTATTTATGCTAATTATACCAGAAGCAAATCTCTTCCATGAAAAGAATGATTCAGAGTTCTGTTTTTATTACTGATCCCATTATGACAATGGTTTTATGCCAGCAAGCCTTCAAGTCAATGGAACCTCTCCTGTATAAGCAACTTAGGACTTAATAAACCCAAAATCATGAGCTCTGTAAGTTACAAAGGGGGACAAACATTTAATTGCACTAAAGAATTATTTTCCATTCCTGCTCAAAAATATCAGACTGTATTTTTAAATAGGTTTGATTGACTGGGAGGAAGAATGTATTTTACATTCCTTTAGTTTTATGTTAAAACACTTACGCTACATCTATTTTTCCATCTGGTCTCTTGGTAGCACCAGTAACTTTGGTGTTCAGTTTAAATTTGAACCCCTGCTTCTGAAGAATACGTTGGAAGTTTTTAGAGATCTCCATGTCAATTCCCATTCCACCAACATGGCCCATGAACTCAACAGCTGTCACATCTGCACCAAGGCGCTGCCAAACTGAACCCTGCAGCCACAACAACACAGGTAAAAAGAAATTTTGAAAACCAAATTTCAGATGCTTTTACTCTAATATTAACAACAGACTGTAAACTCTTCTAAAGCAGGATAACATATAACAGCAAACTGATCAGTTTCTACAGACACAACAGCATAAAATAAAACAAGTTCAACTTTCTCCAGCCTTTCCAGGAAAAGACTTAAACAATTTATTGGTTTTTTTAAACATATCATTGTTTATTTGCAGACTCAAAACTTCCATGACCAAATTCAGGTCATATTTTAAAGAAATAGCTAATGAAATAACTAAATCTAATTCAAGGATGTTTTACATTACAGATATAGAAGAAATTCAAAATCAAAGAATCTGAAAGGAAAACCCAAAGGGAATTGCTTGTTGTGCTCTAATACCACTACTAATTAATCAAAACAATATCACATTAAGGAAATTTTATGCAACAAAAAGGAGCCACTGCTGCTCCTGTCTATATTTTATAAATAAACACTTAACCACGATCATCAGCCTCACCAACAAAACCAATGCACATCCTATTTCCTGCAGTGACCCACATGTACCCAACACAGATTTTCACTTTGCTTACTCTTTCCCAGCTTAATGATCAGCAGGCTAAGCAGCCATTTGGCAGATGGGCACAGCTTCAAGCAGCGGCAAGACCAGGAAATATAAATTCTTTTTGAAAAGTGTAGGTGTGAGGGAAAAGGACTCAGACCACAATGAACTACAAAGTCTCCACGCTTTTGGTTGATAGAATACATACCATCAGATAACATTAAACATCTCTTAAGATTAACTACTAAATAAGAATTTATCCTGACTGTTCTTGCATTCCCTCACATCCATACTCCTCCAAAAGAGAAAAATAAATAGGCAAGGCCCTGTATGTTCCTCTCTTTTCTCTGCTTATCTTACCAGCTGCAGAAGTACTGACCCAACACTTATCCCAGCTTTTCTGGTAGAAAACTGAGCAAGCAGGCTATGAAATCTGAACAGATTCACTACAACTCACTGAACTGTTAAATCATAGCAAAACCATCAAATACGACAAAGAACTACATCTTTTTCCTTCACAAATTAAAGGTCAAGGGTTTAAATATCCTCTCACCAGTTCCACACCAATAACTCCTGCACCAATGACAACCATCTTTTCAGGAACTTTTTTCAGTGACAGCGCACCAGTAGATGACACAATGTTATCTTCATCAATCTAATGACAAAGAAATGCATAGAGGGATGTTTACAATCTCTTTTACATATTATATACAGAACACACAGAACATGAAGTGCAATCAAGTGCAAGCCATTATTACACATTAAAATCTGTGGCTATGAGACACTAAAAAGGAAGTACAATTAAGTTCCAGTACGTACAGTAATTCCAGGGAAGGGTGCAACTTCTGAGCCTGTGGCTATGAGTATGTTCTTTGTATTGATAACCTGTGTGCTGCCATCTTCTTTAGTTGCAGTGACTTGGTTTTTGCCCGTTATTTTTCCAAACCCAGATACATGTACAACCTTTAGCAATCAGAGCACAGTGAAGTCAGGTTCAAATATGTAAGTTAGGCTACATTTCACCTGAATCTCACTAATTCTTAGAGATGCTGCTAAAACATCTCAGCATCACTACCTGGTACAAATCACAAAGTAACTGTATACTATTTCTTTAAGCAGATTAAGAATGAAAGCACTGGGACGTTTAAAAGTTTTCTAGAAGAGAGGCATTCAAATTCTGCTTTGGTCATATCAGTTATTCTAATTTATATGGCAATATGAAAATGTAAAATGTAAGAAATTCAGATCAAAAAAATGAATATACCTCAGTAGAGAATCCAAACTAACCTTGTTTTGTTTAAATAAATGAGCAATTCCACCTGTTAAGGCCTTCACTGCACTACTCTTCTGTTCCATCATCTTCTCTAGGTTCAAACGGATTCCTGAAACTATGGTTAAAACAAAACAACTTACACCAGGTATTGCAGTGTGTTAATGTTAAGGGGCTAACCTCAACACTGTTAACAGCTGGCACAGAAATATGTGTTGAATGGCCCTGCCAAAAGGCCACATTCAACAACTGCTATGCTGAAAATCAGTATTGCACTTTTCCACTATAACTTAGCAATCCATTATTCAGAATTCAAAGAGCAGACATGTCCCTAAGCCTCCAAATGACAGATAAAGAATATTATTTATAACACCAAAAATTTTCAGAGCAGAAGACCATACTAATGAGATTTGAAAGATTAAATTTACTTCTTGGTGGAAATCATCACTCATATAACAGACATGAGAGCACTTCACTCACTTTCAATTCCTCTATTAGCAAAATCTTTTCCATGGGCCAAGTGATACAGATGTGAGTTGTTCAGCAAGGCCTAAAATAGACACACAAAAATGAGAATGTGGACATACATTCACAAGAATAAGTTATTTATTATAAGGAAAAAGAATTACACTTTTTGCAAAATGTTCTCACTATTAAGTTGGACATGTACATATTTGAAAAGGTGTATTTCAGTCACAGAAATTGTACACAGTAGCTCCTACTGAAACATTCAACAAGTTACATATTTTACACAGAAACAGAAAACAGTTAAATCCATACCCATCCTTTTTGCTCATTTCACCACAGAAATTGGTAATTACTGCACAGAGATATTAAAAAAAAAAAGGAACAGATCAAGTAGAGGAAAGTAATTCTGACTGATGACCAAAGAGAAGATGGATGGACCCAGCAAAACAGGATAAGGAAAATCTACAAAAAAATACCTGTTAAGATTTTAACCTGTGTAGACATATGTGAGTTAAATTTTGAGGTTTGTGCTGAAGTTTCTGTAACTGCATAGCCAGCCAAGCTGAAGCTGGATGGCTTGGAGCTGGCTCAGGTACATGGATATTCCAAATTCATAGACAAAATCAGAGTAGTTTTTATACAGATGGCCATAGATTAGTAGCTTCAAATTCAGAACCTCGATCATTGCATTTTTATTAGAAATAACAATATAGTTAACGCAATATCTTACTAAGAAAATTAGTTATTTCTTATAGCCACTCCAAATATGAAATTATCTGTATCTTTGCAAGGACAATGGTGTGAGTTTGCACAGACTTAAATCTAAAGCAGGCACAGCAAAAGACTTGAAGGGTATTTTGAAATACTTGCCTTATCTACATATGCTAGAGTAAAACTAACACTATCAAAATAAGATAATTACACTTTTATCATTTTTATCCATTACTTTAAAAGTAATTTCTCTACTTCATGTAATTGTCACAGCCCCAAATCTGTATCATCCACATTACTTAAAAGATGCAACCACCACTTAAGACTTCAGCAACTAGAAAAGAAAAAAAAAAAAAAATCCACAGCCAATGTATTATCTTGGATCATTTTCTGGAAAGGAATATTTGAATCATTTGTTATTGCCTTGGTGTACACAGCCTACGTATCCACTTCTCAAGTTTATTGCCATTCAAACGAATTCTAGATAGCATTCAAGTTCAGCCATGGTTTCAACAGTATTTTTATAAGAACTCTAAAGGATAAAAAAATAGAAAGGGACTTGAGAAGTTAGTTAAATAGATCTAGCAGAGTTTCAAACTTACAAGGTAACATTGTGTGGATTAACATTTTTGAGTGGTGCTTCAATAGACTAAGATACTCTGAACTTCATTAAAATTATTACTAAAATGTTTAGAAAAATTATTAAAACTTTTTAACTTAGTATTTAGACTGTGTATTTCTCCTCCCATGCTAAAGGAACCTCTTGAGTAAAAGGATTAGAAACATCAATACAGTAAAGAGAGATCTTGTTAAGAATTTCTATTACTACAGCCATCACAAACCCAGCACTAGCAGTGTGTTCCTTCATCTGCTGGGTGCTAGTGAAGCAGATTCTCCAGCAACAGCACTGTTCTTACAAAGGCCAAGGTCTAAAATTACTTTTAGCTGGATTGGCAATGCAAATATTAAGCTCTTATTAATGTCTTCTTGCTTCTCCTTTCTTTCAGATTGCATGTGTTGGACTCAGCTCTTTCTCTCCACATCTCCACATCACCCCACACAAGCACCACCAGCCTCATCCTCCAGGCCATTCTGTACAAGTACATCCATCCTGAGAAACTCCTTCCAAGTGAAACACATCATGTCAGCTATTTTTAAGAAAGCTATGACAAACTACACACACTTACCTTGGATGGAATACAACCAACATTCAAACAGGTTCCCCCTAACGTTGCATTTTTTTCTACACAGACAGTCTGAGGAAAAAGAACAGAGAAAAAAAAAGAATTTTTTAGTAATGTTATGTCCCTGTTTCCTTACAGGCTATTGCACAGTTTAGAACTGATAACAGATATTCACCTACTTGTCTAATAATTCTACCTCTACAAATGTCCCATTAATTTCATCCCTAGATTTATTTTACGGCTCACATTTCCCTTCCCTCATCGTTTTGTTAACTTAAAATCCACAAAATAGCTCTTTGCAACCAAATTCTCTACCAAATGACAGCCACTGCACCACTCATACTTTCAGACAAATGCTATCCTACTACAAACATCTACAAAGTAAATAATAAATACAACACTCAGTTAAAGATGTCCCCCTAACAATTACAGAAAAAACTGCAAAAAGTAAAACATGTAGATCATGTGAAGATTCATGAAAACAACTGGTAAGTGAACTAGCATATATTAAAATCCCATGAGGCAATATTTTCTTCAAAGCAAACAAAACAACAGAACCCCCCAAGCCACTAACAATATTTCCTCCCACTGCTGTATAGTTTTATCAACACCTATAAAGAAAGAAAACAAAAATCAAGTACAGCAAAACCAAACAAAAATAAGGTCAATACCAACAGGGACGGAAAATATTTCATCTCCTTCTCATTAAACTGACATCAAAGTGTGCAAAGGACAAAAACAACTGCCAAAACTTTATATAAAAACAGACCACTGGGAGAGAGAGTAGGGGAGAGAGTATCACAAACCATTTTTGTAGAAGCAAAGGAATTGGCATCTCTTTCTTTCGAAGGCAAACACATATTCAAAGTAATTGTTCCTTGGTTCACACTCTTGAGAGTTCCAGTCCACTGAGAGGCAACTACCTAGGTGAAAGCCTTTTGCAATTTGTTTAAACTGCTGCTTTTGTGCTAAGGTAGGGGTGATGGTAACATGAAGAGCAGAATTCACCTAATCAAATCACAGGAACATTCTCAGACATGCTTACCTTCTATGTCCCCTTCCTCTTTTTAAGCACATGAATACATGAAACACAATACAAGGGCTTTAAAAGCTGTACCATGGATCAAACAGCACCTGACTGCTCCTACCTTTACCCAGTAAGGATGATCGGCCTCATCCATTTTATATAAACTTCACTGACAAGGCCAAGCAAAGCTTTTGGAAAGCCAATATCCAGAGAACACTACTGGCAATAACATGGGATGCTGTGGGGGTGATACAAGGATTCAATGCTTGTCCTAGCAGAAATAGCACTAAAGTTGTCATTTAAGTAATTCAGTAGAGCTGAATCAGGTTCTTCTATGGATGGTGTAATTATACAATCTTCTTGCCAGTCTGCTAAAAACATCTCCTTACATTCCTCAAGGACACCAAAAACATAACACATTATTCAACAATAATGGTGACATACATAAGTATGCATTTTCACCTAAGCATTTTCACCTCTCTAACTAGCTGTGAAACAGTGCAACAGAATTATTTTTTACTATGATAAAAAATAGAATCCAGGACACTTTTTAACACTCTTGTGTACAGAATCCTATTGTTAATCACAGATACCAAGGATTCAAGGACAGTACTGTTCCAAGAAAAGCTACTTTACAGCCAGCCACAAAAATAGCTTTAGAATAATCAAACATGAACTCACATGGCAGAAGGCCACAATCTTCATTAAAACCTGTAGCACTGAGCACCTTTTAATCTCAGGTTGCTAGCCAAGTAACCACATACATCCAGAAGCAAGAGTACTTATTATGACAAAATAGCAATTCACAAAGATGCGTAAAGACAATTCAATTATTTTGCACTAGGTCACAGGCAGATGTACAACTTAATGGAATCTCAAACATTTACATTTTGGTACAGTTGCACATTAGAAGGCTAAAAGATACCCAAAAAATGTTACTGACACCCAGCTGTGGGAGTACTGACCAATGAGGGACAACACTCAGAATTATAAGACAAATTTAGTTTGAAGGGACCTCCTCTGAAAGCCATATAGCCAAACCTCCTTCTCCAAACACAGTCAACACCAAAGACATTGAGGGAGGTGATTCCTCCCCTGTACTCTGCTCTCATGAGACCCCATCTGGAGTACTGTGTCCAGCTCTGGGGCCCCCAGCACAAGACAGACGTGGACCTGCTGGAGCAAGTCCAGAGGAGACCACCAAGTTGATAACAGTGCTGGAGCAGCTCTCCTGTGAAGACATGCTGAGAAGGCTCTGGGGAGACTTTACATCAGCCTTCCAGTATCTAAAGGGGGAGGGACTTTTCACAAAGGACATTTAGTGAAACAGCCTTAAGCTGAAAGGGCATAGATTTAGATCAGCTCCTAGGAAGGAATTCTTTACTGTGAGGGTGGTGAGGCACAGGAATAGGTAGCCCAGGGAAGCTGTGGATGCCCCATCCCTAAATGCTCAAGGGCAGGCTGGAGAGGTCTCTGAGTAACATGTTCTAGTGGAAGGTGTCCCTGCCCATGGCAGGGGAGTTGGAACAAGGACAGCTTTAACATCCCTTCCAACCCAAACCACTCTGTGGTTCTACCATGTATCAGGTGGCTCAGGGCCTTGTACAGCCAAGTTCTGAAAATACTGAAAGATGAAGACTACACACTGTGTAGGCCCCCATTCCTGCACTTCACTGGAACTCATCACCACGAGTTCTTGTCTTACCAGGTGGTCAAACCAGCTCATTTCAGACAGGAAGTCTATTTTAGGTAATTCGGAAACATTGTGACATATCAAACAGCAGAAACATGCTCAAGACAGCTAGCATCACCTCCTCAGCGTTCCAGACCATTATGACCAAATAATGCAGTGCCAAGAGTGTCAACTGGTCTCATACTAAGAGGTGAAGGCAAAAAAAACAAAAAAACAAACCTGAAGTCACATTCTGCATTTCTGTAAGTTTAAAACCACCTGAAATATATGATACACATACAACTCTCACAATACTTAATTAAATGAAACACCACTAGCATATGTCAGACACAAACTGCCTCTTCCAAAAGAAGTTCAAAGGCAACAGGGAGAACAACAGAGATGAACAGAAATTTAGCTAAGATACTACAGTACTTCTACACACATATTTTTGCCTCTAAAATTCTCACATGGCAGTAGAACTCTGGTAATCACATTCAAAAAGCAGATCAGCTGAATATGGCTTTTTCCCCTTCTGAGTTCCCTCAGTCTGTTCTTCAGAATAGTTTTCCAGTGATCTTTTTGTCAGTTATTATCTCTTCATTTTTCCCTCTGTTGAGATAAAAATTCCTTCCTAGCAACGTTTTCCCACCTTCTGTCTCACAAGAGTGTAAGCCCACCTCAATTATCAGTTCCAACCAAAACTAAGCTGTCCTAAGCAGCTCTGTCAGTAGCAGGGAACTCCATTTCACATTCTGCCTAATCTGGGTAAGCAAGGTAAGGAAAGATTAACAAAAGATGTCAACAGCATCTGGTGGCCCAAGATGTGACAGAAGAATTACAGTAGCACACAGACAAGTTTCAAGTTCACCTGGATAAGTCTTCTGCTACCTGAGTGAGGTCTCACCTTAAATCCAAGCTGAGCTGCTTTGATAGCAGCAACATATCCTCCAGGCCCAGAGCCAATAACTGTGACATCAGCATCAACTGAAACACAGAACAGCTGAGTTATTGTTTTTTCAGCAAAATAATTGCATAACAAGAATTACGCAGATTGATTATACAGGACTAGATAAGGAAGCTGCACCTCATATCTGAAAGTAACTTTCTGGACACAGGGAAAGGCTGTGCAAAGGTATTCATTCCACAAGAAAAATAACCAACATTAAATTTCACAAGGAAAATAAGGTAAAATGACATCAAGAAAATGAATTTCCCATCCTTCTTGTTCTAAAGCCTCTAAGAACTAAAGCCAGCATGTTTTGATAGTTTATTATAACATTTTTTCCAACACAGTTTCTATTGATGATTAGCACAAAACATAAAGGCTTACTGAATGCCACAAATTTATAAAGGGGAAAACATGACTGCAATAGGTATCTGTGCAACCTCTATTGATTATAAAGCAGTGGGAGCTATGAACTTTGTACCAAGTTCCTATTTTACAACCACTGTCTCTTTCAGAATATTAATTAACATAACAACAGTGATGGTGAAGTTCAACTTTTATTTACAGCGTGATCCTGAAATCAAATTATGCAAATAAACCAGAATTTTAATCTAAATCTCCACCCTGACATGGCTTTCACCTGGAAGACTGGTTTCTGAATTTGAAGTACTGTTTTGTTCCTCGTAGGGGTTTGGGTTGATAGGTTTTCTTTGTCCAAAAAAAGGTTTCTCATAAGAAGTTACCTTGATCAGCATAGGACCTTTGTGGCACAGCACAAACTCCCTGAACACCATGATGAATCCGATCAAAATGGCTTCTCTAGAAATGGAGGGAAAAAAAAGGTTTATGTCTATCCTTGAGGGAAAATCAGTCACACACAGACGAACACACAGCTACTGTCAGCAGTTAACCAAAACAGGAACAGCACGACTGAAGCACAGTGGGCACTGACTGCAATGAGAGGCAGAAGCTGATCTGCCACTCACCTGGCTCTGGCACCTCAGTCTGTCACCACACCTGCCCTCAGGTCACTCTCACCTCAGGCTGCCTCTAACTACAAAACTCTCAACTCTTTATACGGGGCTCTCAAACCACATAATGACATAAATTAGACAACCACAGGAGTTTATGTAGAGTCTTGTTATGTAACTAACCCCTTCAGCCACTTCCTAGGAACAGGCAGCTGTATCGCATACGAGGTTCGGGAGGGCAAGTTTTTTAACCTTTACATAATAGTAATGGCACTGCACAGAACAGCTGCTACAAACACATCAAGGGCCGATCACTCTAACTGGATTAGAGGATGTCCCTGGAAGCATTTCCGAAGACCCCCAGCACCGCAGTCCGAAGAGCCGGGGCCGGCTGACGACGGCGCTTTTTGCAGCCACCGCGGCCTCCCGCGGGCCGGGACACCGGGGCACCAGCACCGACAAGGCACACGGCAGCAGGCAGGCTGCTCCCTGCCCCTCACGGACCCTGAGGGCCGCCGCGTCCCCTCCGCCCGGCCGAGCGGCGAGGGAAGGGGTCAGCGGAGCGCGGCCAAGGCCCGCGACCGCCTCAAGGCGCCGCTCCGGCCCCGCCCGCCCTCACGCACGCCCCCGGCGGGCTGAGGAATCTGAAGAAAGCCCAGGCCCGAACTGCCCGGGGCGCCTTCCGCCCCTCCTCCCCTCCCTTGCCCTCGCCCCGCCGGTGCCGTACCCGAGCGAGCGCGCAGGAGACGCGGCCCCAGCGCTGCATGTCGGCGGTGCCGCCGCGCCCCGGCCGCTCAAGGACTCCGCGGACGCGCGCAGGCGCAGGCGCAGTGCCGGGCGGGGCGGGGCCAGGGGCCCCAGGGCTGGGAGCGAGCACCGGGCGCGGCCTCGTCCAGCCCGGCCTGAGCTGGGACCCTGCGGCGGGGGACACGGGAGCACGTCCGGGCGGGTTTGGAATGTCCCCACTGAGGGGACCCGCCACCGCCCTGGGCAGCTGTTCCAGTGCTCCGCCACCCTCACGGAGGGAAGTTCTTCCTCGTGTTGAGGTGGAACTTCTTGTGTTTCAGCTCGTGGCCGGTGCTACTCTTCCTGTCGCCGGCACCGCTGAAAAGAGCCTGGCACATCCTCTTGGTACCAGTCTTTGAGATATTTATAGAATCAGAGAATCACAGAATACGCTGAGTTAGAAAGGGCCTATCAGGATCCAACTCCTGGCCCTGTACGGGACACCCCAAGAGTCACACCCTGTGCCTGAGAGCACTGTCCAAACACTTTCTGAATTCTGTCAGGCTGGTGCTGTGACCACTGCCCTGGGGAGCCTGTTCAGTGCTCAGCCACCCTTTGGGTGAAGAAACTTTTTCTAATATCCAATCTCAACCCCCCCCCAACTCAGCTTCATGATGTTTCCTTGAGTTCTGTCACTGATCACAAGAATGAAGAGATTGGTACCTGCCCCTCTTGATTTCCCTCCTGAGGATGTTCAAGACCACAGTAAGGTCTTCCATCAGTCTCTGCCAGGCTGAACGCACCAAGTGACATCATAAGGCCTCATAAATCTTCATAAGGCTTCTCCATCAGACCTCTCAGCATCCTCAAGGCCTCCTTTGGATGCTCTCTAATAATTTCATGTCTTTTTTTATATTATGATGCCCAAAACTGCTCCTGGGATTTGAAGTGAGGCCGGCCCAGCACGGAGCAAAGTGGGACAATCCCCTCCCTTCCCAGCTGGTGATGCCCCCAAGGACATGGTTGGTCCTCCTGGCTGCCAGGGCACTGCTCATTCACATTCAACTTCCCATTTGTATGTATTGATGATATCCCTTCTCAGTCTTCTCTTGACTAAGCAGGCCCAGCTCCCTCAGCCTCTCCTCTTAAGACAGATGTTGCAGTCCCATAATCATCTTTGTGACTTCTGCTGGACCCTCTCTAGCAGTTCCTTGTTTCTCTTGTGCTGAGGAGCCTGGAACTGAACACAGCATACCACTTGGGTCCAGTAAAGGAGGAGGATGACCTCCCTGAACCTGCTGGCTACACTGTTCCTGATGCACCCCAGGACAACCCTGGTCAGTCATCCTGGCCACAAGGGCACACTGCCAGTTCATAATCGACTTGTCACCCACCAGAACTCACAGGTCCTTCTCAGCAGAGCTCCTCTCAAGTAGGTTAGATCCTAATCTGTGCTGGTACCTGGGAGCTCACAGACCCTCCTGGCAGCAAAGTGAACCCTGGGGTGAGCAAAGCAGCCCCTGGTCCCAGATTGACTGCATCAGAACAACACAAGAGCACAGAGAAAGGGAAATTACATGTTTCAGATGGAAACCTCTTCCATCTAATTGACAGTGAAATGCCCGTTCATTTTTATAATATTAAAAAATGTAAAATTTAAGATAATTTTGGAAATACTCAGAATAATTGTTTTCAATTTATTTAATCAGGAAAAAATTGAACTATTCTCGAGCTAGAAGATTCTCTAGAAGAAATTTCTTCTTGAGAAGAGGTGACTAAGAAAGGACCTCATCAATGTATACAAGTATCTAAAGGGGGATGCCAAGAAATTGGAGCCAGCCTGTCCTCAGTGGTGCCAAGCAACAGGACAAGAGGCAATGGGCAGAAAGTGATGCACAGGAAGTTCCACTTGAATATGAGGAAGAACATCTTTACCGTGCAGGTGACTGTGCACTGTAACAGAGTGCCAGTGCTCAGAGAGGTTTTGGGGTGTCCCTCGCTGGAGATATTCGAGAACCTTCTGGATGCAATCCTGTGCAATGTGCACTGGGATAACCCTGCTTGACCATGGAGGTCAAGACTAGATGACCCACTGTGGTCCCTTCCAATCTGACTGATTCTGTGACTCTGTGGCAGTGAAATGCACGTAAATTCAATTTTTAAAACATTGAAAAATATGTAATATAAGATACTTAATTTTGGAAATATTTTCAAGTGTCTTGGAATAATTTTTCCAAATCTATTTAATCAAGAAAAGATTTGAACTAGAATATTGACATGCTTTTATAATTAGCACGGTTTAATTTAATGCTCTGTATATTTTTCCGGAATTTATGTTTTCTTCTGTAAAATAGATTGTATTTTCTTGTAGAATAATAGCTTGCACCCCCTGAATGCCTCTGTTATTTGCACCTCAGTGTATCAGTATTTTAAAACTTAAATCCTTCATTGCCTGTGGGAGAATAGCAATGTGCCAAAATAATTTTCCTTCTACAGTGAATTCTACTTAATTTAGGATATACATAATATTTTAATTTAGGATATACATAAAAACCTAAATGTGGTATATAACATACATGATATTATATATATCATAATATATATGATATCATGTAAATGATATATACATATGCTTAAATGTGGCTTTAGGTAATTTATATGCAGCATAGATCATACTACTGATTTCCCACCTTGCCTGAAATTGGAAATATTTTCCGTGAAAAAGAGTTCTCAGGTTTTCTAGATGTACTAATTTCTTGCATATGTCAGTATTTCCATCAGGGGGCAGCGTTCTGCTATTTCCAACACGGCCAGGGAAAAAGGAAAAGCCCTATTCAGCAGGCAGGATTCCTCGTCTACCGTTTTTCATAAGGATTTCTCTGATGAGCCCTTCAGCAATGCTGGAGACTGTATGTGCCCAATATTTTTATAATTCAACCCCTGTTGGTTAGAGCATGGTGCTAATAATGCCAGGGTTGTGGGTTTGATCCCCATATGGGTCATTCACTTGAGGTGGTCTTGATGATCCTTGTGGGTCCCTTCCAACTTAGAATATTCTGTGATTTTAATGAGAAAGCATCATGTCCCCATCATTTCCTCCCACCATCACAAATGAGCCAACCAAAGAGAATAAAACCCGAAACTGCTGTGACTGTAGCTAACTGAAAGTACTCAGCTAACATGTTTTAATTCTCTGTGGGCTCCCAGCCTTGGTGGACATTGGGCTACTGGGGCTCTCCTCTCTGCACAGGCAGTACATGAGTATTTCTAGGGAAATTACAGGTTTTTTTCAGACACAAATCTGAACACCATGAGAATGTTGTTACTGCAAGCAATGAACAAAGACCATCTCCTGCAACAAGAAATGACTGGAAGCTCTGAATGGTGCTTCCAGTTACTGTGGATATACTCAGTACAGATGAATACTGTGGCCACCAAAGGGAAGGCAGCTTATGTGGTTATTGCTTCAGCACTCAGGCAAGAAGGGGTAGGGGGCCTGGGGGAATGCAGGAAGCATTAAAGTGTGCAGTAGTGGATGGGGACAGTGGGAAGGCAAAGGGGTTAGATCCCTTCATCCTCTTCACCTCAGCCCTAGTAGTCACCTCTGAACAGCCCTGCCCATTAACTGCATGTCCCTTAGGGTCATGGTGACTGGGAGAAATGTTCTGAACCTGCCTGGGTACTCTGCTGAAGTTTGGAGATTGTTAAAATTCTTTTTTGAGGTTTTACATCTCTGAGTAATAAAGACCATAAAGACAGTGTATTGCCTGTAGTACTGTGGTACTTTTAAAACCATGGACACCTGAGTGCTTTTTGTTCCCTTCCTCCTGGCATGACTCTACCTCACCTTGCTTTAGTTGTGGCACTCCTTTCATGAGCACTGAGGTTACAGTACCTGTTTACACTCCCACTTTTTATAGCATCCAGGAGTATTCATGAAACATCCCCTCGCAGCAAAGCAGGCTCCCAGGTTTCCAGCTGCATGAGGAGGAATCTTGCCAGAAAGAGAAGGCAGATGGTCCTTCCCATCTGCTCAGCACCACATAGCTGTGTTCAGCTCTGGGCTCTCCATTACAGGGCAGATACAGACATACTGGAGATAGTTTAGCAAAGAGCCATGGAGATGACAGAGGGGCTGGAGCCCCTCTTCTGTAAGGAAAGGCTGAGTGAGGTGGGATTGTTCAGCCTGGAGAAGAGAAGGCTCAGGGGGATCTCATCAAGGTAAACAAATACCTGAAGGGAGGGTGCACAGAGGATGGAGTTGGGCTCTTCTCAGTTGGTGCCCAGTGGCAGAACCAGAGATAGTGAGCACCAAGTGAAACACAAGAGGTTCCTTCCAAACATTTACTTTTCTGTGAGGGTGACTGAGCACTGGTACAGGCTGCCTACAGAACTTGTGGAGTCTCTCTCCTTAGAGCTCCTCAAAAGTCATCCAGACATGATACTGGGACACCAGCTCTAGGCAGCCTGCCTGAGAAAAGGATTGGATCAGATACCTTCAGAGGTGCCTTCCAACCTCAACCATCCTGCAATTCTCTGTCAGGGAAAAGCCTGCATCATGGTTATTTGCTCTGAGAATAAGAGTTGGCTCTGACCTGGAGTTAGAGGAAAGCTGCCAGCAGAGGCTGGAGTCAGCAGAGGGCAATATGGCTGCATTACTAGCAGAGCTGCAAGGATGTGTTAGAGAGAAGTAGAGCATTCTATTTCTTTGAAATACTGAATATTTTCTTCCATTAAATACTGATATTTTATGTACGTACCTAAGCACACATATTTGTTTGTATGCATCTAGATTTTCCATCTATACAGACTATAACTGTGGATCTGACTTGAGAAAACAGAACTAAAATACCTACTCACATTCCATTCAAGGACTGGATGGTGACCATCAGTGTCTTGTACCTTGGAAAGCTGTAATTAGGAAAATACATTTTCAGATTATTCTTCCTCTCTTTGGTAAATCCTTTTGGTAAACTCCTCTTTTTGTGAGAGGCAGGGCAAAGTGTTCCCAGAAAGAGACAGGGGTGGCATTTTGTTTTGCATCCTTGTTCAGAGCAGGCACTGTACTGCTTTTCAGACTGCTCAGCTTACTGCTGTGCACAGAAAAGCTTCCTATCACTCAAGCAGTAAAGCTAGATGAGAAGTACAGAGAAACCTACAGCAAGTCAATGATCTCTGCTTGAGGTTCTACATAAATATGTAGTATAAATAGGAGAGAAGGTGAGTGAAACTGGTGCAAAATAGCAGCATACCTCAGATTCATTGAAAAGGCAGGACGAAGCATATCAGGAGGCCTGGTATGTGCTCTGTTGTGCAGGTATTTTACAAAGATCTGTGGCTCTCAGATGCTAGCAGGAGAGTTAAGCGGTCAGAACATTCCAGTTGGATCTCTAAAGGAGCACACGTAGGCAAGAAGGGGTCAGGGAGCTTGAAGCATTTTCAAGCTGAAGAGAAGACCCTACAAAGGGCACCACAGCTGGTGCTAGTGACAGGACACATTTGGGCTCTCTCACACCACCTGGTAAGCCCAGAAAAGGGCACTGGTCCAAGCTGAACCATTAGGTACTGAAGACCTTGCCACATACCGTGGTTAAACACCCAGCACCTTGCTCCTGGCAGTGGCTTGTGTGTGAGGTGGAATCCAGCTGCCTCACCTGAGGGAGTGATACTTCTTTGCATTTAAATGTTAGCCACCTAGAGAAGCCATCCTCCTAAAGCAAGTATCCAAATTCCCTTCATGGTCGGGAGCTGTCTTTGAAAATAAGCACCCAGGAGATTCTATCTGCCTGTGTTACATGTATTCACCAAGGCCAAGGCAATCTTCCTTGGGGCCTTCAAGGATTCCTGCCTCTGCTTTTACTACACAGAGAAAGCAAGCAATCATTGTGGGACTTGCTGCAGCTGTCAGGGTTGGTTTAGCAGGTCTAATAGAAAACTTGTCTTCTGGGATCCTATGGGACATGCAGAAAGTTTGGCAAATTGAGAGGGTCACTCACCCTATCCCAAGGTGGGTGTCAAGGATTGCCCTCCAATGGCCAGCTCAAGTGCTGCCATGAGCTGAGCAGAGAGGGGACACAGGTGACGTACAGTAAACATCTAATTTTGATACAGTCAAAGCTGATGAGAAAAAAGCTCATCCCATTAATGAGGGAGGGCATCCAGAGACCTGGAGAACTTGAGCATCTCAGGTTGATCGGTTGGGTCCTGCCCTTGGCATCCCTGGGACACAGCTGTATTGCTGCCCCTCAAAGGAGGCAGAGATGAACCTCCCTTTAGTCATCAGTGTGCTTAACTTGATATGTCACATTTGTATTGCAGAAAGCCAGTGGGAGGTCCTTGTCTGGTGTCCTTCCCTCCAATTTCCTGCCATGAGATTTTCTTCTGGGTAGCAATTATTTTACAATAGCAGTGCGTGAGTTTGCATATCAGTAACTTCTTGTACCCTTGTAAAATTCTGTTCCTGGCCCATTACACTTGTGAAAATCTGACTTAATTAGAAAGTAGATTACAGATGAGGCCAATGCTGTATATGAGATCCTGGTTTGTTCACGGGAAGAAGTTGGTGTTCTTTCTAGAAGGTTATGCAAAAAATGATTCACTGCAGGATAAAATTACCTAGTGCCTATAATTCAAGGTCTTTGCCATGATAATTAGAAAGATATATGGTTGATGTTTCCCTTTTTATGTGCTCAATGTCATGCCAATTAAAAGTTCTTTATAAGTGTTCATATCAGAGCTGATCATAAAGTGACAGTTAATATTCAATGTAAAACAAAAACACACCACTTTCATTTGTTTTAAGATTCCAGTTACATTTTCAGCTTTGCAATAAAAATCAAACCAAAAACTACCAATATTTGCTGTTTCTTAGACATCTGTAAAATTAATTTGTTCCATTGTTGGAAAACATGCAAATGTAAACTGGGACAGAGTTTCCACACAAGTTTTCATGTTAACTAAAATCTCAACTTCTCCTCAAACAAGGCCATTAAAAACAAAGCAACTGTGCACTATTTAATTTTCTTCAATTCCAAGGGCTCTGTCAGATACACAATTCACTCACAGACACCCCTCAAGGTATGTATTACATCAAAGAAATGGTACACCTCTCCTCTGGGGATAGGTTTTCTCATGCTCTGCTCTCCTAATTCAGGACCTGACCTTTAGACCCCCTGAGCAAGCAGGAGGAAGTGTGGCTAGAAGGAAATTTTGCACCAGAAACCAGTGACGTTTTCTTGGCTCCTACAGAAAGTCTCAGAAATAATCTCCATTGTTATGTCATCTTGGCTTTATGAAAGTCAAAGTTCTCCCTGAAGCATAATGACATTGTGCAGTTTGGAAGTTTCTCAGTGATAACAGGGTGATAAACACCTGCACCCTCATTCACTGCAGCGTTGAGGTTGTAGGCACTGTACAGCACGAGCACAGCAGATCAACTGATACTGTGAAAACCAAAGTGCACACCCCATGCTGATCTGCAGTTTGCCCTTTAAGAACTGTAATTGATAAAGATTAGTTATATCAATATTACTGTTTTCTTGTCTTCCTGTGTTACAATCTATTAATATAGGACATTAGAACCAGGCTGTGCTCCCGGGAGGCACCAACCCCATGCCACAGTGTGGGCTGAGTTCCTACCTGGGGAGAAAGTGATCTTGCTCTGGAGAAATGGGGCTGGTGGACACCAAGCTGACCATGAGCAAGCAGTGCGCCCTGGCAGCAATGGAGGCCAACAGCTGCAAGAGGCAGCAGGACAAGAGGGGATGGCTTCCCTCTGTTCTGTGCTTGTAGGTCTGCATCTAAAGGCCTGTATCCAGTGTAAGCAAGAAAATGCAGGCGTGGAGGGAACAGGCACAAGTTGGAACACATATGCTGTGTCTTTTTTCTGTGCACCTGTCCAGCCATCCACAAGACTATATAACCTGCTCTTTAGGAGTCCCAAGAAGATTTTAGAATGCTGCTGGCTACCTATTCCTCCACTCTAGTAACATAATCAGAAAATTTCGTATCTGCTTTGGATCTACCCTGGGCTGGTTACTCTGTCAAAGAGAACATTTTATCAGTTGGGTACAATTTGTTCCTATAAAATGTCTGTTCAACCTTGCTTATCTCTATATTGCCTTAAAGGTGCTAAAATTTATATAGAAGTGTTACATTAGTCTTGTATTCCCTTGGCTCTCTTTCTCTTTCAGTTAAAAATAAAGTAAATCCTTTCACACTCAGCAAGACTGAGTCCAGATCTCTGAAAAGAGTCAGAGGTTGCTTCTCTGAATCCAGGATGAATTTAATTAAGTCCTAACAACCTAGCAGCCTTTACCTGCAGCTTATAAGCAGAAACTTTATACACACATTCTTGTGAGGATATATAGGATAGAGGAAGAAGAGGTTAAATAATATTCCAACAATCTAGCATGATTTATGACCATTCTCTGCCCTAAGGGATGGTGTTTCAGCAATGAAGAAATCTAAGTTTCAGGTAGTAAAACAACATCAAGCCAAACGTTGCCTGAAACTACTTGTGCATAAGTATAAGAAAAGGAAGGATAGAAAAAGAAAGATACAGGGATAAAAAAGAAAAGGTTAAACCAAATCAAACCAGCATGATTTTTTTTCACAAAGTGAACAAGAATAGAGGCAAGAGGTCTAATTTAACATGTAGTAGTACATGGTAGTGGTTTTGGCTGGAAAAGTGTCTTCATAGTAGCTTGTATGGGGCTGTGTTTTGGATTTGCGCTCAAAACAGTGGTGATAACACAAGGATGTTTTCTTCATCCATTTCAGGTATGCCTATGTGAGTGAGAGTGAAGTGCTGCCATACTCCCAAACATAGCTTCAGGGTGACAGAAATGCCTGGATAAGCTCAGCAAGGCTCAGCTTCTTTAGAAAGAGAATGTCTGTGGATGTTTGAGGATTTTTGAGGCTGATTTCAAGCAAAATCCAAGAAGCAGTACCAGGAAGGTAATGCTCCTGTGACAGCTGCTGGGCAGATTTGTCCTCACTGCCCTGCTGGGATACCAGATGCTTCAACATCCCAGTGTCACCAAGCAGTAGCCTAAAGTACACTGTAAGACCGTATGAGGGCTCAAGATCCACTGCTTCTGCAGGCTTAAGGGATCTATTTCTGAGATTTTTTTCTCCCTCTAATGCCCTTATAAACACTCAGACATTAATTCAGCATGGGTTAAATCATGGGTTAAAAATCAATCCACCTTCTCTACCCATTTGTTCTAGAGGGATGTTTTCATGGCTCGTTGGAGGTATTATTACAACCATTTCTGTCACTGCAGCAGCCTCTAAGGTGACTTGCCTCTTTTTGCATTTTGAGCTAAATTTAGAGTAACTACGCTGTAGCTCAGTACCAGATTGCCAATGTCCATAGTTGAAAGAAACTGTTACTCTGCTTTACTCTAAAATTACTTCACTCCCTCCAGTGGAAGCTGAGAGAACTTGAAAACCCTGAAAGACACCAAGGCAGGGGAAGGTTTGGGGTTATGGGCTGTGCACTCTGTTGCCACCACAAACGTCATATACAGTGCTTTTGGGGGAAACCTTGTAGCAGAGAGGCATTTCAAACTTTTGCTTTGCTATTGCTCCTCCAACCTGATTTATGCTGTTAAACTGTGACCTGACTACACTAAGGGGAGAGCTAAACCCTAAAGCTAGAATTTACTTGGAAAATTGCTTAGCAGACCCACAGTGTCTGTCTTCACTGGTAATTGCCGAATTTCCACTATTTCCCTTCTTCTTATGGTTCCTTTTCCAGCTGTTCCTGAGTCAAGCTACACATTAGGACCTCTGCTTCAAGGCACAGAACAGACATGCAATGCACAGCAGAGATGGCAGGGTGCTGGAGGGGGGAGCAGGACCCACAGCCCCTTCAATCCCCAGCTTCCCTGACTGAGCTGACCAAGGAGACCACTTCCAGCTCAGCAAAAGTTTTTGCTGAGAATTCACAGTGCTCTGTCACAACCCAAAGTAGACACATATTGGAAATTCATATTCTGGTCCTGAAGCCCTTAAATTTTTCAAACTTCCCACTAGAGGCACCTACCATTACACACCAAGGATAGGAGTCAAATCACTGGACTTTGAATGGCAACACCTGCACCTGTGAGACTCCTGTGGAGTGGCTGTGCAGACCGGTGGAGTGACAGATACTCACAAAGCACCTCCAGTAGACAGCACCATGGGAAGATGGGCTCCTAACAGCCTGAAAATTTTTCATAAAACATCCAAATTCTGTCACGTCCTAATTTGGGATGCCTTATTTTGCAATCTTAACAGTTTACTTTGACCAGTGTTTGTTTCTTGGCACTTTCATAAAGTGATGATAAGAAATCAGGAGATCAAATGTCTGACTTCTTTTTGGTTTCTCCTTAGCAGGTCTGCAGCCTTGAGGCTCACAGCATGGAGCAAGTGAGGTAAGTTGAAATGTGGACATTTTGAACAAAAAATCTGGCAAAAAAAGGAAGGCATTTTTCCTTTGTCGTACTCTTATAAATACCCGGACCATTTAGTTTGAAACCATCCCAGAGTTCATCCTGAAGCAGATTTTATGCATTGGATTTTAATGCAAAGGCCTGCAGCACAGCATGGAGCAGTGCAGCAGTCAATATTTGCTTGCTAAATTCCTGTTGGACTATTGGCCTCAATGACATTTTAGAGCAGGAGAATCACCTTGTCTTGGTCACTCAGGGAAAAAGGACTCCCTTTTTGATTTTGAATTTTGTTCTCTATAGCAGTTTAATTTACCTTTTTTTTGTTTCTAGTATTGAGAGCCCGGAAGACCAGGAACTGCTCCTCAAAGTGTCCTTTGCACAGAGATACATGAGCCTTTTGTTTGGCTGCATTCTTAACATATTTGTGGAGTACAGTCATATTAATGTCTAACAAGATAATAACCAATACCTGCAGTGCCCCTCATAGCCCTCCCAAACAATGTCAACCACAGTTCTTGAAGTTCTGGTATTCTTACTGGTGGCCTAGTCAATAACTAAAATAGATTAAAGAGACATTGTTGGGAAACAATTAAGGAAGACATGTGACAGGACATCTTTGTGAACAGCAGCACACAGACAATAGGACCTGAACTCCCAGGGCACCCAGGTGAAGCACAACCCATGGCTGCTTGCCCTGTGCCAGCTAATCGGTCACAGAGCAAATCATTGCAGACTCCTGAGGGACACAGTGGTGATTTTGAGCAGGTTGGTAGTGAGGAAGATGGAAAATCATGTCAGTAATCCAGTCCCACTATGACTGTGACACCAGAGCAGTAGCTCTTAAGCCAGCAATATCCCCATTCTTCTTTTCACAGCTTGCTGCCCTGCCTGAAGGCAGGAGCAGATTTCTAGGGCAAGGCTTTTCAATCCACAGATTTTAAGACCTAGAATAGTCTCAAGGATCTGCTGCAGACTCAAAGCAGAAGTAAGAGAAAATATAAAGACACTATTTTCCCCCTAAAATTAATTCAAGGTTTGGTTGGGCTTCCAGAAGGCTTCTCCTAGTCCAGGTAATTTTAATTCCAGAAAAGTGAAGAATGTCAATTGCCATGAGCTGGTATCTGCCTTTGACAAGTGCTGCATTTAACTGTCAGAGGACAAGATATCCTTGCAAAGGAAGTTTCAGAAATATCTATCAATATAACATCCTTTGATATGGCACTGAGTAAATTTTACATGTGTCAGTTTATTTTAAGCAAAGCAAATATCAGATGTTTGTCTACTAAGGAAAGGGTCACACTAACAGTCATAAAGCAATACAGGAATCTTGAATGGAAGGTCCTATAAAGTGACAAGTGTACTTACATTATTCATACATTAATAGTGAGATAGCTAAGGCAATGTTTAACTGTAGAATGAGGCTTTAGTAATAAAAATGACACTTAAACAAGCATTAATTATTCTTCTAGTCAAGTTACTGTTCTGTTAATTGAGGTATTATCTTCAAAAAATTGAGTGAATAAATGAGGGGCATATCTGCAAACACTTAGTCTTCAAATAGAGTCTAAGGGTTATCAGCATAGATATACAAGTAATTCTTGAGTAAAAATTGCATTTTGGATCAGTTTTCAAATGCTAGCCAGGTATAAAGGAGTTTAATAGCATTTAATATGCTGTACTCTGAGACTGTTGGGGAAAATACTATCTATATATGTATAGCACTATCATAAAATGTCAGCTTGCATAAAAAGAATGGTTTATAGTGGTCACAAGAGCCCCAACTCATTTTCCTGTATGACCAGGCCAGTCTAAAGCCATTGTGCTTTCATTGTTGTTAATTTTGTTTAGTTGGTTGAATTGGAATTCTTTTTAGTATTCGTTTGCATACACATATACATAAATACTCTGGCACAGGCAGACATAGGTACATATGTGTCCAGGAACTGAGAGGAGAGCTTTATATATTTCTTCTTAAGAAAAAGAGTGTTCTGTAGCTCTGTAGTCAGAGTAGAGTGCCTGGGGTACTCATCCTCAATCTCTTCTGTTGAAAACTTAGACATGAATTTGTTGGTGCCTTGAGCAGACAGTCCTTACTCTGCACATGTCATTTATCCTTTCTATGCATTTTGCTGACACCTCATTCCTCTGCCACAGACATCATGCTCTTATCCTCTCCAACCTGCCTTCAGCATACGAAAACTAAACAAGTTGTTTGGGGGTTTTTTTTTTGAGTACAAGGTACACCAGGGCATAGGATGTCACACATGTGTGACCTCAGCCCTCCACTCTTAGCACTCCATCAAAGCTGCTCCCCTCTGCTCCCCCCTGCCTCCCCCATCTGAGTCTCTGGCCCCCCCTGCTACTCCCACTGCTCTCTCGTTGTGGGGACAAGGACAAGCAGGTTGCAGCCATGGTACAGTATGTGCTGGGCTCCTGTTTGCACCCCAGTGCTCCTTCCTGGCAAGGCTCTCCTCACTCTCCTGGCGAGGTTGTAAAGGTCAATTCTCATGTGATAGCTTCACAGTGCTGCTGTGCTGACTGCAGCTCCCTGGGACATGCCCCCTTCACTTGCTTTGACTTCACCCTGCAGACCTTCCAAGTTCCTGGCTGGCAGGAGCACGTGTGAGTGCTGCTATTCAGCAGCTCAGACCCACCACGGTCCTGCTTACACATCCCTGCCAAAATCCTTACCACGGCTTCTGGGATAAGACTCAAAAACTGAGTTTAAATATTAACAAAATGCTCTGTGGTGCACCAGGCAGTCAAGGCTGAGCACAATGTCCTGCAATTGGGTTACACCAGTTTGGAAAAATCTTGCCTTTCAATGGTCTCGTGTATACACAACAGTTTCATTTTCCAATGTGTAAGCAGTTAGCAAGAGAAGACATCTACTGTCCTGAAGAATTTTTTTTTTAAGCTCATAAAGCTAAATGAAGCTCAGAATCTTCTCTTTCCAGCCCAGAACAAGTGCTCAGCTGTTTCTGCTCTCCTGTGGGTTGATAGAAGGAGAGGAAAAACTGGGAAGAGGATGATGGGGACATCTCCCTGCTCTTCTTCCTCTGCAAGGCTGATTGGTAAGCCATTAAAAGGAGGCTTGCAGAATGGTCTCCCTTCCACAAGAGCACACAGGCAACCCTCTGTGCCAGGGTGAGACCTTCATAGGTTAATTTATATTTTCTTGCATCCTATCAGCCTCCCCAGCAAGCTGGCTCTTCTGGTTGCCTCAGCCATCTCACCCATCTGCAGTTGGGTATTTTCACCTGCACTCTCCTAAATGTGCCCTGTCTCCCTTGCTTCACCCTGATAATTTCCATTAATTGCTGGTATGTCTCACTATGGAAAGTTGGAGTTTAGTCATTTGAACAAAACCCAGTTGTTTAGAATTAAGGAATACTTACCTTCAAGTGGAAGAAAATTGTTGTAGAAACGTAAAGAGCACCTTAAAGTACATGAGGAAGGCAGAGTGGTTCTTGTGGAGGTGGAAATCCTTTTGGCAAATCCTCACTTCACACCCAAGAGATGAGGCAGGATGCTTCTCAGGATGCCAGCACTAACAGCAGGAGGTCTCTTCCCACTGTGGGCTGCTTAGAGCCCTTCAGGACCCAGGGTGATCTGGGCAGTGCAGCCTTTGCAACCCGAACTGCAGCAACGCATCACTTTAGAACATCATGAGTGCCTGCAAAATACTGTGTGTGTCATTTATTTATTGTGCTTGTTAATCAGAAGCTAGTGCCAATAGGACCAGTAGTGCTGCACCATACCTTGCATCCCTAACTCAGGCATCAGTCCCTGCCCACCTTATCCTGATGGAGAATCCTGCCTGTCCAAACCAAGCTGTCATCCAACTCCCCAGAGCTCTTTCAATCTTTCAATCTGACAAAGGCAGCTGAGTAAATAAAGGGCTGGATTGGCTCATGAAACAGAATGATTCAACTAAAGGAGGGAATACACACATTTGTGTGGTTGTTTTTCTAGGACAGCGGATATCTAATTGCGGTTGTCCTGATTATGACTTAGACAGCAACCAACTTGTCTTTATCAGATGTACTTAGATACATGGGTTTTATTTTAGGCCCATCCCAAGTTATAAATTAAAAAGCCTTTCCACAGAAGACCTTGGAAAATATTACACTATGCAAGTGCAGCCAATAGGTAAAAAATAATTAACTTTTAATCATAAAAGCATATAATAAAAAGAATACTAAATTTGAAAGCATTTTTCATGAAAGCCACTATGATATGAAATAATACTACAGTATTTATAACCATAAAGCTTTAAAAGTTAGTTGTAATTATTATTGTAAACTTACAGTGCCTTTGTAAGGGATATGACAGGACTATCCTCAGACTTGGTGGCAGTTTGTAATATTGTTTCAGGACTGAGCTCTAAGCCCCAGAAACACAAAAGTTTATGGCATTTTGATGAGCAAAATGGCATTTTGACATCCATTGACAACTCGACTGGACCATCCGAATACATTCACTCCAAACAAAAGGACTGCATGACTTTTTTTCATACAAACATCTTGAGAAATAAGACTGGCAAGACATTTTCAAGATGTGAAGGAGAGTTTGATAAGGATTGTTTACCTGTCTGTCGTTTCTTTGCAAAAGTACCTCCCCAGAGCTCCATCTGCAGGTTTCCATCCAGCAGACTCTGCTTGCCTCAGCCAGGATAACCACACAGTTGTGCTTGTAGCAACTTCCAGGTGCTGCTGGTTCCCATCTCAAGGAGCCTTTGCTCCATTGCCTTTCAAGGAAGAACCCTGCTGGAACTCCTGCTCTTATTTTATCCACCTTTTGCCTGCTCTAAATTACCTTCCTCATAGACTTTGATAACTGGCTGGTAAGAAAGGGCAGTTCCTCTTTCCCCTCCTCCAGTTCCCCAAATTCTTGTTTTCAAGGGACTTGTGTTCAGGAATATGGTTGTTTTCCCCTATCCCAGTGCTGCCCTTCAGACTGACCAGTTTCTTATTGCCTTATTTTTAAGTGTTTTTGTATGAAGTTTAGCATGGGTGAGATTCCCTCTTTATTTTCACCCAAAGCACTCTTATTTTCACTTTTGAGCCCAATGCTCAGAGCCCTGTTGGTGGTTCACTGGGAATGATGCCAGCTATTGAGAAAGAAACTCATTTCCTGGAGCAGCTATCCTTTCCGAGAGGGCCTTTATCCTAAACTGATTAGTCACAGTATTTTTGGCTTGTTTGATCTGGCATTATTACAGCCCTAAGCAGCCTTTTGAGGATCCAAGGGGAGCACCAGCCCTGGCACCAGGTGCTGTGGCCAGCATTTATTCCCCAGAGGCTGCTGCAAAAGAAGGTGCCACCACCCAAGCACTGGAAGATTTTCCTTTTGCTGTTACTGTCCACTGTTTGTAAAATGACTTTGCACACCTGGCTTTGGGATTTGTGGCTTTGCATATTTTTATCCCAGCTGGAGGAAATGCAGCTCTTTTTATTAAAAATGTTGTAGGTAAAAACTACAGTCGTGGCCTCTCTGGGGACCAGAGACAACTGTGGGCCTGATAACAGTTCTAGGTGGCCACATTTCCTTCAGATTTGCTCCAGTGAGCGAATAAACCTCTTTATTTACTGAAGAAAAACAGCTAAAAAAAAAAAAATAAATAGGCTGAAACCATTGGCTGTATACAAGTCACAGCTAAGCCCCGTGAGCACCAAGGCTTCCCCTCATACAAGCAGAGGCCCAAGTATGAGCTACAAGCATTGAGTGGGGCAAGAAAAAAACTGGGGGTCAGGGCTGGGCTGAATGAGAGATGTGGATGAACCCAAGAGTCCCAGAGCTGGTGAGTTTAGGACAGTGAGCACAGAAATACACACATTGCTTCAACAAGTGATACATGAAAATTCATTCAAATGCTGCCTTTGTGGTTGTTTGTTCCTTTGTGTTGTTTTTTCCCCTGCATCTCTCAGTTGTCATGCTTGTTAACCTCCTCAAATGAGCACTGTTAATAAGGAGTGCTACAGCTGGGATTACATTATATTTAACAACTTTCCTACTTCTGCCTCCTCTTGAGTAGACAGGTCAGACCAGCTGCTGATGTGTATAAAGATTTCTTCCTGTGTCAATCTGAAACAAGCAGATAGGAAGTATATTCAGGAGTGTGAATGCAACAGAGGGTACTGTGGGGCTTTTCAATAACATGAGAGATATCGTTTGTAGATTGGGAATAAAAGAGACAAACAGAAATATGTTTAACTTCTTCTTACAATTGAACTCAGCTCTTGAATGTTACCCTTAATTTGTCATATTTGTATTTATTATAATAGTATTTTAAAATATATATTTAAGACTGTTTACTGCTTAATGTATTTTAATATGGTTTTAAAGAATGTGGTACCTGTATGACATAGGCAAGCAAACTTTAAAGAAGTGAAAGTTTGCTAGCAGTAATCTGGAAATTAATCTAAACTCCTGATCTTCAGCATGTGGTCTTTGAACCTGGTGTCTTACTTCTAAGTATCTTTGTGACATGAGTAAGAAAAACAGACTTCTCTATGAAAGACTTCAAGGTGTGCTTGAAAGATCTGTATGGAAATGTTTATGAGCCCAACAAATGGAAGAAGTTAAGTATGTTAACAGTAAATTGAAAAATAACAAGAATTTTGAGTAATGACAGTGGCAAATCGTTGCAATGCAGGAACTGGGATTCCCTCTCCTGACAATTACCGAAATATTCAGGAAAGTGAGGCTCCTTAAATAATCTGAAACCATCCTGATGTAAGATCAAAAGACAAAACACTCCGTATCCCATGGCCACTTGTTGTTTTAAAATTCCAGGAGAAGAGCAGGCTGTTAATAAAAGTAAGTTCAGCATAAAATTCCCAAATCTAGTTGTGATTTCAAAGGGGCTATGCACACCTGGATAGCTCTGGAACCAACACTTGATGATGAAGTGGAGGATTGTAGACCCCAGACCTGTGGAGCCTTGGAGCCTGCAGGTAGGTGAATCCCTCTGCTAGATGAACACAGTAAGGTTGCTCCATGAGCAAAACCCCAGATAATTTCATTTTGCACATTCTTGCAAAACAAGCTGACACTGATAGGAATGCAGGAACTGATAAGAGACCTGGTGAAATATTGGGAAAGACATTTTTCCATGTTGCTGTTACCTGAGGAAACTCCAGGCATAATTCACACAGTTTAAGGAATGGCACAGTCTAAAGTATCTGGAGATAGTGCAGTGTTTTATTGCAGTGGTATCTGCAAAGGTACATCACACAGGGAGACCTAGAGTACAAAATAGAAATGATTACAAGGAGATGTTTCTGACAGTGTTTGAATATATTCTAATGTTCCACCAGCTACCTAGAAATATATTATTTGTTTAGGTTATTTTTAACAGTTTATTTTAAGGTCATTTCGAAATGGATAAGCAAGTAAAAGTGTGCTCAGCTGGACTGCAGGAAAGAAACTGGGAACAGTGGCCAGGGCTCACCTGTGAAATATGGTGCTAACACCCATTCATGGAAGTTTTTTGTCATATTCTGCCAGGTAGCATTTTGGCCATTTATAATTGCTTTGGTTTTGCCTTTGCTTTCATGATAGTTTGATCTTGTTCCTATTTAACAGAAATATTTTGTGATCAATTGAAATTCAGGCAACCACTGTTGTGATCTTCAAAGATCATTATCTTGACCCTGGCTTCCCAGAGATGGGATATGCCTAGAGGAGGAATATAGACACTGTATGCAAGCTTGAGGTGGATAATACATCCTGCAGTGTTTCTCCTTTGGCCTGGTGGAACATAGGATGTTTTTACATTTTCACATGGCTGAAAACTCCTTGCTTGCAAACAAGCATCCCTGGGGCAGGTGTCCCTGTAGCCAGCAGTCAGGGTGGAGTGGCAGGGCTGGACCTCCCATTCCAGCACAGCACAAAATGAGGCAATCCGTGTCTCTGCTTTATTTCAGACATCTGAACACTCATTACAGTCTGTGTTAAACATAACTCCATGTTTGTGTAGCACTCCCTGTACCAGTATCTGTAGCAGTATCTGGCTGTGACACTACAGATTCCCTGACTCACCCATCACCAGCTCTGTGATTGTGCTTCCTCCCATCCCTGTGATTCCCAGCCTCGCGTATTGCTAGATTCAGTAACTGTGAAAGTAGAGTCAAATGCTGATTTGACAAGTCTAATTAGTTGGTTGTCTTTGATGTGAGAGATCACTTAATTAATTTTCTTCCTTATATTAAAAGAGACAGCTTTAAATGAAAACAAATTATTAACATCTTAAGCAAAATACAGAAAGTTCATAAGAGGGAAAATAGCCCTGGATTAAAATATGATACTTTTATATTGAAGAATCAAGCACTATTTTTAATGTTGGCAGAGAAGGATGTCAAAGCTTTCTGTGTTCTGAAAAGCAATGTGCAGGATTTTGTGTTTGCACTCTTCATTATGGTATAATGGAATCCTATAAACACCCAGTACTGAGGCCATGATTGATGGCTTTCAGGGCACAGTAACTGTAGACTCCATAAAAAAGAGAATAAAATTACAGAAGTGTAATAAAAGAAGGGCGAATAAAAGGTGAGAGATATGTGAATATGGCACCAATCTTTAATTGGAAATTTCCAGTGCCACTTCACCATACACTGCAATAACAGCACTGGGTGCTCCTGGTTGTAGTGTGCTCTATACAAAGGAGTAATAACTTTCAATGATTCAAATTCTAGCAGTGTGTCAGCAGTGTGCTCTTCCTGAGGCACTAAGCAAAATTCCAACCCTCTTTTTCTATGGGTCTCAATAAACCTGAGCAATCAGGTAATGTCATTGTTAATGGAACCGATCTCTTCCCACCCTACCTCACTGCCCTTTCCTTTATTGTTTGCCTGATATTTGCATCTTGACTAAACTTACTCATCCTCATCCTAATTCTAGGTGTCACCACTGAATTTGACACAGTAACGTGACTGATTTGAGTTGGGCTTCATGGTGCTAGTAAAAGAAACTTTCTGTAAAAAACCCAAGGTACTAGAGACTGTAAGAAGTGGAAAGTGAAATGACATTATGCTTCCTTCTGGCATCAGTATCCTGAGTCTGTGAGTATAAGGGACACCTCTCCTTTCCATTAAGGCCTCTCAGGGCCAAGCATTTTTCCATTTCTGTCTTGGATGTCCCCAGTGGGGGCTTCAAAGCTTCCTAAGGATGCCATTCAGAAGCTGGGTCCCTGTCTTTCCTCCAAAAGAGGAGAGAGGAACTGGCACTGAACAAGAGGTGCATGGCCAAACTGCCTGCTGCACTTACCACTGAGCAAAATACATTTACGTGCTAAACTGTCCAAGTAGAACAGAGCATAATTTTTTAAATAGTTGTAAGAACTTGAGTTTGAGGTGTTTTGCACCTCTAGCACCATAGCAGATGGTATTGTGAGCAATATTTACTTCAAGGTTTTGGGCAGAACCTAGCCAGAAGACAGGATGTTGCCAGAAAGCTATGCAGGAGAGCAGAAGTTTTATACAGCACGTGGTGAAGGAAAACATTGGGAAACACTAGAAATCTGTATGGGCTGATGCTGTTATCCACATTCTCAGCCAGCTAATCTCCAGTATTGATACTGGTGTTTATTTAACACTGAAAAAATACGTTAAGCTCTTCACAAGACAAATTCTGCATCTCCAGCAGAACTGTTTTCTTCTTTCTCTGTGAAAAATAGCTTCTTTATGCAGTAAGTCATTGAATTTGCTGCTGCTTTATCTCCCTCCAGTCACTTACTCTTCTCTCTCCATCCTGGCCAGGGTAGGAGGCAGCACACTAAAAGCCCTTCAGAGCTCAGCTCACCAAGGCGTTTTCAAGAGCTGTGGGTGGTATTCAGCTCCCATGAAAACAAAGGGAAGCTGAGAGTGCTTGAGGCTTGGCAAAGGATCAGGTTGGGAGTGATTTGCATCTCTGAACTCTATGTGTTTATGGGGCTGCCTGAGAGACAGAGCAATCAGGAATTTTCATTTCCTCCTCCTCTGCTCTGCCTAGGTAGAAAAGGCCACACTTTCCTAGTTAGTTTAGCTGTTTTTTGAGTATCTGGTATAAAGACATAAAGAGTTTGCACAGCTGAACTTATGCAATGTGGGACACATGCAACCAGCCTCCTGTTTGGCCTGTGTGTATGAAACCTCTTCTGCACCATCAGAGGAAATTCATGCTTTTAACAGTACTGCTGCTAACAGAAAAGCCAGTGTTTATTCCCTTTGTCATTCCACATACCACCTTATTGCTTCAGTGAATTAGTGGAAATAGTCCAAGAGCAAAGCACTTGCAGGTGGATGTGATGAAACCAAGCTGAAGATCCTCCTGACTTCTTTAGAGCCAAGGGACCCTCCTGCATTTAAACCTAGTCTTTAAAAAGCTGTTCTCTGGTTTATGTTTAGGATTCTTGTGATGTATCCTGAACACAAAGTATTTAAAATTTTAAAGCACTTCTATGATCACACCACATGAGGAGGGAAACCGAAAGCTGTTAAACGGTTTTATGGTTTTTATGGGGTTTTTTATCGTTTATGGTTCTACAGCTTTTTTAATGTTTGTTATTTTAATGGTAATAAGTTATTAAAAAAAAAAAAAAAAAGCAACCACAGGGTGGTTTCACAAACTGCAGTTAATCCCCTAAGCCAACAGCAAGTACCAAAACAGGGTCTTGCTGGTACAGAGAAGGTACAACAGTTGAGGAAATGACCCAGGATCTCTACTGACTAGATGGGCTTATGGTCTTGGTTAGAAGTGTAGTTGTAACTTTCAAAAGAACCTGAGGTGTCTCAGGGGGCTAAAGCACAATAAATAAATCCTGCTGAATGGCCTAACAGAGGTCTCACCTTTGTGAGATTGGGTATTGGGGTCCTGCTCACTCCATCATTTCTTGGACTAATAATTGACTGAAATGTGGGCAAGCCACCTGAGGACAGAATCCCAGGCTCCTCCTGCCTCTTCTAGACCCAAGTGTGTGACTGATCCTGCAGAGCAGTAAGGGTGTCCATCCTTATGTTGTGACCTTTCACCAGATGAGGAGAACTTTCTTCAGGGACAGAGTCTTCAACTTCAAATCCCCAGAGGCTAAGTCAAGCTCTGACTTGCAGAGCAGAAGGGTACCCTAAGGAGCCTGGCAAACCATGCCCTTCCTAATAACATGGGAATCAGCAGCTGAAGCAGTGCGAGGTGTCCATGTCAGTGGGACCTAAGCAAAGGGTTGTAAGGGTGGTTTTCATCAGGGCACTTCAATGCTGCAGAGTTCTCAGTACCTCAGCTCTGAAGGTTCACTGCTGCCATGAACACAGGCACCTGGAGCTAAGGTTGTTACCTGAGGTCTCAAAATTCTATGTCCTGTATCTCTTTAAGTGGTTTTAGGTATCTCAGGGAAATGTTTATCGAAGGTTCACTTTGGCCTAGGGAGGGTGATCCTCCCTGGCTGCTCTTTGGGCAGTGGAGGGCAGCAGGAACCTGAGGTTCAGTCCAACCCACCCATGCCACAGCATGAGGCCAGACCCATGGTCTGTGCCTTTCCACTGTCTGTCATGGGCTGGCACAGCTGTCAGCTCCACCAAGTCACAGCTGCCCTTCGGAAATCCCTGCAAAGATTATTTTTGGCAATAATCTGAGAATCCAGAACTTGCTTCTGGAAAGACAATGGTAGGGACTATTAAAGATGCTTTGGAGGAAGGTCCAGGGAGGCAAGTTTTACTCAGAGCTGGCATGATCAGCAGCCCATCTCCCTCATCAATGACTTAGGCTTCTTCAGAAATGAAGGGTATCATAGCTGAGCTCTGTCCAACACTCCCCACTTCAGCTCAGCAACAACAGAGGATTGCAACAGATAGTCCTTCTTATTCATCTCTATTTTCCCATATGATCTCTGCAGACCAATCAGAAACAGTTCAACAAAGTTAAGCAATATAACAGAGAACTTTAAGAAATTACTCCTTATCACCCCTCCTGAGGATAAGCTCAATGGTCAAGGCCACAGTTAAATCTTCCTTTTCTTGTAAAAGTTAACTGAAGTTAGTTATTAAAGTACTGGTGGTATTTAGGGAGGTTCTGAAGTGAAGAAGAGCACAAGATACCTGCACTGCCTGTAAAGTTTCAGGATTATCCAAAAAATCCTGGTGTAGTTCTTTCTGAAGAGGTTCCTGGAAGATATACCAGGTAAAACTTTAAATTGTCATTATAGGTATGGGATATGTGAAGTAATCCTTATAAATGAAATGCTTATTGTCATGTGTTTTGTTTTTTTGTAAAATACGAAAGTTTTCTTTGTGGAATTTCTTTGTATTTTTCAACTGTTTATATTGCAGAGAAGTTCAGTTTGTGAGTGGGTATACATAGATTTAAAAGTGAGATGGACCATATTAATATTTAATTATTCAATTAAAATTACATATTTTTGTGTAAATATCCCTTTGTTAATCCTCTCAACGAAATGGCATACATGAAAATATGCATTTCCAAGATTTCACAGAGCTAAGGGATTAGCAGTGGAGTTGAGGATTTTTACTTATGAGAAATGGCAATGCTGTTAATTGCTGACCATGACAACAGCACCAGAGGCTATATGGATTAAAACTCAACCAGAATGTTTGTCTGGAGTTTCATTTCTGATCTAGTCTTGGTCAAGAGTGACTGAAAGTTGTCACTTAATAGCTATGCAGTGTAAGCTTGGTCTGTGCTGGTGCTCCTCTTGTGTGGGTGGACACCTCATAGAAGTCATCAGAAGAATTGGTCTTGTCCCCCATGGAGCCCAAGGCACTCTAGAGAGGCAGTGTGGGTTACTGGAGTACAGAGTTCTCTTCTAGGAAATCTGTGGAGGACATTGGCCTTCCCCATGCTGGTACTTTTCACAATACCCTCCTTTTCTTTAAAACATCTAAAATAAGTAATGTCTCTGACCAATACAAAAACCTCCCTGTACTGAGAACATCCCATATTTTTAAAGATATATGGGAAGAAAATAAGACTGAGAAAGAGGAAGGCAATACTGGGCTGCATTTGTGGTGTCTGACAGCTGCTGACAGAGCCTTGGAAGAGGGAAGAAGGCAGGAGAAGCCTGCCTGGCAGCAGTGCTCATCTACCTGCAGCAAGGTGCTGCTCCATGTGGTCCTGTTTACTTGCCAGGGAACAGGCTGAAGGCACCTTCCACTGCACTGCAGGGGTTTGGGCTGGCTGGGTTAAACCTCACTGAAGCACAGCACTGTGGTGTTTAATGCAGATTTCAGCTTGGCAAGGCTCCTGCTCTCCCCCTGCAGCTCTAAGCCATCGGCCCCATAATTTGAGGGTCCATTCGGGAGGTAAAAATCACCTGCAAAACACTTGCACCTTCAATAAGAACAGCACAAATAAACCAAAGGATGCTAAGAGAGTTGTAAAGAAGCTATTGTATGCTCCCTGAGATTGGGGCAGTAAATTTGGCCTGAAGGAAGAAGAATGGCTGAGCAAGGGGCAGGAGGGACAACTGAAGTACTCTCAGAAGGTACAGCAGCTGCAGCACTGAGGAAAATCCAAAATGAAAGAGTCACTCATACACTTATTTATTTTTATGGCCTATGAACTTTTCAAAGGGTACAAATAGTACATCTTGTGCCCTATAATGTAATGGATAAAACTATTCCACAGGACTTAACAGCAATATTCCTCTTTGTGACATGAAGTCTAAAAGGCAGACACAGAGACTAGGAAACAGCAATTTAAAAACCTTTAATAGATAAAACAACTTCTTGCAAATCTAAGTAACCATGATTTATCAAGGAATAAACTGAACTAACTAACTTTTTCACTGAAATTTTATCAGCCTCAGGTTTGGAGCTCTGATACCAACAGAGCAGAGGAGAGTAGTGTAAAATTACAGATCAGAGTATGATTTTAACTGGCTTGGGATTAGTTTTTTGAATGAACTTAAATTTTGAGCATTTGCCTGCTTGATTGCCTGCCAGGTTTTGGAAAATATTATTTTTTATCTATTTTTTTTTATGTTAAACAGAGAGTAAAAATGTTTAGCCCATTGCCAAAGCAGTGAATCTTTTGTGCAAGAATAGTATGTCAACAAAATATCTAAGAGGTTCACTGACATTGTTTGGATGTCTACACATGTCTATGAATTTCCACAGAATGAACAACAAGGAAACTAAAGTGAAATCACTTAAAATATGTCAATAATAGGCTCTAGCTGTAGCAAAGTTTCAGGATGGGATTCACATTTCAGTGCCAGAATAGAGATTAAAAGCTTTTCATCTGTTCATAACTATGCAAATAGCTTTGTGCCATATTAAAATCTGTGCTGTGATATCTCCAATTGTTGAGTACTCAGAGGTATGAATTAGAAAATAGAAATTAGGGTATTTCAACAAGAGTCAGATGATAGACCTGGGCAAGGAACTGGTGCTGGTCAGGCACCTGCCAAGAGACCACCAGCCAACACCATGGCATCATGGAGCATTAAATAAAAAACCTCTATTATCAGTGTCCCAAAAGACAACTTGTGTCCTAGAGTACATCTTCATCTCGGAGTCAAAACAAAATAGAGCAGGATCGAACTGATTAGTTCCAGTTGGAAGGATCTTAAAGTGATCGTCTAGTCCAACTGCTGCTACAGAGAGCAAGTTCCACAGCTTCTGTCCGGGGCTAGTACTATATTAAATATTTAATGGTGACCTCAACTGAAAGAAATATTTTTAGATAGTACAGGTTTTAGGTGAATTTCATGTGGGAAGAATGTGTGGTGTAATGAGAAACGTAACAGCACAGTGAGCAGCACAGTGATGGCATCAATTAATTGCTGCAAAATACCCAGTGGTATTGACTGAAGTGAGTGATGGGCAGATTAATGTGTAATGTGGGCTCCAGGGGTCATTTCTGGAGTGACCCAGGACAGTTTCTCTTCAGGACAGACATGGAAATGTGGGTTGGGACAAGGCAGAAAATAGCATTCAGGTAAAACATTGCAACAACTGTTCATGAACATGAAGCAGAGGAGAAGCAGTCCAGAAAATCTGTGGAAATAAATCTTACAAATATACTATTTTTACTAATGAGCCCAATCTCCTTGTCACACAAACCCAACCCAATACATTCAGCATTGTCTGTGAATCCAAGAGAGGATGGCTGAGCCCTGCCTGGGCTCTGCCTTGCCCCTCATATGTGGGTTGCAGTGAGCTCCCAGCCCTCCCAGCAGTGCCACAAAGAGAAACTGCTTGGGATCTGCTTGTTTGTTCTTTAGGAAATTAATCTCCTTTGAGGGAGGAAGTTTTTGATTGTGCATGGCTGAGTGAGAGATGAATTAACTCAAAAACCATCTTGTGCACTTTTTGGCTGCATCTTTAGAAAGAAATACTTCATGCTCCAGTGAAACACTGCTCTGAAGTGGGAGGAGAGCAGGGCAGGAGATCACCTTGGCAAAGTGAAGCGGGTATCTCAACCATCCCTCTTTTGATCTTCAAAGGTGGTAACGCTCAGTTTGGAGCTCACTCAGCTATGCTATGGCTACCTGTCCCACAGTACATAAAGGGCTAACCCTGTTCTTCATTTCAGGTTTTTAAGTGCCTGGGGCAGAGAGGAGCACGCACAAGTAACCATCCTATCCTGACATTTCAGGAGAAATGGTTGAACCTGTGGGTAACCACTATGTTATAGCCAGACCTGTATACTCGGAGAATGCATTCAACGAAGAGCATGAGAAATTGCACAGATATCATAAAACCTTTTGGGATAATCTGAAACTCTATTTTAGGTAAGGAGATTTTTTTTTTTTAATAGATCTAAGAAAAAGTTCTGGCTGCTCTTGGACAGCATTAACTCCAACTTGACAGTGTCCATCTCCCATTTCAACATAGCAAGTGAAAATTCATTAACTAAATTCAATGTCAGATTTTTCTAATGGATTTTGACTGCTGTTACCCTTAGAAGTCTTCCTACCTGTATCTAAGGTAGCTTCTTTTTTTCTGGGTCCTTGGCAGCACGTACTCTAGGAAGACCTTGCTGCACCCTTTCAGTACTTAAAGGAGTCTTGTAAGAAAGATATACTCAGGCTTTTTACCATGGACTCTTGCAGCAGGACAAGGGATGATAGTTTTAAAGTAAAAGAGGGTAGATTTGGACTGGCTATAAGGAAGAATTTATTTTTTTTTTTATGAAGAGGGTGGTGAGGTAATGGCACAGATTGCCCAGAGAGGCAGTGGATGCCCTGTCCCTGGAAATGTTCAATGTCAGATTGGACAGGGATCTGAGAAACCAGTGGGTGGCATGTCTGATTACTGGGGTGGGGGGTTGGATTAGATGGCCACAGAGGTTCCTTTCCAGCCCAAGCCATTTTCTATGAGGATTTGGGTTGGAAAGGACCTCTGAAGGCCACTGGATATACCTCGAAGCACAGATGGCAATGCAAGCTGATCAGGGCTGTGTCTGGGTGAGATTTTGACTTCTGGCAGACAAAACCTGAATCCTTCCCCTTTCCTCACCTCTCTGAAACAGGCTGTGATTCAGCTGAACTGTTCATTGACAAATTTTTGTCCCCCTGTGCCTTTGCAGCTGCTCCTCACAAAGGGTCAAAAAAATTGCTTTGGGTTTGTTTCCAGTTGTTTCCTGGCTGCCAGCGTACCGCTTCAGGGAGTGGATCCTGAGTGACATTGTCTCTGGCATCAACACAGGGCTCGTGGCTGTGCTGCAAGGTACCTTTGGGAAATGTCTGACACAACCTGCTAAGCCAGGTGCCAAGACACTGCTGGCTTCAGCCTGCAACACACACGTCACCTTCCCTGGGCTTCTGTCTTTACAGGTCTGGCTTTTGCTTTGCTGGTGAATGTCCCTCCCAGTTATGGACTCTATGCAGCATTCTTCCCTGTCCTGGTCTATTTTATCTTTGGCACATCGAGACATATCTCAGTGGGTAAGTTCAGGCACACCACTTACCCTCCTCACTGATGAAGAAGTACATGCTGCCTCTTCAGATGTTTTAACAAGTGCCTTGTGCTGCTCAGGTCCCTTCCCCGTCCTGAGCCTCATGGTGGGAGGAGTTGTCACCAGGCTGGTCCCCGATGACAGCACTGGAATTGGCAATTCTGCAAATACCTCAGCAATAGATGATGAGAGGGTGATGGTGGCTGCATCTGTAACCTTCCTTTCTGGGGTTTTTCAGGTTGGTAAATGTGTGTGTGTGTATGTGTGTGTGTGTGTGTGTGTGTGTGTGTGTGTGTGCGCACCTGTGTGAGCAGATGGAGGGTGGCCTGACCTTCCTCTCTGGTTTCTGCTCTTGTAGTCACCAAAGTAATCCTCTTCCACTTTCCATGTAACTGACCCTGGCTCACTGATTAGGAGACATCTGTTCCCTCCAGTGACAAGGCACTCACAAGTGCTGTGAAATCCTTGGTTTTGTACAAGCCTGAGCCCACAGCCCAGATAGCTGCAACCTGTACCTGCAGTAAAAACCAATCTGCTGGATAGGAAAAAAGTAGCTGTGAAAGTAATGCGAATGATGCAGATGCACCAAGGGGAGTAAAAGCTCTGCCTTGTAATAGTAAAATATTTGGATTTGTTTTTTTAAAAATACCCATTTATCCTTACTCCCTAACAAAGAATTCCTACAGTTTCTCCCTTCCTAACATACTAATATATTTGTTGCTTTGTGAAACACTCATACCATATGAAAGTACAGGAAATTAAAACCCTGGAAATAAGGATGTATATTTTAGCTATAAAATAAAAGGAATGGGCTTTAACTGCTGTACTAATTACTCTTATTAGTATCATGCCCTCTGTTGCTAAATGTCAACTTTTTTTACAAGTCTGGTGACAGTACATTCCTTTATCTCTGGATGGGTGGGATTAGGTGAAAATCTTTGCTCTCATTAAATATGACTCTCTTTCTTTCAAAGATTGCTCAAAACCACAAATGAATCCCGCTGACCTGTGCTCATTTTGTTTTTCAGTTGCTTCTGGGAATTTTCCAGTTTGGATTCATTGTTATTTATCTATCACAATCATTAATCAGTGGTTTCACAACTGCTGCAGCTGTCCATGTTTTGGTATCTCAACTGAAATTCATGTTTCAGCTACCTGTCCCCGGATTTAATAAACCCTTTGGCATCATTTATGTAAGTGCTAGGTGTTCATTATTTTCTGATATTATTGATGTACCTGTGATGTAGTTCTGACTGGGTATGACAAGGCAGTAATAATAATTCAGGATAAAAACTGCAGAGCAGGAAGAAAAATGAAAGAAAAATGAGAGACAGGTTATCAGTATTTGACCAATCTCTAAATTTATTACCAAGCACCAAGTTACACCCCATTGGGATAATTACATAATATTTAGTATTTTGCGTTGGCATATTTCAATTAAGCATTCAACTCTGCCTTCAGGATTTAATTATTCATTTTTACCGGGCTGATATTATACATATTTAATCTGTATATGGCTCCATGAGAGCTGTTGGATGATAGAGGAGAGAGAAGGACAGGAAGGAAAGAGTGGAGAAAGGCATGTGCCCAGCAATGCCATTGATCACATTTCCTATCATGGACACACCTGTTGTTCCAACCCTCCCTCAGGGGCAAATCTGGAGGAGAGGGTCACAAGTTAGTGGAAAGGGTCTTCTGTGCTTGCTTCCATCATTTGGCAGATGCACATACATTCATGGGAGCTTGCAGTCCACATCATGCCACAGAGAATAAATTCCAAACAGTACAATTCTTAGAGCCATTCGGATACAGGTTCTTCTGGAAGGGATAGGATACTGTGCCAGGGCATGACTCTTTCTAAAGCACCACATTTCCTCCTGATTCTGCAGACTCTGGAGAGCGTTTTCAGCCAGATCACAAAAACAAACGTTGCTGACCTTGTCACATCCCTGGTTGTCTTGCTTATCGTGTTTGTGGTGAAAGAAATGAACGATCGATACAAGGAAAAGTTACCAGCTCCAATCCCGATCGAACTCCTTGTGGTGAGTCACTTCCTTTGACTTTGCAATTGCTCCATGTTACAACATGGGAAGCAGAGTTTTAACTATTTCTTCTCCTGTTATCCATTAAATGATGCAATATCATTTTACCTATAAAGAAAAATATACAACATTCAGGAGCTATTGTGGGATGTTTTACTTCCACCTAGCTGTTCTTAACTGAACATGTCTGTGGTGTTACAACTTATGAATTTATTTCCTTGGACAGAATTGGCTCTGACACCAGCCAGCTGCAGTCTCACAGCTGAGGCCCCTCTGCACCACACCTGCAAGCAGCCACTGAAGCCCTGGACACCTGTGGCCACATACAAAATTATTTTGCCCTCCAGCAGCAGAAGGTTTTGCCCACTCTGAGCAGCAGAGGGGTGGAGGAAGCCTCACAGGAGCAGCAAGCCCCTAAAATCCTGGATGTTGTATAGACTCAAGCAGCCCTTGTTTTCTCACAGAGTCATTACAGCACCCAGTTAGAATACACCTGGTTTACTGGGTGGGATGATCTCTGTTGTAAGATATTCTCTTACAATCTGTGTGGTTTATGAAAGTAAACTCATACCTGTAAGGTCATTCAGGAATGATGTCTGACCAGAATAGGGTTGTGGAAACTTGGGGCATAATTCTGCCATGAGTGATGAGGCTGGGTGGTGTGTAAGAGAAGGAAGGTAATGGTGTTTAATAGCTTCTTCACACTCATGCTCTAATGTACCTAATGGAAGTGTGGTTTATTATCTTTCAGACAGTCTTAGCAGCACTGATTTCCTATTTTGTCAACTTTGAAGAAAAATTTAAAGTAGCTGTCGTTGGAAAACTAGAGGAAGGGTAAGTGACTTATAATTCAGCAGTGGAGCAAAACGTTCTCTTTAGTTTGGCAGTGTTAAATGAGTTCAGCTATGTTTCTGATTAAAATGATCTGCTTCATCCTCTCTCAGTATGTAAACAAACATTTTTCTCTCAATGATATGACATACTTTCAGTACACAAAAGTTGCACTCTGGAGCACATCTTCTACTTATCAAAGAGTACACTGAGACATGAAATAATTTTGTCCTTCACTTGCTGAGACGGCTGGTGAGCAGGAGGTTGATGTATGTCCTTTTTATTGAACTACTCACTCCTGAGCTGCTCCATTTCCCTCATAGTACATGCATGGTTCAGCAGCCACCATCAGCCCCTGGGAAGCCACCAGGACCCTGCACAATTCTCCTGCCTGGTCCCATTACCAGCCACCAGCATCTCCTCAGCACCATTATCCTCTAGAGGACTCAGCATCTGCCCATCCAGCACTTTATCCAAATAGAGATTATTCCTCCACATATAGAATATATATCTATATATAGACTTCATCTGGCTATGCCAGAATCTTGGCATAAAGAATCAGGAGGCATATGTTAAGTTAGAAAGAGGGAGGAAGATATTTACTAGGACAGCTGAGTGAGTCCGGGGTGGTCTCTGTAGTCCCAGGGGTGTTAGTAGGTGAAGTTTGCAGAGGAGCAACTATTTCTGATCAAGAGTCTTCTTTCTTCAGATTTCAGTTCACTGTGGAAAAAAAAAGAAGGGGAAAAAAAAGTCCAGAGATTGATTCTTCCTAGGATCTGCAAAAGACCCTTTGGTATCTCCTTAAGGAGTAGAGTTTTTTGTCTTTCAGGTTTCAAGCACCTGTTGCACCTGATATAAGCATCCTCCAGAAGTGTATTGGTGATGGCTTTTCCATTGCAATTGTTGGGTTTGCAGTAGCCTTCTCCGTGGCTAAAGTGTATTCCATCAAGCATGACTACCCAATAGATGGCAACCAGGTAGTCAAATAACACAGAGATTAGTATAGTGCATTTATCAATGGGAAATAAGACATTTTTGGGAAAGCCTTGCCTTGTGAATAATTGTCATGAACCAGCTCTTAAGAGCAATCTCCTTTATTTTTATTTCAGGATCTAATTGCTTTTGGGCTGGGTAATATAGTTGGTGGATCCTTCAAGGGATTTGCCTCCAGCACTGCTCTGTCAAGATCAGGTGTGCAGGAGAGCACAGGAGGCAAAACCCAGGTATGGAAGACATGATGGCACTTAATGAAAGACAGCTCTTTTTTTCTGAGCTAACCATAATGCCTGTGGGCACTTACTCATTGTGGAATTGTTCTCTCATGCAGATTGCTGGCATTATCTCATCTGTCATTGTTTTGGTTGTGATCTTGGCCATTGGGTTTCTCCTGGCACCATTACAGAAGGTATTCACTGGTTTCATCTAATGCTTCCTCCTGCTTCCCAAAGACAGGGCTGCTCTATGAGCACACTGTGACTGTTCATAGACTTCAGTGGGAGCCAAATAGGGTTTGGAAATCTTGGTTCTTCTTCCCACATTATGCCAGAGAGGACTACTACATCTGGTCCCTCAAAGGGAATACAAGTACCCAAACACCAAAAACCACAGCACCAACTTTCAGGTGCCAAACATAAGTGGGATTTACAGCCTCAAGTTAGACACTTGCACTGTGCCATGGCTAAGGATGTTCCAGTAGCAGTGTACCCTGGGAGCAGCTCCCTGGCCTTTCAGCTGCACTTTGACCCTATATGTATGATTTTTTAATTCCTAATATTCTACATTTTCTCTGCTTGCTTAAACATGGAACGTGTGTTTTGTTTTTTTTAACAGTCAGTCCTTGCATCTTTGGCCCTTGGCAACTTGAAAGGAATGCTCATGCAGTTCAAGGAAGTAAGCATCCTCTGGAGAAAGGACAAGTATGACTGTGTAAGTTGAGTTTCACAAGCATCAGAAGTTAAGTGCTCTAAAAAAGTAATCTATCATACAAATTTTCTTTTTTTACCCCTGTTTTACTTCACTAAATAGAAAGTGCAATAGTTGCATGCCTTTTTTACTGGCATACCCCTTGCTTATGTTTTCCATTTTGTTCTATTTGTTTTGAGTCAATTCTCACTCTTAACTTCATTTTCATCCATTTCATCAAAATCTATTAAAGTAGTGCATTATATAAAGTCAAACAGAGAAGTCAGTTACAGAAAATGCCTAAATAACAGAAAATATCCAAGTATCTACTGCAGTGACTAAGCATTCAAGGACACTTTCTCACAATAACACAATGTGTTATATGGAAGATACACAGCAAGAAACCAATGAAAACTGGGTCTTGAAGGGTTTACTCCAAATGGTAAAACTTGCAGCTAGAGGGCAGGACTTGTTACCTCTCAGAAAATTTAGGCTCACAGATGGTTCCAGGCCTCATTTTTCCCAGCTGTCAAACAGTTATTTGCCCCATGAAAATGCTTTGAGCTCTGTGGCTAAAAGTTATTCGGTATTATCTAGTCATTTAATCAGTCATGTACACTCACAGCACCTATATTTGCTCATCTACAACTCTCAGCTTTACCACATTTCTGATTTACTTCTAATCTTGCCTTTCTGCTGGATTTTCATTGAGCATTTAGTGAACCACCTGTCCCATTTTAAGCCTTTATTGTCTAGAACTAGTTATCCCTAGAAACATTCCCTGGTGCTGGTTGGTGACTCTGACCCCGTTTTACAAGAAAAAAAACCTCACCAAAAGCAGATGGACATCCTGGACCAGATCTGGGATTTGTTCCTGCTCCCATCCTGAGCTCATGACCCAGGTTCTTGACATGCTTGTAATGTTGCCATCCACTGTCTCGTTACAGGTTATATGGGTGGTGACTTTCTTAGCTGCTGTCTTTCTTGGCCTGGACATTGGACTAGCAACAGCTGTGGCATTCCAGCTGCTGACAGTGGTGATCCGCTCCCAGTTGTGAGTTCTTGTTGAATGCAATGATATCCCAGGGCCTCCTGTTATAAATTTTCTCCCTCTGTACAGAGAAGGGCAACAGCCCTGTCTGTGCCTTGGTCTGTCCAGCAACCGTGCATGGAAAAATAATTTACAGGCATAAACTTTTGGATGTTGGGCTTGCTTCAGTTTGCCACCCCAGCTGAGATGGTTTCATTTGATCCTTCCCATCCCCCAAGTTTCAATATGGGACAACAATAATTGTGTGCATGTTTGTTCACAGTCCAAGCTGCACTGTTTTGGCCAATGTTGGAAGAAGCAACATCTACAGAAACAGGAAGGATTACACTGATGTAAGAAATGTCTCATTTCTTTTACCACCTGCTGCACTTGTGCTTCTATAGCAAACATTGCTACTGCTACTTTTGCTTCATTTTACAGATCTATGAGCCAGAGGGAGTAAAGATTTTCAAATGCTCCTCTCCAATCTTCTTTGCTAATATTGAATTCTTCAGAGAGAAACTCATCACTGCTGTAAGTGTCTGGGGCTGTTCTGAACATATGAATTGTGTGACACATTAAGGTGGATACAGTTTCCCAGTAATTACTATATATGCAGTCATTCCACAGTTCCAGGGTGAATTTTCACTATACTGTTGCCACTACTGTAATATAGCATGTATGCACATACCTCTGAGAAGGAGAACAGCCTGACTCATGCTGAACTTACACCATAGCAATGTTTATACCATATTTATACTTATACCATAACAATACATATTTTAAGGAGTGCAAACCTAAATAATATAAAGGAAAATTAATTTTATTTATTTTATTTTATTTGCTCTTGTATTCTTTACACACAATAGATTCTAGTTTAGTCATCTTGCCCCAAGAATGTAACCACAACACTCAGAAGAATGCCAAATGGAATCATACTATCAAAGAGGTCTTAACATATTTCATAACAAACTAGTGAATGCAGCCAGTCTTTCCATTACCAGCACAGAGATCCAGGACTCCTGAGCCCTCACTGTGTGAATGAGGCTCACCATCCCCAGCCTGAGCACAACTTGCACCACAACCTCCCCTTCCTGCTGCTCTTAGTGGGGAGCTGATAAGCAGTGACTCCCCTGAGCACTGGTAATGAGCAGCTCATTCTTCACGTGAGGGACTGGAACTGACAGAGGAATGAGGGAATGTGACACATTTGGTTCTCCATGTGCTTGGCTTTCCCCTCACAAGAGCCTGAAGTTTTTTTTCTGTGAGTGCAGATGTTCACACCACTCTTTCTCTACGAATACAGATACTTCTAACACAGTCCTCCTCTATGTACTAGATGGATGAGGCAGAACACTTGCAGGAATTCACTAATTTTATTATTAGCCTAATTTACCTGCCATCTAATTCTGTTAAGACCAGCTCAGAGGTTCAAGTAACATACGCAGCCAACATGATAACATCTGACTCTCTTCTTCCAAAAAAAGGAGTGGGTGAATGACCCACAGTGCAGTCAGGTAGCACAAAGCAGATACAAACCATGAGCTCTCTGATCTTGGTGGTCTGGGTGACCACCTCACAGTGCAGATGAGTAGGACATGCCAGCACAGTGCCAGACTACTGGAGTTACTGGCCTGTGCTAAGCACTGTCAGTGCTATTATGCTGTCCATTCTGGTGTCCTAAAGCAGTGCAGATAGCCCTGCCTCATTTGTAGCCATTCCCACAGACATCCTTTCAACCTAGAAAGAGCCCTTGTTTGAATTTGTGAAAAGTGGTAGACAGCATCGAGCACAAACTATGGTCATTGTGACTGTAATGAACCATATAAGGTGCTTTGTCCTTCCTCTGGTGCCACAGAGGTGTTTCTTCATTTAATTATTCAAAGTGCTGTTTTTGCAGGTTGGCTTCAACCCTCTGAGAGTCCTGAGGAAACGCAATAAAGCTCTGAGGAAGATTAGGAAGATGCTGAAGAAAGGAGAGCTGCAAGTGACACCGGTATGTAAGGCAACCCCCTGGGACTGAGGGGGGAGTTAAGCCACCAAGCTCCCTGGTTTTACATGGCAGAGAAGGGCTTCATAATTAGGCTCTTCTTAATTAGATACACTATTCCCCAAGTTGCCACTTCATGACATAAACACATTTAAAACCCAAGATTTTAAAGGGCAGTCACAGTTAGAGACCTACAGATTTACCATGGGCAGAGCTTGTATGTGTCCACTGGACCTTTGTTTGGCAACAAATAGCAGGATCAGATCCTGCAGAGGTGAATAGCTTTCTGCATTAATGGTATGATAAAGCTGGTTTTCTCCCACCTCAAATCCTGCATGCCTTTTGTTGACTTGTTCCAAAATTACTGAATTAAAATGTATCTGACATTTGGCTTCAGGAAACAATAAAAAGCCATCATTAAGTGATTATAATAGTGATTAAATAATTCCCATACTTCTCCAGACAAAGGAGAGACAGAACTTTCCAGGTGGGTCCTGATCTGTCTCATGGGAAGATCAGATGTGTGTTGCCATTACTCTTCCCTTGTGTGAGAAGTACCACTACTCTGGGCTGGGTGTTAAAGAAGAGAACTAATTATGGTATTTTTTTATGTCAACACAGAAAGGCTTGATTTGTATGGCTAGCCCTACATATGAGTCAGAGGAAGAGTTAGACAACAACAGGGTGGAGGAGCTGGACCAGCCCACCGTCATGACAGACTTGCCTGTTCGGATCAACTGGGCCACTGACCTCCCCCCAGGCATCACTGTGCCCCAGGTCAACATCCACAGCATCATTCTGGATTTCTCATCAGTGTCCTTCCTCGATTTTTCTGCCATGACAGTCCTCCGAAAGGTAATCACAATTCACAAGAAAAACAGTGACTATATGAAGGAAAAACTTACAAATGCAGTTACACTTGAGGGATACACATGAGCAAAGGGATGGTCCCAGAGGGACCTGGACAGGAGTGGGGACATCTGAACCTCATGAAGTTCAACAAGGCCAAGTGCAAGGTGCTGCACGTGGGTAAGGGCAATCCCCATTATCAATACAGACGGGGGAATGAATGGATTGAGAACAGTCCTGCAGAGGAGGAGATGGTGGATGAAAAGTTGGACATGACCCAGCAATGTGCCAGAAAACCAATCACATCCTGGGCTGATTCTTCCCCACTCTCATAGGAGATTCTACTCCTCTCTCATGAGACTTCACCCAAGGTACTGTGACCACCTGCGGGTGGTCAACACAGGAAAGACATGGACAACTTAGAACAGGTCCAGATGAGAGCCATGGAAAGGATGAGAGGGCTGGAGCAACTCTCCTATGAGGAAAGGCTGAGAGAGTTGGAGTTGTTCAGCCTAGAGAAGAGAAGGCTATGAGGAGATCTCCATATGGCCTTTCAATACTTAAAGGGAGCATATAAAAAAGCATGGAGGACTTCTTACAGGGACATACAGTGACAGGACAAGAGGCAGTAACTTTAAAATGAAAGAGGCCAGGTCCAGATTAGAAGAAATCTTTTGTTATGAGGGTGGTGAAATACTGGAACGGGTTGTCCAGAGAAGCTGTGGATTCACTATCCCTGAAACTCTTCAGTGGTGAGCTGGATGATGCTCTGAGCAACTTGCTCCAGTGTAAAGTGTCCCACTCCACGGCAGGAGTTTGAAACAAGATGATTTTTTATGTTCCTTCCAACCAAAACCATTCCATGATTCTATTCTGTGTTTGCAGTCTGCTTCTTAAAGGCATTCCTACATGGACTGGAAGGCCAGTGGAAAACTTTGAGTTTATGTGAATTTGAATGTACATTTTCTATAGAAATGTTTAGGAAATAGTTTAAATAATTAATATAAATTGTCTTGGAATTAAAGTGTTGGCTGTGTTACCCTTTCTTCACCTAGTAAGATTTTGGGAAGCTCTAGAGAAATGTAGATATGAAATACGGCTTTAAACACCTAGTTAGAGTTGGAACACTGGAGTTCCATTTCTGCTCCTGCTTTTGCTTCCCCAGATGACCTTGAACAAAGCAAAAGGCACAACATTTTCAACAGTAGCAGCTACAGTTAGCTGTCTAGAGACACTGAGGGTGTGTAAATCTATTTTCACAGGAACTAAAATCCCACCGTGGCAGAGGGAACAGTAGTTCTGCTCAAGCTCCCAGTTATAAAAATCTCCTCCAGAAGATTGTGAACTAATTTATTTGTTTCATCATTCATCATGTAGATACAACAAAGCCATACAGCCTATGAAGGATCACCTACTTTTCTGTGAGATAAACATTTTCAATACTGCCTCTTTTCAAAAGGCTTGGCCACCCCGGTCCGCAGCCATGTGAAGAGGTTGTCCTGCCTCTATGTGCAACAGAATTTGAATCTAGAGCCACTTACCACCATAGATCTTAAATATCATAGAGTGGTTGGTATTTTTGCTGTGGCTAATCACTATAATGTAATTATAGTAAGGTAATTATAGTAATTACAGTATAGGTAATCAGCAAGCCCAGCAGAATCTAAATGGTGCCTCCTTCTGGTTTAACAGATTTTGAAAGAATTTATCCGGCTTGACATTGACATTTACATTGCTGGGGCATATGGTGAGTACTTTTCTTTGCATTGGCATCACCACAGGTGCCTCGTCCCACTGCCTCCCCTGCTGACCACTGAGCATGGCTGTGGAGGATCACCCCAGTTTTACTTACAGTCTTGGGTAGCAAACAGGTCCCACTAAGTGGAGGTGTTGTCCCTCCCATGCTGTCCCCAAAAGGCTGGGACCACGTGTGGTGGCTCCTTTTACCTATGGCCACTGCTGTGCTGTGCAGCTCTGGGCTGCAGGAACCACTATCATACACCCTGGGCTAGGCATTAAATATGAAAAGAGACTCAAATTCCTTCCTGCCGGGCATAGAGCAGGGAACTACTGATGGGCATTTATGTCCCATCCTCTTGACATCTGTAAAGTCATCAGTTCTAATAAATAAAACAGTTCATTATACCAGCAACTCCCAAGTTCACTCAGTGGGCATGCTCAGGATACACAATTTCTTCCTTTTTAAGGCCTGCAGGTGACTTGTGCTTTGATTTTGTTCCCTCACAGAGGGCCTCCTGGACAAACTGGAGAGGAGTGCATTTTTTGATGAAGAGATTAAGCCATCCATGTTTTTCCTCACCATTCATGATGCGGTTTTACACATTTTGCTGAAGAAAGACATAGCCAGCTCCCCCAAAATAAAGCTTACTGAGGTAACACTACAGTCTTCATCTTTCATTACTTTAGTGCCTTTCCATTATTGCCAGGCTCCCAGCAGAGCTCTGCACAGCTATAGCTGTGTGTGCTACACTGTCATTATTTTCAAAAAGATAGTCATTAAAATTCCACTGGTCTCCAATCAAATTGAAGAGCAAGAGTGACTCCTGGTTCAGGTGTGTGGAAAACCATTTGTAAAAGGAGTGAATAATTCCCACTGCTGGCTGGCCTAGATGTGGACTTCAAGTCCCTTCTTTGGGAAGAGCACAGTACCCATCCACCAGCAGTCCTCTGTGACCACCCATCCGGCAGAGACTGCTCAATTTGCTGCAGTGGCCCTTGAAAGACAGTCTTTATGATGCTTGTATTTAGGCTTTCCAGCCCTGTCTGTCTTTAAAAGGAGTGCTAAAGTCGTGTGGATAAATTAGTACTGCCAGATTTGGTGATGCCTTTTCTAGCAGTGTTTTTAAACCAAGAGCAAGAAAGGATCCTGCATACAATAAATGTATTTAAATGTACCAGACCCAGAATGCTGCTCATGTGGAAACTGTCTAATTCCACTTAGCTGGACTGTTCCAGATCTTCTGCACTGACCCAGAGATGTGGTGGGGTCATAAAAGCCTGATAGGTGGCCTGACAGCTACCTTTCTTCTGTATCAACTTCCCAGGGATGTGCCCGAAATTTAAAAATCAAAACCTTTAATGTGAAAAAGGAGAAATAGAAAAAGAAAAGCAATCCATTTCGTAACCCACAACTTCTTGTGCTCATTGCAGGAGAAGGGTAGAAGCAGTGACTGTGTTGTCATCCCCAGGAATGGACTGCGCAGCCGGGAGTGCACAGTAAGGCTCTGGCAAAGGCCCTGCAGATGTACAAAATGCAGCCCCAAAAAGCTGCTCATGGGAACACCTAGGTCGGATAACAAAAGCCTCTTCATACCTTAGCTCTTGTGTCAGCCCAGGGCAGAAAGCCACCAGTTTATTGATGGGATTTGACTTAGAGCAAAGCCTTACTGGAGTAAGAGGGATGGGGCTCAACTCACGCACCTTGTGGTGTGCACGGAGCAGAGGGAAGGCAGGCACAGGCTGCCTCACCAGGCTGTCTCACCTGGCCTCCTCACCTGTTCACCACAGCTCCTCCATGATAAAGTCACTGGTAGGATGCCCCTGTGGCAGAGAAGTCAATATTAGTCCAGTTTATCTAAATGTCTCGGGCAGAAGGAGAATCTGGAGACAGAGACAAAGAAGGGATACTTGCAGCCTTTCATCACAGACTTAGAGAGAAGGGAGGTATCCAGCACAAGGCAACCCTGTAAGGAGGAAATGTCAGACCCAAATGCTTTAGGGGATCAAATACTTACATATCATTTATCAGATGACACCTACCCTGGCTATTCCATACAGAATGTGGAATTTATATTTTTTTATTCCCTACAGATTCCAACAGAAACAAAATTTTAGACTTAACTTCCTAAGGATAATATCCTCCAGCAACACAATGTCACAGAGGATGAATGTGGATGCTGTGATGAGCATGAAGACAGAAGGGTACTTTCAAATACCTTAAGAAGGATTTACTACATATGGTTATGTTCCAGGTTTTACAATGGGCTTGTTAGTCTTTATATGTCTCTGTATATATAAATGTATTTATGTATATATATGGAGGCTAAAATCACACAGATTTTCTTATTTCATACCACAGTTTGTAGACGACATGTACAGTTACTTGGGAATCCATAAATATTTGAAATCTTGTATTGGATACTGCAGAGTAATAGTTAGGACAGATATTTTATCTTCAGCATGTATATAACTTGTATAAAGTTTTCTTGAAGGTTTGTAAGATATTTAGTGGACTGAGTTAAACTTGTTCACAGCTTGCTACCACAAGCATAAGCACAGTGTACATAGCAACTAAGGTACCTAATTATGGAGATTGCTCAGGAAAGACACAGGATTTTCAGATCAAAACATGATTCATTGATTTGGATTGGGCTTGTGTAAAGTGCACAAGGGAGGATACATTTATAGTGAGCCGCTGTATGTACATATATAGTGAACCACCATGGTTTCAGTGACTGTATGGCTGCATTTGTCCATGCACCACCAGGGTAGCTCATGGTCAGTGAGACCCAGCCCATGCACAGACACTGGCCCCAGAACTTGGCTGGAGGAGCCAGGTGGGTGTGTGGGTGTGGAGCTGCCAGGTGGGCAGGCTGAGTTGCCTGGATCTGTGGACACATGGGGAGAGGGCTTCAGCTTAAAGAGTCTACTCTGATACTGTTCTGCACACCCCAGTCTGCACAACTGCCATCAGTTAAGCCCTGCTGGAAATCTAAGGCTTGAAGATGAGCTACATCACATCTTTCAGAGAAGAACACCCAATGCCCAAAGTGACAGAACTTTGAATTTCACATAATAAGTGTTAGAGGTATAAAAATCTTCAGCCTAGAGGAAAATGGAACCATTCCTGGAGTCTGAAAGACACAGCAGTCTGAAATCATAAGACTGTTTAGTTTTCAAAACCTAGTTTTGACTTTCAGTCAAGCTGGGGTGGCTAGAAATGTGCATTTGGACTTGAAGAAGAGCTTAAGGGAAGGAGAAGGTGTTCTGTGCAAACCAGAACTACAATTTTTAGCTTCAGACTATGCAGATGTTAAAAACAAAATGTTAAGTATTTTCATATTTTTTAATTTTTTTTTAAATCTGGAATTATCTGATGAACTCTGCTAATGAACCAAGATGAAAGTCAGTATTAAAATTGAGGAGATCTTGAATACAGAAAGAATTAGTTGAGCTTGAAGACAGAAGTAGACAAATTCAGCTTTCAGGAAACACTCATGCATTGCAGATGAATAACAAGCTGTGGTTCTGCAGTGGGTGATCGTGTGCCTGACCTGGTGTGGGAGACATGGGCCTTGGTGGCATCACAGAGATGCTGCTTCCTGCAGACACCACACAGATGGTGAGCAGCTGTTCCAACCCACTGCTCTTCTGAGCGTGCCACAGCAGATTCACTGTCAAACGTGTCATGTGCCAGATAATCAGCACAGTAGGACCTGATGACAGTACAATTAGCACACTTTGCTAAATGCCCTTCTAATGCAGTATTCCAAAAAACATAGAGTATAACACAATAGATCTTTCCAGAACAAGAAAGTTACTTGGTCACCACAGTATAAGAACAGTATTAAACTGTTAGAGAGTGTCCAAAGAAGGGCAACAAGGATGGTGAAGGGCCTTGAGGAGAAGCCGTGTGAGGAGTGGCTGAGGGCACTGGGTCTGTTCAGCCTGGAGGAGACCGAGGGGAGACCTCAGTGCAGTCACAGCTTCCCCATGGGGGGAAGAGGAGGGGCAGGCACTGATCTCTGCTCTGTGGTGACAGAGACAGCACCTGAGGGCATGGCCTGGAGCTGTGTCAGGGGAGGTTTAGGTTGGATATTATAGCGATCACAGCACCAGCCCGACAGAGTTCTGGAAGTGTTTGGACAATGCTCTCAGGCACATGGGGTCACTTGCAGGGATGGTGCTGTGCAGGACCAGGAGCTGGCCTTGGTGATCCTTGTGAGTTCCTTCCAACCCAGCGCATTCTGTGATTCTGTGATACTGTGCAATGCCCAAGGGAAATTTCACTCAAAGTACTCTGAACTTCAGGACTGAGCTCTTCAGTTCAAGAAAGATGAAATCAAATGTTAATGAAGAAAATGGTTACTAGGATCTTTGTAAAATGGAGAGCCTATACCTAAGGACTGGCGAAAAGAGAAATAGATACAGAGATTCAATCTAGGAGAGAGGAAAAGTTATGCGAGATAAAAAAATAATATTTTCCTGTCAGGGGAGAAAAATGAACTGGCTAAACTTAAACGTGAACAAGATACGGAAGATGGTTCCCCAATTTTTAAAATGGTGAGATCCTTTCCAGCTAGAACAAGCGGAGAAAAATCCAAACTGCTTTTAAGATAAGACTTAAAACATGTTCATGAAAATCATGATACAACACCATACCAGTGTAATCTGAACTGTCACACTCAAGCTGCTTTTTTCAGTCCTGTGCTCATATGCACCTATAGAGACCCAGGCAAACATCCCTATCAAAATCAATATATGAAGTGCAGTATCTGGTGGAATACCACATACTACACTGCAAAACCATTATGGGATTTTTGGACAGGCTTCAGGTTAATAAAAAATATCATTTTCTAAGTTGTACATCTCAGAACAATTCATTTCTACACTAATGACTCTTCTGACACAGCACAGTGCCACAGAGGATAAATCACCCTTCCAAAACTATTCACCATTTCTTAAATGGACATGGTATATAGACAGCCTTGGCCAGAGATCTTGGCACTCCCACGTCACACATCCATCCCCCCCAGCTACTTGCCATGTTCTTAAGTCACCCTACTCCTTATTTTTCAATGTTGACACCAGCAGCAATTGTACTTCTGATGCTTTGTGAGATATTTCCTCCAGGTACTGGTTATTTCTGCAATTCTGTTATTCCAATACCAGCATTTTCTGGGCAGTTTACCCTCATGAAGATTATAACATCTTGTGGGATACTATGGTGATACAGACGTACTGCTTTATTTTTGAGACAGGGATGTTCAGAAACCTGGCTATTTAGGTTTCTAAACATCCTGCATTGGGTGCTGTTGCTACTCAGTTAGTGCACTAGCATATACAGTGTTTTACTATTTTACTCAGGAATTAAGCAAAAAGGCAAATTGCTTTTTGGAGAGCTGACAGCTATCATGTTAATTCCTCATCACATATCCAGAACCTATCTCCCTTTAGCGCAGCGCTGATGCTTTGTAACTAAATAACAATTTTACAGCCAGCAAGAGTGATGGAAAATGGAGAAGCCACAGAGCCAGCAATGCTCAAGCCTACTCTCAAGCCTGATTTTCACTTTGTGGTGCAGTGTGAAATACAGAAACAAAATATTGAAAATATTTATTCAAGGTTTTAGGCCCAATGGAGAGAGGATTATAACATGCAAATCTGCTTTTTTTTTTTTTTCAATTTCAAACTGACTTCCTGTTAAGGAAGAAGTGTCCCTAAGCACTTCTTTACTGAAATGCTACTCAGCTCTCTATTCCTCATCCCCATGCTGAATGTGGAGAATTTGTTTTCTTAGTCTGTGTGTATTGCTCCCTTCTGCTTCCTAAGAAGATGAAAGTTTATCTGACCCAGAAATGGCAAAGAACAAGTTGAAGAACAATCATCAGCACTTACGGGATTTTATTTAGTGGAGGAAATAGTTCACCATGAATTATCTTGTAGGTGTGTTCAAGTATTGGTTTTTGCAAATAAAAATGATTGACTCATACTTCTATTTAGCTACTCATTTGGTTTATTTTTCCTAAGCATTTATATTGAAATTCTTTTGTGAAACAGTGCTACATAAAAATGGAAACATTCCTGCCCCCCTTCAGACATTATCACTTTTCCCATTACCAGAAGTGGATTACAATGAGTCTTACAGGCACTCAAGGATCACTTGAACTGTGTTATCAAAATTACCCACTAAAGTTTCATAATGACTGAGTTAATTTACCAGCTTCCTGCTGCTATTCCACCCACACATTTCTGGACATATGCTGCGTTTTAAAATATTTTATTCTCTTGCACTCATGAACTGAGTCTACACTGAAAATAAATTTTAAAAAATAAAAATCACCAACAAATTAATGCCTCATACTCAAGAGACTAAAGAGATCCAATTTAGAGTAGGGAAAATTTATAAAGTTGGTATGTCATGGCTGAGTCAAGACTCAAAGGGGATTTAAACATCATTATTTTCACTCACATTGCCCAAACAAATGCAGCCAGTTCAGTTTAGAAACTGGTCAGTGTGAATCACTAATGTGAGCATAATATATCTGAACACAGTGCAAAAATTCACAATTGTGAAGGGACAGTTACTGTATCAAGATAAATTATGAATTGCTAAGGATTGTTTTTAACACCATAAAATAAATATGAAGGGAAATACAACTAGTATAATACTGATGTTTACTTTAGAAATTTAATCAGAATGAAAATTAATCCAAACCTTGCACATTTCTCTGCTTCATTGGACTCTGTGTCAAACATGAGAAGTTTCAAACTTATTTCCCATACATTCAATATTCCATTCCAGCTCCAATCCACCGTGCTTCTTCAGTTCCCCAGGTTTGACAGGACCTTCTGCTGTGAACCTCTGCCTGCTTTTGTCAGCAGCTCAGCAATGCACAGAGAGAAACAATTCAAAATCAGACACAAGTTTTATGGAGCAGAAAACAGTTTAAGAGAAAGGTGTGTTCAGACTTGATCCACAGGGAACGCACAAATGTGTTTTTGAGAACACTTGACTTCAGCTAAGGGAAAGACAGTTTTTCTCCCTTGCTATGTGTGCAAATTCAAAAGTGGAATTAGGCAATAGTGGAGTTACTTCCACCTCAGTTTTTAACAAACATTTTTTGACAGTCTTTGAGAGCAGGAAGTGAATAGAAGTGGAAAATTCATCCAGTAAGGTTTTATAATTCTCTTGGATCAGATTTTTTAAAAAATAATTCACAGGATTAATATTTCTTTTTAAAAAAACATGAAAACTATGACTTATCACATATAAGTAACCAGTCAATATGTTAACAGTATTAAAAAAACCCACCACAAAGAGAAAGTATAGTTCACACAATTGGTCCCCTGGTTATAAAGTATGCATGGCTGCAGGCAACTCCTTAAGCAAAGTTAGAGATGGAATCAAGGATAAAGTGTAAGGAGACAAGCATCTAAATCACAGATGTTTTCAGGCCATCTGCTGGTATCCTTTCATTCTTTCTATGGTGAACACAAACCATCATCACACTTCTTCATTTCTTATGTGACATTGTTAGAGGAACCTGCAATGGCTGATGAATTTAAATGCCAGAGTTCTCTTTAAAACTGAAATCTGCTTGGCAATGCTTTGGAAGGAGGTCACTGCCACAGACAAGGATATTTATTCAAAATAAATTAATTAAATTCAAATGTTTTGTCTTTACAGTAAGAAGAAATCCAAAGAAAACACATCTCATAATTTCTAACACTGTCAATTGCACAGTTAAATACAACATATGATTTTTTTAACCTCTCAGTGAAATAACCAGGTACTTAAAAAAATAAACAAAAAAGCAACCCAACCAAAAAATCAAAGAAAAATCACCCTAAAACATATACTAAACCCATAAAAAATTAAAAAGACAGTTAACACAGTGTTTCAACCAGAGCAAGCATTTTTAAACTTTGTAAATATGACAACATCAGCAGTGCCCTTAGTTACTTAGGTAGTAGATTTATATATATAATCTAATCCAGATTTAATAAATAAAAATATATTTTAGTCTTCCTCTTACAAGACATCATAGAAATTTGACTCAAGTTTAAGACCTGCCTATATAGGATGACTTTTCAGTTAAGTTCTCTATCACAGACTTTTGGTCCATGGTCACTAACCAGCTCAAGGGAATCCCACTGATTTTTTGGGTAATACATCGTTTGTATGACATATGTCACTTTTGTTTCAAATACAGGGAAAAAAATTCTCACAGTGAAAAAGAGATACATTTATCTTTTGTGCTTCTTGATAGAGCAAAAACTGCTGCTTTCCCTTAATCAGTTCATCTGCCTCAGCATTTTCAGGAAAGCACTTTAACAGTAACTTCAAGAACAGCTTTGGACCCAGAAATATTCTGAACTCTTCATCTGGGTCAAGAGACAGGAGAATATGCAACAGACATTTGCAACCTGACTTACTTCAAAAACCTAGCAGGATGGAAAGAGGTGCCTCATTTCTTCATCACCTGTGACTGACAGGAGCTCATTCCAGAATATCTGATTTTCCCAAACACAGAGCACTGGTGCAGTGGATGCACAGCCCTCCCTCGGGCAGCGAGCTGGCACCTGGAGCCTTCAGGTCCTGTATCAGAGCTGTGTGGGGCTTGAGCTTGGCTTGGCAGAGTCAAAGCACAAGAATCAGACATGCAGATTTCCTCCCCGATGAAGTCAGGTGCTGTAACATAAATGTGCTTCCTCCCAGTCAACTTCACCGTGACAGGAAGGGGTCCTCAAAAGCTCCTCATGTGGTTGTTGGTTACTGAAGGAAAAGAATGCTGGCAGAGCCATTTTTGCCTTCACATTTATAGAAACAGTAAATTTTCAACCAGCCCATTTCATAGCACACTATCACAAGCCTCTTTTTCTTCACCACTGTATTTTATTTAAAATTACTTAAGTTTTCAGAGCAACCAAACCAAATAACTCTCTCTTAGAAAGAAGTATGTTACAGCTAAGCAGATTTTCAAGCAGTTGACACTTACTGGCCATTTGCATACCCCAGAATTTATTTGTAACCCATCTCTAAAGAAGTATTTACTTGAAAGGCAGTCCAAAAGATTTGGCCATGGTCACAAGGAAATCAATGGCAGTCAAGAACAGAATAAATCTAAAGAGCCCTTGCTCCAACAATTTAAAATATAAAGCTTAGACATATAAATACAAAATCTGGAATGTTGCACTGTCACAGCTCTTCCATAAATTTAGCACTTATGATTCCAGAAAAGAATGTTTACAAAATAAAAAGTAACACTGAGGCTTTAAGATGGCTCAGATTATTTGAGAACAGTAGGATACTACAAACTTTAGAAAAATCCCAAAGTTTTGGGAAAAAAATCTAAAAGCACCACTGCCAGAAACGTGGCATTTGGAAAAACAATGGTTCAGTGCAAATACTGATCAGAAATGCAAAGATAAGCACTCCAACCAACAGACAGTACTGTCTTCTTAGTGTCTGCTTCTGCTACCAGCTGCACTAAAAAGGAACCCTCTCATTTTATATTATGTTTCTCTTTAAAAGCATTCTTATAAAACATAAATTTTGGACCAAAACAGACCTAAAAGCCTGCTTATATTGCTAGTTTTTGAGAAAAGCAAAACACCTAATGACTCTCTGTTCAATCAAACTTGTATCACAAAATCAAAACAGATAAATGACATGTACCTTTTTATTTCTACACATGGGATTTCAGACCACTTGTCTCATGTTATCCAAATGGGAAGTTTTCCTACTATACACATCATATAAAGCCAGAGAGGAAAAGGTGACTTCCCCACCTAGAAGAAGCTGCTTTCATGGACATGGCAAGCCAGTTCACAGCCACTTCCACACAAACACAGCCATAGGTAAACACAGTAGTTTGAATTCAACTCCATTGAGTAGCTTACATGTCAACAGAACCTTCTGAATCAAAACTAGCTTTAAAACAAACTCCAAAAGCCCAAAAAACCCCCCCACAAATACCAACCAACCAACCAAAAAACAAACAAACCCCCATGGTACATGGTTTCAGGTCATGCCCAAAGCTGTATCTTTGATAGATTCATTTTGATGCATAAAGAAAAAAACAGAAAAGCTGGAATGTGGTAAATGCAGAATTCTGTCTGATAATGTCTGATTTCTAGTGCCAACAATTCATTACAGCCTGAAATGCTTATGAGTAATGACAAATGGCAGGAGGAGAAATATTAAAGTATTAAATTCCTTTAAAATTTCACTACACTGCTGTTTGGAAGGTATGCATATGTGTTGAAATGTTGTCCCAGAACTATGTGTACGTTAACTTAATATAAAAACTCACCACATTTACAACCATATTTCAATTTAATTATTGTACACAGGTTAACAAAAACACTGCATTTAACAAAAACAATATTCAGAATGGTACAACACGTGTTCATCTTCTCCAGGAAATAATATTACAAGTGATCATCTTAGGACAATTTAGCCACACTAGCGACAGAAGTTCTGTTAAAATGCAACTGTGGTCTACTAAGCCACTTATTTTAGCACTACAGAGTATTTGAAGTTAAGAGTCCTACGGCCAAGGCTTAAAAATCATTTAAGATTCAAACCTCAAAACGTCTTACAGTCAAAATGACAGTATTCTTAAAAAAACCACAACAAAATAACCCCAAAACAATTAATTAAAAGGCTTCTGTATTTAGTTCTATCCTCTTCACGGCATTCTCTATTCATACAGTTGCTTGTATCATTGGTAATAGGGTCTGTATCTGGCTTGATCAGGGTGATGTGGTCCAGGAAGTGGGGCCTGAGCAGGAGGCCCTTGCATCCTTGGAGGTGGAGGCGGCCCCCTAGGAGCTGGCCATATCCCGGGACTCATTCCCCCAGGCTGTGTGAAAGGGGGACTAAGAGTTCCTTGATCTTCACTGAACTGTGGCAAAGAGTTGGGATTATAGTGATGGGGAGGGGGTGCGTTTACATTTACAGGTGGGCCTCCGTGCTGAGGAGGAGGTCCCGGAGGAGGATGGTTCATGTAGGGCGGCATCTGGGCAATGATGTGTCCGGGAGGCGGGGTGATGGGAGGCGGGGCAGAGGTCATTGGAGGCGGAGGAGCCTGGCTGTACACCATGTGAGGGGTGCCCGCGGCCTGCGGAGGGTGCTGCAGCGGGTGGCTGATGGGCGGCGGAGGCGGCGGCGGCGGCGCATAGTGCTGCTGGGGAGGCATAATGTGATGAGGGTGCGACACCACTGGCTGCCCCTGGTACTCAGGATGATGGTGAGCAGGTGCGGGCGCTGGCGGAGGCGGTTCTCGAGCACCTGAGTTGGAATCATCCTGGATGGGGACGGTTATCAAGTTGCTGTGTTTCCTCGTTGAGATGCGGAAGGTGTCCTGACTGACCGGGCGGGGCGGCGGCGGGGCCATGGACATCTCGGCAGGAGGAGCACGGATGTCTTCGTGGGGCTGGTTATAATGCTCGTGCGGCACGTGCTGCAGAGGAGGGGGTGGCATCATGATGTGCTGCTTGGGCGGAATGTGGCTCATGTGATGTTTCTCAGGGGGCATTATGAAACGCTCGGGAATTTCGGCCGGCGGCGGGGCAATAGGAGGATGTACGGGTTCAATGGGAGGACGAGTGACAGGCTTCCCAGCTCTCATGTGACGGTGGTTGATGTGAGCTTGTAAGTCTCTCTGCGACAGGTAAGTTCTCTTGCATCCTTGAACAATGCTACACATGAACAGAGACCCTCGTACACACTGCTCAATTCGCTGCACGGGTTCGTTACAGCTAAATAAAAAGAGAATATTGATTTATTGTCATCGCAGACAGCTCGACGTGCATTCCTCCTTGTTAACATAATTAGCCAGATTAGAACTGACAGTTTCGCCCCACTGTAGTCCATCCATTTCAATGATTTTGAAGTTCACCTAGCTTTTAAATCTCAAAATGTAACTAAGAAAGAACATAAAAATTTCAGGAGGCAGAATTTTTAAAGTAGCATCTCTCACAGAAATTTCTTCTGTGCATTAAGGCACAACAGGGGTCATTTTCACTAAGTAAATCAAACTGCTATTAGTTTTCAAATTAGACCAATAACAGGTTACCTACCCAAAAACAACAAAGTAAACACTGATCTCTTACAGTCCCAAAATATGGAATAGGAACTAGAAAGTTCAGAGTATACTCTAGTGCCTCTGCTAAATGTACATAAGTAAGAGCCATGTTAATACAGTATCTGAAGTAAGATATTTAAGTTACTTTCTTCCATTTCCTTAAATGAAAAATAATGAGATAACTTACCCTGGACACATTTTGTCTCCCTTTTTCTCATGTAGTATAGCACAGTCATAGCAGAAAACATGCTTGCAAGGTATCTAGAAATAAAAAATTGCTGTTAAGACATCGTGTATAAATGTCTATGTCATTCTGCAGAATACAGTTCCTCCCTCCAGTGCACAGTTTATAATAACTGAAGCAACTAAGTTACCTATGAGGTGAATATAAACATAGCAGTGGTTAACAATTTACGACTTCTTTGCACAGAAACCTTCTAGAACTGTTTGTGCTGAGTTTGGGGTTTTTTTGGGCTTAAGTGTTGGTAAAAAAACACTGGCAAAAGTTTGAGTCTTGCACTATTACCAACACTGAACTTTCACAGAAGCTGCATATGCAATCTGATTACACTTGTCTTGCTGGCAAGGAAGCAAAGTTTTAAAAGCATTAACTGCCATTAAGTCAGATGCTGAAGCCTGTTACATCACACTTAGAAATTCAAATTAATCTCAGGGATTTTTAAAGGTACATAGAAGTGTTTTCTAACTTCACTTCAAGTCTTCAATTGAGATAAAAAGCTTACTTTCAAATCTAAGCAGTGTAAGGTCAAAACCCCAGAACTTGAAGGTCTTTTCCTTTGTGATGGTGTTCTGTTTTTTGTTTAACATTTTCAGGCTTACTTTATAGAATCAGGGGGTAAAGCAAAATCAGTCAGATAGATGGAACAAAAGCACCCAAGCAGTGAAGGGCCTCCAGTTCCATCCTGGTACTATTCTGCTATTTAGTCGGATGCCTGCTGAAATCAGTAATCTCTAGAAGCCTCATACAGACACAGCAAAACCTAATTTTATCTAAAGGGAAACAATGGCTGCATCTTCCACTGGTAATTTCACTCACCATGCGTCCATACATTTTGATGGGCAATCCACATTTATCACAGAAATGGACTGGTGTATCATCCTTTTCCCCCAGCAAGTTTATCTAGTAGGACAGAGAAGGGGATAAGAAAACAAACCCCAACATCACTAAAGCTTCTCATTTCAACTATCATCAACATAGCCATTATTTCTGAATTAGCTGAAAATGAAGCAAGAACACCACAAACAGGCGAGAAAGCAGAGGATGTATTTTTAGTCAGACAAAAATAGATGAAAAACTTTTAATAAACAAAGTATCTACCAGGACTACCTACAGCTTGGTATGAAACACAGGCAAAGATGCATGACTTTACCTTATAATCCCAAAAAATGGGTCCAGGAAATCTCCTTTGATTGCCAAACATTTCACCTCCTTTACATTCGTATCGTTCCTCTTTGTTATAATCAAATTCTTCTGTAGAAAGGAGAAAGAGAAGAAAGACACGAGCCAACCACAACACTTTCTTCATTGACACCAGCTGCTATTAAGAGCATGGGTCATTTATACTGAAATCATCAAACAATGCCACAACACTGCCAATCTGCTGAGCCCATTCTAAGAAAGGTAGAGCCAAAATAGTAAGACAGCCTGTTTTGGAACTGGGCACTACTGAAGCCCTACAGTGCAGCAGTACTTACTTGCAGATTTGACACTCAGTTTTGCACTTGGACAGAGCCCCAGACTCTTAAGTCTCTGAGTAAAGTCTCAAACAACGCTCTAGAATAATATACTTCCCTACTACAGGGAATTTATATGAATTTACCTTCATCACCAGCTTGTGTCTTTGAAGGCATTCTGTTCATATTTCTCGGAGTTCGAGGTGCAGGTTTGGTTTTATTGGTCTGTTTTGAAATAAGCTTTATAGGGATTCTTCTACGGACATCAAGACCACCCAATGATCCTGAACTATTTGTTCCTTGCAAATCATTGTCTAGGAAAGAAAATTTTTAAAAATTATCTAATTTTTCATTTGTCTAGTAGTCTCTAAAGAGGCTTAATATTTACAGAAAATTTTTAAGAAAAACAATTTTTAGAGCTTGCTTAAGACTCATACAATGTACCAAAATTTAATCACTAGAAAATAGGTATCATTGCATACAATTTATTCCAGAAGTCATGTCACAAAACTGTATTGGGAACCCAATGTTCTTAGGACACCTAGCTTAAAAATAAAGCTATTTAAATAACCTAGCTAGTCATACATTTTTCCACAAAACATACATTAAACCTATAGCTCTTCTCACAGTGTGAAGAGCACTGGAGAATCAATTCTTTGTACTACCTCGACTACACAAAATTTCTTATGTGAAAAGATAATTTGTACAATTAATGTATGTTGTTTATTAAAGTAGAAAGTAGTTTATATATTAACATCTTGACATATCACTTAGAGGTTTATAATAAATTATCACTAAAGTATTGATACTTAGGAATATGTAGCTAGTTTTCCTAAACTGAAAATTATTGTTCTCAGCTACATACAAAATTCTCCTTAACCAGGTTTAAATCTAAAGAGCAGGGTGAGCAAAACAAGAAATAGCCTGACACAGGCATCAGCAGGCTCCCAGAGATAACAAAGACCAGGTAATGCAATAAATCAACACCAGTGAGGAGGTGCAACTCCCTCAGCCTCCAGCAAGTTTACCTGAAACCACCACAGAGCACCTCATCCATACAAAAACAAAGTCATGTCCTTCACAAATCTTCCCAGCTCACTGGGATTTTACCTGTAAATGCCACAGGTGTTTCAAAGCAGGGCACGTTCAGGCTGGAAGGGGTGAGACCCGAGCATTTACAGCCCTGTGGTTCCACAGGGAACTCCAGCCCTGGAATGAGTGCTGAGGCCACAAAGGATTGCAGTGCAGGAGCACTGGGCACTGAAATTAGGGCCCATTAATGTAATTCTGCACAATGCCTCACCAACTACTGTCTCTCAAAGCATATAACCACTACACACAATGCAACAAGTAGAAAGAAAAACAAGAAAAAATGGGATTGTTCTCAGCTTTTTAACAGCTAGCACCAAGGCTGGGAAATGTGTCTGTTTCAAACTGGGACTGTGCCCTGACCATCCTGTACCTCCAAATCAAAAGCCCTCCATTTCCTCAGAGAGATCAAACTCCTCTTAGCACTACAATTGACAGTTTCACTCTAAAAGGCAATATGCAAAATATGGCAAAAGCAATAAAGGTTGTTTTTACTTCTGGTCATTTGTTCTTTCGTTCAGCTGCCCAGATGAACCTGCAAACACTCAGCTATGTCATCAGGCTTCCCCAGGTAGTGCTGGGCCAAGACATCAGAGGTAAAACTGCTTGTTTCCCACATGTTGGGAAATTCTGTTTTCTACCAGAATACACAAAACCACAGGATCAGAAACCACAAACAGCCTCTGCAGCAACGCAGTCCATTTGCATATAGGGACAGCTAAAACAAATTTTAGAAATCAAAAACTTGTGTATTAGTTAGTCCACTGAAAGGCCAATAGGTTATGTCACTTTTCCTCCTTGTACCCTTTCAAGCCAGGAATATCCACATGAGTTATCTGCTCAACTAACTCAAACTACAGTCACTTATGCTTCACAGAAGGAAAATAAATTTCAGTCTGCATGAGCATAACTTGCAGGATTTATGTCCAGAAAAAGCTATGACAAATATACCAAACTTGTTAAGATTACTTAAAGAAGCTCTAATTCGAGGTGATGCAATCTACTGAAATGCACCTTCATCAACTTAATTTTTGCATTTCAAGCTTTTTTAAAATTCACAAATACAGCTAAAATACTTTATACGGACAGAGTCATAAAGCGCCCTTTTGTAAGGGAAAGTAAAAAACCTCCAAAGCCACCCCAGCAAAAAGCTCACGTCCATTCATTTATTCACGGCACTACGCCCCCACACTAATTAGCAAAGGATCACAGCTACGCCAGCGCGCTCACCGGAGAACGACATTTAAACCATGAAATCAAATTTAAGCACACAAGGAAGTTTCCTCTCGGGCCACAACAGTGTAACCGGGCAACACATTATGGGCACCGATGTCGGGAAACGCCGCGAGCAATCGAGCGTCTCTCCCCCACCTCCGGGACGCCACGGGCTGCATCCGGGGCTGCCGGGCCCGGGCACTCCGGCCCGGCCGGCGCAGTCAGGGACCGCCGCTCCGCTCCGCCCGGAACGGGGAATCCCGCCGGCAGCGGCCCCTCAGCCCGACCGAGCGCCCTCGGGGCGCGGGCAGCGCCGGGCGCCGCCGAGCCGAAGGTGGCACCGGGGCCGCCGCGCCTGCCCGGACAGGGAGCAGGCCCCGCGGCGCATCCGAGCCCCGCCGGCAGCCTCGGGGGCCGGGCCGAGCCCGCCGCCGCCGCCCCTGCGCCGTCCCGCGCCCGCTGGCCCCGCTCGGCCGCTCCCCGTCCGGCGGCGGGCGCGGGCGCGGCGAGCCGGGCACGGACGAGCCCCCGGCCTCCCCCTGCTCACCATTGTGGTCCATGATGCGGCGCGGGGCGCTGTGGGAGCGGAAGGGCGCGGCCGGAAGCGGCGGGGCCGCGGGCGGGGCTCAGGCGGCGGCGCCGCGCTCGCTGGGCCTCGGCCGAGCGCTCCGGCCCGGTTCTCACCGCGGCGGGAGCGGAGCGGGGGAAGCGGGGCCGGCTCTCACCGCCGTGGGAGCGGAGCGGGGGAAGCGGGGCCGGCTCTCACCGCGGCGGGAGCGGAGCGGGGGAAGCGGGATCTCCTCACACCGCGGCGGGAGCGGAGCGGGGGAAGCGGGATCTCCTCACACCGCGGCGGGAGCGGAGCGGGGGAAGCGGGATCTCCTCACACCGCGGCGGGAGCGGAGCGGGGGAAGCGGGATCTCCTCACACCGCGGCAGGAGGGGAATACGGCAGCCCCACGGCGCCTGCAGGCCCCGGGGTGCAGAGCCGCTGCTAGTTGAAACTGGGAGGCGTCCGCCCCTGGTGTTGGGGGGTAGGATGGAGTGAAAACATGAGTGGGCTGGGTCTCGGTTCGGAAGCCGCGGAGGCCCCGTCCGGCCGCCTGTGCGGTGCAGCCTTCAAACGCACGGCAGAGATGTGGCGGCGCATCGTGCTGTCGGCTGCTGATGGTCAGCCTTAAGTTTGAAGTGGAAATGGCAGATTCCTGACACGCTGTACAAGTGACAGAGCATTCAGAAGCTTCACAGGAGCAGAGCTTACTAGCTCAGGGGGGGACTTAACGTTACGTTTAGCATTTTGTAATTCCTGTGTAATTCAGTGCGATGCTGAGTGTTTCTGAAGAAAGGAAAGAAAGAAAAATAAAACGAAGTCATAAGCAGAATATGGCCTGCAGCAGTCCTTCCACAACCCTAAAGTACAGGTAACTCGACTCCATACATTTCAGATTGGTGATTGTCTCACTAAAAGCCTCCTGGACTGGGGTCTTGTGCCCCTACAGACAATGTCTCTCATTATCTTTATAGTCCTTACATTTAAAGGCTGCCATTAAAGTATTACATTTCTTGTCTTACCCGTACAAGGCAGAGGGAACAGGTTTTCCCTTTTGTCTTTGATGATCCTCCAACCCAAGGGAAGCATGACACAGATCCCTTCATAATATGCTTTATCTCCCCGTAGTAGGAATTCACAAAGAGGAGACTTAAACAGAACTAAACAAGGAACCCCCAAAAACAGACGCAAGGAGCACACTTTCAGTACGCACAGTTTTATTTTCTAGTTAATGGGTACAATTACTTTTCAAATGCAGCTTTTTAAAAGTGTAAAAAAACTTAAAATACATCTCCAGATTTAATATCTGACATGCAAAGACAGAACAGTAATACTCAAAATGCATACAAAAATACCACTTCTTCATGCTACTGGAAAAAGATAAGCATATCTAGTTACACTGCTTAAAGATTTAATTAGTAGAAAACTAGAGAATTTTAGCTTAATTGCAAAATCCATTATTTTGGTATCCTTAATTTTGATGGATACATGTAAAATTGAGCACATAACCACTTAGGCATTTGAATGCCTTCTGCATATTACCTCTTCTACAGCACTGTAGGCTTTGAGAGAAATGCTGTTTTTCAGAGAAAGTTCAATATTTTGTGCCTGTTAAATTAAGAACAACCATGCCTGGAAGAAATAAAAGGCCAAGAATAAGTGCATTTCATCATACTTTATCACAATCCCAGATGTCGAACTGGAAGACTATTGAGTATTTCATTGCTTTTTAAATAGTTGTACACACAACTAGAGAAAGTTCAAAAAATAATGTAATGACATATCTGTCAAGTAAAAATCAGTACCCAAACTTACAGTGGAGATGTTTTCTTGAGAAAAAAAAAAAGTTCACTGCTGCCATTTTTTTACCATCTTTTCTGTAGAATGTGCCCTGTGTAGCAATTAGCTGGAAGCTCACTTACCAGGTAGAATGCTTTACTTTTTATTTAAAACGTACACCTGTTTTAGAAAAGCAATACAGCTTCTAAAAAACCATGTCACTGGCCTTGTGCACTGGCAACTGCTCCAGCAGTCATGTTAACTGGAGTTAGGGGTAATTCCTGATGGGGACTTCAGGCCAGCAAGGTGGGCTGAAGTGCCAACCTCCTGTGAGAAGCTGGCAAGGGGACAAGAGGTCGCATGAACGGTCAAATCACAGGCTGGGCTGAAGCATTAGTGTCAACAGAAATGAATGGTTCCATCTGAAGAGGTGCAGAGTGGTCTGATTTGTGTCTTGAACACTTGCCTCATTCTCAGATGGTGGAGATGCCCATGTCCATTGTGAATACAATCCTGCTGTTTGCTGGTTTGGACTGGAGCACCAACATCACCTAAGTTCAAGTGTCTGTACTGACAAACTTCATTGTTGTGAAGGCTGAGGTCTGTGCCTTAACTAGAGAATACAGATGCCAGTTTGGTGCTTTTTCCTATCGTGTTAAGATACTGTCCAACTGGCTGAAGTTTATAGGATTTTTTTTTTCCACTGATGTTGACAGAGTTAACAGTCACTCAGATCCTGAAGCCAGACTAATTTATTTAATGCTTAGCTTTTCCACTGCTACCTGCAGCAAAAAATCTCTGTGCAGTGTAATGTGGGAAAATTTCTCTGATGTAATCAAGTAAGGAGAATTAAATATATTGCAGTTAATTTTCCACATTAACTTAAAGGCATTTTATACCTGGACATTTCTTATACCTCAGTTTTTATCTCTTTCCTCACAATGCAGGGGATTTTTCCCATTTAAAAAATACTGTAATGCTAACAAATTTAAGGTAGCAGTCTGTTTTTCATCAAAATACATTTCTTCATGAAAATTAAGAACATTAGTTAAGAATTAAAGTTTTGCAGCTCAAATCTTTATCTTTTGTAAATTATTGCACTTGTGCATTATGAACTTTCATATGTAAAAGAACAGCAGCAGTTTGATGTAGAATATTAAGAGAAAAAGATTCTATAAAAAATATAACTATTCATTAAACAAAAAATACACCTATATTCAATTTAAAAAAAAACAAACCTCAATACATTCTGACTTTCTTGCTTGCACTCAGTATCAGCCTGTTTTACAGATTTCATTAAGTACCCAGGGGCTAAGATTTTCCTTAATTTATGTCATGATCTGCCTTTTGATGAAGATTATGTAACCTAGCCAAGATAATCTTCTGTCTGTCCTTCATTTAAGGGATAGTCATTAATAGTAGTGCAAGACTTGCTACAATGGGATTAATACAGAACTAATGAACCCATATCCAAGGGTCTTTAGAAACTTTTCCTATTTGAAGTATTATCATAGTTCAGTGCTGTTTCCTGTTCATGTGACAGTTTCACCTGTCACCTCTTTCAGTGATCTAAGTACCTGCAGCAATTTAAGGAATTGCTCGAAAAACATTATCATGATACATTTTTCAAGGCTTGTCAGCACATCACGCTAATGTTTTAGAATTCAAACCCTTGGCCAGCTAGAACTCCTTCCTTTTCACTAGGCTTTGTACAAATACTGAACAAAAGGCTTGCCATCCAAAGATTTTTGTCTCTTCCACTCTCCTGGGCAGACCACAGAGCAGCTTTTCATCCTGTACACACTGATAAAATGCAGTGCATCTTCTGCCTGACTAGTCCCAAAACTGAGTACGTATTTCACAACAGTCTTCTGATTTTCTTTTTTATCAATATATATCATAGCAGAAAGTGCTTGCAGAATCAAGGTCCAGAATATTTCTGGGATAAGGTTAGCTAAAATCTTGAGAGTTACAGAGATCTGTATCATTCAGACAAATCAGGGTTTTGCAAAGTGCAAAGATTGGTTTCATAGCAGAAAATGCTGGTATAGATAGTACTGGTGCATGAATATTGCTGTGTGCTCACAGGCAGGACAGTACCAGCACTCCTTCAGGAAGCAAGTCGGCGCATAGCCTAGAGAAATGGGTTTTGAAAGGTGGAGAGAAACAGCCCATGGTTAGTTCTCAGTATATACCATCTGGGAAAATTACATGTTCGTGTAAACTAAAAACTCACTGAAAGTACAAAGAAAGTAACTTCTGTAAATGGTGCAGATTGTGCAAGAAGCTGTCTGTTATATTAAAAGGAGGAAGGAGAGAGGAAGGTTGATCATAATTTTGGACTCTGGTGCCTCAAGCCTTACAAAGTCTTCTTTTAGGCACCCAGCTTGTGATTAGATCTATTTATAAACCCATGTAAGGCAAAAGTAGTCCTATAGCAAGAGAGATGAGGAGATACTTAAGCAGATATAATCTACTACCATCTCAAGAAAAATGTGACTTCCTGCACTTAACACTGACATTCAGTATCCAGAGAGGGTATTTTTTTATGGAGAAGGTACCTGTTGGGGGCCATACTCTCACAGCACAACTCAAGGCTACTGGCAGAGGGGTAGACAGTTCTAAGGTGCATACCTCTTCTTGCACATCAAGCTCATCATCAGGCTGGCTGGCTTCTGTGATCTCTATGGGTTCTTTAGACTCCTGCATGAGTGAAATCTTGGTAGAAAGAAATTAAGAAACATGATGAGTTACATGTTGTCCACATCATTGATTTTTTTACTCTGAAGTACCTTAAAATAACTTTGACAACTTAGAAGAGTCTGTTGTTAACTTTCCTTGACAAAGATGATTATTTAGTTCATCTGAGAGGAACTTAAAAATTTCAGAGCCTTTGGGCCTGTCTCTGCTCACATGACTAGTTATGGCTTTGTAAAAATAATAAAATCTATCTTTAATAAAGTGCTGTATAGCATTATAAAATGTTAATATCTACAATAAAATTAGTACTAAAAGTTATAAAAAATAAATATCCTAGTTAATTATCAGTAATATTAATTTTAATTGCAATTTATTAATGATACTGTAATAGTGATTGCTGGGAAAGGAATTGTGTTGAAATGAGAACATTGACCATTTTCCTAATGAGGGCCCTTTAAATGCTACAGAGTGTAGCAAATCTTTAAGTACTACAGAGTGTTCTGGTTATCTGAAAAAAACTCCACAGAATAGAAGGAGGAAATGCACAGAGAAGGGCTGCAGGAATGAACACTACTGTGGAACAGCTTCTGTACACATCCATGCCAAGCAGAGTGAGATTAGAGCTTTGATCAGAATTCTGTCTATGGACTGTTGAGAAAAGGAGCAGGGAATGAATGATTGCTCATTGCAGCTAACAATCCAGAAGTCCAGCAGGCTTAAACCAAGCAGGAAATATTTGTCATACAATCTGAAATTAGAGAACCCATCTCCACAGGATAGTGTCAGAGGTTCCAAAAGAAGTATTACAGACACATTGAAGAAAACTCCTTCTGTAACAATTAAACATACTGTTCCAAATGTAACCTCCAGCTGATGAGTTTCTTAAGATGCCAGTAGTCAGAAATTAGAAAATGTGTCTTAGCATGAAGTGTTTTCCATATGTGCTATTTCTCAGGTTATTTTCACTAACAAGATCCTGAAGTTGACACTTTTCCTTTGATCTAGAAAAATATTCATGTACTATAGAAGCTGCCCATTTTACTACACTCTTTTTTTGTACTAGAGTTCTAGGTCTAGTTTTCAAATGTGCCATGGAAACTTCAAGTATGAGTGCTAGATGATGGAAGGAAGGGAAAGGTACTGCTAGACATCCTTACCTTCTCAAATATGGGATCCTGGTTGTCACTGTATGTCATTTGATTCCTTATGTAGAGCACAGCATCATGGACAGTCAAAAAAAATATGTCTTTTCTGACAGTGTCGTCAAAGAAGGCACCCCGTTCCAGCTGAGATATAAGGTTGTCTGAATAAAAGGAAGTCATAACAGGTTTATACAATGTGAAGTAATTTAAGAAATAAATCTTAAAATACATGGTTGCAACTGTCAGAAATCAAATGTACAGCCAAACAAATCCATTAATTATAGTTTTGTCTTGACTTTTATTTCCCATATTTCCTTTACACCCCACCATTTTTTATGTCCCAACGGAACCAACAATGCTTTTCAGTGTTACAGTTCACATATTTATTAGTGCAGATGCTACCACAGACACATCTAGAGATCCCTTCTCACCTTCATTTTATTCTTTGCATGAGTGAAAATAGAAATACTTGGATACTTACCTTGATATGAAGCAAAATACACTCTCACATCAATTCTCTCAAACTCTTTAATTATCTAAAAAAAAAGTTTGCAACAAGGACATCAATAAGTAAAGTCTGTAGAAGACAAAATACATATATGTCTGTACATCTGTGTATATACATAGGCAGGTACTCTTCATTTTTATCTAATTGTCTCCATTCCATATAGTAACACTTTGTTTATTCATCATAATTAAGGTAATGCAATACTTTGCTGTACTTAAAGATCCAGTAGCTAAGTACCTGATGCTGAAGTGGCCTATCTTCAACTATATGAGTGGAACTACCCATTCTACATGCACAAGCATCACTGCCAATTAAGGTTGTCATTCTGTTCTCAAAATTCGAACAATCATCTCTCCAAGTGAGACCACGTGGGGCTGAGTGAGCTGTATTTCCTCATGGGCACCAAAAAATAATGGAAATACTTGGTCTTAATCTTTACACCTTTCCTTCTTTCTAGGAAGGAGTAATATCTCCTTATTATGTACTGTGAATTTGAAGATTAATTAATGAATGTTGATGAAGCACTTGATACTTGCCACCGAAAACAGTACAAAGAAATGAATGTCTTCATAATTAAAATGAATTAATGAATAAATGAAGGAATGAATAAATAAGTCTTGTGACTAAAGACTGAACTGGGATGTTAGGATGAAATTTTTACTACCTCTGTGTTGAGTGAGCATCGTCCCGTGCCCAGATTAAAGCAGGAGGCATGTGGAAAGAAAATATGTAACTAAAATATTTCATAACACATGCATATAAGGGGACCACATCTTGCAGTTAAATTTGTTGAGTCTTTGACTATGCAACCTTCATATTGTTCTTTTAGCACATTTTTTCTCAGTTAAAATACACACACCACCAGTATTCTATCTTTTGCTGGTATTTTTCATATTTATATTTTGATGGTATTTTTCAACAACATACTTTTTAAAACTCAGAAATTAACTTCATCTAACAGCTCTTGATTTACATACTACTGACTAGTTTCATTTTCACAGAACATCAGAAAAAATACCCTTACCGTTTTTATTGATCTCACAGCAACAATATCCAAGAAGGTTACTGCTCCAAAATCAAGAATGAGACTGTGAATGGGCACCTTGGGGATGTTTACTTTGACTGGGAGTTCTGAATTCCAGTCCACCTGGATTTCTACTTCTTTGGTGGGAACTTGAAGATCCTGGTTGTCTTCAGGTTCCTCATCAGTCTCAAAAGCTTCATTATTAATACCAGGCTCACTGATGATGCCATTCTAATGAGCAGATAATATATGGAATATAGAATTTAATCATGGGGAAAGTTTGGGAGTTACAGAAAATACCAACCTGTGGTACCTTCTGTTGAAGGAATTGACAAGACAGACACTTGGGACCAGTATCCCCTGCTCCTAATCCTGGTACTGTGGTTAGCAAACTAATGCCATTTTCTAAGGCAAGAAGCCATTCTCTATGGCCAAGCAGGCCACAGAGCAGGCCAATTGAACACTCTCTATGTTCAATTTTCCCTCATTCTCAGGCCCTGAAGGTCCTGTGAACCTATTAGAGCAAACTGAGTTCTTCTTCCTCTCCCTACCAGCCTCAAGGTTCCTGGGCACCGGGCTGATCTCTCCCTTCCTTGCTGGCCTTGAAGGTCCCAGGTAGGTGGACAACCAGGTGTAGTTGGTGACCCCATCAGAGAAAAGGTAACAGTGCACAGAGTACTGTCTATGGCAAGTCCTGTGTGGAAAATTTGGACCAAAACTGCTGACAGTGAGACACCCCCAGGGGCCAGGGATGCCTGCACTTTCTTTTGTTTTCTCTGAGTATTGTTGACTCATCTTCAATGTAATTTTTAAGTCTAGATTATGATTGTTATATTGATACATTAAACCATGTATTAAGATCTGACCTGATCTGCAGGGGGTCCAGGTAGTTAGAAACTTCAGAAACTCTAAGTTAAGTTAGGGTCTATGTGATTAAAACTATGAGTTAACTTGTATTATAAATTCTGTATGCTACTTATAAACTGTACTACCATGTAGTAAGTCACACTTTTCATCTCTATTTTAAAGATGAGTACAGAGTAATTCATAATTAAGCCTTATCTAAAAAGCTCAAACAGTAATCCTTTGAGAAAAAAATAGAAATAAGTAATTTTTAAAAGGCCTACCTTAGTAGCTTTTAATTTTCCCTTCTTGATTAGCTTTTGTATTTTCCTCAGTGCTTTGAGTCTCTTATTATATACCTTGACTGCATCAAATCCCACCTACAGAAAAAGGACCAAAATTATTTAACTTAACTCAGGTATAATTCTGAGGAAATCTCAACGATAGTTAAGAAGCTTCCAACCCGTAACTTATCACTTACTGTGGATTTGAGGCTGCTTTTCAGTCCATCGATGTTAGCATAAAAAATTGGACTTGAAAACTTGAGAATCTTCACACCTTCTGGTTCTATAACCTGTTGCCAAGGAATATAAGGTTAAACAGCAAGAGCCATATTTTGACTAATAAGAAGCACTTCCACTGTTCAAACAGTTCAACTACATATCTAATTTAAAAAAAAAATTGCATTAATTTGCTGGTGATTGAGGGGATTCCATTTTTAGAAGCTTACAGCCCCAGCATGCGAGATGGACCAACCATCTGGATGATGATGCTGCTGAAATTTGTTATCTTTGAGGACCCCACTTCCAAACTCAAGTTGTGTACAATATACAAGGCACAACCTTTTCTTACACTGACGTGTAGACTGAAGGAAAACAACTCTGTGATGACTTACATTTTTGTAGTCCTTGACCTTCTTGTAGATGTCTGTGCCAGGAATGTTTCCAAAGCCTCCCCATGAAGGACTAACAGAAATAAAGACGCAGTGAAGGGAAATGTCATGTTTGGGCACTCACAGAATTGAAGGGATTGCTTTACACAAAGTGTCTTTGACACCTGTACTTTGCCTTACTCATACCAAACTAACAGACTTGCAGAAGTGTTGCAGCTATTTTGCATCACTGTAGTGAAAGGGCCTATATAAAAACAAGGTACTTTGGTCTCAGCCTACTTAATGCACCATTTTGATTTAACAGCTAAGTGAACAACTTGTTCAGTTGAATTCCCAAACCAGAAGAATATTTTAAAAGCAGATTACTTTGCTTGAAATTTAAAAAACTAATTTTTTACACTGAAAATAAATTGATGGCTTTTTTCCATTTCAGATCAACTGAAATACATTTAAATTATTTTCAGATTATGTAAATATTTTTGTCCAACATCTTTAATTTTTATTTCAGTCAATAACAAAACCAAAATATTTTGAAGTCTCCAGATATATATGTAACAGTTGAAAATTGTTCTCAAGTTTGTAAGGCCTCATCTCCCTTTTGTATTTTGGTAACATTATCCAAATTGAATTTGGGAAATTTTTTTGAAATTTTTTCTTCAAATTTCATTTTCATAATCCACAATCATGAAACAAGTTTTATAAGGCTTTATTTTTAGGCATTTGCTGACAGTAGAACTATCCTTTGGTAATACTAGTTACCATACTCTGTGGACTCCAAGCTGAAGGAAAGAAGTTATGTTGTATTTTCAGTTAAAAGATCAATGAAAAATAACAAGATGACGAAATAAGATTCTTCAAATCCACCTTTTCTCACTATTCCACTACCATATATTCCTCAAGCAGCAACAAGTCAGCCAGAAGCACAAATTTATTTTTTTTTTTTTATCGTGCTTTCTCTTGCTCTTCTTTTACAGCCATACAACCAGTCTTGTAGAAGCAATAAGTGAAAAGGTTATTGGCACGTGCAGCATACTGTAGCAGTATTACCTGCTGAGTTACTATAATGACTGATTAATTATAAAAGCCATACAAATGTTTATATTTGATCTAGAATGTTCCTGTCCCTTCCAGAACTCAGCTATGTGGGTGCATCTAAAACATATGGCTAAGTACCACCAGAGTGGCCAACATATGAAATGCTGATAAAATAATGCAGTTTCTCTTATCAGTGTAATTAAATGTTAGCACACAAAGAGTGTCTTGTTTTAAAAGAAACAGATTTTTTTCATTTCAGAATTTTTGTAAACCTAAGCATATATTCTGCCACAAATCATCTTGTTTTTCAGCATATTATCTTCCTTTTTCATAATATAAAACTAAGAATTATTTCTGATACTGTATTACTTACAACTGAACTCTCAGCACAACTGTCAGCAATCCAAACAAAAGGCCAGCAAGTAATCCCAGATCAAGTCCCAGAATGATAGATGCTATACATGTAAAAACCCAGATCATCTAGAGAAGAAATAACAAATGTAAAGTATTCTGATTTTGACCTATGACTCCTGGTTATGCTAAAGAAACACTAGACCAGATAATATGAGAAGCATATTTTAACTTTGGAATTGATTTTAGCACACCAGCAATTAGCTGACTTTCATACAAAGGTCTTCTTCTTCCTCCAAGATGCTTTAATCCATCATTATCTTATTAAACATAGTTAGCTGTTTAGGAAATAAGAGGGTTTTCAACACAACAGTATTTTTTAAGGATCTGATTCCTTTTGTGAAATCAAAGGAGATATAGTTAAACATGGCATTTACTTATTTCTCATGATGGCCATCTTTGTTAATCTTCTTTAAAAACTGGAAACAGATTTACTTTACAAAGAGGTAAAATACTGTAAGATGCCCCCTGTGCAGACATATAGGGAAGGAACTGGATTCCTCAGTGACATCTAAGAATCAGAAAGAACTGTTGCAAAGAGAAGGTATTTCATATTAACAGCTTGATGGCACTTCTGTAAGATCTCCACTGAATATTCAGGCAGAACAGTTGAAGTGCACTCCTCAATTCTTTCCTACATCACTGCCCATGCAGCAGACCCAAATTTTTAAAAAGCTGAGTGCTTGAACTTCTCACTAAAGTCAGTGGGGTCTTTCGTCTATAAATCAGTAAGAGACTGACTAAAATATTTGAGATCTGTCTAAGACAGGTACTGCCCAATGACACTGTAAAATCTAAGCACAGTAAGGACTGTATGGAAAAAAATGTCTTCCATGAAATATTTTCCTGCCCCAAGAGCCACAGTGAAGGTCTGTTCCACAGAATACACAGTGGGAAAAGTCAGCAAGTAGCCTATAGAGATACAGTGATTCATAAGAAAAGTCTCATCCCTTAGCATGCCAGATGAATCCACATTCTAGCCTGGATTAGTCTTGCCACAACAAGAAAACATTTTCTGAGGACTAACTGAGATTATTCAGGCAAATGGGATGTTCATGTGGTAACAACATAAATGTATGCACATAAATTAAGGAAAGGTCATCTTTTCTGACTCATTTAAACAGTACAAAAGATAAAATCAGAATGGTAAAGGTGGCAACAGGCCATCTTTATTCTGCTTTTCAAGCTATATCAACACAAGATTGCTGTAAACCATGGAAATGGATATGAAGGAATTATCACTGCACAGAAATACCCTGATTGGCACTCTTACTTTAGGGTTTAGGGAATAAAGATTAGCAGAATACTGACATAAAAATGGGGAATTTTTTACTGACCTCACAGCATTTGCATTTTGAGGATGCACATAAAGGTTTTCTGATATTAACTCCTCAAAATCTTGTTTATGTGGTAGTTAAGAGAAACTTGGATGGCACTGAAAGGTAAAAAACCCCAAAACTGGACAAAAACATTCAGGAGAAAAAAAAAAAGATTAGGTTACTTACAGCATCCACTTTATTCTGTCTCCATAGACGGGGAACATCAAACACTTGCATGAACATCCCTTTCAGGTTAGCTATGACTACAGCTGCCAACACAGACTGTGAAGAAAAATAATGAAAAAGTGGTATTCAGAAGCAAAGATGCACAATAAGATAGTGCTCAATGTGACACACTATAAACCACAGCCCTGTCTGGAATCAGTCAGCACAGTTTAAAGAGGGATATTAATCTTGCTCATCATAGTTGAGCATTTGGACGTGATGTGGCTGTGCTGCAGAGGAAGAGTACAGTACCTTTTGTAAGGGCTCTAGCAATTTCCCCAGGGCAACAATAGAAATCAAAACGATCCCAGCTGAGATGATACCAGCAACCTGCAAAGAACAGTATTTATAGGAAATGAACTTACTACAATTCTATCATCTGTTTTGAGGATTACAAAGAAAAAGGTACAAACAGTTGCACATTGCGTTTCTTTGGGAGCAGGGAGACCTGCCAAAGTGTCATCGTGTTTACGCGTGTGTGGGCAACCATTATGCATTTCAGCCAACACAGAGGGAATTCAATTAAGCAGGAAATCTAAACAAACACAGGGTAGTAGCTCTTGAGGGGTTATGGTACAAAGACAGATGAATAGAGCAGTCTGTAAGCTGGAGAAGGAGATGCTGGATAACCTGTAGTTTTTTACTGTTAAGAACCACACGACTGTAGTTTGGTAAAACAACATAGTTTACTCAACATGACAAAGATGTTCCATGGCTGATGCTAAATGGCAAACGGCAGAGCTGCTCAGGCCAGCATATGGGAGCTTAAAGATATCATGGCCAGCTGGGAGAGATTTCCTCCCACACCCTACTGCGACAAACTCAGTTTTCTAACTGGAAATTAAATTCTGGGGAACTAGAGTTAAAAGATTTCTGCTCCCTAAGGTAACTCGTGCTATGTAAAACTTGATTGCCCTCTTCTGGCAGAGCTACAAAAATGATTCACTACTAGAGCAGAGCTGCTAAGACACCCGTGGCTTTCCATAAGCAACGCAATCGTTTTAGGATTGTTTTCATCTCAAGGTGAAATCTGTGCAGTACACAAAATTAAATTTACCTGTGCACAGTACTAGCAAGAAGAGGTCATTACCTGAGTCTTTCCACCAGTACTTTCTTGGACTGCAGTCCGTGAAAGAGCAGTAGTTGCAACGAAACAAGAAAAGGCACCTGAAAAAATGTTGCTGAACCCGAAGGCAATAAATTCCTGAAAGATATTTGTATAATGCTGTAATAAAGATGCCTGAAGACAGTTTTTCAATGGAGTAAAACAATAGCTTCTGCAGTAGTTGATAAAGTAGGTAGCACAACAATATTATGAAGAGCATGAATTAGTAATAGCTGTTAAATGCTTACACAAATGCCTCTTGTGCCAGTGCCACTACCTCTGTTTGGAAACCAACACAAAGAAGCTGATATTCTCCCCCTGAAGTGGAATACTTGTCTACAAAGGTGTTTAAAGCTTACTTCCATCCATGTTACCAAACCTAAGATTTCTAAGAATTACACTGGAATAACTGCATCAATAAATGGGTACTAGAATAAATTTAACTCCCACCAGCTAAACAAATTATTTTGATCAGTACAACAGTCTGACTTTAGACAAGCCTTTAACTAATGCAAAGCATTGTATTATTAGTAGAACTATTAAGGAACTGTGCAATAAAACACAGTTTTACTGAAAACTTCTAGTTTGCTGAATCAGAAGTTTTTCACTCTAAGCATCCCAATGAACTCATGCTGAGTCTCAGGCAGCATTTTCATAGATTTGCCCCAGGGTCACAGATGCCAGCACCTATGGATGCTGGTTTTTCTGCTCAAGTGACAAGGAACCCTGGGAGCTTTATGTCCTGGGATCTGGGCCATTCCTCTGCTGGGAAATAAAGAATTTGGGAGCTGTCTCCAGCCAATCCCATATAATTCATAGAAATATTGTTTCCACCAAGCTGACACAGGCACAGGAGCTTTTCACTCACTGCAAGCTTTTTAAAATATAATTTAAGATTTTGTTTTGGCTGTCTCCCTTCTTTGCTACAAAATTAAATTTCTTGTAAATTTTCATTTAGCTCCAACTACAAGAGCAGGAACAGACCTAAATTATTCATGCCTATTCCCATGTAACCACTGTGAGCTGTGAGAAAATATTGGAGGTATAGTTCCTAATGTTTTTAGGCATTAATAATCTGGATCTATGAATACAGTATAGACACTGGTGGATAATAGTATCAACCAGTCCTTCGAAATTATTTTAATACCTGCTTTTATGATGTTATTTTAGCTTCTCCAGATCAAATAAACTATTTGCCCATCATCCTGGGCTGCATTTAACCTTTGCTACATGTAAAATTCATAACATAGTACTGAAAGGAAGACACTTCGCTTTTTTAAATGAATTCTTCTACTACAGTATTTCATCAGTATCTTTGAAGCACACCTCTGCTGGCAGAACAACATATTCAACAACAGAACGGCATAAACACATTTCTAGGATTATGTGTTATTCTTTGATACTTATTAAACTGGAATTTGGAACATTTTGGTCAACTTTAAGATCAAGTGTTACAGATATAACCTTTGAGGATTGTAAACTGACAAACAGAAGCATAATTTTCTTATATACTGCAAAACGGTGTTTCCAAAGTCAAACCTCATGTAATCCATTTGTACCAAAATGAAGGACTCATTAAACAAAGTGCTTATCTATTTGTTGTAGTGAGGACATTTTCCAATATACTCAAAGGATAAAATTAAAAATCAGCACAGATGCAGGACAAGGAAGCTTTCTGACATTTTAATTCCACACCATGGGCAAGCAACATAACCCCTGGTGCAGACATTGAACAAATGCAGGAATCCTGTAAGTTTGTGATACACAGCTCGTGTCACATTCTAGCTTTGTGCCCCTAGAAACCAATGCTTAAAGCAGTTCACAGCCATTTAGTTCACACAGCTACTCCAGCATGTTCATATGCTGGTAGGCATTAACTTTGTGAAGCAGCAGGACTGATCTGTTAGGTTACAAGTACAGTTATATTGATGTAACTGCCGAGAAGTACAAGAATTTATTAACTGTAAAGTTCAGCTGATTCAAATCCTGCTTGAAGACTAAGCCTAAATAAAGATGTCCAGAGCAACTTCTTAGCTTGACATTGCCTTCATCTGTCCAAGCAACCCACCTCAAAATATCCCTTACAAGTTGGAAATGGGAAGTAGGTTTCTAGGCCATGTTAACCTGACATCACCAGAAAATTGCCCTATACAGTGTTCACCCCCTTTAGAACTACTGCAGTCACTAAACCAATACAGAAGGAATAAAACAGTACGAAAAGTCCATGCTGAAGATGGATCTGGCTCATCTTTATGTGGTCATTTCAGCTATTTTTTTTTTCAAGAGTTGAAAGAATTTCTCCTGTCAGACTTCAGTGCTTGTCTGAAAAATGTGTGTGAATGGTGTTTCTTTCATCTGGCTACATAAGTCAGCACATTTTACATTCACTGTGTTTATAAACCATTTCAGTTATACATACCTGGTTTCCATCAATAGCATAGTCATACTTGGTTGCATATACCTTCCCCACAGATACAGCAATGGCATAAGCAACAATAGCAATGGAAAAAGAGGCTGCAATCATCTGGGAAAACAGGCTGACATTTGGAGGCTCAGGAGGCAAAAATCTAGCATTTAGAAAAGATATTTGTGTTATCAACTTTGAATTCTGTTCTTACCAGTACTGTCAAGGAGTTTGAGGCAGAGGCATACAGGTTGCTTATAATATGAAGTATAGTGTTTCAAGTTAATAAAAAGGTGGAAACAGCCCACTGACATACAGAACATGCTTATCTAGCTCACCCCAGCCCAAATCCTGATGCTATTAGTCAGCAACAAAGCTCCCATTGTTCTCAGCATGACTGAGATTTGGCCTTACGATAGCAAAGTGAAAAACTACATTTTTTGAAGCATCTAATAAAGGATGTATTGAATAATATGATGAATTACATAAATATGTTAATGACACTTCATACTATTGTTAACATACTTCTTCAGTAGGATCTCACAAGTGTTTTATCCCCTACTGTGTTTCCACAAATTTTAATTAATTAAGCCCTGAACACCAAATGGAATGTGAAGGTTACTACTGTGAAGTGCTCTGAATCTTTCAAGTGGAAGTCTCTACCAATGTAATCCTCAACATCCTTGCTCCTGTGAGTATGGAAGTGACAAAGTTGATTGGGATAACAGTAGCAACATGAATATGAACCACAGTGGGATAACTCAGGATTACAGAAATTAAGTCCATGCAGAATTTCTTTATTAAAATTCCTTATTTTTTTAAGCCATTTTCCATAGTTCTACAGCCACTTCATAAGCAGGAAGCAATTAATATTCAGATGGACTTCCTGAATTAGATAGACATTCCTAAGCCCATTTTACAGAAGAAGAAAAGCTAGGTAACATATTTAGGTGGCATAATTGATAGAGCCAGAAGTAAAACTCAGAAAATCTCCAGATCTGAGTTCTAAACTCAGGTTACAGCTCTCAATGTTTCTTATTATGCATTTTCTCTTACTACAGTAATTTTTAGCCAATTAAAACAATACCTTTTTCCCCAAAACAAAGACACTCACCCTCTTGGAATGCTCTTGACAATGCCTGCATTGTATTTTTTTTCCAAGTCGGCAGCATATGAAATGCCAGTGGCTATTATTGTCTGTAATAAAATAAAACAACAGATTTAAGACTTGAAAAGACTTCCTGTTTTCATGTAGTTAGACCCATCCATTTTATCTGTTTTCAGCTTTTGTTATGCCCTTTGCTTACCACAATAACTTCTATTGGTATAGGTATGGGTATCTTGTGTTTGAACCGATCGTTTATTTCTTTAACTACCATGCAGACAAAAATGGTGAGGAGTCCAGCAATAAGATCTGCAATGTTGGTGGTACCAATTTTTTCAAATGTTTCAACAAGAGTCTGAAAAATAAAAATGACAACATAAAACATGCCCATGTCCACTTGAAGGATTTGCAAATACTCATGAAATGATCCAGATGCATGGGGCTTTGGAGAAGGCCAAGTGACGTCTTCATTCAAGCCTGGAGAAGCCTGAGGAAAATGTATCATCAAGATGCTACAGAATCAGTAAATGGATTTAATAGCAAATTTAATGGAAAAAGCCTAACTGCAAGAATTGCCCCCATAGAGGTCTTCAGCTTCCCAATTTTTAGTCAATTAATACTAAGTAAAAAGAGCTAACTCTCTACCTGTGTTTTACCTCTGCCTGTACTAGAGCAAGGAAGGGAAGATCTTTAGCTTCTTCACTTTAACAAATATGTTTCTAAAGGGAGCTAGCAGACCCATGGACAAAGCTCTGGTTCACTACATGCCCAGTATGCATGGTCTGTGCCTTACATGGTTCCTATTTCCACAGCCGACAAACAAGAGAATGAGTGTGAACACACAGGTCCTACCAGGCTGTGGAGAGTCCTGCACTTCAGAAAAACAGCCACTAAACTTCACTCTACAGTAAATTAACCCTCCCAGCAGAGTTCAGCCCCAGACTGGAGCACTCACCACTGGGCTGGTGAAGCAGCTGTAGCAGAACAATCTGGTAGAAAAGGGGCTAGAAACAGACTTCTTGCACCCCGGTTAGCTCCCCTAATAATGAGCTTTTGGTTAAAACATAAGAGGAGGTTTGCAGCAGCAGCACCACTCCCACCCTTCTGAACAGACTTTGATTTGGAAATACAACCTCTAAGTGCTTGAACAGCTATGTTTTCTAAGCTAAAGAAGAAGCCTTCCTGAAACACTGAATCAGACGCCCTCCCTTGGGTGACTGAAGCCATTTCTTGCCCAGGCATGAATCCCATCAGAATGGCTGACCACCTCTTGCACTGCTTCATTTCACAGGGAAACAGTGCTAATGTTGGATGCTTGGTTTTGCAGTTTGTTAAAAAACACTATTGCAGCAAGTCACTGGTTGAGCAGACCAGAAATAACAATTTCTTTGCTCTACATGCGCCTGCAAACACATTGCCCTGGCTCACCTGCAAGAACACAGAAGCTTTGAACTTTAACCTAAAAAGTCAGCATCCCCCTCAGGCTTGCTGGAGCTGGAAAAACCATGCAGCCCTTTAAAAAAGTGTATTATACTAAATACCATCCACTCAATAAACAAGAAGATGGAAAAAAACGCCGGATTAACAAGTACATCATTCTGCCAGGTCTGCTGTAAGGTCTATTGTACAGTACTTTGTCTCATCTAACTTTCCTTGTTCTGAGGGGAAGAGTTTCATTAGTTCTGAAAAGGCCCATAAGATAACTTTTTACCCTCACAAATAGTCCTACAGATTTCTTATTTAATTTTTACCTTGCTGTTTTTAGTTATATTCATCCTATTATTGTTACTCTATTGTCTGTTGTATTTTTGCTAGTCTGGTTGCCAGAACTGGCATGTAAAATCTCCAAATATTTTTTTTTCTAGAACAGCCTCTTTGAGAAATCTGCTATTCTAATATGAAGTACTATGGAAGATCTAAAGTACTCTGAACCTGGATAGTTTCATGCTGAAGTCACTGACACAACTCTGAAAAATCTTCCTGGGAAAGGATACTATTCCATCATACATGACCTCTAGGAATTCAGTATTTCTGTAATGCAGCCAAAACATTTCTCTATTGGAGCATTTTCTATAAAATCAACAAATGGAGTTGTGACAGTAACAGTCAGCCTCACATTTGCTAACCAATAGGTACTTGGCCAAAGGGTGGGAATCTGTATCCTTTAGGTAGTCACATGCATGGCTACAGTGTGAAATGGAGAATGATGCCCTTTACCAGAATGACCTGCTGGTTTAAGTGTAAAAACCCTTGGGACTGGCCAGCTTTGGGAGATGACCTGACAGGGCTAATAAGTGGTCAAATGTCCTTCACAGGAAGTGAGAAAGCAAGGGATGGGATAAACTGTAATCTCCAGAAGTGAGAAACTGTTTTGCTGGATAATCACATTTAAACTCCATGTGAAAAAGTGCTCTGTCCTTGAAAGAGACTACAAGATGGCAATTAGACTTTCTGTCTGGGGAACCCCAAAGGCAGCTACTTAGAGCCCCACAGCTATAAATGGACATCTGCAGATCTTCATGAAAGTGAGAACTAAAGGAATGCCCTAATGGAAGCAGAAGATAAGCAACTGTATAAAAAAACCTGTCATAAAATCAAAGCAGATTAGAAGGGCATACTTACATATATTATGGAAAGGACACCATTATAATTTTTAGTTGAAACATTCAGAACTATTTTCAGTTGTGACACAAGCACTTGAAAAGCAGCTGCAGTTGTGAATCCCCCAACCAGTGGATCTGCAAGGTACCTCACAATGAAACCGATCTGGAGAACTCCAAATATAACCTGGAAGAATCAAGAAGGAGAACAGCTTGTTAAATAACAAAAAGGTACAATTTTATTTAGAGATTTCTTATGCTTTGCTTCTTCTTTGTTGATGCAGAGTCTTAGGAGCATACTTCCCCCACTTCAGCCTAATGTAGCTTAGTATCATCCAACCAAGGAAATAAAGGAAACCTGAAGAAATATGGGAAAAGAAGCTCCAGGACATGAACCATTAGTATTCATGCAGGTCTGGTCTGCAGTCACAGGGCTATTCTGTTCTCTGTGCTCACAGCCATGCTGTCAGTGACTCTAAAACAGAATAAGAAGTTCTTAAAAGTTTGTGATAACTTTCCTTCATTTTTGTGTTTTACCACAGGAAAATGTCTGACTGCTGTAGTGGGTATTTTCCTGCCATTAACATTAAAGCAGTGTCAGCCTTGTGTCTTCAAGTCACCTATTTTACCTGTAAAATTCCGACCAGGAATGTGAGAGTACTGGCAATCAGCACTCTCTCTGCATCTCTGGATTCAGTGTCTATCAGTGTCCCAGTGCCATTAGCTCCTGTAGCATTACTGCCTTCTATGAGAAAATTCTCATCAGGGGCCATGCTCAGTACAACAGATCCCACCATCAAACTGACTACTGGGAATGGACCTGTAATGACAAACAGAACACACTAAAGTTTAACACACATTGAAAAAAAAGCATTTATCAGACTAGACAAGAAACTCTAGGTCAGAAAAACAATGTAATACTGGAATTGGTAGGATTAGGGGGCCAAGAGCTGCAGGCACTGCATTACATTAGACAAAACTTCTGCTCCTTCTGTAAATACTGGTCCTTCTTTAAGTAACTTATGTTGTACAGACAGATACAAGTGCAGTTTCATGCTTTGCTTGAGCCAGTTTAGGGGTGTACCAAGGCCAAAAGGGACAAGTTCAACATGCTCCAACCATCTCCCTTGTATCAGCATCACAACCAGAAAACAAAGATCACCAATCCAGGTAAAAGTAATTCTTATTTCTTTAAGTTTTGGGGTTTCTCTGTTTGCTTGTGTTTTTTGTCATGGTCCGTTTCCAGCTGATCCAGCATACCACATGATCAGGGATCTCAACACCACATTTGTGGCAGGAACATGATCCAATGGGTAGGACCACATCTTTTGGTAGTATTGTGCTATTACATTGGCCAAAGATGACTGAAACTATACTTTGGGCAAGATACAGAGAAAGTGATCATTGTGTCAGCAAAACACAATCTAAAAGTAATCATATTTGTTGCAGTTATTTACTGAAATTATGAAGAAAATGAAAATGCCACAAAATGTCTTTAAGAAAGTTAAGTTAATTTTACAGGTACCTTAGAGGACACTTAGTGAATAAGAGCATTGGGAAAAGCATAAAAAAGGAGTATTTGATAATCTAGAAAGTAGGAATGCCACCATAAGCAGATGTAACAAGTCAGACCTGAATAGCAAATGTGAGCTGCTTGGTAGGGTAGGAAGGGGCTAACAAAGTTGAGAAAACATACAGAGACTTTTGATGCAGCAGGGAAGAAAGTTGATGAAAAAGTGTAGTATCATGCTGAAGTTCTGGGAGGGGAAAACAATGTGTTTTTGGTAGATACGAACAAGGAAAGACTAGATTTTGTTAGAATGAAGAAAAAGGAACTTCAATGATCAAGCTGTAAGGAGAATTTTAAATGTGAGAACTGACAGGAAACAAACCTCATATTCTAAAGAAAGTATTCAGAAAGTATCAACAAGGTTTACCCACAGCCTTGATGTGAGGACCTAGAGGATACACAAGTTCTGGGTTTCCACAACAGGCAAGAAGATACTGTCCACAGTAATGAAAAAACAGATGCAGCAAGTAAGGCTTGTAGAGAAGACTGAAAGAGCTCTATTTTAGCCATCTTGAGTTTCAGCTGATAGAAAAAAATGTTTGTCACTCATACTGCCCACTGAGGCCTTGATCTTGTCATTTCTTGCATAGAGTGTAGCCTAACTCAAGCTTTAAACTTCAGCACAAAGTCAAGCAAAAAGCAGGGGCATACCCAAAGTTAGCTATTATGCACACTTTCCTGAATAAAGAAGAAATAAGCCTTGATTTCCCGAGATCCACCAATATTAATATTCACCACAGCCAATTTGTTTCAGAAAGTAGTTCTATTTTATGAAATACGAATGTCTGCAGTAAGGATTAACATTTTGCTATAGATAATTCACTGTAACTTGAACACATGCAGTTACCAACTGAGATGTGCCTTGATGTTCCCAGGAAAAAGTATGTCAGGATGGGGAAAAAAGCAGAATAGAGACCATATCCAACAGGGACTGCAACCAGCAAAGCATATGCCAAACCTGAAATGACAGATCATCAAAATATCACATTTAAAATCTCTCATCAATCTACTATCTTGTCTAGAATAGACTTTCAGAAAGATTTACTCCTTTGGTCCAGAAGCAATTTAGAATATGTTTTTTTTGTCCGTAAATCAGTTGCAGGCACACATGTGAGTATCAATGACTGTAAATGACTGTACATCCCATGCTGGTAGCTGAATGAGTAAGTACTGAAAGATGTTCCTATATTTGCATAGGTAGCCCAATACACAGGCTGAGATAGAGAACTTAAGTGGAGAATATTGTTGCAAGAGTGTGTGCCTCTTGAGAGAAAAGGAGGATATGTGAAGGTTCTAGTTACAGACAAATTTCAAGCGCAACACTCTGAATTACTGCACAAAAATATGCTTCAGTATCTTCAGCTCTTGTGGAAATAGGACCACTTCTTTTCCCACTAGCAGCTTAAAAACTAACCTTCCAATAGTAAGTCACATGAATTTGAGAGTCTTGGTTCTTCTTCCTTTGCATACCTGTGCAAGCTGTCAAATCCAGCAAGCAATAAAAGAAAAACTGCCTTCAAAATCATATCTCAGTTAGCCAGAGTATAGTATTCTCCAAAACCTGTCAGAGTTCAAACAACTGAAGTCCTGGACATACTACTGTGACTGATGGGATGACTGCAAACTGGGAATTAAGGACTTCAGAGACCTGAAAATCCCAGAAGCCTCTTTTTTTCTGCAAATATTTTGGCCAGTTTTTCCTATAATGCATGTTCTAAAATTTCAGATATTTTAAAAATTATATAGTTAGGTGTAGATTTGCATTAATTTGTGTTTTTTTCCTTTTTTTCTACTTCTTTTTAATGCATAGGTGGGAGACCAGACAGTATATTTAAAAGAAGTTTTACAAATGGATTCTAATTAAGGGAAATCAGGCCACTGAAACAAAATAAATAAGGAGGTTATAGTATGAGCACAATAGCTGTTACAAGTAACATGAAAGGTCCATCTAGCCCAATTAATTTTAAAAAGGTACAAGGATCCTGTAACTGTGCCACTACTTTCAGCAAAGACTTTCCAGCTCTGACACTCTTCTTTGATAAAGAATCACTTTCTTTATTTCTCAGGTCACCCCCTGCCTGGGGCAGAAGTTTGTAATGCTTTTTTTTTTTTTTTTCTTTCTGCCAGCCTCAGCCTTCCTAGCATGCTCCAAGGGAACAGACAGGAGGAAATGCTTGTGTCTAATCGGGAATGCGTAAACTGCTTTCTTTGTTCCCAGTGTAAATCTTTGTCCCGTTCAGCAAACAATTTCCATTGATGGAAAGCGTGGAATTGACACAGCTAGTTTTGCCTGCTGTAGTCCCGAAAAAAATTGTGAAAATAGTATAAGGACTCTACTGAGATTAAAGAAATGTGTGTGGTGGATGTGTCAGGGTTATAGTCAGTCTTGTCTTAGACGAATGCTGCCTCAGGCAAGATGGTTCTGCCCTCTGAGTCTTCCTTAAGTAGCTTATTTGAACAAATTTCTGCTTATTTCTGCCACTTTCCTGTTTGTTAATCTATTGAAATCTTTACTAATAAATGGAATAAGGAAGTAAGGAAAACTTAATATTGCAAGCCATGTACTCTAAATATCCATCAAGTTTAATTTTTCAAAAAATGTGAATACATCACCACCTCCTTGAAGGTTGTTTTCTGCAGAGACCTGAACAACCTTATGAGATGAATTTTAAAGAGGAGTAGATATCAAGGTTGCATTATTTTAGGGGAATAGCTAGATTTTTGTTGACAGTTGCAGAACTATAGCCTTGGTCAACCAAGAAAGAGAAATAAGACCACACAACCTACCTGACTTATCACAATGTAATTAAAATTTTGAAAATCAAAATAAATACTCTTTGAGTAAAACGCCTGGAAGAAAAGTTAAATACACCTTTATAGCACACCACAGGAAATTTAAATCTTCCAGCCAAGGAAAGAAAAAGGAATAAATTAAAAACGTAAATTATTTATTGCAAAATAATACCTAATATCTAGTATTAAATAACAAGCCTCAGATTTGTAATGCCATCTGCACAACATCCCTGTGCTGAGCCGGCTCCCTTACAGGGAGCGCTGGGGAGCGGAGCGCCGGCGTGCCCGGCTTTACCTTGCAGGGTGGCAACGAGGCCGGTGCTGAGCCCCGAGATGATGTCGCTGATCAGCCACTCTTTCACTCGGTAGTTGGGCAGCCACTCCAGGATGGGCAGAAAGGACTTGGCAATCTGAAAGGCCCTTTTCCTTGAACATCTGCGAGAAAAGAAGTGATGAACGCACCCCGCGGAGCTGCGACTGGAGCCCCCCAAGAGCCCCAGAGTGACAGAGAGCTGAGCTGATGCACGTTTAAATGCAAGGGGCGGTGAGTGTCACAGTCCTGCTTTCCGGACAGGGACGGGGCACGTACTCGTGTCAAAAGCGCGCTCCCTGAAGAAGCACCCCGCGGGCAGCTGCGATACTCGGGGGAGCAGGGATGCGTCCGCTCGCGCTTTGGAGTGCGGGGCACTTCATCCCTCGGCGGGTGGAGTTTGCGGGCTCCGGGACGGCGCGCCCCCGGCTCCCCCCCGCCGCTCCGACCCACCTGCAGGCCGCCTGCGTCCGCTCGCGGAGCGTGGGCGGCAGAGGCGGCCGCCGCTCGTTCTCCTCCTGGAAGCCGGGCTCGCTGTAGATGGGCCGCGCCACCACGTAGTGGCTGAGCTCGGTCGGCGGCTCGGCCGCCCGCCCGCCCGCGGCCATGGCCCCGCCTGAGCCGGCGGGCGGCGAGCGCGGCCCCCCCTGCCGGCCCCGGCCCCGCCGCGCCCGCGGCCCCGCAGCGCTGTCCGCGTCCTGAACCGCGGCTCCGACGGCTCTGCCCGCGCCCGCTCCCCGGCCTGGGGCAGGGCGAGCCGGCCCCGCCGCTGCCGCATTTATACGGCCGCCCACGGCCCGGCGCTTTATTTACGGGGAAACAGAGAGACCCGGCTCCGGGCCGGCCCGGGCGACGCCTCCGTCCGCCCTCCCCCCATCGCCGTCCCGGTGCCCCCTCGTCAGCCCCGCTCCGGCCGGCGCTCCCCGAGCCGCCCGTCCCTCGGGCGGGGGCCGCACTTCAAAGGCGGCGGCCCGCGGGCAGGTGTCGGGGGAATGGCTCTCGGCGTGCGGAGCGGGGCTTGCTGCACGCACGCCAACCCCGCCGACAGGTGATGGCCTCTGGCCCTCGGCAGCTGCCCCCGGAGCCACCTGCCCGCCGGCGGCCGCCCAAAGTGCTCGCTGTTAAGGCGAGCCTGAGGGAGCGAGATAGGACCAGCCACTCTCGCACATTGCTTGGCTCGCACGGAGGCCTCCCCGGAGTTCCCAAATCCCTGCTGCACCCGGTGAGCCAAGTTTCGGGAGTCGTCTCCATGCATAGATATACCTGCCTAATACACACCTGCTCTCCAAAGCACCCCGAGCTCACGCAGGAGCCTCGGTGGGATGGAGCGGCTCAGGCCCCGCAGGCTCTTTGTGTCACACCCGAAAGGACAGGGTGGCCCAGGGCTGCAGCTTCTGCTTTGCTGAAGGAGGCTCGTTAGGAATGAGCTCCTTGGCAGTCTTGCAATAATTTAGGATTATGGATAGGACTGGGGATGAAAAAGTCAGTCCTGCATGCTGAATACTGCTGGTTGGTTTTCAGCTCTTTTACCTTACGACAACCTAGCAAAGATCTTGCAATAGTGAAGCAAAGCACGTGTCCTCCTCACCTGGGAGACTTCCTGAAATAAGAATCGGTGCCGGTGTTCAGCCAAAACCAAAGAGGGCACACATTGAGGGTACAGCATCAAGCTAAGTATTTGTTCGATGAACTACACAGGCATGGACTTGGTTTCAAAGCAATGAAGTATAGCCCTAACTTCAGATATGTTGAAGCCAGCATTATTAAAATGCAAAGAAGCTATTTGCTGAAGTATTTTTAGTAGGGTTAACACAGTTCAGGTTTCCTAATTCTGCAAATGACTTATTCTCTGCTACGCTGTAAGGAAATCTGGGTAAACTGTTGGACTCTTTTGATCTGAGCAATGTTGTATCTTGCAGTGAAGCAGCCAGATTCCCAAAACAAGTCCCAGCATTTTGTAGAAACCTGCAAGCACGGTACTCGAGTCAGTAAAAGCTGCCTTGTTCCAGAGGAACAAGGAAAGTGGTCTGATGTAAATATTACTTAATCTGGGGTGGGAAAGCTTTTGGATTTTCTCATTAGCAGATAATAGTATGGGGAAATGGAAGTAATACTGGAAAACACAGACATATTCTAAAGCACATACTGAAAACTGAGCTGGCATCAAAACCGAATAATGTATTAGGTTAGAATCCACTCCAGATAAAAATGGAGCACCATGAAAAGCAGTTTTGAAAACTACCTTTAAAAAGCTGTTGTGGTAACATCATCTTAGTTCTAAAATTAATACAATGAAATTACTCCAGCAGGTATAATGGCTTCTAGGCTAATCATAAAAGCAAAGAACAACAGCAATATCAGTTGCAGGAACCCAATGCAGATGCCCTACACTTACCACATAAACTGTGGTATGAGTATTGCCTGTTATTTCCTCCTAGAATATCCACAAAACTACAATTATTACTTATATAACTAGGATTTTAGAGGAGAACTGCTTGGCATCAAGAGGAAAATACATAGTACTGAAAATATAATTAATGCAGGAAGGGTACAGTCAGAACAATTTGAATTGACTGTAACTCACACTCCTTGCAAATTTGTTTCCTGCAGCACATGTCTGCCTGAGCAGTACTCCAAGGTTCAGCACCTCAGGTGAGATGTGGTAGGAGCACCTGCAGATGTTGTACAAATGAGAACTCTGTAGGACCATGAATATTGGCAGGACAGAAGTTCAATGACAAGAGGTTTCAAGAAAAAAAAAAATCTCCATCTGTGTAACACAATGCATTTACCAGAATTTGAAAAAAAAACACAATTATTTGAGGAAGAGGCTAAAGACTGTAAACCCTAGCTCATAATGGATCCCATACACAGAGACACATCTGTGTCAAATCAGATGCAACGTGTTTCTGAATTGTGATGTTGCTGACCTCACTCAGGATGCATCTCCCTTCCTCCTCCCTTTCAAGCTAGAAGGCAGGCTCTTAGTTTTTAATTTTTCAACTTTAGCTTTTTTATTTGGTTGTGTTGTTTTGTTTGTTTTTTTTGTGGAGGATCTTTTGTTGCTTTTTGGGTGGGAGGGATGTTTATTTTCTTTTTTTAGCTTGAAATCTGCATCAGTCTTCTGAATCCTTTTGTTTACCTTATTATTTGCTATTATTTTCTAATTAGTTCATGTTCACTTTGTACTTGGTATGAAACAAACTTAGGACAGACACAGCCTGTTTTCAAGACCCCTGCTTCATTGTATGCACTGTTTCCTTAGACCTCTAATGCCCAAGTCATGCCTGGAGAAGAATCAAAGCCTAAGATTTTGTCCTTACTGGCCAAGAATAAGAGTTCCTCTCTTCCTTTCTCTCACATTGTCCATTCCATACCCTGTTAAACTCACAAAGGGAGTAGTTTAGCACCTTCTTCTTCCACAGTCACTTGAACAGGGATTTAAACCTCACACTTAGTACTATGTAGCATATGGTCTCACTACCTAGGTGAGAAGTTATTACACTATCTTGTACTATGTAGCATATGGTCTCACTACCTAGGTGAGAAGTTATTACACTATCTTGCGAAAGTTATCACCAAAGCTACTGCCTCTTCTGGCTGTGTTTTCAAAGATAAGAACAAATCAATTCAGGCTACACGGACAGTCTGACCTCAAGCAGTAGGATAAAGGGTTAAAGCAACAGCTATTTATGTAGAGTCTTGCAGACTTGCTTTTATGACACCAGTAACTGATGTCCAACTTCCAGACTAGTATGAGAGATCCTTCCCACATACTATGTTCCCTGGTAGCTGCTTTTGGCATTGCCTCCTTTCCAACAGACAGACTAGACCTAGTATCTAACTTCTACTAGTCACTAAACACAGTGGGGAGGTTCCCACTTGCTAAACCCTGGTGCATCCAAGTATGTTTGAGAATCCAAACATCCCAGATGCACTTCATGCAGACCAAGACCACCTTCACACAGTCCTGCAGGGAATCTTTTAGCACATATAGTCCTGGGCTGTATAGTCTGCTTCCCTCTCTGCTTAGCTCTCACAAAGCTGGAGATGGAATAGCAAAATCTTTTCAGGACACTTGCCCTTGCAGGTGGTAGAAAAGCTTCCTTTGGACCACAGCTGCATTTCAGAGTGGACACAAAACTAGAGAGACTCTTGTTTTCCTCACAAATATACCTTGCAATGCTTGTCCCTATTTGTACATTACCTCATAAACAAAGCACAAGTGTTACATTTTATAAGAGAAAAAAAATAACATTCCACATTATTCCTGAACTGAGGATGCTCCGTTCTAGAACTGTTTTCAGACATTCCACAATTAATGCACGCAGCAATAGGCAGCAGAGAGTACTGAAGGACAGGAATGACATAACTAAGAGCTGATTTTCCAATTTATCTGTAAAATGACTTGTATTAGATTGTAACAGAACCCAAATTACAGCTGACAAGGCGATAAGCACTGTCCAGAAGCAAGGCAAAATTAGGGCTTCTGTCCTAAAGAGTAAATTCAGAATTTCAAGGAACACTTGAGAACTGAAGCAGGCATGTAGTACTTTTACAGTAACTTCACATTTGGAAAAAAAAAAAAGTTATTTCAATGCTGAGAGAAAAGCTGAGCTTTCACCCTTTACAAGAAGCTAGGAAAGCATAGTGTCTTTTCAATGAAGCTATGTAGCCAGGGACTACTGTGGCAGCAAACACACAGGGAGTGCTAATGCAAGGGTACATTTTCAGTAAAGATTCTGCACAATTTATGTTATTAAGGAAGATGTATTGTCACATTTGTTGCACAAATAAAAACAGGAGAAAACATCCTGTCTAGCTGCAGGTGCTTTCATTTAAGGTAACACCAAAGCATGTAGCCAGGTCTATTAATATTCAGGTCAGCTCTCATGCACCTACCATGACCTCACTGCTTTCTTGACTCAGCAGAAAAAGGAGTTTATGAAAAAAATATGGAAACACCCCCTCAATTTCTTTTTGAAAGCTACTGTCAGTTAAACTTGTGCAGATATTTTTAGAATAATCTCTCCCATGCTTCCCAACAGAAGTATGGAAAATTCACATTTTCTACTTTTGTAAAGAGAGAAAAAAGGCTCCAAAACAACCAGGCAATTGCTTTGACATTATTTAGAGTATAAAGAGCTCCAAATTCTTACTTCTGGAGACATACTCAGAATAAATTAACTGTCCAACAGAAGTACAGAAGTTATTTTGATTCTACCAGTATTACTGGAGATTTAACTTTTTCAACTTCTTTCCCACAACACAGGCATATGTGACCAAAATGTGACCCAACAGCCTGAAAGATCAGGAGATAAAAGCATGAAATTTTTGATTCATTTTTTTTCCCTTTATATCAACCATAACTTAAAATAATACCAATGAGAGAACTGTAGTTAGTTGATCAAGCTGGATTCCCACAAGCCCTGAAAGCATATAATGTGAAACAAATGCAAAGTATTCACAAGGATTTGCCACCTACTAGGATTTCCAGATACATTATTTAGCCTTAAAATTTTACAAACCCCGTGTTCTTTCCAAGAATCGAGTTCTACATAGCAAAATCTACAAAACAATTTAGATGTGAGTAACAGAAGATCATTTTTCTGAGAACAAGTCTGGGACTCCAAAGAGCTGGAAGTGTGATAATGCAACTCAGTCAAATGTGTGTCCAAAATAGACAAATACAAAATTATGATGGTCATACTCTGTGACAGAGAAACCAGATCAAAGGATCCATGTAACAGACACGACAGAAGAAGTGAATAGAGGCAAAATACAAAGTCTGTGTGTTAAGGAATCTCCAGTGCAGGGAACATTTCCCTGTGGGCCAATATCAAGGTTTTCTGCGTAATGTATTACAGCATGTATCTATTAAGTGTTGAATGCCATGTTGCATGTCTGAAAATACCCAGCCTCATTCCAGTCCCAAAGAAACACTGCATACCAGTTCTCCTTCACACTTCAGTCATACTCTACAGCAAAGAACTGTGTAAAGCATTCAGTTCCTTCTCAAGGAGACCTATCAGTACTATCACCGCATTCACAGTCATACATTTTTTATTCCATGTTATGTTTAAAGATGAATTTTTAAGGATGAAAAGCACAGTGCACATCCTTCATTATACGTTTCTACCCCATTATCTACTTATATGAGCAAAAGAAGTGTTTGAAATCTGAGCAGATAACAGTAAATAAGCAAGGTTTATTTGCTTTTGTTTGGTGTCTTGAAGTAAGAAACACGTGAGTTTTTTTGTTCTGTTATTAAAACCAACACTCGTCGTTATACTTCCAAGGCTTTCAACCACAGCCTTTGGATCTGACTGGAGATAACATTCCACCACAATTTTATGTATTTCAGAAAGGGTTGGGGAAAAAAAAGACCAAAGATGCATTCAACGACATCTTCAAAACATGTATGCAGGTATGAAAAATCTGTAACTTTTCCTGGATGTTTTTATATGAATAAAAAAAACTCTTGAGTGTCACAGAATTTCTGAAAACACATTCTGTACTACAGCAAGGATAAAGTATTTTTTAAAAACATACACCTTTTTACTTAATATAGTATGTTATTATGCCTTATACTACTTGATAAGCTGTTTAAATTCTAAGTTAAACATATCCTATTTCCAGAGCAAAACTTCCACTATGAAGACTGTATTTTCAAGAAAAGTTAAACATCACCAATTTAGAAGTCTATTTTATTCCTAGTGTATGTAACAATTAACTATGATGAGACAGTATACTGGGAGAGATTTACAAGAATAAATCCAGAAACCATGAACTTAAACAATCCCTTTAATATAACAAACATATCAAACTTTCAAATATAAACTAGAACCAACTAACAAACTCAAAACAACTTTCTGAATACCAAAAACATCTTATGGAAAACAGTGCACATTTATTTGAGGTATCGTATCCATGAAAACAAAACAAAACAAACCAAACTATCTACATTTAAAAAGATTTTTTACTTAGCAAGGCAAAAGAAGTTAGGTGATACATAAGGAGTAAACCAATGTAAACAGCGTAAAAATAAAGACTGCTAATACCAGCCAACCCAAAACTGAAATATCCCAATATATTAAAGAAGAATAAACCAGAGGCATGCAAAATATTGTTTGTTAAAATACACTCAAATCCATGTGGCTAAAGTGAAAGTCAGAAGCTAGTGAGGTGGATATAGAAATGCAATGTTTCTTTCTTATTTTGCTTAGACTGATTGTCATTCAGTTTTCCACTGATAAGAAGTTTTCAGCTTTCTTCAACCTGCTGGGAACTGAATTTTTAACCCTCCAAATAGGTGCTGCAGAGGAGGCTTAAGTAATTGTTTTTATGATCTAGTGTGATATACAGCCGCACTCAAATGCTACAAGCAATGGTGATCTGTTACCATTATGGGAGGAAAAAGCTTGGAAAACAGGTTGCTTCAGGTGGAGTTGAAAGATTTTTGAGTTTCTCCTCACGAGAGCAGTGACAATCTCCACGGTAAATCCGGTAAGCCACTTAACATTTTATTTGCAACACAGAACATTTTGGCAACCAATGTATTAGAGGAATCTGAACAGTGACCTGCAACGCACGTGCTTTTCAGAAAAATCAAGTTTTGTTTCAGGTATGCATCAGGAACATCAACAGCACAAGACTTCTCTCATTCAAGAACTCTAGAGATGCCATCCTTCTTAGATGCACTTATAGGTCTTTCTTATCTTCTTCTTTATTTAAACTTTGCTGAAAAGATACAGATTAAAAATAATTTAAGTTTGGCAAGATCAGAAACCACGGACTCCAAATGCCTCATTTTGTCCCTCTGCAGTCAAATCTGATTTGTTCACCATACACCCTTCTAAGCTGTAGTCCCATCAACACTACCACACAGAACACCTGAGCTTCTGCTGCCAGCAGTTAAGGCTGTGCAGTCTAGTTCTGCTCCCTTTGGTGTTACAGCTGAGCTATGCAGCAAACTCAGCAGAAAACATTTTCTGCTATCAACTCATTTATCCTTGGGAGCTGCATCTACTGTGTGCTCGGTACTTTCTGTTCTTTCCACTCAGAGATAAACAGAAGATAGTAAGGACGTGTTTTAGACCACAAGTCTGTTAGAAATGCAGCAGGACTACTATGGCTCATTACACAGGGAAGCACAACAAGGACAGGCCATGCATGGTGGTCTTGAACTGAACACAGAGATCAGCTGAGCAATCTCTGCAGAAGTACAGGGTGAGGCCAGGAATGAGTAAATGGTTTCACAGAGTACAGGAAAAATATTATAACCAGGTTATAACTGCTTATTTTTTAAAAATTAATACTGAATAACTGAATAAGGACTGAACAACTTGTGAGTCACACAGGAACAGAGTGGGGCTTCCTTCCTTGTTGAGTGGCTGCTTATAGAAGGCCTCTGGGGAGTGGGCAAACAGGACTGGATGGGCAAACAGGAGCGGGGCAAATAGGAGCAGGGCAAACAGGAGTGGGGCAAACAGGAGTGGGTGGGCAAACAGGAGGATGGGCATACAAGAGCAGGCAAACAGGGAGATGGATAAAGAGGAGTGGGGCTAACAGAAACGGGGCAAACAGGAGTGGGTGGGCAAACAGGAGCAGGCAAACGGGTGTGGCACGTCTCTGGGGGCATGGCATGTCAGTTTGTGCGGCAGTTTGCGCAGGCAGGGCAAGCAGGCAGGGTTGCAGGTTTTCTTGCTAGTAAGATTGGCTGTGTGTTGTTTGAAGTCTTTCTGTTGGCTGGTTGGTTTTGGGGTTTCTGTTAGTAATGCTTGTTACACAATCAAAAACTGTGGTTAGTACAAGTGTATGTAACCAAGTGGAACCCTCCAAAATGGATGTGTCTGTACAGACCCATTCCTGCCCGGAGGGTTTGGGCCTATGAGTGGTTTCAGGGGATGTTGTGGAGGAAGCCTGCCTGTGGTGTGAACAGGTGAACAATCTCCTTTCACTGATAGTTGATCTTAGGTAGAACGTTGAAAGACTAAGGAGTATCAGGGAAAGTGAAATAGACTGGTGGAGTTCAGCCCTTCCATTCTTTGAGGGAGGTCCAACAAGAGTCAGAGGACTCCTATGCCTCCCACTGTCAGCCAATAAGAGGACACCTGGTGGATGAAGAGGAGTGGAAATGGGTCCCTGCTCAGAGAGGTAATAAAAATTCCTCCCAACTCCCACCCCCTAGTGAGGTGCCACTTCAGAATAGGTATGAGCCCCTGAATCTAGAGAGTCAGCCAGATGATTTAGAAAAAAATTATCTGGCCAGTGAGCCTCCCCATTACAACTCATCTGTAAGATGGATCACCACCTCTAACATCAAAAAGAAAAGAAGGGCAGTTGTGGTGGGTGACTCCTGAGGGGAACAGAGGGCCCCATATGTTGACAGGATCCATCCCACAGGGAGGTGTGCTACCTCCCTGGGGCCCAGGTATGGGATATCACTGAGAGACTCCCCAGACTGATCCAGCCTTCTGATTATTACCCACTGCTGATACTCCAGGCTGGCAGTGATGAGATTGAAAAGACAAATATCAGGGCAATTAAGAGACTTTAGGGCACTGGGTTGATAAGACAGGGGCACAGGTAGTCTTCTCCTCAGTCCACTTGGTGGCTGAGATAAATGGTGAAAGGAATAGGAGAACTCCCATCATTAACATGTGGCTCAAGAGTTGGTGTAATCAGCAAAATTTTGGATTTTTTTTATCACGGGGCAACTTTTACAGCACCTGCCCTTGCTGGAAACAGACGAGATCCATCTCTCTGTTAAGGGCAAAAGGTTTTTAGCTCATGAACTGGCAGACATTGTTGAGAGGGCTTTAAACTTTCAGGTTTGAAGGGGGAAGGGATTGCAGCTGGGCTGTCTAGAAGCAGGCCCAAAGATGGTGAGCCTGAGTTAGGGGTGAAATCAGTAGCCCAGCTGAGGTGCATGTATACCAATGCACACAGCATGGGTAATAAGCAAGAAGAGCTGAAGGGCATGGTGAAACAGCAGAGCTATGATGTAGTTGCCAGCACAGAAATGTGGTGGGATGACTCACACAGCTGGGGTGCTGCATTGGATGTCTACAAGCTCTTCAGAAGAGACAGGAAAGGAAGAAGAGGTGGACGGGTGGCCCTTTATAGTAGGGAGACTTTTGATACCGTAGGTATTGAAACTAATGATGATGAAGTTGAATGCCTGGGGGTAAGAATTAAAAGCAAGGCTAACAAGGCTGACATCCTCCTGGGAGTCTGTTATCATCCACCCAACTGGGAAGAAGAGGTGGACAACTTATTCTATAAGCAGCTAGATAATGTTTCAGGATCATCAGCCCTTGTAGGCAACTTCAACTTGCCAGACATCTGCTGGGAACTTATTACAGCCAAAAAAAAGGCAGTCCAGAAAATTTTTAGAGTTTATGGAGAACAACTTTTTGATGCAGCTGGTGGGTGAGCCCACCAAGGGAAGGACTAATTTAGACCTGCTGTTTGCAAATAGAGATGGGCTGGTGGGATATGGGGTGGTTGGAGGTTGCTTGGGGCACAGCGATCATGAAATTATAGAATTCTCAATATGTGGTGAAATTAAGAGGAATGTCACTAAGACTTTTACATTGGAATTCCAGAGGGCAGACTTCAGCCTATTTAGGAAACTGATCCAGAGAGTTCCTTGGGAAGCAGCCCTTAAAAATAAAGGAGTTCAGGAAAGGTGGGTGTGCTTCAACACAGATATCTTGAGGGTACGGGAACAGACTGTGCCCATGATGAGTCAATGAGGAAAATGTCCAGCCTGGATGGGCAAGGAGATTTTGGAAGAACTTAGGAAAAAAAAGAGGATGTATCATCTTTGGAAGGAGGGTCAGGTCTCTCAAGAAGTATTTAAGGGGGCTGCTGTATGTAGGAAAAAAATTAGGGAGGCCCAAAGCTCTGTTTGAACTAAAAAATGGCGACTTCTGTAAAAGATAATAAAAAATGTTTTTACCAATATATTAATGGGAAAATGAAGGATAAATCCAGCCTTTGTTCTTTATTGGATGAGGGAGGGAACTTAGTAACTGCTAATGAGGAGAGGGTGGAAGTTCTTAACACCTTCTTCGCCTCAGTCTTTAGTGGGAAGAGGCTTCTCCTCAGAATAACTGTCCTGCTGCATTGGCAGATGGTGTCAGGGAGCAGAACAGTCCCCCTGTTTTCCAGGAGGAAGCAGTCAGAGAACTGCTGAGCAGCTTGGATGTTCATAAATCTATGGGACCAGATGGGATCCACCCCAGAGTGATGAGGGAGTTGGCACATGAGCTTGCAAAGCCAGTCTCCATCATTTACCAGCAGTCCTGGGACACTGGTAAGGTTCCAGATGACTGGGAGCTGGCCAATGTGACACCCATTCACAGAAAGTGTGGGAAGGAGGATCCTAGTAATTATAGACCAGTCAGCCTGACCTCAGTACCTGGTAAGGTAATGGAACAGTTTATACTGAGTGACACCACACAGCACTTAGAGGATGGCCAGGGTGTCAGACCCAGCCAGCGTGGGTTTAGGAGGGGTAGGTTGTGTTTGACCAACCTGATCTCCTTTTATGACCAAGTAACCTGCCTGGTGGATGCAGGAAAGGCTGTGGATGTTGTGTACCTGGACTTCAGCAAGGCCTTTGACCCTGTCTCCCACAGCTTGGACAGGAGCGCTCTGTGCTGGGTTCAGAACTGCTGGATGGCCGGGCCCAGAGAGTGGTGGTGAACAGTGCTGCATCCAGCTGGGATCAGGCACCAGGGGTGTCCCTCAGGGGTCTGTGCTGGGGCCAGTCCTGTTAAATCTTTTTATTGATGACGTGGATGAGAGTCTTGAGTCTTTCATTAGTAAATTTGCAGATGACACTAAGCTGGGATCATGTGTCAATCTGTTGGAAGGGAGGAGGGCTCTGCAGAGAGACCTGGAACAGTTGGATGGATGGGCAGAGTCCAGTAAGATGAAGTTTAATAAGTCCAAGTGACAAGTCCTGCATTTTGGTCACAATAACCCCCCGTTACAGGCTGGGGACAGTGTGGCTGGACAGTGTCCAGGCAGATAGGGACCTAGGGGTGGTGGTCAACAGTGACTGAACATGAGCCAGCAGTGTGCCCTGGTGGCCAAGAAGGCCAATGGCCCCTGGCCTGGATCAGGAATGGTGTGGCCAGCAGGAGCAGGGAGGTCATTCTTCCCCTGTGCTCAGCACTGGTGAGGCCACACCTTGAGTGCTGTGTCCAGTTCTGTCCCCTCAGTTTAGGGAGGACTTTGAGACACTTGAGTGCATCCAGAGGAGGGAACGAGGCTGGTGAGGGGCTTGGAACACAAACCCTGAGAAGAACAGCTGAGGGAGCTGGGTTTGTTTAGCCTGGAGAAAAGGAGACTCAGGGCTGACCTCATCACTCTCTACAACTCCCTGAAAGGTGTTTGCAGTCAGGTGGGGTTGGTCTCTTTCACCAGGCAGCAAATGACAGAATGAGAGGACAGAGTCTCAATCTGCATCAAGGGAAAATTAAGTTGGATATTAGGAAAAAGTTTTTTATGAAAAGAGTGATAAAGTACTGGAATGGTCTGCATGGAGAGCTGGTGGAGTCACCATCCCTGGATGTGTTTAAAAAAAGACTGGATGTGGCACTTGGTGCCATGGTTCAGGTGAGGTTTTAGGGCATGGGTTGGACTTGATGATCTTGAAGGTCTCTTCCAACCCAGTGATTCTGTGAATTCTGTGTAACTCTTACTGAAAAACAGATCGCCAAAATTTTAATCATCATTTGTTTTATTCCCCAAGACCACTATTTGTAAATAGGCTAACTTTCATTTTTACTGAATTTTGCTCAAGACAGATGTTGGATATGGAGCAGATGAATGCCTGTCAGACAATTTAAAAGCACAGACTACCAGTTCTACCAGAAATACTTACTGCATATCTTAAGGGTATTACAGCCACACACATAAGCTCAATCAAACAGCAAACTGAACTTTTGCTTAATATGGTTTGTTTTTTTAAATGTTATTTGTACTTCAGTTTCAGTTTTATAGGAGCCTATTTTTAGCCTAGGCTGTTTGCTGTTTTTTTTTTTTAACCTTGTCTATCAACAGCATTGCAACATTTATAATCCAGAACTGTAAAAACATGTTTTAAGAGCAATCAAAATAAAATTAATAAATTGTGTATGCAATCCCCTCGCCACACACTCACCTGTAATTTTCTTACAGTATTTCAGTTTGATCATCACATGGAAAGCCATCCGAATCTTATTTTCCAAGTAACAGTAAAACTGAAGCTAACGATAACCTGAGCTTTGTCAACCAAAGAAAGAAAATGCCAGTAACTTTGAATAAAATTCTACTATATTGAAGAAGTTAAAGGAACACTGCTAGTTGTAATTTTATGCCATCCTAAAGATTTTGGTAAATTCCCTTGCACAATAAATACCAACAAACACAGTGCTTGTATGGTGATCCAGAGCCACCTACCTGAAGCTGTTCAAATTCTTTCATCAGATGATCATATTCTCTTCTAAGGCCTTCAGACTGCTTTTTAACTGCAACCACTTCAGTTTTTGCCTTATGGAAAGCTGTAAAATACCAGAATTGTTGTATTAATTACTACATGTATTCTTGCAGTTCCTCAAGAGCCCTAGATGTACATTCGGGCTCCACTGCAGTAAACAGCCCTTCCTCTGAAACAGCTTAGCATTTAAAACACAGCATCCCAGATGGACACAGGAAGAGAAGCTGAGGACAGGGAGTGGAAAAACAATGGCAAATGTTCAGAAAGATCAGCACAAGGAACAGGAAGGGCCTGTAAGAAAGGTAGGGATGAGACCAATAAACTGAAAGAGGTGACTAGCTGGTGATAACTACAGTGTTCTGTCACATTGCAGGAGACAATTTAGAAAAACAAAACTGTGCAACTCCAAAATCAAAACTGTCAGACCTCTTAAAAAGGAGGGAACTCAAACACTGAGCAAAATTCTCACACAGCAGTTGAGATCATCTACAAAACATGGTAAGGAGGGAGATGATACATCATTACAGGAGCACAGATCTCGCCTTTTCACCCTGTTCTGAATTTTACCATGCCTGAGTTCACTGATTGGCAGCATCAGTTTATGGATGAAAAGGCAGAAATGGTGGTGGGTGGATAAACAACTCTGAACACGTTTTTAACATAAGAAAAAAAGTAATTATTACTCTACTCAATCTCAACACAAACTGAAAGCACATCTATGCTGCAGTACCAAACAACCTAGGACTCCATAGGGGCTATTTTACAATGCAGGATAAACAGCACAAAGTGTCATAAAGCCATTAGTCCTAAGCTGTTATGCAAGGTCATTAAGACATTTTCATATTCCTCTATTATAGGATCCCTGCTATCTCAGGGATCGTTAGATTTCTCTGATGCAGCACCACTGGCATAGCCTAAATCTTGATCTATTCATGTGAAAACAAAGAAATATTGTTAATGACCTAGAGTAAGGCTGCCTCACATGGCCACTTAAAAAACCCAAACAACTAAATCTGATGGTACAAATAAAAAAAGAATATTTGAAAATTTCCTTATTCCAAAACTGTGAATCTATCCTTTGACTGAACGCCCTGAGAGAGATTCTTCTTTTCCAGAGACCTCCTTGCACTCAAGAATTGCAGCACATCTAAAAGCCTGTTCTGAGAAGAGGAGGAGCTAGATTGAGGTTTTTGTTAAGTGCTGGGTTACAAGCAGTCTGATATGAACCACATTTCTCTTTGGGTGCTAGTTCCTGAAGCATAAGGAAATGACATTTGACCACTCTCCTACATACAAGAAGGACAACTCCTCAAGCAGAATTTGTTATTTTAATACAATTAATTTGAATGTACAGATGACAAATAATTGTCATTTCAGAACTCTGCAAGTGGATTGATTTCCTATAACAGGACTTTTACCTATCCTGAAATTCTGATTCACTGGAGTCAGTAACAATTCTGTCTATTGATTCCAACAAGATTAAAAACTCATAATTTCTTAGATTCCTTTCTTTCATTTCCATATTCTTACACAATTTTCCTTCATTCTTTAAGTCATTCTTGACAGCATCAATACAGATTCTCTGAAGGTTTTGGTATTTGTAATAACTTTCATTTCCACACATGTGAGAAGTCAAACCCCAATGCATTTACTCTCTCTCTGATCTCGGTACTGTTTACAATATGCAATAGTAAAATCTGGTTATCAATAAAATAAACTTGTGACAATTTGATAAACTTCTAAATTTTAAGTTGTAGACAAAAAATGCATATGCTATTTCACTTCTCCAAGAATCTGCTAATTAGAAAGATAAATCTTTTGTTTGAACATTCTTGTACATAGTATAGTAAAAATAATATCTCACTTCTGAAGAAGTTATAATTCAATATTATTGAACCAATACTATTTAATGTTATTTATAAGTAGCAGTACAGTACTTTAGTTGCAGCTAAAAACTACTTTATCTTTAAAACATGAACAAAATATCTAAAAGTATCTCCAAGTCAAGAAAGAAAATAACCTACTGCATTGTTTTAATGTTTTGACCAAAACAGATGTATGACAGAAATACCTCACCTAACCCTAGAAGAAAAAGCAAAGAACAGATTGTCCTTTCCACCTGTGTTGGCTATGGACAAAAATCCCAAAACATCAACAAACCACCAAATCCAGACTCACTCCTGTTGAGGTCACACAATTAAAAGGAGCATCACATCTTTGACAACGTGAATTCCCCAGGGCAGTGTTTCCCTGGATGTTTTGTGAAGCACCAGTGCCCACACACCAGTGCCCAGCTCCTCTGGCTGCACCAGCACTGCAGAGCAGCCGAGTTCATCAGGGACACTGTTTGTCATATGGATCCTATCATAGGAACACGGATCCAGCAGGAACAGGAGATCCTTTGTGTGCACAATACACTCAGTTATTATTTCTGGCTTCCATCTGGCCTGTTACTTTGCCTCACAGGAGCACAACAGCTGGACTGGCAGCAAGCAAGCCCCCACAGCTGACACCTCCCACCAAGTCAATGCATGAGCAGGCAGGAGGTGAAGATGCTGCTTCTGCATTAATGCACCCATTGAGAGGAATAATCAGTTAAGTTCCCAACACAGAACCCAGCCTCACTACTATGAGAGGTAGGCTACCCTTTTCCACTTCTTCTCCTTCCAAGAAAAATCAACAGACTATTCCTAGGACATTGTTTCAATGGAAGACATTTGTGGAAAACTTCATCGCTTTACACTTACGTGTGACTGAAGGCCCATACACTAATGTAACATGTATGGTCTGGGAAAAACAGACAACATGTCCTTTCACCACATTCTCTGAATCCTATTCCAGGAGAGACAGTTTACTTCAGATTGCCCTGAATTCTAAGTATGAGGAATAAAACTGCTCTGGGGAGCTCCATTACCATGGCCCAGTAGCTGTAGCATTTCTATGATCTTCTCATTTCAACAACAATGGAGAACCTAACACCAAAACCAAACAGCAACAAAAACAACTAATAATTCTTCGGGCATTTCCTTGCACAACTACTAGTCCTGGTCTGACTAAATCACTTGACTTACAGTGCTTGCTACTAAGGAAACGATTTGGAACTTACATTAGCATTGCTCACAATACATGCTTACAACCCAAATGATTTGGGCTAGTTGAAGAGTAAAAATGAGCCTTCTCTTAAGAGTTTTCAAGTTAAAAAAAGAGCTATTCACATTTAAGAATTTAGGCACTGACGGCACAAGGGATTTGCCAACAAATACACTGTAAAGGCTGGGAACACAACTCCAGTCAAGTAACTCCACATTAATTCTGAATTCTCTTCTTAAGATATAATAATCAGAATTTAAAATGAGAAGCCAGGGCCAAAAAATTTACAAATTTGCTTCAAGTACCTTTTGCAACCTCAAACCAAATTTTGTTACAAAAGGCACGTTGCAGCACCATTGGATGGCATAAACAGCCTTGTATAATAAACCCAAGCCTGCTGCCTGCAGCCATCTCTTCCAGTCAACAAATACAAGTATCAACTCCTGCTGCACGTGACACTGCAATGGCTCCCATCCTTGGTTATCATCTCACAGTTTTGTACAAAGTAAGGTTAAGTAAGACCTTGTTTCTCAACTTCCCTCTGCCACTGGCTAAATAACAAGACTGTGGTCAATTCTTTAAACTTGTTTGTTTTTAGAAACTGGATCGAAAATATCAGTGAAGCTCAGCATAGTTTTCATACATGGCACTAGCTTACCCAGCAACACCAAGGCTAAACTAAACTCTGCCTAGCAAGAGTTTTATGGAATGTATCCCCAATGTCTGTGTTTTTTAACACATTTTGAACATGTAGTAATCTTCACATTTAAGTGAGAGCTATACAGCTGTGCACGCATACTTTCTAGAATAGCCAACAGAAGTAATTTCAAAACCAGCCCTCCACATGAACTGTTGCTCTCTTCCTGTCTCCTACAATACCATACAACCATGAAACAAAGAACACTCCTGTCAGTCTGTACAAAAAAGAAACCTCTTTAAAGGATGCATGGAAGTTCCATTAGAATTTCCTCCTGCCTCACTATATGCCTATGACAACAATATATAAACAGAGTATTTTCAGAAGAAGTTGAACTGAAGTTCAAAAGCGCCTAAATGACTTTGATGAGCCAGTGCATATTTCATGAAGCCCTGTTACTGCCCCAACACAAGGACCACTGTAAGGACAAAAGGCTTTATGAAGCTTCTCTCAGGTCTAACCCCATGCCCAGTTGCAGGTAATTTGTTTTGTTGTGGCTTTTTTGAATAGCTTTCCAAACCATCAAAATTAAACAATATCATGGCATGTCTTTCCCCAGGAAGTACCTATTGGTCCTAGGCCAGTAGCCGTATCAAAAACCTTAATTATCTGAACCAATATTTTGTTAGAAATATGTCTAATGTGTAGCAGGAGAAACAAGTCTCACATCTGTACTGCTATTGCTACAACTATGTACATTTATCTCTAGATAGCTACGAGACATTTTCATAATATATAAGCGTATCCAAAAAAAACCATCTCAGAAGGTTTCTAACTAGTCATGTTATTACATGTCTAAGTATGCTAAAAATGGATTTAGGCTCTCAAAGTGCTTGCCCCACTGCTGGGTGTCTATAAAGCCCTGACAACAATCTCTGGGTCTGCAGTAGAGTAGTGAGGAACTAGACCTCTTTGCTTCATTTCCAAAAAAGAAAAAAAAAGGTATTAAGTGTAATAGAAAACTCAATTAATTTCCAACCTTTCCTCAGATTTTACTGATTTCACTGCTCAATCTTGTATTTTGATTCTTCCTCCCCACCTGTTCAGAAGCATGGGAAAAAAAAGTCTTAGGATTTCACTGTTAAGCAAGCAAGAAAGAAAGCAGTCTGTGTTTTCTGTAAAAGGTAGAAAGCTGAAGAACTAGAGATGAGTCTCCTGAAAGTCTGCAATAACCTGTCTACACTATAATTTTAGTCAGAATTTCAGAAAGAGGAGACATACAGTATTTCCTCTGCCAGTCATAAATACTGATTCAAAACTTTACAGGAAATTTACGTGACCTTTGAAATCACAGCACTAATCTGACACTAAACTGTTTTCTTAGATGTGAAGCAGGTGCACATTTAGGACTCCTCCTGGCTGCCACTATACTGACTTAACCCACCTTTCAACTCATGGCCTACTCTAAAATAACATATTACCATGCATTAGCAGCTTAATAAGTGTTCCAGACCAGAGCAATGGATATTTGAAACTGCTTTTGAAAATAGCCAAAAAAGTTTTTCCTTTCAAGCAGCAAAAAATGCCCAAACACAAGCCCCCAACCAAACAAGAAAAATTTCAAATTCGTGACTCTCAGTAATACTATAGCTGAAAAATAAAAAATAAGAAAGCCTCAAAAATTAAAACCAGTAAAATTTTTATTTTTATACTAGTTTTGTCTTGTTTCATTATTATACTATTTATATTTCATGGATTGGACCTTAAGGACACAAAGAAAAAGTTACTTTAGTCATGTGAGCTCAGTAGCATGTAACAAATTGCTTAGAAGGGGCAAAACAAACTTTCCAATCTCAGCTTTCATTTTGTGTAATGCATTGGCTCACATTTGTGAACGTGACAGTCAACATTCACCTACCCAGCTGCAGGAATTTCAAAAGAAAACAGTTGATTTCATTTATGTTCTCTAACACTCTGTAGATGTGGTTGCTCTTATCAAGTACTTCAAGCTTTCTGGCTATCAATTTGCTCAAAATAACACGTAAGAAAACTTACAAAAACATAAGACAGACATACCTCAACACCACCTAGCTGCCCTTGGTAATTCCCATACCACCCATGGGGTTTTTGGCAATGAGGGGGGTGGCATCAGGAGAAGGGCTGTAAATATTTTCCTATTCACTCCCTAGAAAGACCCTCTCTCTCCCACTTTTACCCGAACAAAAGATTCAAGCATGCCTTAATTTATACATGTCTTGGATGAATGACATCCCACGGGGAGAATAAAGCTGAAGCAGTGTGAGGTAAATCTATTTATTCCTTAGCTTTCTCTAGCATTCCAGACTGAAATGCTTACATTATGTTAGTGTTACATACCACCAGTTAGTTTAAATAAAACACAAGCATTTAAATTTTCCAATGATCCTGTCACTTCAAAGGCACATTTCCCCCCTTCAAGGAAACAGCAGGAGAGGGAAAACCCACCATCAAATATGGCTGAGAATGTAAACTAATGAGGCTCTCTATTTAAAGATTCTCGTTGCTTCAAGCCCAGCATAAAACAGCTGGTTTATGTTTTTTATTTGAATTCTCAGTGGACAGTGAAAAAGGATTCATAAAGTATTTCTGAAGAATTTATTCTTACAGCATTGCAGCAGTGCCAGGCAATATGATAGTGAGGCTATGTGTTTGATGATAACATGCTATCTCATACCAAGAAAATTTGTATTTTTGTTACAGTCTGAACATCTGATTAATGTTTACAAGATCACAAGCAGTGTTATCTCAAAAACACTGATTCCAGATGAGCAGGTGTTCACAGGCATCACATACCTTGAGAGATCCAGTAAGACAGAACAAAACAGGTAAAATCTGCTTCTATCTCCATTTGGGCTGCCTGTAAAGCAGTTTTGACAACCTAAACCCTAAACACGGAAGCTGCTAACAAAAGTATTATGTTACAAATTGCAAGGTATGTTTCTTTGCAAACAAAAAGAAATATTAAAAAAGGTAACATCTTAACATCTCAGCTGCAGAACATAGATACATTCAGAATACCAGTCAAGGATTTTTCTGCTGTCTGACAGAAAACCTATGGTAGCAAAAAAAACCTCAACCACAATACTTCCTCATTTTATACAGGGAGAGTGGCTGCTATGTATGACATGAAAGATCAAACTGATGCCTATAACCAACCTGCAAATGACTCCATATCCTGGTAATGTCATTGATGAAGACAAGTCAACACCATTTAAATCCATCTATTATTAACTTACTAATAATTACAACTTAACTAAGATGTTCCAAGTACACCTTATGTATTTTCATAATGAACACATTTACTCAAATATTGGGATAGCAATAGCACGTTCTGACAGTTCCTAGTCAAATGTAAAGAAACCCTATGCCAAGTGTTCTGGAATCAGATTAAGTTAGCTCATGCTACACCAAGAGTATTTTTTGACATTCAGTGTTGAAATGATCTTTTTCTCATTTGAAAAGAAGTAAGTCCTAACTAATTAATACTCACCATTTGATGTCTTCTGTAGCTCTGCTTTCAAATGTTCAACTTCCTCCTTCAACTTCACCTCAGTTGCATCTGTTGGCTCCTTCTTCTTACCATTTCCTTTTCCACTCAAGGCCTATTAGAAACCACAGTTGCTAGAATTAATTTTATTTTCATTAGTCTGATACTAATGCAAAATAACCAGAGAATGCCAGGCCTGATCTTGCAAAGCATTAAGTTTTACCAAATGTCAACCTGATACAGGCAGATAGCCATTACAGAAAATAAACCCTCCCAAATTAAAAAAAAAAAGAAAAAAGAAAATTAAAAAGGAAATAAACCAGTTTAGTGTTTTAGGTAATGGCATACTTGTAAAAGAATGGTGTTATCTCCTGTGTAAGAGTACTTTTCATGTCTGCATCAAGTATACAACTTTAATTTAGGTTATAAAATGGATTTTTCAGAAGATGCACACTGGGACTGTCAGTGACAGAACACTGCCACATTTATGTGCAACTGGTTCTAATTCTCTCCCTGTAGGTCTGAAGTTACTTCAATCTTCAAAATAGTTCCAATATTCAGATTCAATTTTCCAATTTCAAAAATCAAGATGAAAACCAGGAAAGGATCCAGAAAGAGCCTTGTAAACACTTGACACAAGAGCAATATATTCCCCGTACTCCAAAAATGTTGGCACTACTATACTTATGCACTCTCTTTAAGGTGTAAGAATAGATCCCATAACAAGTTCCTTTTCTCATAAAGCTTCTATTATCTAACCATACATCATCTCTGTAATGGCAAAAAAAGTGGTAAATGCTTAACAGGAAGAAGAAGAAAACTGAGACAAACAGCTGTTAGGTGAACTAGCAATATCAGAGCTAACCAGGCACAGGCAGGAGCAAAGGGGAAAGAATATTTTATGAAGAAGAAAAAGGACTGTTTATAAAGACTGGTAAACAATCTAAGAAAAAGAGCTGAAAAAAAAAATTCCAGAAGATATTTAATCAAATTCAACTGCTGGTAACAAAACCATAGTCTTACGTCTTCTTTGCTTTATGCTCACTTTTCTATTAGTGTGCAAATAACTATTTCTATAAACTTTTATCTTAAGTCCTGTGCTCCATGGAACATCTAAACAAGTGACAGTGCAGAACTTGAACACCAGAATAAACTCACAGTATTTATACTTGCAGACAGTGCCTTAAGTATAATTGCTCTCACTTCTCTCCAGTGGTGGAATGCAGCACACTTGTAAACAAACACAAATGCAGGGGCCAAGCCACAGAGAAGCCTAAACCATAGGATGTCTATAAAGCTAAAATATTCCAATCCTGAATACTTCCCACGTCCATCACAATGAAGATCCAGCCACAGCATGCTGCCTGTACTTGTGACTACCTGTGTTTTTGCAAACCATGCAATTAAACACACAAATAAAACCAGACAGGACTACAGTTTCCAGTTTCTGGCTATCATTTACAAGCAGCTAAGAGAATGTGTTGCTAAGAGAATGTGAAAGCAGAAGAAAAAAAGAGGACTTTTGGCAAAACCCCAACAGGACAGAGAAGAAAAAACATCGTACCCGTAGGCAGTAGAGAGACAAATTCCATGGCTGAGGGAAGAATTTGGATCATTTTGACAAAATACCAAATCCCAAAATTTTGGAATAATTTTATACTTGGGAAATACCTAACACAGTCTAGTGATCCTTGTTTTACAACTTCTCTCTGGATTTTTTGTGCCCCTCCTAGTACTTTTTGTCCAGAGCCTTTGTACGAAGATTCATTACAAAAAAATGACAGTGCCAGTAACCATAGACACTGCTTTAGACAAACTGGAAGGAAACCTGTACACACCCACAGGGAATTTAGTCTTGACAATTTGCTGCACTCTAAAAGCCTTCCTATGTCTAGATGTCTGAACTCAACTTGGGATTCAGTCTCTTCAAAGAGAAGTCAGACTAAAAGTTACAAAAAAAAATTAATACATTTATCTTAATTATCTTTGATGCCTTTCTGTCCTCAATAGTTAAGTACTGAACCACAGCCTAATCATTCATTGCATAAAAACAACATCTCTTCAATTTGTTGGTGGTTTCTTTAAGTAAGAAATTTTTGGTAGCATCCTCATGAATACTACAACAGTGTCCTACTAAGAACGGGAAGTATTCTGAAATTAGGCTGGCTTACCATAAAAGGATAGACTACAAAATACATTAAATACAAAAGATTAATTTTACAAGTTAGAATACACATTCAGGACTGGAGAAAATCCTATTAAGAAGAAACAGTCAGAATGAAAACAGTTATACCGTAAGGCTTTTTCATCCTGAACTGCCACAGCCTTGATCTAAACAGGCAATTGTTTGCAATAAAAGGAATAAAACTAGTGTCTCCCTCTACTGTGTTACGACTAAATTCAGAGAGATGTATTAAGAATCTATTACTATTTTGATGAAATTTGTACTGGAAAGACAGAACTTCACTTATTTGGTTTACTCCAGTTCCCCTTGTTAATAAGATGCTACTATAATTTGCTTTCAGTATTCTGAATCACATATTGTAAAAACTTGTAAAAATATTTTCAACCAGAAGGAATAAAATGAACAAGCACTCCATAGCAAACCATCCCCAGAGTATGTTGTACTAACTACTTGCTGGATAAGAAAGTTACTGAAGAAGCTCAAAGATACCTCCTGCAGCCTTTCATTCTCGGCCATGTATTTTTTGGCTGCTTCAGTAGCATCATTTACTTGTGTTTCCAGAGCTGCATGAGATGCCATCTCTTTTGCCAACTGAGTAAGAAGGGTAACAGTACGTCTCAATACACTGGTGAAAAAAAACAGTGAACAGAACTGTAATTTACAGCACAAATAATAAAAAACTCAAACCATAAGCAAAAACCAAAACAACAAAAATCAAACCAAACAAAAAAATCCAATGAACCAAAACAAGCCCTTTTCTCTCTTGGCAGTAGATGTAAAACTAAAACCAGAAGAGGGCTGTTTGAGCACTTCAAGGAAACAACCAGGCTCACTGATGACAGATAATAATAGCAATAAGAGAGACTGAAAATATTTTCATCCAGTGACATTCTGATTTTTACTAGACACAAAACCTCCTTCATCCTAAATACCCACAGTCATTAAAGGGTCAGAGACCTGATTGTTTAAAGGCTGTTTAAATACTGTTACATGACCCAGTATTTTTAACAGGATTACTCTCCAAATGCAAGAGTCAAGCAACAAGTTATGGTAGTGAGTACAGTGAAGGAAAAAAAATAAATCATATAACTTCATAAACAGCCTTGCAATAATAAAATCAGCAGTATGGGCTTAATAATCTTCAAAGTACTGTCAATACAGCTAAATCAGAACATGTATGGATGTCAGCATTTATATGGCAGCTCAGTTCTAAGCTTAGCAAATACCTCCCTTGATTCTTTGCATCACTCTTTTCATTATTCATCCTGAAGTCTTTCAAACGCTGCTGAATCAAGGCAACACAATACTGAATTAAATTAATGCCTACAATGTAACTATGCAGCTGCTCTTCAAAGAAATTTGAAAATCCAAGTAACTGACTTTTGCATAACTGGAAGAGTATTAACAGATCTCTTCAAGTTATGCTTCCCTCCATTCCCTTGCTTTTTCATTGAAAGCTCCTTTTCTTTTTTAATGGTTAATAAAAAAAGTAAAGGTCCCCATGTCACTATTTTTCCACAGGTCAGCAAATTTCCTATTGCTTATTAACTTACAGATACAGAGGTCATTAAAATATCATAACTAAAAGAGAATCACAGAATCATGTGGGTTTAAAGAGGCTTCCATCTCATGATAAGCAGGACAGGTTGAGCAGATTACTCAGAGGCTTGTCTAGTTGAGTTGCTACCATCTTCAGTGATAGATTTCACCATCCTTCAGGGTCCTTGTTCCAGTGTTTAACTGCTCTTGACAGCAACAGTACTTTTGCTGTTAGAACATCTCAGGTTCCTGTTACCTCTTGTCATTCCTTTTTGCATCCACTGAGATGAACTGGATCCATCTTTTTTACTACTACACATACATAGAAATGAATAGGATTTTCCCTTCAAAGTCTCTTCTGGCTGAAAGCAAAGCTGCTGCATAATTTCCTCACGGGTCACATATTTCAGCCTCCACTTTCTCTGTACTCTACTGCAGTACTCCAGTATTTTGGGGAATTAAAACCGGACTTAAGTCCTGCAGCTGCAGCACCACGTGTCCCACTTTCCTTGACCTGCTAACTACATCCTTGCTATCACAAGCTCAATACATGATTGGCTCTCTACCAGGATCCCCAGGATTTTTCCTGCAAAACTGCTTCCTATCCACCCATGCAGCCAGTCCCCAGCCCAGATGCTGCGTATGATTATCCAATAAAATGTCAGACTTTGCATTTGTCTTTGCCAAGCTTCATGAGATTTCTGTCAGCACATTTCTTCAACCTTTCTGGCTCCCTCTGAAAAGCAGCATTGCTCTCCAAGATGTCAACCACTCTGATTTGCTACCACGAGCAGCTTGCTGACAACACACTCATCCATCTGAGAGCACCTATCATCCATGTTGTCAATAAAGATATTAAACAATACTGAGCCCAGTACCAATCCCTGAGGAGCACCATCTGAAATTCACATCATTATTATCCTTTGAGCCCAAAGGTCCAGGGAATTTTCCACCTGCTTTTTTCTCCATTTCTCCAACCTATGTCCCTCCACAGTTACTTTTAGGATACTAAAAGACACTATGTCAAAGGCCTTGCAAAAGGCATATTCTGCTCTTTATCCACACAGCCATTCATCTCACTGCAGAAGGCAACAAGGATGATCACCTTCCCTAAGTAAATCTGTGACAGCTGTTCCAAGTCATCATGTCCTTCATGTCCCTGAAGATGTCTTTGAGTAAGATTTGCTTCATAACCTTTCTAGGGAGGCCAGTCTCTAGTTTCTTACATCCTGTTTTTTTGTCCTTCTCAAAGATAGGTGCAATTTTTTTTGCCTTTTTGCAGTCACCAGGATTCTCCCCAGAATCGTGCTCTTTCAAGCTAAGCCTTGCAATGACATTGCCCAACACTCTCTGCCATCCTAGGATGCCACAGACTTTTATATGCCCAACTGGCTTTTACATTCCCTAGCTGCACTTTCCACTACTGGAGGCAATGCTACATACCCTGCTGACTCTCCTAGAAGGTGCCAATAAGCAGTGGGCACATGTTTTCTTGAGATTTTCTTTAATTTTCAGCCCTTCTTGTCCCTCTCTGGTTCAGCATGGGCTAAGAGAGGACAAGGTCAGACTAGCAGATGGGTGTCTTTGTCCTACCCAGGGGACAGTCTCCAGGGTCTACGACCCTCCTCTTTTCTGCACAGTTTGCAAATGAGGGGCTCAGCTGGCACCAATATCCCCACTGACAGGTAATTTTCCTCATCTGTACCCAATACTCTGCAATCACTGAACCCCACAACTGCTGTTGTCTTGCCAGAAGTGGCAACTGCCAGCCTCCTCCATTTTATGAATCTCCATATACCATTCTTGTGGAATTTTCCTATTGGCTGATGTGCTAAAATGAAACAAAACCGACAAAAAGAATGAACTAATGACCCTTTCACACTAGACAGGGTCTCAAGTTGGTTGGGTGATGGTACAGTAGTGCAGTGTAAGGCAACCCAAGGAACACTTTGCCCTTGCCTCTCTGACAAACATTGTTTTCTCATGGATAGGCAAAACAGCTCTACTAAGAAAAGTTCTTTAATCCAGCAGCTACTGGAGGAATGCTTATTTCTCCTAAATCTTGGTGAAAGGCCAGCAGCTCAAAAAAACCTCAAGCAAACCACTTCAAGAGCAGAGCTCTTATATAAAATAATTACTTGATTATTCACTTGACAAGTTGTCTTCCCTGGAAGTTGAATGTAAGTAGGATCCTGAGAGACCAGCTTCCAATCCTTGCATAGGACACAATCCAGCTATTCCTCTTGGAGCAGAGATTAGAACATATTTGTGCATATTTACTTAACCTTTCTGTAGGAAGACAAAGAACTTGATGCATTCCTATTACTACTGAGCAAGGCTACAGCCACATTGTATTTTCCAAAGCTTTTCTGCTCAAGTTACATATTCATTTTTCCTTGACACTTCTTTATGCTCAATGGTCTGCTAAAATGGCCACACATCACTCTAAGGGGAAGAAGTTTGTCATAAGTCTGTGATTTTCTTGTTTTGTGCTCCTCGTGAGCACTGAGGCAATGTCAAGCAGCTCATTGAAGAACACTCCTTGTCCAGCCACCACAAAAATGTACAAATAGGAAATCATCAGACCACCACGTCTGTTTCTGTTTGTTCACATTATCTGTGTCCAGTGATTTCATGCCTCCTGGCCCAATTGATAAGATCTACAGGTTGCTGTGGCTACTGATCCACAGGTAGCCTTGGTTGCTACAGGCAGGCAGTACAGAACTGCCCTTTCCTTTACCCTGTTTTAGTAGCTGTACTTAAACATCCTGAAGGAGATACCAGACTTAAGATCATAAAACCATTGCAGGCAAGTTGCCACAAAGTGTTTGATCCAAAATGCAATTGAAACTTTCCCTGAAAGTTGGAATATTATCCTACAATTCTTAAGCTCAAGCTTGAGCTGAAGTGGCTCAGGTCAGGCTCAAGCTTTGCTTCTTAACACAGCAGGGTGCAATGACACCAGCTTGCCAGATGGTATTGTTATTTAACAGTACTTCAGTTTTTGAGGGGTTTTTTAATTCCAGTTTTCCATGTGCAAAACAAAGGGTGTAAGTTTAAGGAAGGAAATGAGTGAGAATTCCCCAATGAATTTTCTGCAAAATACATGTTTTCTCCAGCATTCAAAATGTTTCTTTCCATGTGTTGCTCACATATCCTTCCAAACTTCCAACAGTTGTAAGGTATGATTTTCCCCAATCTTACTTGCCTTGTAGCCAACCTGGTCACAATTAATTCTTTAATCTCATGAAACTGTCCTTCTGATCTTTATTTTACAATTACTTTGTGCAGTAGTTCCTGTAACAACATACTATGTAAACATTAGGAAAATGTTATACTTACAGCCAAAGAAATAAGGAAAAACCTGAGAGATACAGGTTTCTTTGTGACCGAAAGAGTTTCATCTGAATATGATCAAAGGTATTGCTGTTGACATTTGAAGCCTTTTCATTCACATGAACAGATGAGTACTTCCTGACTTCTCTAACAGCATCTGCAAACAAAAACAGTCTGTTCTTACTCACATCTGTGGGTGTGCATGTATGTTAAATGAGACTTTAGTTCTAGAAAGATGCACTTCAATTTTCTGCCCAGCAAACAGTGATAGGACAAAGTGATGTAAGTTATGTTATCCATACATTTTAAAGATTAGTCTTGATAAATCATTATGTGCTCTAGCACATTCCCAGAAATATGAAAAACCATTGCCCAAAATATGCTTGAACAAGTATTTCAAAAACTTGTAGCCAGCAATCAGGGATGAGGCCAAAGCAACTCACTCTACAGATGTTACCAAAGACCCTATGGTGTCAAAATACCACTGCTGACAACTGAGCTAAAATTCCCCAGAGGACAAACAGTAAGAAAATAGAAAGAGAAGCAAAAAGAAGTAGTATTTTCTCAAGTATTTGCTTCACACAGTTTTTTTTTAAGATATGCATGTGATTTAGTAATGACAGAAGTGTCTACTTTATGCTTCAATCATAGAGGAGAAAAAAATATCTCTAACATCCATCAAAATAGGAAGACTGCAGGAATGCAGCAGTAGTAACATCAGCAGTAACTATTAACTGGAACAAGATCATAAAATGAATGAAGGAGGAAAGCTACAACTCAGCTTTCTTTCATCTGCCTTGCATACATCTTTCAACTTCCTTTCATCCATTACATACTCCTGATAGTTCTGCAAAAGGGCCAGTGCAGTGCAAACACCTTTCAAAGGACAAAATAATTAATTAGGTCTTACATCCACATAAACCCCAAACCTAACTCAGTTAAGAGTTTGTATTACAATCTTTAAACATCAGACATTCCTACAACCAGTACAGCACCTTAATTCTCTTCCTGCACACCAATAAATATACATATTTCATGACATGTTCTTGCAGAATATTTTGGCCAGGTGTTTTCAAATTGCTGCTGCATTTGTCTAAGCAGGCAAAATTAATTCCAAAGAAAAGCATGTGTGAATATCACCACTTATTACTGTCTCTCTCATATGCCTAAGTTATTTAGACAGTTAAAAATTGAAGCTTCAAACAATGCATTGAAGACTAGGAGCAAACAAATGCATATTCCTTTGCTATAGGAAGAATCTAGACCTGCAGTAACCTATCACTTCATGCTGTGGGGCAGGTATCTCCTCACTGCTTCCCTTTAGCCCAATTTTATCCTTCCACAAAATCAATGATCATCACCAACTCAAAAGCAAACTTTAGTCAAAGTTTTCAACAGCAGTTCAACAGAGTAAATGAAATACATTAGTTCTCAATCTTAAGCCATTTACTGAAGACCTAAATTTAAGAACTAAGCATAACCTTAAAAATTTAAACTATATTTGCATATCTGGTACTTTAAATATTAAGAATATAGTATTATAGCCTAGTCTGACATTGTTATATATGTAAGTGAATCTGTATGCTTCCCTCGGCAGAAAACAAAACCTGTTGGGTTTTCCTGGGATGTATCTTTTCTTATCTTGTATTTATATATATATATATATATGCACACAAACAACAGGACAGGCCTGCTGGAGCATTCTTGCATTTCTCGACCCCAAGATTTGCTTTCACACAGCTTTCTGAGAGTTTTCTACCTTTTCTATTTCCCAAAAGAACCACACATTTTTTCTTCCTATTTCAGTATTAAAAAGTATTTCAAGTACTTATGGAATTAAGTAGCATGTATATTCTAAGGCACTGGAAACATTTATCCACAGAGAACTATTTAATATCCCTGAAACACAGAAGAACTGCTTTCATCACTGAAATACAGGAGATGCCTACCACACAGTAGTCAGGACAGACATTAAATTAAATCAGTCAGGCATATGGTAACCATTAAAGCTTTACTCTTACTTCACAGACCCTAGGATCTACCCATAATAAATGTAGCCAGCAGCTGCTTTGTATCTATCTGTGCTGAGCAAAAGTATTCAAACAGCCCACTGGTTTGATATACTCTGGTTTTCTATTTAAACAGCAAGTAAGAGTGCCATCTGCTGCATGAGGTGCAGCTCAGCCAAATTCTGGTTTTAAAAAGTTCATTTACCTCTGTGAGAAAGGAAAACAAAGTAGCAGCCTAGACTAAGCTCCATTTTTCTTTCTCATCCACTCAGTATACTACAATTGCATTTGGATTCCTGAAGTGGACGCAGTATTAGTCCTCTCCTCTTTCATTACTTTGTATAACTTTTCACTTTTACACTGGGCTTGAATCCTTTCCATTAGTTTACTGATATAAACTCAATGTACCAGGTTTCTTTTACCCATTTGTTAAGAAATTATCTAACACTTACCAAGAAACAAGACGATCAATAGAACTATTATTGTAAGGAACATCTTGTTCCAAAATACTGCCACTTTGCTCCATAGAGGAAACATAAAAATCTTCTGCCATCTGTAAAATAGAATTGTGTTATTAAAAAATAATTAAGCACTAAAAGAAGAGCATTACAACCCCACAGAAGAGAGCCTTGTTATTGATAAGAGACTTGTGTAAGTCTCTGAATGGCTGCTTTAATTGCAATATAATTTAGGTATATGGTAACTTCCAGTAATCCAACTTCTTTTTTTTTATTTTTTGTTTTTAGCACAGGCAAAAACAGTTAGTTCAACTCACAAATTTTTTGCATGATAGCAGGTACTCTGCAGATGTGTTTTATTTTAACCTATACTTTGGCTAGCATTATGCTGTATTCAGTCCTGACTGTAACAAGAGATAGGGTAAAGACTGAAAAACCCATCCCATTATTTTTATTCACAACAAAAAAGACAAGTCCTGTGTTCATATTTTGTTAAGGGTAAAAACCTCTTTCCCAAGCATAATTCTGCTGACTAGAGAAGCAACCTCTGGTGAGGCCAATGGTGGTACTGGCAATTCTTTTTTAAACAATTAGTTGTCTATTTGATATTGCTGCATGAAGGGCTGTGGCAGAAGTCACACTAGCAGCACAAAGAAAGAACATCTCAAGTGCTCAAATGAATTGAAATGAGTGATAGCAGAGCATCTACTTTCCTTTCCTTTGCTGCAGGTTAGAATCAGTGCTACTGCACTAATGAAATAATACCTAGTCATGCCACAGGGATGTAACACAGACATACCACTCACCATCTGATTATATGAAGTAAAACTGCCTACTTTTGTTAAGACTATTTACACTTCTCAGGGACTTAAAATTTGCCCTCTGACACAGTTTCCAACCGATTATGAATTTAATTTAAATGAGACTGTAGCATCATCTCCTATACTTCTTCCCAGTTCTCCACCAGAAAGAATTAAAATGCTTTAGCATTGGGCATGCAAAAACCTCTTTTAAATCTTCTAGTATAATCTGAATTCTTTACAGCAGACACCACAGTCAATATAAAACAAAAAGCTTACTTCAAGCTACAACACAAAGCTAATTCATTAACTCTTTAAACATGCAATTATCAAGCTCCATACTGACCTCCACTTAAGAAGTGATTCGTTGAAGTAGGACCTTAGATAAATTATACTAAGCCAACTAAACTAGCCAAGTTATAACCAGGCTTAAAATATGGATCGCTTTACTGGAAAATCTTCCTGTGTTTTATTTTCACATTTATTTTTCCTCAACTAGTATTGACACTTGCATTTACTAGAACACCTTTTCCTTTTGGTGACAAAAGTCATATAAATACAAAACTTCCAAACTATAATACTAGCCACCATCATAGATGTACTACACCTAGTAAAACATACCTGTCTCTCTGTATTTATACTGTCAATTTACTTATTCCCTAGAAACTTATAAGCTCATTAGCAAATTTGAAAAAAAAATTTAAAAACGTGCACACACAAGAGAGACAACGGATCCATTTGAAGACTGACAACTGAGTAAATCAAAACTTCCAAGAACAGCAGCTTCCCACCTGTCAGCAACCATGCATGCCTTACTGCTGACAGAACCAGCTCCCAGGCCACCAAGATTTGTCAGGCAGAGCTGCTGCCCTCTGGTACTGTCAGCAGCTAAATCTGATTTTTAACCCCATGAGATTCCTGCAAGTTTTGTTAAGAAGTTAATTGCATATACCACACAAGGGATAAAGTAATTTCATTCTCTTGGAAGCCACTGTTCAGATAACCAGCTGAATGCTTCAAAGGAAGCACACAAATCCATCCTTTCCATACAATTAATAGCACTGTGTTTAGTACTGGAATAAATTTTGGTAAAGCTGCATGTTACAAATTTAATTTTCAGTCACAAACTCTGTTTGCATCCTAAGTGAAACGTATTTCAGTACTCCCAAAGTATTCTGCTTGTGACATCAGCCTGCAGAAATTCTTGCAACGAGTTTCCTCACATAACCCATTAATAACCTAATGATTATGGCTCCCATAATACTCCTCTCCTCTTACATAGTTGAACTTTTGCTTAGAAAACAGTAAGAAATACAACAACTCAATAGTGTATGTTGAAATGCTGAACTCCTTGCAAGCCTACCTGTAAAAAAACAGAAGCTGAATTAGATTTTAGAACAGTTTCAGTTTCTCAAGCTGAGGAAACATGCCCAATCATTGGTACCAGCTGTGCAGAAGCCAGTCATTTTCAAGACCTTTCCACAGGTTTAAGTAGTTAAATCCAGACTTTCAACAATTCTCGTTCCTTAGGAGGACAGTAAAAGCTACATAATTTTAAACATTTCTAAAGATGCAGGAAACAAACACTTAACACTTCTTACAGAGCACTGCTGAGACAGCAGCATTTAAAAAAAAGAAGAAGCTTTCAAGTTTCACTCTGCTTGCTGTTTTGGGGGGATTGGGGTTTTTTTGTAGGTTCGGTTCTTCTTTTAAGACTTTCTGATATTCTAAAAAGAAATCGTAAGTCTGCTTCTCTTGTAGGGAAACATTATTATGAAATTTGAAGAGCTACTGACAGGAAACAAGATAGTGCTGTAAATCAGGCCTCTGCATTCAGTAAGGGTAAAAAATTATATTTGGTTCTTTCCCTTACTGTGTGCACTTATTTTACAAGAATTTATTATTTTCTTAATATTTGTGTTGTGCTCCAGAAGCAGTACTATTTTCTTAATCTCTGCATGAGTTTTTATAGAGTTTTACACAGGCCTTGAGTTTGAAGCAGAAAGTTCAGGACTGCTGGAATCACGTCCAGTTTTTTTAAACAAATGATCACAAATTTCTTGCAGCCGTTACACACAGTCTGCCGCTTGCTTTGAACAGCTGACGTCTTATCTGTTCAGCACCCACAATGCCTAGTGTACACCAAAACATAAAGCTGCATCTCACAAATCTGATAAACAACTGCTGAAAAAACCGCACTCAGCTCTCGTTTCTTACTGCCAGATGCCTTCCTATATGCTGCCTCTATGGGAGAAGCCATCCCACCGGCTACAGCAAAGCAGGGAGCTCCTTTGGACACCCCGAGCGCTGCTCTTGGATGAATCAGCACTGCGTAGAAAACGTACAGCTCCTTAAAGAGGCTGGCGGTTCTTGCAGCTCCCGATACTCAAGTCTCAAACAGCATTCCTTCGGCTTCCTTCACAACTAACTAGTTTAGGATGCAGCAAAGCTACGTGTTTATGAAAACAGAGGCGTAAAACAAAGCCAAGCTGGTGAGAAGAGCTGTACTACTCAGCACACCGAAGTCCTCCTACCTCAGCGGAGAAATGAACGGCAGGCAGAGCACGAGAATGACTCCGATTTCGCCGTACAGGAAGGTAGCCACTGCCGTCCACTGAAAAGTCATCGTCCCGGAGGCCTGCGGAGGAAAGGGCGGCTCTGAATTCCCCTCCCGAGCAACACCCGGGACAGCCCCGGCCCGGCGGGCAGAGCCCCCGAGGAGCCCCCGCGGTTCCTCCCGCTCCCTGCGCGGCCGCGGAGCCTCGGGGCCGCCTCATCCTCCCGCCCGCCCTTCAAACCTCGTCAGCGCCGGCACCCAGCGGAGCTGATGGCGGCCAAGGGGCGGGAGCGGGGCCTCGCAGCCGGGGCTGCGGAAGCGCGGGCAAGTTTCTCCCGCCGGCACAGGGCGGGGAAACGGGGTGTCTGTGCGGACACGGTGCCGCCTCCGCCCTGCCCGGGGGATGTGGGCCGGGACGGGGCTGAGTGACACGGCGGGGGCGGCGCGGAGCTGCCGCCGGCCCGGCCGGGGCGAGGAGGCGGAGGTGCTCCCGGCCGCCCGGGAACACGTGCGGTGCCGCCGGCGGAGCGGGGGAACGAGAACGACGGCGGGCGCGGAGTTACCGAGGGGCTGCACCTCTGACGGGAAACGCGTGGATCTACGCGCTGAGAAGGGTTCAAATGAGCGTTATGTTTTTCCTGTCTAGGGAATGGTGGTAAGCATTTTGCTGCGGAATCCTGCTCTGATCGTCCCACCGCTCCGTGACTCGAGCTTGATCGATTGGGGACTTCAACTGCTCTCCAGCATTATGAGTTTCTAAAGTTCAATTAAAATACTGCGTGTGTCTTATCCATTCCTTCCTCCATGTGTTACACTACATTAATGTATTAAGTCCCAGTATATCGTTTTCTCAAGGAAAACAGAAAAGAGTATTCATAAAGACAGAAAAAATAACAACCGAACAACAGTCCCAAAGCAGTATCAAACAAGCCTGTTTGGGCCTAATGAAAAAAACAGTATTCCTTCAAGAAAACCCTGCTCTATCCTGTTATGAATGAGCACAAGGGGCCATATTCCGGTTCAATTTTAGAGAATTTATTAATTATAAAAGACAAAGGCAAATGTCAGCGCTGGGTGGCAGGGAGTCCGAGCTCCGAAAAACTGCCACACGCCTCCCTAGAGTTCGTCTCTCTTAAGTCCTCCAGTCTCCGGGTACGTGATAGGCCTTGCACACGTTCTTCCGGTTGTTATGGTGTCTTCCGTCGTCTTTGCTGACCTCGCAGTACTCTTTGTTTCCCTGGGAATTACTGAGACGTCCGGTTATTGAGTCAAGCTTAAACAATCAGTAACCACCTACCTATCTGTTTACATAGTAACTAGACTGCATCGGGTTTCAAGGCTATCTATCTATCTATCTATCTATCTATCTATCACAACGAACCAAAAAGGCCTTCAATCTCTCACATATCCTACTGTCCTACACAATGCTTATCAGCATACGAGGCTCCAAACACATTATTTCCATGCAACTCTCCTTCTTTGCCCCTGCATAAGGACATCCTCCGATCACTTTTTCCCTTTGATCCTAACAGATGCTGAGGTGCTGTCAGTGGAAGAAGTTACCTTGTCTACCTGGGCATCACCAGCACTCTTTGACACAACTACTTGCTTCGGGGAATTCTTTCCCAATTAAGTTCCATCAACATAAAACAGATAAAATGCTGTGAATAGTAGGTCTTTGTAACTCTAATCCATTGGAACTGACACGGGGTGGGAAGTTCTTGTATAAGCAGTTTTGAGCAGAGCAGTTCGCAGCTTCTCGCAATCTGAAACTGTTTACTTAAAATTTCCCCGGTCTGCAGCCTGGGGATGGAGCCAGTGTGTCAACATTTTCCTTGTTGCTGCCAAGCAATGTCTGGATGAAATGTTACATCCCAAATAATTGTTTATGCGCAAGAAATACTGGAGAGAGGTATGAGGAGTCATTTCAATCCAATCTACACAGTAGGAATAGCCCCATGTTTAAGTACTATTTCTAACGCATTTTCACAATCATACTTAATCAGCACTATAGACAAAACACAGCCTCTTAGAATATTTTGGTTATTATATTTTAGCTATTGGCCTACAGCCACTACACTGAAGCTGTTAAAATCTGAATAAAGACTTGACTTTAATTACAGAGCAGTTTCCATTTCTGAGCTGCTTACTCACCTCTTTCTAGCATTATAAGCTGCTCTCCCACTAGCACAGCCTCATACTGATAGGACTGTATTCACTTGTCCCTGATGCCAGAGACTTGGAGTTGCTTTTTCACTTCAGAGGCTTCATAAGATCTCAGAAAGACTCACAATGAGTGTGACTGCTGTGCACTTCCTCTGCAGCTGATGCATGTTCCCCACCAACCTAAAATGAGATCTGAAGAAAAGAGAAGTCTCCTGCAACCATCTGTGAGACCTCTCCTGTTGAGTGCACTCTGCTGCTCCTGGAAGGGATTCTAACTGAAACTGTAGGAGATGGGTTGTTGATCCAAGGCTGTCTCTCTTATACTGAACCACCACATGATGAATACGATGCCATACAAAAAAAAAAAAAATTAAAAAAAATATATATAATGGCTGGTTGCTTTAGGGGAAAAATTCACAAACCTTGCAACATTACAGTTAAAAGGAATTCCTTCCTCTTCCATCAGAGAGGTGACAAAGTATTCAGAAGCAGAAATAGGAAATGCCTCTCTATTAACAGCAGGTGAGAGGAGTGAAACCAATTCTCTTCTGAAACAAAAGGAAAATTTAAACTTGTTCTGTTCTATTTTGGCTTCTCTGACAGCCTTATCATCACACACTGCTTTTGCCCAACCATCAACCCAAGAGACCTAAGTAATTTAACCATAGGCAATAGAGAAAATGGAATTGTATAGGCTGTGTGAGGGTCCTGGGGTTATTGCAGCAGGAGAGAAGTTGCAAAAACAGAGAGGTATTTTGAGAATATGGTATTGCTGTGCAGGGGGGGTTTAACATAAAGAGCAGGATCAGTTATGGGAGGCAAAGAACCTAAAATAGGAAACAGTGCTTTGTATCTTATGTTACTTGACATTACAACTTTTAAAAACTAGAAAACAGAAAGACTGACCACCTGGCGATGTTAAAGGTCAGGAGAAGGACTATGTCCAGTGATTTTAAACTGGAAAGTAGTATTTTTCCATATTCAAATTGCTTACAGTGAGAAATATGACCATATTCTTAAAACAACACTGGTTGCTGAATAACTCTCATCCTTAGCAATTTATGTATATTGGAACAGAATGGTATTCAAAGTATGGCTTAAAGACTCCAGCTTTGCAGTTTATTCTATGGAAACACAGTGAAGTGTGTTCAGATGCAGACAAAATTCAGAATGGAAGGTGTACAATTCATTTCACCCTTGAAAAGAGATGTCGAACTTGCATTGAGTTTTATGATGCATAAAAGGCCAGATCAAGCACTCCATAATTACTACCAATATTAACAGCAACCTAGGTCTTGTACTTCAGGCAGAAATCACTGTGATTAATCTCACACAGGCACAACAACTGCTACCTTCAAAACCATCAAGTACTCAGTTCCTAAATAGGTCAAGGTACTTCCAGTCCTCTAAAATTCAATTTTCCCAATACAACAGAAAAAAAATAAAGAAAGCCTTTAATTTGTATTGATTATATGTAATACGTTTTTCTCCTCTGCTCCTTGAGGCTAATGGGACAGTTTGCTACATATAATAGTTGCTAGCCAAACCATAAAACTCTTTAAAAAAATGGCAACAAAGGGTTTAGTTAATACTTCCATTAATCCTTTTCTTCTACAATTCAGTTGCATTCAGTTTTACTTCAGAGGAGGCCAGAGACATTTCAGAAGTGAGAACTGTGTTGCAACATAATTGGATGAACTTGATACTGGAAATTTGGCATCACAACATACGTAGTCATGCAGTTGGGAAGTAAGAACTCTTGCTCTAAAACTGGGAGCTCATAATTTACATGGCAAGTATTAGTGGAGGAAAAGTGATGTAATAGAAGTAGCATTAACTGCAGAAGACACTGCTGGGAATTTACCTGGAATGCTATGAATTATGCCCAACTAATGTCAAGAAAACATTACAACCCAGAAGAATGAAAAAACAGTTGTCTGAAGGAATGGAGACACACCAAAAATGGCTGCAGAGGTTGTCTCAATTAGCCTAAGAGAGCAAAGTATGTCTGTAGTTTTCCATTTGTTAGCACATGGGAAAGGTGATCATATCAGGAGAGCTATGTAACTTTACTGCCTTAAATAGTGAACTGGACTTGATGACTTGGATCATGCTTTTCAAGCTTTTGTTTATATGCCTAAACCAGACACATTCATTATGAGAAAATGATCAAGTGTTTTATGCTATTGCATTAAAAAAGTGTGGTAATTTAAGATACCTGAACTATGAAATTATTTGGGGAGTGTCATCAACAGCAACCTTCTCTCCTCAAGACTGCTGTATAATAAAAAAAAAATTACAACTGCATATAAAACCAAGTAATTTATTTAGAAAATTTGGAACTATTCACCTGTATATTCATAGAACAACCACAATCAGACAACTCGGCAATTTTTGGTATGAATGTCTGTGTAAATATATAAAGAAAAAAATTATTTGATTACAAATAATTGTACTGTAGAGTTTTGTGAAATTTCCCTTGCAGAACAAATGCAGCTGGTGTGTAATGTTATTATCTTGTTCTAATTTTCACCATTTCACTCCTATATAATGATTCAAAGCCAAGTGGATGTCATGCTTTGATGAGCAACATGCCCGCAGGCAGAAAGGACTGCAAGAGCCCCACTGAGAGAATCTGTCAGCTCTTCTTTGACCTAAAAAGTTATGGTTTGGTAGATGACAGGAATTTAATCTCGTATACAATTATTCTACAGTAGATAAACAAAACTGAATTTAGTTAGATTGAAGTCTTCTTTAGATTCAGCTAAGTTTGTACTTAAACTATCTCTTAATTTTCTTTTTTTCTTCTTTCCCTTTTCATTTTCCTTCTTCCTATAATTGTTTATCTATTCTGTTTCTTTTGCTATAAGAAGTACCAAATTTTTCTAAGTTATAAGTAAGTTACAAAGTTTTAGGCTGCAAAAGAAACACCAAATTTAAAAAATTATAGTATGATGGGCTTTTAGTTTACATTATCTAAAACAAAAACTGTAGTTGCTCCCTTTGTATTCTTCTGGTCTGAAACTGTCATTATCTCTAAGTAGTCCTGATTTTAGGAGGTTTAATGAAAGAAAGGCCCTAGTTTTGCAATCATAATGCTGTAAGCAATTATCTGGTTAAAAACTAAATTAGAGGGGTTTTGCAATAATCAATCCTCTCTGTAGTAGTGCATTGTAAATAGAATTCCACATTTGTAAAATCTTGAATATTCTCTAGAGTGAAAAATGGGGACATAAAAATATAAAGTATCACCTAAATGACATTTTGCTATGCTGAAAATACTTACACAATATACAAATGTGACTAAAAGGTAAAAACCCAATCAAAACTTCTACAGTTTATCGACAATTGCAAAATACAAGTTTACATAGGACTAACATACTTTCATTTAACACACACCATAATGGTCACTCAGATAATCTAGTACTGCTGAGGTACTTGATAAAACATTAAAAACTTTCTTTTCTTGTTTTGAAGTTATGTGCTCCATCATGTACATTAAGTGGTGGTGAAAACACGTAAAAGGAGTTCCATGCTCAAGAGCAATGTCAACCCAGTCCTGGATGCACTGAAGAGGAGTCTCTTCATATCCTGCAAACATAGCTGGATTTGCCAAGAGTCCTCTAGCCACCATTACACCTTCAAATTGGAAATTAAAGCAGCAAGTTACATTCTAGTTTGAATTTTATCCTAATCTTCCTGTAGATTTTGTACAGCAGTCCTTAGGATAACCTCCCAAAGCCTGCAGATAGTAATGGGAGAACAATGGGGATGAGTATTGCAGCTGTATCAGAGAAATCCATTGAAAGAGGCAAACCTCAATACATTCCAATAATTTTGAAACTAAACACAGAAACCTTTCTTCCCTTCTTTTGAAACTGCAACTAATTAGTACTTTGTTTTTATTTGCTACACACATATATTGCCTTTACAGCATAAAATTATGGTGGAAAGACACAATGGGACCAATGCAACTCAGTCTATTCATTGTCCTTCTTCCACTAAGAAGCTCCACAGCTCAATTAAGTAAATTTTAGGACTCTTGATCTGTAGTAAATCTTTCTGAACAAATGTGCAGTGTATTTGCAACTCTAATCTCATTCTGTCCGATAAACTCATACAAGTTCTATTGTAATTTTTCTGTGATTAAGGGATTCTGTTTTCCTGAACTATCAACATACAATCTATCACACTCAGTCTTTTTTTAAAAAATAGAATGATCAAAAATGAAAATTTTCTTTTCTCATTGTCAGTGACAGAAAAAACCAAATACTTAATATTTTTACTACTGAAGAAGGTGAGCTGGGCTGTAAGAATATTTTTTAATATTAAGCATTTCCTTCCTGCTCTGTATTTGGGGGGAAAGTCACTGTAAGCAGCATGGCAGTTTGGTTCACTTTCTGTTGCTGCTATTAAACAGCAACAGTGCTGACAGAAACCTGTTCTCTTTCCTGTTTTTCTCTAGCTGAAAGACACAAAATCTGTCGACACAGATTACCTTTCCAGAACATATACCTAATTTCCATACTGTCTTGAAACCACAGACAGTTGCAGGAATCTATTGTGACTAAATAACTGCAAAAAATCCCCAAATTTTATGACTGAAATAAAAGTGCATTTCCTCACTGTGTCCTTGAAGTTAACCATACGGCTTAACAATATATCCCTTTTCCACTCTGTTCTTACTGTAAGAAATCTGCTCCCATGAGGAGGAAGTAGAGATTTCCAAGTGGAAGTTTACAGTTCTTTAAAAGAGGATCAGCTCCATAAAGAGACAGAATGTCTGAAGGTCCCTCTGAACTCCTGAGTTCTGAGTGATGAGATAGCATAATTAATTACACAGCTTTTGTAATTTGCCTTGGAAATAATTATTTGTGGCTTTGAATAGCAGCGCTCCAGTGTTCTGATGATTACCAGTGATTCTCCTTATGAGCTTTTTAAGGCATCTAAAATATCCTCTTTCATTTATCTCCTCGAGTAGAGAAAGCACTCAAATCATGTCCTACTTACATCCAAAATAAATACCTTGAAATCTGCTAAATTTACTTAGCAAATAGAGTATGTTTAATCTTACCATCTGCTTCTGTCAAGTGATGAACATTTTCAGCATCTTTTAAAGTTTTAATGTCTCCATTAGCCACAACAGGTATAGACATGCTTTGTTTAATTATTTTAATTGCATCATAATGTACAGGTTGATGCCTTTCTTCTATACTTCTCCCATGTACTGTAATCCATGAAACTCCGGCTGCTTCAGCTTTTTGACACAGGTCAACTGTTTTTTTTAAGTCCTCATGGATCCTAAAATTGCAAGGAATGAAAGTAGTAGGTAACAAGTTTCCTGGCCTATATAAAAAGCACTCTTCCATAAGGAGGCATTATCACAGATTTCCATAAATAACAATATAAAGACAATATTACTGTCGGAAAACCTTGTTTGATTTTTTTTTTAAATATATGAGTTTAGTGTATAGAAGCTGGTATTTAATTTAACATTTCCCAATTATATCACAACTCTGTAATATACATGATAAATTTTACAAAGATTGAGCAAGGGTACCCAAAAAATCTAAAATGAACACCATGATTTTGCATATTTTGTGGAAAAAAACATCATATTTGTAATACTTCCCATTTCCAGAAGGAGTGGAAACTGAGTTGAAACTTAAATGACAAATAGCAAAATCCACATAGGATATATGTTTAAATAATGGATCAAGAATGTTCATAGAATCATAGGATGGTTTGAGGTGGAAGCAACCTTAAAGACCATCCAGTTCCAATGCCCCTGCTAAGGGGAGGTAGTGGATCTTCTACTAGATGAGGCTGCTCAGAGCTCATCTAACCTGGCCTTACAAACTTCCAGGGATGGGCATCCACAACTTCTCTGGCAACATGCTCCAGGGCTTTACTTCCAAAGCAAATAATTTCTTACTAATATCTAACCTAACCCTGCCCTCTTTCAGTTTGAAGCCATTCCCCCTTGTCCTGTTACATCATGCCCTTGTACAAAGTCTGTCTCCACCTTTCTTGTGGACGCCCTTTAGGTACTGGGTGGCTGCTGTAAGGTCTCCCTGGAGCCTTCTCTTCTTTGGGCTGCACACAGAGAGATGCAAAACAAGTCTACAGAAGTTTAGAAGCTGATGTAGGGAACCAGAATGTATTCCTTACAGCAGCTGTGGGACCAGTTCCCAGTTTTGTTACCCATCCCCTTATACCCAACCACAAGTGTGGCTCTGCTCTCTAATAGCTCACAAAGCAAATCCTTGTGATGATACAGACTATACATTGCTTTCCTTTTATACAAGTTCTAATCTTTTAACTTATGCTTTCATGTTGTCTGGATTGCAAGAGAACTCCAGTTTACAGTATGTTATCTGGGTAAGTAATCAAAGGCTGTGCTTGTTCTAAGTTTTGTATTACTTGCCCCAGATATCCAAGTCGAAAAAATCTCAGCAGTCTTCACATGTAAGGAAATTACTATAATGTGTTACTACATATAGTATTACTATTTCAATTCTATAAGGAAAAAAAAAGGATTCTTCCATGTACCACAAAGAGCACTTAAATTTGACCTACCTTATTTTAATAGATACTGAAAATTTAGGGTTGTCAATCTGACTCCGTACATGTCTCACCATATCTTTAACAAGCTCAGGTTTATTTATTAAGCAAGCACCATAACCTTCTGAAATCGCCCATCTTTAAAAGAAAAAGAATGTTCATATTCTACATTTGAAGAAATGCAGATCAGTGCAAGTCACAGACATCAGTTTCTTTCCTTATCATCTTCAGAATGTGTGGTTAAGATAGTACTGGCTGTAGATCAATTATTTGTTTGCAGTTTGATACAGCTTTTAGATCCTGGTTCAGTCTCCATGGTGCTACTAGAACTTTGGACAAGTCACTAATCTCTTTAAGTACAATTTTCTGTCCACAGAATGGACTCTTAGGGAAGATAAATTAAGATCTAATATACAGTGCATGCATAAAATAAATTATTTGATGTTTCCCCTTCCCCTTGTAATGGATTTCTTTTAAACAGATTACAGTCTTTCAGACTGAAAAGGAGGATTTTCTGAAGTGAGTGAAAGTGAGGATATTATTTTAGTGATAATCTGTTCTCACTATTTTGACTGGCAAAATGTAACCTTTTCTTCCACTTAACAGCAGAAGTTTTAATTTTTCTTATAAAGGCACATAAAGTTCAGAATCTTTTGTTATTTTGAAACTAATATGCACAAGAAACAAAGGATTCAGAAGTAAGCATGTATTTTTGGCCTAAAAGGAACAGACAGTTTGACACAGTTAACTGTAGTTAGCTAAAAAAAAAACCCTAGTACTTGCATGCAGAAGCCTTGGATCTCACTAGAAAAGGGTTCTCAAGTACTGTAGTTTTAAGTCAAGAAAGCCTAATTAGAATAGAGGAATTAGTTATTTGTACTGTAATATTATCTTTCACTTTCCCACATTTTTCAGGTCTTCATTCAGAAAAAGACTGCCTGACAAACATGCAATAAATAAATGGTTCTCAGTTGAACCAGTCAGGAAGAATCTTACTACTCTGTCTCACTGACAAGTCAAAATCTTGATCAATTTAAGTGAGAAGTACATCACTAATTCACTATACTTATAAATTTAATAAAAGATGGAAAAATTATTTTCAGTACTTTATCTGTATTAATTTTATTTTAAAGACTATCCTGCACTTGCAGAAGTTTGAAACATCATGGACTTGCCTCATTACCCTGGAAATTGCTACATCATGATTCAAAACACTCTGCAAATTATTTGCAGCAAGCTGTTTTTGGTAGTGCACATTTAACAGCTGTTGAGAAGGGATGGACACTTCTGAGCCAACATTCAGTAACTCAGAAATGAAAAAAGGCAAGTTGGCAAATACATATAGGTTTCCCAGTTCCACCATGGTGATAGGAATCTTGGTGCACTCAGAACAGTGTCTTACCACATAGACAGGTTTAAGACAGTTTAAAAAGCTCTTACTCTCCTGAAATCTATTTTTAGGTTAAGATAGAAATTAGGATGAAAAGGAAGAACAGCAGTCTTTAGTCTCTTAATTATTTAATCATATTTACCCAGCTTTTTCAGAATTTTACCTCTGAGGACAGCCACAGTTTAGGTCTATTCCATCTGCAAAAGGACAGATGATACGGGCAGCATCACACAAAATCTGTGCTTCTTTAGCAGCAAACTGAACAATCAGTGGGTGATCACCTGTGCCAATGAAAAGATATTCAGAGATTTAAAAATTCCCAGAAAATAAAAAGAATGAGCTCTGAATTTTGAATGCTTTTTCTGTATATTATACACCTGCCTGACCATGGTCCTGGCAACCAGCTCTAGGTGACCCTGCATGAGCAGGGTGGGTGGATAACATGACCTACAGAAGTCCTTTCAAGCTCATCTGTTTTGTGATTCTGTAAGCCCTCAATCACAAATAAACAAAGGTAGCTGGCCAGGGATTACTTACTGAGTGATGTCTATGTTTATTGACAGAGGTGGGAATTCAGACAAATATAGGTATCCTACACAGTTTCTGGCTTAACATACACTTTCTGACTGAAACTGGTCTGTTGCTAATGTTTCACAAATACCATCTATGAAACTAGGCATTCTCTAATTTTCAGCAGCCTTTATGATTCCCCTCCTAGCCTGCCCCTTCTCATGTGCAAGCTGCCCCTTTGCTGTGCTGACACAGCTGTCTGTCTTGCTGGGTGGGAAACTTGCTTACAGAACCAACCTTTTGGGAAGGAACTAAAACACCCACAAGCTTTGCCCCCTTCCTCATCCCAGCCCATCAATTCCATTTTCTGTGCCAACACGGCTGTTTTCTATCCACAGCGTGGCATGCAGAGTTGGAATGAGCACACTTTTGCAGAAGCAGGTCTAGCAGCTTTGTCTCAAGTGAGAAACTGTAGTGCCAGTGCTCCCCAGCTTGGGTCTGCTGAACTACTTGTGATTTCCTAAGCCCCTGCAGAGAGCCAGATGGTCATTTGGAACATGCTCTCCTCTTTTACAGCTACTGCATGACATTAAAGGCATCTCAAATATCTCAAGCAGTCTTAGCACTCACTTTCCATATAAACAATTGCTGTAGTTAAGAAGAAGCAGCGTGATATCTGAGCACTGATGGAAAGAGATGATCCAACAAATGCACAGAACAAGTGCACTTATGGTACTGAAGACAACACAAGTGCTTTCTGAACAATTTTCTGTTTTAGAGGAAAATAAGTAGTTACTGAAACGGTTGAGATTAAGTAAAAAGAAAGGCCACCAGTACCCTCTCAATCAAGCTGAGACACTTCTAGAACTTACCTAAAAATCCAGCAAACAAAAAAAAATTACATGCATATTTTCAAAAATGTCCCTTTAATACAGTGCTCTGGCTGAAGAGATTTACTTTGTTACAGATAATATTTTAGAATAAGACCACATGCCTAATTTCTCTTTGTTAAGCATTAATAAAAATAGTAAGTCTAGCCACAGAAAATTTCCTAGCAGCAGCCACAAATAACACCTACCTCTATCTGAGAAATACACAACAAAGAAACATTAATGTAGAAGAAAATGTAAAACATAAATTGCAAACCTACTCCACTCATTAGAAGACAAAATTCCCAAACAGCCACTAAGTTACACATAAAATCACACAAAAAGTATAAATGCTAAAAATATAATATAATCTGGTCAAAGCATGAGGCAGAATGTTTTACACGTCTGTAAAAAAAATTAAGGACAGAATAAAAGAACTGAGTAGGGAAAAGATGTTGCATACAACACTAAAACACTTCATATCATCTTTCCCTACCTGAGCACCCTCCAGAACACACTCCATATCTTGACCTGTAGAACTTTAATATCACCACACTTTGTGTGGATCAGAAGCAAATTCAAATGGGGCAAAATAGTAATTGTGAAGCTTTGAGCCATATATATTGGAGCCAGTTATGTTCTTACTCATTTATTTTTACATACGAGTTACTCATGCTTTCTTGAAGTAGCATTCCACTCCTAAGTCTACCTGTGCTTTCCAATGCAAATTTTTTCTGTAATTGCTCTGTACTATTTCAATAATGCACCACAGCACAGTTTCCCTATTACATATACACTTATGAAACCACAAATTCTGTGGCCTGAATAGACTAAATAATCCCACTTTATAGACCCTACACGCTGAACTTACTTGCACGTTAGTGGTGTTTTTCATTCCTCCAGTTGCAGCCTATGCTCGTTCAGTCTTTGTCACACAGTTCTGCTGCAGCCACTTCATGCCAACAGGTCTGCATTATTCTCATCACCTCTTCCCACATACCTCAGATCTCTTTACAGCCATGACACTGTACAAGTCCTCATACTTTCTTTTTATAGGTGTTCTGGTTATGTTTCTGTACCGTGCCTGAAGCCTTGCTACTCCCCTCAATCCCAACCACAATTAAAACTTCCCAGACTCTTTTGTGCTTTCTTGCACTCGTATCTTGAGTCATCCACCAACAGCCCCTTCCACTTTCCAGTTTGGATAATAAGAAACCCTTCTTCTTTTGTCAGTCCTTAACTCCACTGTATCAAGAGCTGCTCTATTGCTTTCTTCACCTTTAGAAACAACTGCTAGACACAGAATCTTACTGTCATCTTGTCACCTGGTCTAGCTGTGATGGAGTTACTTGTCAAATTTATTTGAAGTTCATTTATCGTAGCCTGTGTGGTGCTGCGTTTTGGATTTTGTGATAAAACCAGTGTTGATAATTCATGGTTGTTTTGGCTGTCGTTGCAAAATATGTGCACAGTGTCAAAACTTCCTGGTTTTTTTCACTTTGCTTCCCCCTGTCCCCAATAAACAAACTGGGGTGGGCAAGATGTTTATAGTGGACAAAGCTATGACAGCTGACCCAAACAGAACAAGAAGTGTTCTGTACTATTCTGTTACTATTGTGTAACATCAAGCTCAGGAAGGAAATTGGAATGACAGGGAAAGTAACAAAGTGGATTGGGATACAGAATTTTTGTTTCAGAGCGGCTACTGCTTGGAGAGTGGCTGGTAGTAGGAAGTGACTACCTTTGCATAACTTGTTTGTTTCTTCCCCTTTTAATCTCCTTTGCATATAAAGCTGCCTTTATTTTGACAAATGAATTTTTCTTGCATTTGCTCTTCCTATTCTCTCCCTTTGCTGCTGAGAGAATGAAGGAGGAGTGAGGGAGCAGCTGTGTGTGGTCACATATATAAACATGTGACCCCACAGATATAAATCACTTTGGAGGCCTTGATTTCAGGTAGAGACAAGGTTTCCCACTATTTCATTGGATTGTGCTTACTCTCACCTGGAATATTTATGTGGTTTTATAATGAGACAGTATACCAAACTTGTTAACAGATGTCAAGTTATGTGACTGAATTCATTCCATTTGGCCTGTGATCACATAAAACATTCTGACGAGGCAACAGTTTCTTAAAAATAGTACCTTTGTTTGTTGTGAATTCACTGTCTCTGGCTTTTGCAGATCTCACAAAATCAGCCGCCACTATCATTGGTGTGTAACACAAATCACAACTGTACTTCCTAACCAAAGTTCTGAAAGCCAACCTGCAGACACATGAAGATTAAGAGGTAAATAGTTAAGGCATTTTTCTGGTTACCTATCCTAAAATGCTGTTCTAACATGCAGTATTGTGGGGATGTTTGAGTATTATGTGTAGATCTGTGATGAAAAGATGTAAAAGAAAACATGTCTCACATCTACCTGTGTTTTAAATAAAAAAGAAGGTAATCATACATTTTTAGTCAAGATAAATTTGAGAAACAAGTTTCTAAACTTGAAAATACACTGAAAACAGCTGACATGACAGTTACTTACTTAGAATAGCGGACCATAGGGGCACATATTTTCACAACTTGCCCAGAATTAAACAAATCCATGGGATCTTTTAGTTGACATTCTTTAGTTTCTCTGATGTCACCAATCATGTATAAATAACAGTCCTCTCAGCATCTGGAAACACAAATGGCATCTGACACGATCGTCATTCAGCTATTTCTCACAGGCCATGCTGCAGAGGACCACATTTTAAGCAGCACTTGCCTTCTGGTGAAACGCCCGGCCAGACGCGGCTCCCCGCAGGATGCCGGGGACATCCCTCCCGGTACGGCCCCTCAGGGCACAGTTATCACCGCAGGGCCCCTCACAGCCTTCCCATCCCGGTACGGCCCCTCAGGGCACAGTTATCACCGCAGGGCCCCTCACAGCCTTCCCATCCCGGTACGGCCCCTCAGAGCCCCTCACAGCCTTCCCATCCCGGTACGGCCCATCCCGGCACGGCTGCCCCCGCACGGCCCCTCAAAGCACAGCTCCCCCAGCAAAGCTCCCACCAGCACAGTCCATCCCGGCACGGCCCTTCCCGGTAAAGCTTCCCCCGGCACAGGTCCTCACGACACGGCTCCCGCAGCAAAGCTCCCCCCAGCACAGCCCATCCCATCCCGGTACGACCCCGCACAGCCCATTCCGTCACGGCCCATCCCGGAACGGCCCCTCACGGCACAGCTCCCCCGGCACAGCCCATCCCCGGCGGCCCCGCTCACCACGTGCCGCCGCCGCCGCCCGCTCCGTCGCCCGCCTTCGCCATCATCGCTGCGCGCCGCGTCCGGGAGTGACGCGCGGGCTCCGGCACCGCCAGCATGGAGGAGGCGGGGGCCGCCCCCGCCCCGGCGCTCGCCGAGCTGCGGGCGGACGGTGAGGCGCGGCCGCGGGCTCGGGGGGCAGCGCCGGGCACAGCCCCCGCCGGCACGACCGCACGGGGGGCTCGTCTGCGGCGGAGCGGAGCGGCCCCTGCGAGAGCGGCGTTGGGCCGGGCGGGCGGGGGAGCTCCGCGGTGGCGGCGGCGGCGATGAGTCCCGGGAAGTTGGGGCGGAGGAGCGAGCGCCCCGGCACGGGGAGGGACCGCGGGGTTGCGGTGTGCGGAGTGTGCGCTGGGGCTCGCTTGCTCCCAAAGAGAAAATAATTGCGCTGGAAAAAGAGGCGAAGGTGCTCGTTTGAATTCAGAGTGGCTGTCTGGGAACACTGGTCCCGCTTGATCCAGAGTCATAATTGCAGTATCGTTTCATAATTGCTTTATAAACTCACACCGTTGTCGAAATCCGGTATGATTTTATGAAGTTTTGCCTCATGCTACTTGTCAGTGACTAGCAGCTGACTTACGTGTTTCGTTATGGGTACAGGCTCAACAGCTTCATCCTGGTGACACGGTGAAGTTTGAGAAAATAAGGTATTGGTACTTTTTAGTGTATTCTGCTCAAGAGAAGGGTGTGGGGAATAAAGAAATGTGTCTTTATTACCATTTGCAAAAACCAACAAAACAAAACAAAACAAAACCAACAAAACCAACCCAAAACAAACTCGAACCCCAGTTACCAGTTCCAAACTTGTTTCTCATGATCGTGGTCTTTCCTGATGTTTGTATTATGTGATGTAGAGAACATTCACTGTTCTGTTCAAGAAATTGAAGGTCAGAGAACTGTACACTGTAGGGCTATAAATGCTATTTAATTCATCTGAACCATGAATATAAAATCTAAATCCTTTTTCAGAATGTTATGCTGATTTCTTCAGAGAAGACTTTGATGTGAAAGCTTACACTTCTCAGTCCATCCATCAGGCTGTGATAGCAGAGCAATTGGCTAAACTTGCTCAAGGTATTAGTCAGTTGGATAAAGAGCTGCATTTACAAGTAAGTTTAAAGCATATCTGTTATTCTGGGGTGATTGATATAAGCTAGTCAAGAATTTAGTAATCTGACTTGTAACTTGTGAAATTGTCTGGTGTCCTCTGCAAACAGTTACTGAAGGTACAGCTTGCAGCTAAACTAGTCATGGGTTTGACAGCTGAGTTAAGCCCACACTCCACACTCCTACCAGGCAGCCATGTACTGTGTCAGTTTTTGTAGTCTTATCCCTGTGTGCTGTTTTACTCTTCATTGTGAGAAGGAAAACTCTTTCCAAATCATTGTGTCAACTATCATAAACACTTGAGGCCGTATTTCAGCACAGCGTTGTGAGAAGATAGGGAGAACTTGCACCCTTGCATTGTGTGCCAAAGGGTAGCATAAACCCTAAGACTTACCTTTAGCTAGGCAGATAAAACCTGTGTTTACATACCTCTACACCTTCAGAAAAGCTTTTGAGTTTGGATGGAAGAATACTTTTTCTATGCAGAAATCATAAATCCGTAGTAGACATTGCATTGAGAACACTGAGTTTGTGTGTAGTTTCAAAACCTGCTTCCTCCCTCCCCCTGCCCCAGTTGGTAAGTTCTTTGGGAAGTAATTTATAAATGTCATCAATAGAAAAAAAATGAATATACATTGTTATGGTAAGTTCACATTACAATTATTAAACATGAAGATGTGTTGAAATGTGATTGCTCTGCTGGCTTTAATTAATATGTCAGCTAATTGATCACTGACCCTCTTTTCATTCTGAGCTTGCTGCTTTTGTGAATTAAAACACCTTGTGTTCTTAAAACCCTTTCTTCTGTAAGATGCACCTGCTTTGTCCTCTATCTGACTAATGTAGAGATGCAGATACTTAATGACTAATGTAGGAATGATGGTGTTATATTTAGTACTTGTTTTAGGCTTATGTCCCCATTTTTCTCTTTTGATTTCTGTCTTTTTTTTAAGGTTGTTGCAAGACATGAAGATCTGTTGGCCCAAGCAACTGGAATTGAGTCCCTGGAAGGTAAATATTGTTACATTATGCTGGCTGTCCTTACAGTGGAGTATGCACTATTAGGATTTGTGCATGGGACATCATTGCATCATTCACTGCCAACTTTGGCCCCTAATATTAAAGCTCCAGATCTGATTTCTGACAGCTTTTTTTTTTTTTTTTTTTTTTAAGTCAGTAGATGGAGCTCCAAGGAGAAGATTTGGCTGGAGGAGCTGCTTCATGGGAATATGTGTTTAGATAATGTTCTGAGCATCTTTAACAATAAAGCCTTTTTTGTTTTTTTAATATATTTTTTCTAAATGAGCCTAAATTTGTTGCAATATTGGTGGGTATTTGTTACCATAAGCATCAATTTTCTGTTGCATAGCATATATGCATGTGTTGCATAATTTTTACATCTTAACCAAAGAGGATATAACACATGATCTAAGCCATGTTGAGATATTTTTTACTAGTAAAAGGCTACTAAGTTAAATACATGCCTTTGTTTTATTCCAGTGTTTGAGACATGGATTTTAACATAAATTGCTGATTTTCAAAGGCCTTGCTTAGGAACCATTGACTCTGCATAGAAAATGGTTGCAGTATATTCCTGTGCCAGGAGCTCATTAAACCTGCCATTCTGCTCTTTGTCACTTTGCTGAGAATGTCATATGATTTGGTATTGTGGCTTTTTTTTTTGTGCAAACAGATATTTGCCTCTATAACATAGAATCTCTATGGCATGTCCCCTTTTCCCCATTGTAACTTGGTTAGTATTTTAACTTTGTTCCTTTTTCTGCTTGCAGGTTTTGACATAACTAGAGTTTCTGGTTACTGATAGTTATATCCTTAGTCTTTGGAACTGCTTGGGTACACTCTTTTGTGTCAGTAATTGCGTAGAGCTGTAAAATTAAAAGAAATAGCTATTTAATCTAGTAATGGTAGCTCCTGAATAACTTTTTAAACAGCTGGAGAATCAAGCATAGAAGACTGAAATATGTGCTCGTTCTCCAAATAGGAAGTAGACAGGAATGTGTAGTCAATCTTGTGACTGATAAATACATCCCAGTAAAAATTTTCAGCAATTTGTGCTCAGTGGAATTCTGTTTTCTGAAATGATGGTTGTTTCTGAAGGCATTCCTTCCTAAAATTGCTTTGAGGAAAAAAACATGTACTTCAAAGCCATCAGTTAGGAAGCATTTCTCTAAGGCAGGTGTGGTAAATAATGCATGTTTTACTAATACAGCAAAATAAAAATGAATTTCAATTCACCTTGAATTTGTTGAAATTATTCCATTTACTTAGGGTTATGCTCTTAAAGGAAACACTGAGTCAAGATTTGTTAGAAAAAGGAAAGATAAATGCCAACTGATTTTTTGATTGTGAAGATAGAAATGCATAGCTTTTGGTATATTTATCAAGTAAGTTAGCAAGTGAAGATTATGGAGCTAATTCACAGCATGTTACAGTCATTTGGATGTGTAAAAGTCAATCTCATGAAACATTTGAAATTGATACATGTAGCTTATAGAGTCTTTTCTTTTTTAGGCCTGTGCACTTCTTTTAATGATACACAACTCTAGTCTACATATTCTTTTCTTTCTATAGGTAGTTCAGTAGATACCTTGAGCTACCTGTTAAGATGTTTTAAGAAATTGTATCATCATGTATCTTCCACAGCAGGTGTAGAGAGGAGAGTGAGTGCCTTTTCACCCATCCTTATTCTGCCCTCTGGGAGGAGGGCTGTTGTATGTTTAATAGCAAATTACAGCCATAGATGAAGCAATGTTGCAGCATTGGCCCTCCCCCATTATTGCAATGCAGGGTAGACAATGCAGCCTATTTTGCCAGCTTTTCACTGTATCTCATATCTTCATCCTCATGCCTTGTTGCATGCCATACCATGTCTAAATAACCGTGAACACACGAACCTGTCACTAAGATAAGTTAATAGTTCTGAAATATGGAGGAGATGAGAATTTACATGCAAAATGAGTGAGATACACTCACAGTACAGGACAACCTGAATATAACTATTAGCAGTAGTTTTTGTCTTACCTCTTACTGTATAGTGTTGCAGTTTTATCTAATTTAATGATGGCATGCTTGTAAACAGGGCTTTACAAAAATGTAGTATGTGTTAGAATGCTAACAGTAACTGAAACAAAAATGATTTCATAGGCCTGGGTTTGTCTAACTTAATTAATTCTCAGCAGGCCGATTGTCTATTGCAAAAATGACTCCTGTCCCCTACTACTTTGTTTGCAATTTACCAACAAAAGAACAGACATTCTTGTTGGGTTTCCTTGTTGTGCTTTGACAAACTAATGTGGTGCAAACATGATTAGAGTGGTTTGCTCTGCTTGTAACCTAAATTAGATGACCTTACAATGACATTGATACCTTACTTTTTGCTAAAGATGCTTTATGCCCAGGAAGAAAACCTTGAAATAGAATTGGTTTTCTTCTCAGTCCTCTTTGTCCTAGTCACTATGTTAAATAAATAGTGTTAAATAGTTTGTGCCATTTTTATATATCATGTTCAGGTGTTTATACCAGGTTGTATAATTTGAACTGCAGTCCTGATCAGCATTCTCTTAGAAAGTAGCATCCTTTAAATATTATTTGAAACTTCACAAATGATTAATTTTGGAGTGATATTTATTCTGTGGGTTTATGTTTTCTTTCAACGCATTTTCCATAACATTCAGTAAATAACATGTTCAGTTTATTTCCCAATATGCTTATTAATTTTGGTCTCTCCGATGCTCTGTTATAAAGGGGGAAACTGTTTTTGGTTTATGCTAAAGTAGTCTGCAATAGTTGCTATGATTTGAAGAAAAACTCTTTCTATAACTGATGAGTGTTCCATGTAAAAAATCTGCTTTTTTTGCAGGTGTCCTCCAAATGATGCAGACTAGAATTGGTGCTCTACAAAGCACTGTTGATAGGTATGACAATCATTGTGCAATTGGAAAGTATAAGCTCTTATGTTCTATAATGCTATTTATTAACACTGCTATAAATAATTTTTTCTTTTTATTTTTAGAATTAGAGCCAAAATTGTTGACCCCTACAACAAAATAGTGTCTCGCACAGCTCAGCTAGCGAAACTTCAAGTAAGTTGCATTAAAAATCATACTTAAAAAAAAATCCTTTTTGAACACGTGTTATTTCACAATTGTCAGACATGAGTACATTTTTTCTACTCCAGTAGCCTGTAGTTCATAGTCAGTATTTTTCTGGAAATCAGTATTTGTGTCTCTTCAAGAGCTACTGAGAGGTGCTTAGTAGGAAAGTAGGAAATTTTAAAGTAGGAAATTGACCTTTGCGCTAGCTAATTGAGTTTTTGTAGAGATGAAGGGAAGAGGGGAGGGTTATCTGAGTACAGATTAATTAAATTCTCATAACTGTTTGTGTTATTTTGTTATTTAATGTTATGGTACTGTTGTGTAGAAGATGATTTTCACCCCTAAGTTAATGCAGGCTTTGCTGCAGTTTAGTAAAGAGTTTGGGAATTAATTCTTCCAAAATTCTTTCAAATTTCTTTGAAAGTCAGGATGTAAGTTAAGGAGCTATTTGTGGTTGTGGAGTTTGTAAGCCCAGGTGCATAGTTGTCCCTGCCTTCTAAATATGTAAGTGGAGTCTACAGAAGAATGTAGGCATCTGTTAGAGGATAGCAGTAGGACAGAGATTATCACAGTGATAGTGAGATAAGTGTCAAATGCTTCCACTGATAATTTTATAGTAGTAGAAAGCTTTTCCATAGATCTTCAGTAGTCATGTGTCTGCATTCTATTAAGATTATGGTTTGAAATGCAGCACAGCTCCAGCCCCACAAACGTTTAATGAGCTATTAATGTTTTGTTGTTTGAACTATTTGTCTTTGCAAGTTTACCTGAATTTTCAGCTGTAAGTATACACTCAAGTAGATTGCCATCTGCAAATGACTGCTATTGTAGAGTAGATAAAGCTGCAGACTCATGCAGTTTCTAGGCAGGGGACTGGTGGAGTGGAGCAGCTGCACTGTCTCTTGGCTAAACTTCTATTTTCTATGTTACTTTCAGTAGCAGTGAACTTCAGCAGGGAGCTCTTAACTCTCTGTGTAGCTAGTTTGGCCAGGTGCTTCTGTTGTTTTCAGCTCCAGATGTTACTGTTTCTGTCACTGGTCAAAAGTACCATGACTTCCGTGTGGCAGGTTTTTTTGTTGTTCTTTGATGTGTGTTGTGCATGTACAAAAAGTTGTGGGAATGTGGGGCTGAAGATGAAGGTAATTTCTACCCTGCCCTTACACGAAGACAGACTGCAGGAGAATGAGTCCCTGAAATTAGGAAATGTTTCTTGGATTCCTCTTGGCTGTTACATGGTTACATGGGTTTTCCTGTGATGTGGAAATAGCATCCATCCAAGGTCAGCATTATTCAGGCTGTGCCAGGGGATTTGTAATATCTGATTTTTTTTGCTGTAAGTCAGAAAAAAGAGGTGTAGGGTAAGTGGGAGCCTGGTAGGCTGCTCTTTCAGCATCTGTGTAGAAAGAGGGATGATGATTCCAGATTCTCTGCCAGTGAGAGTCTATCAGATTCTCTGCTAGTGAGACTGAGAGTCTCAGCACAGGAGCTGCTGTCCTTTCTTGTGTTGGCAGATATTTTGTGAGTGCTTTATGTTCCACGACATTACTGGGAGGAGCTGAGGGTCAGGACACCTGAATAATAAATGAAGCTGAATTGTCAAATCTCAACTCTCCAGCCTCCTAAAAATGCACTGCTGAAGTGTCCTTTACCTGGGGGACTCATTTGTTGAGGAAGGAAGGGCACAGCACAGCAAGCAATTCACTTCCTGGTGATGGCAGGGCTTATGACATGAAATTGCTCCTAGAAAAAGGTGGCTGGTAAAAGAGGTTGCCTTCTGTCAAAATCTGTAGGGATGGCAGGTATGTTTTGCTGAAATGCACCATGTTTCAGTGCCTCTTGTGATGGTGTTATTGTAATACCTCTGCACTGATTGCTGTGGGACTGTGTGCTAACTGAAGGAATACTTGACTTGCATAAGCTAGATTTTGCTATCCTTAATTGTTTTTAATATAGTCTGGCGTTTTCATAAAAATCTCACTGCAAGTTTGTTGTTAAACTTCAAATCTAGTCCTGAATTCTAAATCTCTGCTGTGTACTTGTATGTGTTTTGTCTTGCTCTGGTCTTAGAGCTTCATGGCATCCCAAGGCAGCAGCAGCAGACTAAAAAAGCTCACTTCCTGCTTTGAATCACACTGTCCTCTTCTGGCTCTTTCCATAGTCCTTCATAAGCTAAGTGGGAGTGGTTAACAGTTGAAATGTGTGGACAGGGAGTTTGTCCTTCAGAGGGCTCTTTTCTGTGCAGCTCTCTAAGTGTTTTTGCATGGTCTCTTAGTTTCAGTGTCTTGGTGTATGAAAAACTTTATAAAAGCAAAACACTATTAAAACCCCCAATAATTCTGCATTTTAAAGTTATTCTTACTTTAAAATATTTAGCAGTAGCAGATGTCTTTGTGATGCTACTATAAATAAATAATAAATGTAGTCTGAAGATAGTGGACTGTGTCCTCCTTCTTCAGGCTTTATAAACAACAAAATGCATACATTTAATTACCTTGCATAAATGAGCTACAAACTGGTACATTTTCAAGTGACTCTGTAATTAAGTCTTCTTTCAGTAATTTCTTAAAATTTATTTGAGATTAGAAGTAAGAGGCTTTTCAATGGCTCCAATTGTAGCAATAATTTGTGTTAGTGTTGACATGTTATTTTAAATTTCAGGAGATTGCTAATATGTAATCTCAAAAAAAAATAGGATTTATTTTTAATTTTACTTGAAATGACTTGGTCTAACTGGGACCGCTGGCCTTTTCCAAATTAATTCTTGCTTGAACAGTAGAATTTGTTCTGTCTTGGATGAAAGCATCTCCTTTAGAAAAGCATACTTGATAAATTTAGGGAGGGAATGTTTCCTGAATTCAGACTTCTGTTATGAGGGTAGTCAGGTTAGAGGATCTGGCATCTGTGAACAGCTCCACCATTAGATACAGTTCTTTATTTCTCTCACATGTCCTTTCATATAGCATTCTTTTGCTGTGACTGGGAGTTTTATTAAGTTGGACAGCTCACATAAATGAAAATACTTGAGTGAAACAGAATCTTTGTGAAGGGTACAATGCAGAAGGACTCACTACAAAATTTAGAGTGCATCTTCAGTGTCTGGATCATTCCCCCCTACTAATTCCCAGGGCCAGAAATTAAAACTTTTTTTTTTTTTTTCTTTTTCTCTTGTATCTGGATGTAATTTTCCCATCTTTTACTCTCTTTTAAAAGATTGTTTCTTGGGACAGGAAATAATAAGCAAGCAACAATTCAACAGAAAACAAATAAACTTCTGGTGTGTAAAGTAAAAAGTGGTTAGAAAATAAGAGAAGGTGAATTCCCTGGGGAAAACATTAGCCAGAGGTACACAATTGGATTAGAGAGTAATTAATGTTGAAGGCAAAGTAGTCTTCTTTGTCGTCTTATTTGGTGAAGCATGGTGCACTATATTAAAAGCTATTTTTGATTAATCTTGCAGAAATTTAGTTCACAGATATGAAAGTAATATACGGATCAAGATTTTTCTAATTAAAGAAATGAATTAATAAAAATTAATACATTAATCTCTCAAAGCAGGTTAAGCCCCACTTAGTTTTCACTAAGTGTAATAGAAATCATGTGGTTAAGTTGTTACAGAAGGCTTTGAAAGCTTGCACTTCAGACTGTGATAGAGAGCCCAAAGCAGCGAGAGTAATTGGGCTTTCCTTGATTTGCCTCAGCGGGGTTTTTTTCCTAATTTTTCCTTTTTGTTCTGTCTAGATGCTTAATAAAATTGAAATAGAAATATTTGTGGATTTGTTCGTTTGTGCTGGCATAGGGAAGAGACTGCCAGGTTGTACAGTCTGCTGTGGATATTGGTTGCAATTATTCATTAGTATATGTTTTCATATGTGCACTTCAACATTAGTTTTCAATAAATGAACTTGAGTCTGAAAAAGGGGTTTTGAGTCTTGTTGGATACTAAATATTTTTTAAAAATAATTAAAAATGAATTTTGATATCCGTAAGGATAATACTTCAGGAGACTTTGCCTTCAGTACCCAGGGAAAATAACTCTAAGCAAGCATGTCATACTTATTCCAAATTTCTCACTTGCCACCCTTGTAACATCTGATTGCAGATGTTGGATTGTACCTATAACTGTGCTGAAATCCAATTTGCATTTCTGAATTCTGCTTTAGTTGTTACCTTCTCCAGAGTGTTGCTCTTCCCATAGCATGTATTTCAAGATACTAGTTCAATGAAAAGTTATGGAACTATTATATTTGAGTTAGATGTCAACAATGCCTGTTACTCTAATTTGATGTTAACAAAAACACACATGAATATGGTTCCTAAAAATTTATGTACACATCCGTATTCCTTATGTTTAACCAAGAATGCCATGTATTTTAATAAGCATATGAAAGAATGTGAACTCACAGTTGGCTGAATGAAGGTAACTGGCCTTCTGAAACTTTTGCTGAGAATTAGTTTTTACATATATGCTTACCATAAGAGTCAGTATCTGTAATAGCAATTTAGTATTTTATTGTCTTCTGAAGTAAGTGCTTCCATTTTGCTTTTTTTTTTTTGGATGAGTATTTGATTGGCAAAGCCAACTTCTTAACTTTGCTGAAGCTTAAAGAGGGGAGGAGTATTGGGGAGAGATACACAGGGTAAAATACAGCTCACTTCTATTTAGAAATAGAACATGCCTCTGTCATGGGATTCTGAGTTTACTTTGTTTTTTGCGTGGGTAGTGACAGAGTAATCTCAGTAGCCCCATGAATGTAATTACCAGCTTCTGAAAATCTTGGTCTATATAACATAGAATCATATTGAAGATTTTTGGAAACAAAGGGATTTCAGTGTTCTAAAGTTCCTTGTTTTTATGCACATTCACATTTCCTATTTTGGTTAGGATGTTTCCACATTTGAGTACTGGTATTATGTGGTTGTAATGTACTGATAATATCCTCTAATGCCACAATTTCCCTGCAGGCTGCCTGTGACTTGCTGCGGAGGATAATACGCATCTTGTATCTCAGTAAGAGACTTCAAGGACAACTGCAAGGAGGAAGCAGAGAGATAACAAAAGCTGCCCAGAGTCTCAATGAACTTGGTGAGTCCTTCTTAATTACTTTTAGATACATTTTTAGCTTGTGCTCACATGACTCACGCTAATGTTTGACTTAAAGAAACACCCAAAACTTTTTACTGTGGTTCTTGCTTTCTACTTCCTGATTTAAATTGGCACGAACAGGACTTGTTAATTCTTTACATTTTTTCATGTGACTACTCTAGATTCAGGTATTTAATAACGTGAAAATTCTGTGATAATAACTTGTGTTCTTTTGGGCAACAATTTTTTTATGAAGTAATTTCTTTTTAGTTTATGTTTCTATAAAACACCCTCAGAGGCACCCTCTCTCTTTTGGGAGATGTTGCACTACGATAAGGCATAGTTTAAATTACAGTTTATGCCCTAAAAGAAAGACACTGGCCCCGTGACTTTTATGAAAGCCATAGGTGATGTGATGTAGATACCTAACCTAGTTCACATACTGGAAGTGATCTGCTGCATTACTGACTAATTTACCCTTTATTTTATTGGCTTCTAGGGAGAATAATGAGGTAGTTCTCATGAAGGCACACGTTACATTGCTAGAATGTTTTCTGTACTTGAGCTAGCTTGGGAAATTCCACACTGTGCTGCAGGATGCAGTGAGGAGCATCCCATTAGTCTTGGAGATCAGTTGGTGGTGTTGTGTATGGTATCTTGCCAGCTGTTTCTCCTCTGGTTTAATGGTATTCAAATTCCAACTTCCAAAACTAGGTTGTGGGAGGGCTGAACCATCAAACATTCAGAATAATTCTGAAGTTTATTTTGCATATTTGTCACCACTTCTCTTTTTATACTGTGTGATCAAAAATTTTTATTAATGTCTTAGTCTTATGGCAGATGCTATGTTGGAAACATAAAGTTTATATATTTATTTAGTATATCAGTCTGATTGAAGCTCTTAAGCTCCAATTGTATGATTGTAAGGTAGAATATTTTTTCTGATCCTTTTTACTTTTCTTTCCATTTTGCTCTACCATTACGTCTTCAGAATATATTAAATAACACTGTCTGTTAACTGGCTGGATTGCAGGTGTTGTGGAATTAATTTGAGTGCAAGCTCCTATTAAACAAATTAGTACAATTTAGTGATAAAATCTGAGATGTTTCATGTAGTTTTTAGGATTTTTTTCTTTGATAGAAAATATGTTTTACTACTCTTCTTCCTTTCTACTTTTTTTTGTTTCACCATTTAAAAAAAAAAGAGCTTGCACTTTCTTTTGTCAAAGTACCACAGTCTTTTGGGTTTCTTGTTTTCAAATACTTGGTATTTTCCTGAAGATTATCAGATAAAGTCTTAGTAATTATTGTTAAAGATGAAGGGAAATGCGTACCCTTAGGCAACCCTTTTGAATTTGATGCTACAGTCTGTGGGGGTTGCCAAGGCTTGTGGTTCTTAATCCTTAGTTCTGGATGGTTTATTGCCAGGTAAAATGTCTTGTCTACTGTCATTTCTCTCTCCATCTTATTTCCTGGTATCTCTTCCTTTCTTCTCTCTTACCTTTCTGCATCCCTCCTTCATTTTTGGCTATCTGTCCTTTGTCACGCTCTACTGCCCACCTTGGCTGGTTTGAATTCTTCCTGCTTCCCAGCTGGCCATGCATCCCAGCACCTGAGAGGATGGGAGCACCCTCTGGGGAGATGCTGGTGCAGGGAACTGGAAGTGTCTGTCCCATGTGGAGAGGCAGGGAGTGCTGGGTGTGAGGTAGCCCTGTTCCAAGGGAAGGAGAGCACGCAGGGGCTGGAGTCAGCGTGGGTCAGGGTGCTGCTGTGGGAGTCAGTGGGAAGGTGGTGTCTGCAGGGAGCCTGGGATATGGGATCTGCCTGGGGAAGTGCTGTGCTCTGCTCCTGGGCTTGGAAAGCATTGGGATGGGTGGGAGATCTCTAGCAGAGAGGTGGTGGTGTGTGGCAGGAGAGCACTCAGGTTGTGGTGGCTTGGGGTGAGGCTGTGGCAGTGCTGTGCTTCAGAAGGATGGGAAATGTGATGTAGTGCTCTGTGATGTCAGGAGGGTGGGAAGTGTGGGGAGCTGCCCTGGGCACTGGCAGTGTGGTTGGTGGGATATGAAAGCTGTGGGAAGCCTGGGGAAATACTGCAACATCTGATGGTAGTAAATAGGTGGTAGACATGAGTGGTGTGAAAGCCTGGTATTGGATAGGGACCTCTGTATCACGGAGGTTTGCTTTCATGTCCAAGATGAATACTGATCTGTGGTTTGAGGCAGATATTCCTGAACATCCCTTTCATCTCTTGTTCAAGGAAAAAATCATTCCATTGTTTATTACTTTTCTGTTGTACATGTGGTGCAGAGTAATTTCTGCTTTGTCAAACTCAGCCCTGTGATATTACTGTGAAAGCTTTGTACTTGCTGTGGTAAAAGATATCTTCCATTACTTCTAAGGCATTCCAGGTAGAATCTTGAGATGACTGTCAAGTTTTTTTATGTACAGCTACACTCTGTGTGTATGTTTGGAGGAACAAATGTGCACATTTAGGTATTTATTTAACATATATTCCTGTAGCTAATCTATGTTAGTTCAATGACAACTTTTACTTAGTTGTGTATTGAAGTTTATTTTGCAGTGATGATAAAGCCTATGGTAAATATATAAAATATTTGAATTAGGTAGAAATATGGGTCAGTTTGAGGAGCTACAAGAAACAGTAGCTTTTACAGAGAAGTGGGTTTTTTCTGGATGCCTAAAGTTGCTAGTAGTATGCAGATCTTCAGCTTCAGTGTATGATGTTAGGAAGATGCTTTCTCTGAAAGCATTTGGTAATATTTTGACTGGTATCTCTACTTGGAGATGAAGTAGATCTGAAATACCTCTGTGTTGGAGTTTCACATTCTTTGAAATTAACTTCACACTTTGGCACAGTAAAAAGAAAATCTAATTTCCTATGTAGTTTCAGAGATTAGAAGTGATTTGTGTGTGTGTATATGTATATATTTATATAAAATTGAACCCCAGACTTCTGCAACTCTTCTACCTTCCAGCATACTTTGGGTTGTCTAGCAAAGTAGAATAAGCAATTAGCTGCTTCTCTAGTGCAAATTCTTTTTATTATAGAATCCAGTTAAGCATTTGCATAGGTAAAACAAGTGCCAATATTCAGATGTCACACAGTGCCTAATGTTGTGAATTATATGCCCTGACGATGCTTCTTGGTGGTATTTAAATAGAAATATTTTATGAAGTGAAAAAGAAACGTTCCTAAGCAAGATTAAACAACAGAATGTGACAAGAAAATGGTACATTATATACAGTTCCCTTTCACAGAAGAAATTCTGCAGGCATTAAAATATGAGCTGTCTTCCCTGTGGATATTCAGAAATTACTGTCTTTAACAGTGGCCAGTAACTTATCAGATGGAGATGAAAATATTCTGAGTTGTGCAGCAAAAGGCTAAGCCTGCCAGTTTAAATGTGAACAGGCTAATTCCATCTGTCAGTTACAGAACTAGCTCAGGACAACAAAATATTTCTCTCTTTTCCTGGTTAAATACTTCTAAATGATGTCATCATTATTCATTTAAATGCCTAGACTACTTTTAATGATAATATATTCCTCATCTCTATATATGCTTGTGTTATAATTCATGTCTCAGCAAGTAAATCTGTTTGCTCAAACGTTCTTCGGAGTATATAGTATTTTAACACAAGCTCTTGCACTGGCCACAATTTTGCTCTTTTGTAAACTCAGGCATAGTCTGTGACTAATCTGTGCAGTCATAAAATGAAAGAGAAGGGGTCTATTAAATTACAATTTCAAGTATCTTCAATACAGAAATTAGTCCAGGAAAACATTGCCTTCCAGGTAACTTAAAAAAGGATGGGCAAAGATAGAATTATGACCTTACTTTAAAGCTAAATACTGCTAAAGAAATAACACAATATTGTCAGTTATTGAAGTGTAGCTAAAATGGAGAAAACACTATGTATGTGTTGTGTGCCTGTTATGGTTTAACCCCAGCCAGCAGCCAAGGCCATGCAGCCTCTTGCTTGCTCATCTCTGAGTGGAGATAGGGTGGGGCAGAAAATTGGGTGGGTGAAGTAAGAAAACCCTTGGGCTGATATAAGGACAGGTTAATGGGTAAAGCAAAAGCCAGGCATTCAAGAAGAGCAAAACAAGGAGTTAATTCACCACTTTTCATGGGCAGGCAGGTGTTCAGTGGTACCTGGAAAGCAGGGCTCCATCAGACTGGAACACAAACACCATCTCTCCACATGTTCCCCTCTTCCTCCTTCTTCCCCCGCTTTATATGCTGAGCATGACACTGTATGGGATGAAGTATCCCTTGGGTTAGTTGGGCTCAGCTGACCTGTCTGTGTCCCCTCCTAACTCCTTGTGCACTCCCAGCCTCCTCACTGGTGGAGTGGGGTGAGAGGCAGAAAAGGACTCAACTCTGTCTAAGTCATGCTTAACAATAATGAAAACATCTCTGTGCTAGCAATACCATTTCCAGCACAAATTCAAAACATAGCCCCCATCACTTACAGTGAAGAAAATTAACTCTGTTCTTGATAAAACCAGCAAAATCCTTTCTAAGGAGGGAGCAAAACTTACCTGGTCCAGTTTTTTAGGCTTAACATCCCAATACAAGATTTAAGGGGAATTGAAAGAAATACAGCTCATGAAGAAGTGTTTCTGGTCTGGAGAAAACTGAAATTAGGGAATGCATGATAGTGGGTGAAATACAGTTTGAAAAAAAATTATTTGGCTGTGCCTGGAAAGTCTCTTTGTAGTTGATATAACATAGGTGTTGGTAGCCTGATCTTCTGAAATGTACCCCAGAACTAGTGACATCTGCACAATAGTAACAGTAATCTTGGACATGAAGAATTCTTGTGGAGGCTAGAAATAAATTTGACTTAGCACTTTTCTAGGGTAAACAATATGGATCATACATGATTTAAAAAAGAAAAGAGCCTGGATAAAGCTGATACGTCTGTTAGAGTAGAATTAGAGGTAATGGAAGGAGGAAAATGCCTGTCTTAATGTGGTTTGCATTATGGGACCTTGTCTTTTCCAGTATTCAGGTTTCTCTGTTTCAGTGCACTTTTCTGGTATTACTGCTACTCACAGTACCCTGAAGTTTCCCCAGGAAGGGAACACTGTTGTAAAGACTGTGAAGTTATCTGTGGTACTGCAGCTCATCACCCAGTTTGTTTCATACGCTAATACAAAATAGTGCTTGATAGAGGAAGACAATATGATCTGTGTTTTCCCCATCTTTGAAAATATCACTAATTAGAGCAATACCTTTCCAAATATTATAAGCCTAAAAAGTATTTTTTCCTTCTTGTCCTCTGTTGCTGATGGGCCTATTTCATGGAGAAGAGAGCATGTTTCTTTATGTACATATATATAGCATGTATATGTGTACACACATGTATATAATAGCATGTGAATGTATATAAAGATTTATAATATTCATAAATACAAATATGAAAAATATGTATGTTTATCCTAATATATTATCCTAATATCTCAGGTGGTTTTCAGAGTAATCTCCTTGTTCTTAGTGGTTGTCTTTGTGAATTCTGGGGGGGGAGAGATAAGATTCCAGAATCTAATGGAGAGCTTGTTTTATTGAAAATAGACCTTACTGCCACCTATTTCAGACAATTCAAACTAACCTGACTTCCTTAAGCAAAGGAACTCTAGCAAAAATAAGGTATTTGTTGGAGTCTATATAAAAGTGCTGTTAAATAGTAGGACACACAGATTTATCAAGAATGAATCCTGTTTAACCAACCGTATGTTCTTTGTTGGCAGCATAACAGGCCTTGGGACTAGAGAGATCAATGGCTGTCTTGTAGTTTGATTTAAATAGGACTCTTGACACCATTGATTTAAAGAGGGCTCTTGACACCGTGTCACACCAGCAGGATAGGCAATAGAATCTAGATGAAAATGTCTTGCAGTGAATGCAGAAGTTCAGAGAAAGCTGTACCCCAAAAGCCTTCATCTTTTATTCACTTACCTAGCAATATATCTAGCAGGGTGTTGTTAAAATGTGTTCTGCAGCTGGCTTGTATTTTCATTAATGATTTGAGTAATATGGCATATATCCTTATTAAATTTACTACCAATAATCAAGCAGAGAAGAATGGAAAGTATGTTGGGAAACAGGATTAGAATGAAGAATATTCTTGGCAAATTGGAGATACATCTTACCTGAACTGATTTTATTTCTCTTTCAGACAAGTACTAAGTCCTCACAATAAATAGTTATGGTTAGAAGGGGGAACAGGAGGAATGACTGTGTGGATTACAGTTCTGCAGAGAGGGTTGATTGTTCCTCACAAATTGAGTGCAAGCACGTGTTAATTTATTTTGTAGCAGTCTGACATTGTTGGCAATGACGTTTGTACTGATCTTTGTAAGGAAGTGTGTTGTGTGCAAGGCACTTGAAAATAATCTTTTGTTCCTGCTTCAGAGTATCAAGTGCCTTTTGAGGCACCTCACTGAGGGAAGGTGTAGGTCAATTGGAGAAACTCCTAAGCACAGCAGCAGTGGTGACATAAGGTCTTTAGGATGGTTGGTGGGTGGAGGAGCTGGAAGTGTGTGGCTGTGGTTTGGAGGAGTGTGAGAGGGAGAGTAATGTTCCTCAGATAAACAAAGGTTTTTCAGATGGGAGGGGAGTAAATGGCTCTCCATATGCACTGTGATTGAAGCAGTAAGTAGTAGGCCTGAAATGAAGCAAAGGAATATTTTTTTCTAATATGTTAGGAAAGAGTTCTGCCAGAAATTATAATTTCAGGGGAGCTGTGAAGTGGTATTTAAAGCCTTTTTAAAAGTGTTTTAGACAAAGCATGTACCAGGAATGAAATCATATAGTCATAGAATAGCTTGGGTTGGAAGTAACCTTTAAAACAAATCTAGTTCAACTCCTCTACAATAAGCAGGGATAATTAGATAGGGATGTTTTGCCTTGAAGTAGAAGGACTCTGTGAGGTGTTTTGCTCCCAGTCCTTTGTGTCTCTGGGAGATGTTCCCCTCCTTCCCCAATTTTTAGTTGTGTTTTGTTTGTTTGTTTGCTGATGTTTTTTTTTTAATTGGACTGCTTGATGTGAAATGTTCTTCACAAGTTGGTTTGTTGGGCATTGTTCCCAGATACCACCTGGAATATTATTAGGACAGGATGACTGGAAATTTCATGCCATCACTTCAGTTCAGCCTCTTATGATTCTGTTAGATGAGAAACATAAATCTCCTCAAAGACCTTCAGCTCAACCCTCTGACACAATTACTTCTCTTCTGGCTGTGGCTGACATTCACATAAACTTCACATAGTTCATTGTGTTACTTGAGTGCTGCAAAATCTGACCCTCAAAAGCTGTTATGTCAGTCTGGTCTAGGAGAATGCAGTGAGCAGGAAAATGAAGGTAATACTGACTATGTGATTGGAAGTGTCCTGTATCTGATTTTTTTTCCCCTTTGCTGGGAAAGAAGGAAAGCTGTCCGACTGTTTGTAAGAAAGATGTTATTTTTTATTTCTCTTTCAGTTTTTTAGTATTTGGGATGAGTGATGAATATTGTTTTGTGTTTATCAAAATACTAAGCACTACGAGTTAGCATTCAGGAAACAACAGTTTTAATTTGTTATTTTAGTAGCAAGTATTAAATTAGTTTATTTTATACCCGTTAGCCCTATCTATTGCAGGGTGGAATTACCTTTACCTGTGGTTTTCACAGTGTACTTTATTAATTATTAAAACAGCATAAGTAGTCTAGCTAATACACAGTGACTTATTCTGAAGTGATTGCAGATTGGCTGACTGCAATATTTGTTAATCAGGTTAAATATTGTTGCCTAAAAGCTGTTTCATTTTAGCTGCTACTGTTTTTGCAGTAACATTCAATATGTGTTATGTATCTGTAAACAAGTATTGCTTAACTTGCAATGGTAAACTGTCTGAACACCTGCCACGGATATTGTGGCAGCTCTCTTTCACTGCCGCCTTCTTCCTGTATCCTGTTCAGTGATGAATTGAATTTTTTTTTTTTCTATTCCAAGCAGTAATTTACAGTGTATGATTGCCAAGCCAGATCTTGTGTTGACTGCTGCTACAGCGAGGATGGACTTGGTTACTGTCATGTCAGTGAAGTCTTTGACTGCTAGTACCCAGAGCAGACAGATTTGGTGATGCTAATACTGCCGTGCACAGTTTCTCATAAGAATCAATACACATCTAACTTGAGGGAAATGTTGCTTTCATGGTGCTGTCCTTAGGGACTTAGATGCCTTACAATTTGCTGCCTTGTGCAATACTTAGTGTCCTCCAAAATAATACAGCATATATCTGTAGCACAATGCATTGTTCTGAAGGGGTAAGTGAACTGATTTGATTAATAGAAATCACATGGCTTTGATTGCACGACTCTTTGCCTGGGGTAATCAGTCTTGCTGAGAATAACTGAACTGTATTACTGGCTCAGAGCCATCTGCATTAGTGCCACTGCTTCAGGTGGTGCATCTGCATCCATAGGAAGTGCAAATATCCTGCTAAAACATTCTTCTTCTGTCCCTGGTGGTGTTAGCAGTAACACTGACAGACCTTCACTGAAATAGTCTGGACTAAAAAATACTGTGCCTTTCTGTAGCTGAATTTTATCTCCATGCACTCCAATTTCATGTTGTTCATTTCAGTTGAGTTGGTTTTTGTTTTGCTTTGTTACCATACGATGGAAGATTTTGCAAAAACTTGATGTGCAAATTTTTATTAGTAGTATTCAGGCAAAAAAAACCCCAAATCCTTTCTGTTGGGAAGGTCAATTTTTTTCTTGTTGGCTTTTGAAATAAAGAAGAATCTTGGTAGTATGTAACATGTTCAGTAATTTGGAGTGTTGACTGTAAGATACCAAATTAATGTGCATGTAATAGGATGACTTTTGAAACTTAATACAATTTTTCATTAATAAGAGGCCAATGGTGTAAGACCTCTTTATCCTCTTTCAGCAGGGCAGACACAGCATACAGATTTTACCATCGAATTGTGTTTTGCTGCAGCTAGGATTCCTAGCTTGGAAACCTGATGTTAGACAAAGCATTTTACATATATACTTTGCATGTTTTACCTAATCTCTTCTTTTTCAGACCATTTCAGTGGAATACACTAAATAATTACAGGCACATGAGAGAAAAGACTTAAGTCTTAATTGATGCAAGAAAAAAATCCTATTGCAATTTTGTTTTTTGACATAGCCTTTAAATTACCAGGGTTTGGAATTTAATTTTCTTTATGCATACAGTTCAAGAAAAAGAATCCAACTGTAATTGTAATGCTAGGATTTCTTCATGCCTAATTTCCTTTAAACAACTGTAAACAAATTTCAAGCTTGCTATACTAAGTGAAACTATTTTTTCATGTAAGCATTAAGTTGATTTCTGCTATTGATGAGATTAGTCTTTTAGCTGTAACTACTCAAAAAATTTGATTTTGCTGTATTATAAATATTTGGCAAATTTAGTCTTAAGCACATAGACCTTGTTGGAGGGCTGTGTGTCATATGTTTTCAAATGGATTTAGTATTCCACTTTCTATTGTAGTGTTAACCTGTTCCTAAGAGGTATGTTACTGATGGCTCAGTAGTAAGGCTGTGTCAGAAGTTGATTATGGTGTGTTCAAGTTGCTTTTGCTGTAGCATGTGGAGTATTGCTAAAAGTTTTCATCTGTATTCCAGGCCCATCAAAGATTATTTTCAATCTTTTGCTTTTTTCTTTTTTAGTTACAGATGTCCACACCTTTTGTTCCTTGTATTCCTGGAAAGCTTTACTCTTTCAAACTCCCTGTCACCTGTTCCCTAAATCTGATTGCTGCTATTTCATTATAAGGATCAGTTATGACTGTTACTGTATGATCTAATGGATAGATGTTTTGTAGGCCAGTGTTACATTAAGCTAGGCTTCAGCAGGTACTGAGTAAAATCTAGGGCCTGACAGCTCTTGATTTATTCACTTCTGATGGTTCAGAGAACTCCAGTGGGAAAGAAATGATAGTGGACAGTAAGTAAGGAAGGGGAGGGGGAACATGATGGACTGCCACAAAGTGTTATCTGCTTGGAGAGGAATTATTTTCAGGATATCAGATTAACTGCACCCATCATGCAGTTGATAAATTATTATGCATTTAAAGTGTGTATGGACAGACACATGAGGCACAAATAGTGTTTGCAGTGGTAGCACATTCAGTTCAGTATTTGAAGTTAACCAATACTTCTTATTTCTTAAGATTACCATGTGGGTTTTTTGCAGTGCTTTCCAGTTGTTTAGGTAATTCATCAGATGTTCTGGGGTTTTGGGAGCTAGAGCATGTAGTGTCACCTGATGCTGAAATAAAGGAACGTGGGAATTTTTAAAGAAGAGCTGGTTGGAAATGAAGACTAGGAGTGATGAAAAGGGAAATGATGGAAGAAGATCTTGGCAATTACACTGTCCTATCTTTTTTTTTTTTAATAGATTTAAATGTAAAAGCCAGGTCTCATAGTTAATTTTTTTTCCCCAATCTTTGTTTATTTTGCAATTGGTGAATTTAAATGTGTACTTCTAAAATATGAAAACTGTAGTTATATTCTGTTTCTCTAATTACAAATTTCTCCTTCTACTCTCTTTCTCAATGTATCCCTGTAGAGCAGATAGGAATTATCCCAAGCCTGTTTCTGTTTCGCTGTTAAAGCATATTTGTTCCCCACTAGAAGGATGGCATTCCAACAAGTTTTGGACTTTGTTTTTGCTTTACCCTTTGATCTTTTCGAGTGTTTGAACAGTAAGTATTTTTGGTTTTGTTAGCTAAGGTGTGTCATAAGAGTGGAGATACAGAAGGATGTGAGAGAACCAGCAACACAGATAACTCATGAATGCTTGTGTTCAGACAAGTACAGGGAAAATACAAACTCAGAGTAATTTTTTTAATTTTTAATTGCTTTGAAGCAGTTATGATTGTGTAACTAGTACAGATCCTCGGGCATCTTTGAGTTATGAGACAAAGTATTTTTACTGGATAGTCATACTTTTTCAATAGAACTGCATAATTAAAAGTAGAAAGAAAAGCTCTGGGTTTCTGTTTCCATGTGACACACAAAAACTAGCAAGACCAAAAGTTGCCTGCAAGCTCTGTCTGCCTTTGAGTCTAGTAATTTTTGTCCACTGATTTTAAAAACTCCGTATTAGTTAAAATAAAAAAATCACCAGCCCAAAGATAAAAAAAAAAAACATTTGAAAGAGTACTTTTGACTGAGAGAAATGAAGGGCCACAGAGATTAGTGGTGAGTCTTTGAGAGATTATCTTTTTGCAACTTGTAGTAAATACCTTGTAGTGAGTATGAGTAGATGGCAGGACTTTGGAAATAATTTTCAGTATCTCTTACATATTACATAAACAAAGCAAAAGCTGTGTGTGTATGATCATGAAGAGAAAGGCAAGTTGAATGACATAATTCCAAACAATGAACGAATGCAGGAATATCAACAAAACAGAGACATGTAATCTCTAAATTTATGGTATATTCATACTCTATTTCAACAGGCATAAAAGTTTAAGTAAACAATGAAGCATTAGGGCTCTTAAGTTGGCACACAAATGACTAGCATGGAAAAAAGTAGTTCTCTATTGTTGAAAAAAATAGTTCTCCATTTACAGATGGAATGATACATCTGAAACAGTACAGATCCAATTGCTTTTCTACTTTGCATGAAAGTTCTGCAAGGAAATGGCAGTTTTATGTTTCTGACTAAATATGCATAGACACTGTCTGAAACTCTGATAGGAATTGGCATTTATAACTTTCTCTGTTGTCTCTTTCTGAGTATTTATATACTTGGAGATTCAATAGTAAACTGCAGGTTAGTTCTCCCAGAACTAGACTAGTGTTCTCTAAGGTGATCAGACTTGATGGTTTTAGTTCAATAGATGATCACCTGTCCCGGGGAAGGTGTGGAGAAATGTCACACATCTTTTCTAGGGATGCTGGCTGAGGGCAGCTGAGTTTTGTTTATCTGTTTTGTCTATTTACGATGGTGAAATCAGTTGTTTAGTGGTGAAAGAAATAACACTGAGAAGCAGTTTCTAATCTTGATCTTTGTCTTTCTGCTGGGACAGAAGCATTTATTAGTGTGTAACCCAATGGCTGAACAGAAGAAGAGCATGGTTTATTCAGAAATAATACTTCAACATTGTGTGTCTGAGAAAAAGGAGTGGTTTTTATTTCTTTTTGAATAAACAGGTTCAGCAATGGAGTGAGAGAGAATAGAAATGGATAAAATGGGCAGGTGACTTGTGGTGACCAAGGAAAGAAGTGAGCACTGGATTAGAATGATTACTATAAGATCAAATAATGTTGGTAGCAAATAAGTTTCAGAAAATTTTGTTGAGGATAATAGAAGGAGAAGTTTCAGTAGAAGTACCTGTAAATGCATATAGATCTGAAAGTCAGCTAACAAAATCTAAGAGATGTTATTTTCACAACCCACTGAATTAAACCAGAAAAACTGAATCATTGCATGTTTCTGAAATGTATGGGAGAACAATGTTGGGAGCCTAGACTACTTGTCCGCTGCATCCAGTGCTTAAAAGTCACCCATTTTTAACACAGGAAATGTTATTTTGTGTTCTCTTATAATCAACAAACTTCCTGGATTTGGAAGCCACTTGTTGCCAGAGTGGCAAGTTGTGATGCACAGGGCAAACTGAGAATAGACCCAGTGTTCAGTGTTTTATTTTTGAAAGAGTTTAATTTTCCATTGCAGAGGATCTTCTGTTCAGTAGGTGGGGCAAATGTATTTAGCCTAACTTGAAAGCTGAAAGCTTGCTGAGAAGACAGTATAGGATTGGGAAATTTTGGCTTTTTGGCAGTCAAGAGGGAGGGTGCTCCTGGCTGAAGGCCTGTTCTAACGTAGTGACAAAGGAAGGACAACAACTAGAAAAGAGGATGTCACACAGAAGTACTAAGTTTCCAGAGGTATTAGTTTGTAATGCCTTACAGAATAGGAAAGGAGAAAGTCTCCAACTTGTGTTGCTCCAGCATTCAGAAGGAGACAATATTTTATTGATGTCAATGGCAAGTGGTTACGAAGCTACTCTAAAAAAATAGTAGCCAAGTTGAATTCACTTGAAAGAAGAATTCAGGGCTGTAAAGCTGAATTAATGATAATCAATTACCTTTTTATGGAAAACATGTGTTGTCAAACAAATTTGTGGGTTTTGCTTACTGAATTGATTAAAGAAATTGTGTAGATGCACTACAGATTTATGTGCATAAATTTAGATGACTTAAACCTACCTTTAAATTATTTTTCCCCAAAGCAGGTATTTAAATAAGCCATATTTTCCTCACCTCACAGTTGCTCTACATTCTTAGTAGAAGATTTTGTTACCAGGGGAGCTGGAGGAGAGGAACAGGGGTAAGCGAAGTGTAAAGCTTTGGAATTGGACTGTGTCCTTGCTGGGATTGCTTTACCAATGTTGTTTCTGTTCTTGCATTCAGGCAGCTATGTCAAACAATCTGCACTTGTGCAAATGGTGTAGGGAGCTGTGCTCTACAGATAAAAACAGTTTTATGGTTACCTGTGAATAAGTGCAATTATACATGTCACAGCAGGCGATTAAGTGGGCTCTTCTTCTTGAAGATTAGGATTGTAGTGGTGCATTCATGGGGAGAAAATAAAGGGCCAGAGTAGGGCTCTTGGATTAACGGGGAAAGAAATGGCAAGAGCTAAGGACTGGAAAATGAGGCCTGGCAAATTCAGAAGTATAAGATAATTGGAAAATTGGGTTATATGCACAATTTTGTTGTAATTCCTCAAGTAAATCCTGGTTGTTCAAATCTAAAGCATAATAACCAGTTTTATTCTGTTCCTTTCTAATTGAAGTATAGCCAGTTCTGGTTGAAAAGGTCTAGCCAAATAGCTGTGAAAAGAAGACTGAAGACTAATCTTTGTTCAGGCCTTGGATGGGAGCCATTTATCCCTGTAACCAGTTACTAGTTATCCCTCTAACTATAGTTACTACTGTCTTACCTAAAAGATCAGTGAAGATGTTACTGTATGTAACACAAAGTAATGAGAGGTGTAGAGTAAGTTTTCATTCTTCATAGGAAACAGCTTCAGTAGTAGTCTGTTTTCACAGGAGTAGTTTTTTCTCTGTTGCCCAACTCATGCAAATAATTCACAAACATTTTTGTGGATTTTATCAACTCTTTTCAGTTATTGTGTGAGACATAAAATAGTCCAATTGTCTTATGTGTTTATCTTTCAGGTCCAACCTTCAGTTATTCACAGGCATTAAATCTGATTACTGGCTTTGTTGTCTTAAAGGTAGATCTTCAGCTGAAAACCAGCAGGGTCTCATACCTCTTTTCATGTAATCTGAGGGAAAAATGTGGAAACTTAACCTCATTAAAAGAAGGAATATCCTATTATTTTGAGAACATGCTGTTTCTCTGCCAGGTTGTCTACAATTTCAAAGATTTCCCCCTTGCTCAGTTTTAGCAGATAGGATTTGAAAACCAGAGTTGTAAAAACTTTTGATTGGAAAAAAATTTGGGACACAAGAAAAAACCAGTACTGAATCCAAAAATTTCCACTTTTATTCTACTTTGCTTAAACTGCTCTGGAATCTTCACTGTATGCTGTAAAACTCAGGCAAGATTTATTAGAAGCTTCTGAATACATTAATCTTTTAAAAGATATCTTTAACGTGTCTTCATGTGCACTTTTTTGTACTTCATTCCTGTTTGATGCAAGGGCAGATCAGCTGTATACCTCCATTTTAATAATTTTGACTTTAAGAGGTTCTATGTTCATAATATAATCTTTACCCACAGTTTCTCGTCATAGAATCACAGAAGGGTTTAGTTTGGAACGGGATCTTAAAGACCATCTACTTTCATCCCCTGTCATGAGCTTAGACACCTTCCACTAGACCAGGTTGCTCAAAGCCCCATCCAACCTGGCCTTGAATACTTCCAGGGATGGAAGTTTCACATCTTCTATGAGCAGCCTGTTCCTGTGCCTCACCACCCTCACAGTAAAGAATTAATTCCCAATATCTGATCTAGACTTGCCCTCTTTCAATTTGAAGCCATTTCCCCTTGTCCTGTCATGACTTGCTCCTGTAAAAAAGCCTTCCTGTAAGTCCCATTGGTACTGGAAGGTGCTCTGAGGTCTCCTCAGCCTTCTCTTCTCCAGGCTCTCAGCTGTCTTCACTGGAGACTTGCTGCAGCCCTCTGATGTCTCCATGGCCCTCTGGACTCTCTCCGACAGCTCAGCATGTTTCATGGGTTGAGGCCCCAGAGCTGGACACAGCAGTCCAGGTGGGGTCTCTTGAGAGAAGAGTAGAGGGAGCATCACCTGCCTCTTCCTGCTGGCCAGATTCCTTTGATGCTGATGAGGCCAAGGGTACAGATGACTTTCTGGGCTTCAAGTGCACATTTCTGGCTTGTATTGAACTTCTCATCAACTGATGTTCACATCTTTTGTTTTGTTTGTTCTTGTTCATTGATAGATCTCACGAGCTGTTAGAGCTCTAAGCAGGAGTAATATTCTTCCTCGTTATTGTTAAGGTGTTTTACAACAGCAGTGCTCACACTCACCTTTTGTTTAGTGATGATACATGGTAAATAGTGTTCCTTTCTCATTTTCTTTTGCCTTAATTGTGTTTTCAGCCCATTGTAAATGCAGCCTAATACACAAGTATCACTGATACTTGTTACAATTTACTAATGTGGGAAGATGTCCTTTTCTCCTAGTTATCCTTCCTTCTCTCTATTTGTGACAAGGCTTTATGAAAAATGTCTTGAAATAAAATTTGGAAGACAACTATGGTGCAGAGTAGCAATAAGTTACTGTGCTTTTTTTCCCCTCTGCTAATTGAATTGAAATCGAGTTTAATTTGAAGTAAAATCTCACAACAGATTGCGAGAGTTCCTGGTGCAGTTAAAAGTAAAACTGTGTTAATACAGCTAAGTTAGTAGCAGTCTGATGTAGCCAGAGTGACAGATTTTACAGGAGTGACATTGATTTGTTTATTAGATATAGTATCAGGTTAAACTGTTACAATACATGGTAGGAAGTTCGAGATGATATCAGGGTAACAGAAACCAAAAGTATATTTCCAAAAACCCATCTTGGAAAGGAAACCAGAGTGTGCTCTGTGCCAACAGCTTTGTGCTCTCAGTCTGCCTGTCTGCTTGCCTGGCTGCAGTGTCAGGAATCAGAATGGGGTTATAGAAATGCTTATATGCAAAGGATACGATTCATTCAAACTATAAAAAGAATAGGTTTAATAATTTCAGGTTGTGTACCTATCACACAACTTGCACTATCAATCTTCTGGTTTTTTTCATTTCAAGTAAATTTATTTTCATTATGTGAGAATTTCTTCATAAAATAGGAAAACAAGATGATGCAGAAATCTGTAAAGAAAATTATATTATATAAATTCACAATTCCCCATACTTCTCTCATTCTGTTTCAATTTATAACAATCACTGAGGTGTAATTTTAGCAAAGAATATAAAGATGTCTAATGATGTATCTCCTTCAATTTACTACTCTACAAAAATAATTAAATTGTGGTAAAGAAGCAGTAGTTGAAAACAGTGTGGTAGTGAAACACACTCAAAGCATCCAGATGTACTAAACTTATCTGACTAAAGGAAAGCTCAATAGCATATTTTAAAAAGCATCACTGGGAGCAGATGCTTAACCTTTAAGGTTTTTTCTTGTAATGCTTGTACTCTGTGTGTACTTTGTACTTTATCTGTAGGAAAAGAGGTAATAGAATAGTGCACACTTTTAGTTTGTCACTTTTTCTGTGTATATTTTGTTAAATCAAAAACCTTTTCTGGAACTGCTATTCATCTTGCTCTCCTCTCTCCTTCCAGCAATTTTGGCACAACCACATATCACACTCAGTGATTCAAAGATAAGTTTTTATTTTTTTGGCTGTTGTAGCCTAAAAAAATAAGGCTAGCATTTTTTCCCCAGCAAGTGCAAGTTGCCCTCCACCTTTCTGTCATCCTGATGGCTGTAGCTGCCTTGGAGCACTTCCTTCTGCCTTCTGCTCTTTTCCACTGGACCTGTACTCTTCACCTTCTTCACATCCTTCTTATTCAACACTTATTGGCTCTGAGTGATTTTGTTTTTCCTGTTAGTCAGTAACTATGTGGTTTTTTTACCTTTTATGTTTTTTTTTACCTTCCCCCACCAAAACAAACCCCAAACCCTCGGTTTAATTTTGCTTCTTGAATTGCACAAGTGTTCTATGAGGTAGAAAAAAAGAGACAGTAATTATAGAATCAGATTCTTCTTTCCTCTTGGTGTAAGACATTTACATTCAGTGATATTCTGGCAGAATGTGTGAAATAGGAGTGGAATCTGGCTCTTTTAAGGCTGGAAATTTTTAAGACAGAAGCTGATTGTTCTTAGATATGTTGGAGGTATTTTGCCTGAATAATGGGTAGCAGAAGAGCGATTTAGCGTATTCAATTTTTTTTAATACTACATTGAAACTTTGCTAAAAAATGCTGTATTCTCTTCTTGCAAAAGAGTTTAATGACAATTGGCAAATAAAACTTTTTTTCATAGGAAACAAACGTAAGTCTAGAATATTCAGCTATCCAGGAAGTTTGATGATTATCATATACATCAATTTAAAAGGAAGTACTGTGTGCACTGCAATATAGTATATTTAATGGTTAGCACAACAGAAATTTTTTTCATCTGTCTGGGTAAATTCTGTAGCCTTTTAATGTATTATTTAATTTAATGAAAACAATCCAACAAGGGTGGGGAAGATAGGATGTTTAACTTTATATGTGGTGAGTCATAGTATCTGTCCATCCAGTTCAGTGGTACTCTTCCCAAAACCTCCTTCATATAAATATAAAATAGATGCTGATGTTAAACCCAACTTTTGGTGTGTGTGGATAAATAATAATTATGTATGACATACATGTATGTATTTATGTAACAAGGAAAGGAGGTGAATTGATCTGAAGTGCATTCAACTGCATACATTTTTAATCAAGTATATTAAGAAAGTACAAAAGTGATTCTATTCCACTGGCACTGATAAAGTAAACAGGACCTCCAGTCGAGTGTGGATTACATGCCTTGTAACCCATAAAAATTGTTGCATACTAGAAACTAGATATTTGTGATGTGTTTGCATTTCTGTTTCATCACAGGTTTGTGATGTACTAGCATGTGAAGGTGTGCTTCTTGAATATTCTAATAGATACTGGCACTGCACTCTGTTATGTTGGTATTTTTATGTGGGATAACCTAATTTTATAATGTAAAATTGAATGGAAATGCGTTTGCAGTTAAAAAACAACATAGTCAGATACCAGCTAATACTTTAGAGACTGAAAACGTGTGGAAATCTTTGGTGCTTGCTTGTGTTTTTGAGATGTGTTTGCTGGAATTAATATTTTTGGAGTCCTGTACAATACTGCTTGCCTTAGGCTGAGTGGTGTGAAATGTAATTGAATTAATGATTCACTGTGGTGAGATCATTTTTAAGAATGTAGTGGGCTTCGTATTGTACAGTACTATGGCATCAATTTGCCCTTTTTTCTTCAGCGATGCTGCCTCTTTGCATTCTGTTTCAGCCTATCTGTCAAGCACCCACACCTTCATATCACTCCTGAAATCCTCTTGTGTCTGTAGGATATTAGTGTGTCTCCACAATTTACTCTTTATTTTGTCTTGTGTTAAATCTGTCATGTGGTACAGATCATGTATGGTTCTGTTCTATGATGGCTTCTGGGTGTATGTGGGATGGCACATATTGTAACTTGTATTCCTTCCTGCTGTGTGCAGAATTTTCTTCTGCAACCCTCGAAGTGTATTCCAATGTAGTGTAAGTCCCCTATTTAAAAATTTAATGAAGATGAAGAATAGTAAAAATGAGCCTGCTTATATTCGTAAAAGCACTCAATGAGTGTGATCGACATAACCTTTAAAACTGGGCTTAATCTCTTTGGGTGATTCCTAGGCTGCTCTTCCTCTGCTGTGAAGTGCTGCTTCATTGCATCTGATTTTCTAATGAATGAGCTTTTAACGCTAAATGTGTAATTCTTGAGGTTTTATTTAATTTTAAAAAGTAAGGTTATGTTGTCAAGAAACCTTTCAAGTCTGAAAGCTTTTCTAAATGCATTTTTCAGATAAGGACATGATGTAGACTTACTAATCTATTCATTATCATTTCTCCTTTCCTACTTTTTAAATGAATGAGTAGTATCTTTCATTTAAGAATGCTTTATTGGAAGATTAGTAATTACTGAAATCATGTTATGGTGTTAACCCTACACATCCCACCTTCTCCTTCTAGTGCTCAAAATACAGAGGGTAGCTTGAAAGGGAAATCAAGAAGAGGTACAAAAAATGAAAAAAAATAATAGTTTCTTCTTAAATATTTTGGGTGCATTTCTTTTCAGAAGTTATTCCCACAACATTATTTTTAAGTGATAAATGTGGACAATATGAGTTTAGAAAAATAAAAGCTTCCTGCATTTACTCCTGTCTGCAACCTCTCAAATAAGATGTAGGATTTCAATTCTGTAGGAAATCAGAGATAACTTGGATAAAAAAATGTGCTTTGAATGAATTGAATGAAGGTATTTTTGGGCTAGTTTCCACAAAAAAAGCCAGTGAAAATATGAAAATATGTTTGAATATATGTTACACAGTAATTTCACATAACCAGTTATCGTCAATCAGGTAATAACATTTCTAGGTAGAATTTGGATGATTTTAAGTGGCTATTCTTTGTAGAAAATGGAGATGTAGTGTTATATTTTGAATCTTCTGTTCTGCTAAGCTAAGGCATGAGCCCAAGTAAACTAAGGTACATTACAAGTATTTTTTTAAAAGCACAAAACCAGTTTTGGCAGTACACATACAATTAATAATTTAGCCATGTAGTGGAAAAGAGCTTTTTGTTCCCTTGAAACTGTGCTTTTTTTTGTACACAACTTCAGAAAAGTGCTGTAGAAATCTATTTTATGTAATACTTTAGTCAAGCTAGTTCTCATATTCAAGAGTATGATCAGCTATTCAATATAATAGTTATTGAGAATTAGAATTTTAAATATACTGGTAGCTGGTGACACTGATCAGTTTATGTAACAAAAGGGGTGAAATCGTGCTCATTGATTTTGCAGCTTTTTGTTTTGTTTCCCCCTCACTGCCACTGTTCCACTAAAATTAAGAAATTTTTAAGTATGGCAGGGGGCAGACAACTTGACAAACGTATGTTTGGATGAATATCTTAATTCTTACAGTGCTACGGATGATAATAATTTCATAAGGCTTCTTGATTCTTCAATGCAGGTTTAAGATGAAATTGAAGCAGACAATGTAGAACAAAAGCATGCCATGGCTGCCCCAAAAATGCAGGAATACAGTAGCTAGCAGCATTGGTGATTGGTTTGTGACAAGGCAATTGCATGGCTAGCACTGAACACACTGGAAAATAATAAAGTTATCAAGGGCAAGAAAAGTTATCTTCTACTTTAGCTGTGGCATTTAACAGTCATATCTATGTAGATAGATGGTATGAATGAAAAATTTCTGTATGAAGGGTCCTTGTGTCACACTAGAGGTCAGTGTGAAAAATCAAAGCCTTTCCCCAGGACTGACTCTGTTGATTGGTTGTCTTCTAGCGTCAGCCAAATAATTTTCTCATGCATGCTTTTTCCCTTCATTTAGCCTTTTACTTCTAGCCTGTCCTTTGTAATTATTCAAGGTTGTATATTCTTAATGTAGAAATTGTGGATCTGAGATTGTGTATGCAAAACTTTTTACTTTTCTTAAGAGTACTGTCAGTTTTTGGACCAGCATGATTTTTTTTTTCCCATATAAAAGGTTTCCGAACCACTCACTGAGGGACATAATGTAAATGACTTTTTCTGTGCATGGCAGTCGCATGCTGGAGAACATTTAAATAAGTGGGATATCTAAATATGAGGTCAAAAATGCATCCAGGTTGTAGCTGCATAATCTTCAGAAGACCTCTGATCAATACTGTTTATGAAATTTAAATTTAAAAACACCATATTGTACAAAATGGTGAATTTGTGCTACAGAAAAGTATTCCCAAGTGCAATTTTTGCTTAAAAATTATTTTATATTTACAGAGAAACTGAGCCATACAAATATTTTTAAAAGTTTGCACTTCTTTAAGGCTATTTATTTTCTAAAAAAAGAGGACTTGAATATTTTTGACAAATATACACATGGTGTTAATGCTAACAAACAGCCATGCAACATATATCTTACATAATGAAGAAATTGAATATACAAGACCTACTCTATTTAACATATATATTGAAAATATACAGTCTCGCCAGTAGTTAAAAAAGTTTTTCTTATTTGGCAGTATTTTTTACAATTTGTTCAAATATTCCGTTTGATGTGTTTTGGTGAATACTGAAATCTAGTCAGTGACAACCTGAGGTACTAAACATTTCTGCCTTACTTCACTGTCTTCAAAGGTAATCTTTTTGTTTCTTTTAGGCTCTATCCATGAGTTGTGTATTACAGCATTATTTGGCATGGGATCTGCTTCCACTATTGAAACAACTCGCTTTTTCATTTTACTTTTCAGAACTTTCTGAAACTTTTGCCTCGTGAATGCGTAAAGTAGAGGGTGAAATATAGTTGTTCCATATGCCATTACTAGAAAACATAATCTCAACTTTACCAAAAGGTCACTTGGGCCCAAACATAAGATAGTGGTGTTTAAAACTGAGATGGGTGTCCAGCAGAGAAGGAATGTTGAGATAATCAGAAGGGACATTCTGAAGACTCTCTTCTGCCGTTCTCGTCGCTCCCGGTGCCGTTTTACAGCTCGGCGTAGAGCAATTATGACAGACACAGAAGTCCTGACACCAAACACGACATTTTTTCCTGCACTGCTGTGGGACACATCCGTAGTCTCATGCTGAGTGGTCAAAGAAATAGTTTTTTTCTTTCTGTTTTTCTTCTTTTGTCCCGTTGTAAATCTTGTACCGATCCGAATATTTAGGGCCTGGAGTATTTTGGTGTATGTGATTAGCATTACTATTACAGTGAAGAAAAATATTGGAATCTGAACAAGAATGTGGTAGTACATTCCTAGTTCAGTGTGGTACTCGTTTGTACTCACACACAGAAGTGTCTTATTTTCCCAAGTACTTGCACTTTGAAGACTGAAAAAGTTAACTTCAATGAAAGGAATCAGAAAGGAAAAAAGTGAAATGATCCATATTGATGTCATTAATATCACAGCCCTTCCCATGGTCAGGATTCGATTGGCAGGTTTTACAGAGATGTCGTATCGGTCCAGGGTGATAGCGAAGACGTTGATTGCAGTTGAAACGCTTGCAAAAGAGACACAAGCCTCATGGAAGCAGCAGATGAGAGCAGTGTTACTCTCCAGTGAAAGCAGAAGGATAACTATAGTTAGAGGAATACATCCCACACAAATTATTACATCAAGTACATGAAGGTTCATTGTAATTATGTTACTGACAGAATTGATTAAGTTGGATTTCATACAGTAAAGTACCAGCACGGTGAGGTTGCTGCCAAGTCCCAAAACAATTTCTAACATCAAAAATCCAGTGAGAGAAACTTGAAAGCTTAATGGATATGACAGTGGTTGGTACATGTTGGTATCGATGTCATCAATGGCATCTCGAACTGTAATGTTAGATTCGGACTGCATGTTGACTTCCAGAATGGGGGGGAAACACATTCTTTTGTTGCAGCTGGTTTTTCTCCTGAAAGGTGAAATAAAATATGGAACTATTTGATTTCTTTTTTTAACACTTATTGTTGATAAATGCTGGGGAAGGAGGAGGGAGGAAAAGCAATATTCTTACCAAACTCTTCATTTACAGCATGTTTAGAGCTTTAATTGGCATGGACTCAAAAGCTTGAAGATCTGGAATAAGGTCTTTGCTTTTAAAAAGAAAGCAGGATTTGTTTGAAAAAAGAAAAACTAGTGAAAAGCTTCCACTTAGGGAGGCAAGCCTTTGTTTGTAGTGATGTGGTTTTTCACAAAGGGCTCATTTGTTGAGTAAACTATACTTTGTGCATAGCCTTTGTATTGCTTTGAGGGTCATTTTAGAAGAATATTGTTAAGTATTAACAAATTAGTGATCAAGATCATTTTAAAAAGCTCTTGTGGAAAAAGAGGAACATGGAGCGCTGTTGCTTGTGTGTCATAAAAAGGATGTTTAAATTATTTATGCCAATTTATCCACCCCTTTCTTATGAGGTTTACAGCAGCGTTGCAGGCTGAAATGTGACATTCTGTAATTCACCAGATTTTTACAGAGTTTAAACCTTCTGTTTATTTTAATCTTCTGTGCATCTGTGTGTATGATGCTTGCCACTACAACAACTTTATGTAAGTACATACAATTCCAAATGCACAACTTACGTTTGTTTGAGAAACTAAGTTTATTATAAAATACTACATTTCCTTTTTGTGATTTGAAGGTTCCGTTTCTCAAGAAGTCTGTGCCTACCTGGAATGGAAGAGGATTTAATTTTCTTCCAGAATATATTTAAGGGAATAATTTAGCAAATAATATGTAAAAAAGAAAATTGTCTCGTTCAGGTTTTGTTTTTGATTGGTTTGGTTGTTTGTTTTTTTTTTTTACAAACTGCAATTATACCCAACAGATTTCCATACATAGCATGTTTATCTTAGGAATAAGTAAGGATAAAAAAAGTTTTTATTATATTTAGCTGATTTTTGTTTTGTGTCTCATCTGCTTAGTTTTACACATATGGGTAAGTTTTAAATATAGCGTCTGCGTGTAATGCCTGATGTTTGTATTATTTATATTGTCAGCCAGCTCTTGAGTTTGTAATTGATTGAATAAATAAAAGAGAGGTTATTACATTTCTTGTTAGGATACTGGAGGTTTTTTTTTTTTAGGTGGCTTTAAATTTAAGAGGGGACATATTTGGCATGAAAATAAATCTGACTGTCAAGCTTTGTTCTATTCTGAATACATTAAAATAGATAGCACTAAGGTGAACAAAATTGAGCTCTTTTAAAATGAAAGTATGAATTAAGCACACTTGGGATACAGTATGCAAATGGATTTAATCTGCAGTTCTGAAAAGCCTCAGTTGAACAATACTATTAATTGCAAATTGTATGATGAAAATTCTTGGTATTCTTCAACAGTTATTTCACATATGCCTCTTAAATAAAAAAGATGTAAATTAGAACGTATTACTCTCAGGTGTGAAATGAAACAAGAAATATTTCAAAAGCTTTGTTTAATTTCTAATTTAGGCAACCTCTATCTGTCTTACATTAACCCTCAGGAATATGATTTCCTTTTGCATGCTGTCCTGGCTGTGAATGGATTTCAAGAAACCATTCCAAATGTATTGCTGGATAAATTAAGTTCTTTATATTAGCAAAAGCCAGGAAGAAATCAAAAACAGATCTGCTAAAACAAATGACAGTCTCACCCTAACATTACAGCAACGGAGATTTTGTGGAAACAGAAAACCTTAGACGTGTTTGGTCATCACGAATATCTTAAGCATCACCTCCTTGTTGCATTGCCTCAGTTTTGGGTGCAGGGGAGCACAGGACAGGGGACAGGAGCTTGTTCCCCCCACGCTGCTTGGCACTGCTTGGACAGAGCCCAGGGCACAGCTGGGGCACCTCTGGGCACAGCTGGGGCACAGCTGGGGCACCTCTGGGTCACAGCTGGGGCACTGCTGGGGCACTGCTGGGGCACCTACCTGTTCTCTGTGCCTCAGGGGCCTGGCACGGCGCGGCAGCCGCTCGGCACAAACTGACACATGCTGTCACCGAGAGATTTTTGACACGCACTGTAACCTGGAAATCGAGTGGTAGCTGAGCTCTTACTTCATTTCTTGCGGTTTTTTGGGGTTTTTTTTGTTTTCCTTTTTTTTGTTCCTGCAGTTCAGCAGCAAAAAGTTCTGATTAAACATGGGGACTTCTTAATTGCCTCAGATACTTCTACAGACCGGGGCATATTCTGTGTGTCTGTTCTGAGTTTCAAGCCAGCAATAACAAATAAACCTTCTTTTAAGTGATGTTAATTTCCTTCCCCTGTTGCATTTTGTAGAAGCCTGTTTTTATTTTCCAGGTTTAAAAAAAAAGTAATTTCTGATCTCTATTTTCAGAGTGTGTGTAGACATCCTTAGTTTATGGTTGCGTATTTCTTTCTGTAATATTCCTGCTCATTACTTTTGAGTGATGGCTTAGTGAAAGAAGTTGCTATATATCATAAAATCCAGTTCGTGTGCTTTGAGAGTAACCATGGGTTACCTAATTTGGTTTATTTTGATTAAAGGAGAATACATAACATCATAAAATTGAGAGAAAAATATCCATTAGTCATTATGACAAGTAAGTTATTTAATGAGTAGTATAGAAAAAGCTTGGTTAAACCTTTATTCAGCTTGCTGGTGAAGTATGCATATTCTCCTTTTGGGATTTCATGTTTCATTGTCTCTTCATGCATCAGTAGTTTCCACAATTCTGGTTTTAAATTATAAATCCCTCTTTAAGAAATGCTCACCATTTTAAGAATCAATCATTGCACTCTTCTTTTAATGAAAATCTGAGCAGATGTGTTAGTCTTCCATGTATATTGCTGAAGTGTCATGCACGCAAATGGTAATGGAAGTGTGTTCCATATTTTGTTTTTAATTCCTTTATGTCTTAAGAATACATTTTAGGGATGCATCCTGCTGCTCGTAGGTCATACAGCTACAAAGATACCCGGTCAACTGCATTCTTCATATTGTCAGTTGTAAAACTGAATTAGTTGCTGCATGCCCTTGTGAAGGGGAGGAAAAAAAAGGTTAAAAGTAGGGCTTATGATTTCAAAAAATAAAGTAATGCAAGAATGTATTTTCTAATATCAGTTATTTCATGAATAAAGGATCTCTAAAATTGGGCATTATAGATTACATAGAAAATCAGTTAGCCTACTATCTATTTGCCAGTAACATCATATTCTTCTGTCATGTTACATGAATTTAGGTTTTTTGGGCAAGTTTCCTGTTCTCCAGATACTGCAGGTTACAAAAAATCCTGCCTAGAAGCAATAACTGTTGGATGCAGAGTGTCTGTGACTAAAGCTAGCAAATGTAGTTTTGTAGCTCTGGTGAGCAGGTAGTTTATACACGCAACTCTCGTGTCTTTTAATGAGAAACTGAACAGAGTTAATGAGCCTTTTAGAAAATATGCTTTTTTAAAATTTTGCACACTGTTACACTTTTCCTTTCTTGAAATAAATGTTTGGCAAATGCATGCTTTTAATAAATGGCTTGAATGTACAGGATAACGAAAGAAATAAGTTTTTAAAAAAAACAACAAAAAGGGGGGGAATTTCCTGAGCAATAAGAGATTAGTCATATTAGCCAACCTTCATAAAACAATAAGTATACACTAATTACAGACGATCTGATCCTTCAAAGAGTAACTGAATAAATCTGAAACATATTTGACTGCCAATATTTGGAAATACTGCTGAGAGAGGAAAAGCATATTCCCAGTTGCTTTATGTGGTTGTTTTCCCCAATACTGTATGAGCTTAAACTGTACTATCTTCATGTTGTACAAACAAAATAGGTTCCTAAATATTCTATAAGACTTTACTACAGAATAACATTTTTCTATCACTATATTTTTAATGGGGAAGGGGGAAATAGCATTTAAATATTTCCTGGTTTTAAGTATAACAATATATTACTGCTTAATATAAGCTGAATCTGATCTCTTGCCTTTTTTCTCCAATTTTTAATTTGGTTTAATGTTGCTTATTTTGCATATCATAATAAGGAACAGGTCTTACCTCCACTAAAGATTTGGTAAATTCTCGATGCAGGTGAAGCAGTTCCAGGTTGGAGGGATTCATTTTGTTCACTTGTTAGCAGAGTAGAAGGGAAAGAGGGTAATAAGCATATCTTCAAAAAATGACCTTAATGAAAATTTGTGCCTGTACTGTGCCATTGTTTCAGCATACTGCTAATGTATACAATTGCTTTAGTTCTGGTTTACAGGCTGCTGCAGTCTCCCACTCTTCCTACGGTAGAATCAATAAGCATCTGAAAATACATAATGAAAGTAATTTAACATACTGAAGGCTTCTTGTCTCCAGAGACACCACTGAGATTCACGCTTTCTAAAAAAGAAGAGCCGTGCTTCTGAGAGGAAAGCTTGCGATGGGCAGCTTGTGCAGAATGACAGCCTACCTTGTCGCTTCTCCTCACTGCAGAGAGATGCAGTGCATTCACTAATTTTGATTGGTCAGTGATGTTGGGCTTAAATTGTGCTTCATATATGGGATTGATGCCCTCCCTCCCCCCAATTTATATAAGGATTCTTTTATAAAAGGACTAAATTTACAAATGATTTATGAATTCTGGAATATATTAAGGGTACGCCTGTTTTATTTTTACCTTTTCACTCTTTACTTTGTGTACACTGGAAACCACATGGCACTGAGAAAAAAAAAAGGGATTAAACGGTTATTACTTTAAAAGCTTCCAACAATCTATATTTGAATTTGCCTACTTTCCATTTCTGAGCCTTTTAGGTGTTTGAATTTTTTGTTTGATTTATTGTTTGTTTTGGTTGGTTGATTTTTCTTGTCTTAAGAACATTCTGAAATAATACTGCCTCTTTTAGCCATACTGGATTTCACCGTGCATGTTTACATGCAAGTGGTCCTAGTGGACCTAGTTTTTTTTAGCATAAGTTATATTTCAGGACAACTTGGTACCCACATGTATATTAGGAAAATTTTTGCTAGGATGCACAGAGATTATTCAGACTCTGATAATTATTCAGACATGATAATTCAGTTGGTTCATGATCAGAAAAAAATTATTTTTAGGATCCATCACTATGTACAATGTATGTATAGTTGTGGAGGTTATTAATTTTGTTGAAATGTAAACTTCTAAAAAAACTCGTATGTTCCATATGAATTTTGCTAGAGACTTGACAGTTTTCTGTGAGCATGTCTTTCTTGCATGATGTTCTTGACCTTCACTTTACAAGGGATGTCTTTATTTTCACTTTTTGTTTTGTAACTTATTTCTGAATCTCTTCCATCAGTATAAGCAATGCTCACAAGCGCATGATGAGCAGTGGATCTGTTTTAATTAGTACTGGTGCTAAATAAATCTTGGAAATAATTTCAGTATAAACACCAAAATAGTATTTTTCAAAATTGGTTTGCTGAAACAAATAGTTTAAGAGTATCCGAGTATAAAATGTCTTATAGATAGTTTATAATCTCAAGTGAGTGTGGGGCTTTTTTTTCACCATGATTTGAAAGATTTTTAAGGCTTTTTTTTTGGTAAGGTGTTATAAAGTACTGAATGTTAAAGTAGAGTTCTTATATAAGTAACTGTGTTAAGGTGGTAGTTTGGGTCAAATTTTGATGGGGTCCTCTGTTTTTAGGTTGTTAATGCAAATACAGAATGCAGTTGTGTAACTCAGATGTCTTTATTTCCTTACTTTTTCTTTCAGCTAGACATCCAATATATTATTTATCTTTAGGTAACAGCATGCTTTATGTATTTTTAAAAATGGCTTCATATCCATCTAGGATGCTTCCTGTTCCAGCCTCCTTTGCACTTCAGAAACCATGTAAATAAAGATTGCAGGAACTTTGAGCAGAGATCAGTAGGTACCAGCTGGCTATGCTGAGTAGCAGCTGATTGAGCCCTTTGAGCTGCCTCTGTTTTGTCTGCCTCCCAAGAGCTTGAAACCAGTGATACCGGCATAGCTCTTAAGGGTGATGTGATAAAGAGGATTCCTGAAATGAAAGCATAAATACTAATATTTTAAAGAGATTTACTTGCTTCACTTCCAGTATGACTAAGGATAAGTAAGGAAGCCTGTCTAAATTTAAACAGATGAATCTCCATCTCCCTTTCTAATTCTTCAGTGTGTGCCTGAACAAAGATGGAGGTATTGGATGAGTTGTACTGTTAGAAAAAGATGTACACACGGAGGAAGATTGAAGCAGGATTTTGGGGATAGCATGAATATACAGTTCAAAAGCAGTCAAAGGGGTCACAAAAGACTACCTATATGACAGGAGGTGATATTGGCAGAAGTTTTATCTGCAAAAAGTGTTTGAGAGGAGTGATAAGGAGCTGAGTTGTGAGCATATATTGAGCTTAAGTTTTCTGGAGACAAAATCAGGAAAAGAAGCTGTACCATATGGAGGCAATCAGGAGTAGGTGGATGGATAGACATGCTTATAAGCCATTGCTGTGCAGATGCTAGTTAAGATGGTGTGAACAGATGACTTCATCCTCAAAGGGTAGATAGAGAAGAGTGGGCAAAAAGAGCCATGTGCAGGCACCCAGCATAAACAGAAAATGTGCTGTTCTTATACCTGTTTCTATATCAGTGCAGATGGGAGAAAGAATTTGAATGGTATTTTGGCTTTTAGGGTAGTGACAAGTGGGGTGAAAAGGTAATGACAAGGTAGAAGTATCAGGGAACAGCAGGAGTCCTAAATGAGCAGACTGATGATGAAGGGTCTTAGGATTGAGAATGGCAACACAAGGGGAGAGGGAGATTCAGATGGCAACAGAGAACAGACTATGAAGGATTGAGGCTGCTGGGTCTGATGTGGGGGAAAAAGAAATGCAGAGAGGCAGGAGCTTGAATCACAGTGGAGCACAAGGGTGTAGAGGCATGTGCATGTAGAGAGACACTGGGTGCACAGGGGTAGAGATAATGGCAATTGCCATAACACACACCCCTGTAATACTTCTAAATTCAATTCAGGAGTCATAGTTGTATGTGAGAATATATTTTTCTGTTTTGCTAATGGCAGGAAGTCCAGAAATTTGCAAGTTGTATATTTGTTGATCCTCTCCTGTCTTTTATCTACTGTCTTACTTTCTACACAGAGGAAGTAATATCCCAACATTGACTGTTTCTGCATTCCCAAACAGTGGTAGGTTATCTCTAGATCTGAAGGTCAAAGCTCTGCTGTTGTGTTTATAAGATCACCCTGAATCAGTTTCTTGAGCTGCAGTGTTTTAGATAAGCTTAGTTTGTTTAAAAGTACTCATTAGGCTCAAAAGGCCAAATGAAGTACCCTGTTCTGATGTTTTTCTATGAGAGTCCTTGATTTTGGAGCTTTAGAATTCTTTTAATGTGTTTTAGAGTTTAACTTTATATAAACCTAGTGCAGACTATTTTGGTATCCAGATGTCATGGATCTTCATGAAGATCTTTATTGGCACAGTTGTGAGACTGTGTCTGCTCGCTTCCCTTGTTCTCTGCATTACTCTTTTTTTCATCCTGAATGCTTCCACAACACTTTCTTTCTTTGTACTGCACATCGTGTTTTCTAGTTTGAATCTTGCTGCTCATTTAATGACTGTTTAGAATTTTACTGCTTCTGGGTCTAAAAATCTCATCTGTTTTCATATTACCAAGAGACTTGAGATCCTAACTCATATGAATTTTTTAGTGCCAGGTAGTGTCTTTAGAGCTCAAGTTGCTTTAGAAAATGAATATTGGGTGTTTTTGGATATCCTGTCCTGGGATTGTTGTTCAGTGTTACTTACATGGTGCATTGCACAATTCCAGCTAGATAGCTCCTCTGTACCTTTCATTTACCTACTCGGAGGAGTGTCATGCCCAGTTCTAACCTAGCTTTTCTGAGTATTTTGTGATTTGTATCTGTTTTAGCTTCATTTAGTTTGTGATCTATATTCTAAACTTGTTTCTTACCTTGTTATAGCTCAGTTTCCTCAATAGTCAGTTGCAAAGAACTTGGTTAGAATATTGTTGAAAATCCAATAACTTCTATAGTATCAATGAAAAATAAGCAATGGATACTAGCTGTTTGGGTGTGGGCGTTGTACTGATGTGCCCTTGTTATGCTGGATTTGTAAATGTGTTCTGTTTTCTACTTGATACTGAAATTACAGCTTCCTGGTTCTGGATCATGCTGTAGCATGCTTTTATGTAAATCTTGACTCCTGACCCATACACAAGCTCCAGTCATAAAGGCTTTTATTATTATTTAAGAGTGATATGCTGAGTAGATGACAAAAATTCTGTTAGAATTTGTAGATAGTACCATTCTGATTCAGATGTTAACATGGTCTTTTCTTTCTTTTGGCTCAAGTACTTTACTCTCATTTCTTTAATCTATAGAGAACTCTTCTAAGGCTATTACTCCTTTTCTGCCACAAGGACTGACATCCAAAAAATTAATTTTCCATTCAGTGTGTTACCCTTAAGTTTATTTTCTCTTCTCCCTTATTGTTGATTGCCATCTTGCTTTGTTTTGTTATTTTTATAATGACTTATTTAGGTTGGGTTTTGCAAGGGTTTTTTTTTTCCACTTTTCTAATGCTCATGTTTCCCTTGATGGAAAACAGTCCTGCACATTGGACATTGTTGATCTCAGTTCTGCCACTGTGGAATTACATCCCTGGAAAAACCTGGATTTTCCAGATTAATTGTATGTTGGTTCACTGTGCTTCCTCTTGTATTTGCAAAGATAAAAACCTCTGGAAGCAGCACAAAGACAAGTATTTTAAAAAAGACATAGAATAGATTATATATAAATGATATATATAATATAACAGTATATGTATTTTATATGTTTATATATTTTTTATATAATATGTACATATTAATTTTCAGGATTTCTAGTTAATGATAGCATAGCAGCTTAACTACGGAAAAATTAACTACTTTTTGCTATGGAATAAGAATGTCTTATAAGATTCTTTCGGGTTTGTATAACTATTAGGCATAGGTTATTTGTTCAGTATTATTCCATGTTAGAGCAACTGTTGACCTTTTCAGCACTGGAAGGTTCTGTACTCATGAGAAAATGTGTAAGTTAGAGAATGCCCTTTAGCTATTAATACCAAAAATGTATCTTGTTTTAGTTTTGCACAATGAGGTGATATCAAAGAAGAATTGCAAAACCATTGCTGGCTATCACTCACGTGTAGGGAAGCATCATTTTTGTATCATAACAATGAATCTGGTTAAGTGGTACAGCTAAATCATGGTCCTAGTGCATTATTGCACAATTATTTAAGCATTTTAATGAAAGGGAAAAAAAAAAGCAGTATACAGTTATGCTGGGGAGGGAAGTATGGCTGGTAAATTTAACAGTAATTTAAATAACATCAGTCTCACTCCGGCTTTTCTCCGTGGAGGTGGTTTGTCCTCTAGTATAAACATTCATAATGAGCGGTGCTGTATGTTGTAGTTTTTTGCAAAAGTTTAATTAGTGGCTATAAATTTCAAGGTATTTTTAAATTTTTCTTTAAAAATTGTAATATTGCTATGAATTTGGTTTCTTCTTCATTAAAACTGTGCTTTGACTATTCTGAGAACTTGTGAGGTTTCTGCTTTTGTAAAATATTCTTAGTTCTAACTTGATAATTGTTACTGAATTTTCGGGAGGATTTTCATTATTATGGAAAGGCTTTTGGAATTATGACATCATATCTTTCACATTGCTTTGAACATACAAATAAAAAAGGCATCTGCTCACATTGTGTGAGCCTTGTGAAAGCATGTCTGAAAGAACGTTTGTTCCCAAAGTCGCAAGGTGGTTTAGCAGAGTAGCTGAAATGTTCTGGAGCTGGAGTCCTGATGCTGCGTGGCTGTAGAACGAGGGAATACTGCCTTGTGGTTTGAAGTGCCGTGGGATTGCTTACCTTTCTTTTGTGAAGATATTTTGTATGTTGGAGGAAGTTTTCAGTGCTGCTGGGTGGCTTTGCTGCCCAGCACCTCCAAGTCCCAGCTCCCGGTAGCTCTGTGTTTGTGCACTGCACAGCAGCCTCAGTGTAGACATGTCAGGAAGTGTTCTGCCTTGCTCGTCGTGTTGCTTTGGATTGGGAGGCAGCTAAAGTTAACATGCAAGGTTGAAACTCTAGGATCTGGTTCAGGATTCTCCATCAGATACCCTTGTTGGGAAAGTCACGTGTAGCCAGGTATGCAGCAGCAGGAGCAGCACTAGCTGCCCTGCAGGAGTTTGGTTACACACCTTCCTGCTGGAATATCCTTTAAGTGGAATTGCTAATTTAAAACACAGTGAGAAGACAGGAAGATATTTTTCTTGTGTTCTTTATTCAGCAGAGATCTTGTATAGACTTTGTTTCTAGTAATTTTGTAAACTAGAAGGGTGGCACCATTGTCTCTTAATTAAGACAAAGTGTCCACGTGGTGTGCCTAATAGCGAGCATTGTTCTAGCTGAAATTAAGAGATAAATCTTAGGATCTTAATTGCCCTGTAAGTAAAGAGTGAACACAACATGAATAGCTATCATCTGTCATGTCCCTTTATTTTTTCTAAGGCTATCACAGCAGTGTAAGGGTTAACACCAGGGTGACTTCATATGTGTGTCAGTCTCACTCAGGCAGCCACTTGGCTGATTCAGTTCAGAAGCCCTACAAAAAGTGTGTGAAAAGGATCCAATAGGCTTACTGCCCTCAAAATCAAAAGTTCAGTGACCACACACAGTAACTCTGCATGTGACAGGAACATACTTTGCCTTCTTCAGGCAACAGAATAAAACCTAAGGACAGTAGTTAGAGTCCCCTCCTTGTTGTGAATGCCTGATATAAGCAGTTAAAATGATGTCAGCCCCTGTGTTCAGTTCAAGTGTAGGAAGTTCTCCACATCAGTCTGACAGTGGTGATATTCCACAAATTAAATTCTCTAAATCTCAAAATCTGAAAAATTATATGTGGTATGTTTTGTTGTCTGATTTTTTAAATGATAAATTACTTAGTTGTACCCTCTTTGCCACCTTGGTTCTTCAGTTGTTTTTACAAGGTTGTTCAGGGAAACTGAGAAAAACTGTTTATGTAGTGCCATAAAAAGACATGTGAGAGAAGTTAGAAAGTAATAAGCTATAATGATAAATGCATAATAATATGGAAATTGAACTAATTTAGTGCAGTGTGTTGGCTTCACATTTCCTCTACTAAAAAAAAATTCATTTGATTGATGTGCATGTTGATCTACATTTAGATTTGTGTTGGTATCATATTCAGTTTATTTTTGTTCTTCCTCTGTTGTTTGGGTTCATTCATTTTCAAAATGTGCATCCATAATATAGTTTAATTTTTTACTGATTATTGAAAAGCACCTTTTTCTTTCTTAAATGGATAAATGAAAGATAAATATAAACACTTTCATATTTTCATTTTTTTTTAAATAAATATATCTTGTAGTTGTAGAATCTAAAATAAATACCTAAACTGTGCTAAAATGCATGCATACACATGCACATGAAGAACTAGTTTTGTCTGTGAAGCTTTCAAATATCAAAGATTTTTGTGCCATAGTTTCAGTTTTTTTCCATCTTCTAAAGTATTTTTAACCTCACTGAATAATTGTTGTCTTTGAAATCACTTACTGTAATACTGAAGCAAACTGCAGCTTGTATGAAAAATGCTTTCATTTGGTGTTTTTTGGGAGAAGGCTGAGAGCAGTGGTGTCAGTGGTGTGTCTGAGGAAGGGAATGCTGTTTTGCATTGTATATGGTTGATGCCTGGAGCTGGCTTTGCAGTCACTAGGCTTGAAGCCTAACCTTTATTTTACTAATAAAATCTTGAGAAACTTAAATTGGTTGTTGAAGACATTTTTATTGCACTGATGGATGATGAGCAAATACAGGTTTATGGAGAAAAAGCATGTCAAATTCTTCAGTAGCCTTCGCTGATGATCTGTATAATCAATTTAGACATACAGGTAGCATGAATTGTGTGCAGTGATAGGAGCTATGAAGTGTAGCTGGAACAGGAAAAAAAGAAAAATGTCATGTGCATTATTTCTGGTACTTTTAAAGTGAGAAGCTTCACTATTACTAGGTAGGCTAGCAGCTCTGCAAAATGGTATCTTGGGTCAGGAGCTCCTGGAAGAAATGTGGAAAATGGAGAATAGCAACAGCAGCAGCCCATCAACAGGAAAACCATGTGAGTTATTACATACTGACTGCCTGTTACCATGCTGTCTTTCTAAAAGAGAAATTGCCATTCTGACACAAGTAGAGGTCTTTTCTAGTTCTCATTCTTTCCACAGTAGATATGGTGCCCAGTGAGAATTCATTCCCCCTGAGAGACAGCTGGATACGGAGAATATTATTTTATCTTATTAATCAAGCAAATTAGTTTTAATATAAGGAAAGAATGAAAGGAAAGGAGAGCCTGCCTTTTGAAAGTGGTTACTATTTTAAACTTGCTGGTCATTAGGCTTGAAATGTTTTTCTTTGAAGTTGCTTTATGTTGTAATATCTTTTCTGCTGCCTTGCTGTTGAAGTAAAAGAAAAACTTAGTGCTTTCTGTTCCCCCCCGGGGCAGTTGGTTTATTTCCCTTTAATTTTTTTTTATATAGTCTTCAGAAACCTGTTTCGTTTGCCACCATCAAAAATTCTAGGCATCTACCTGTTTATTGGACCCTTGCTAATACCCTGTTCAATACTCCCACTCTGAAATCTTGAAGCTGCATTATCTCAATAAGCAGTGCAGGTCTAGGGTAGAATACTTTCAACAGGGATTTTCGAGTGGTGTTTGACTGCATCTGTGTGTAAGGACTCGGACTTGGACTGTTGGTTGAGTGCATACCTTGATAAATGTTACAGGCTGTGATGATAGCATTTGTGAGAGTATAAAAGCCACTGTCAGTAATCTTGAAGCCTGTAGGCAAAGCAGCTATTGCAGTGTACTTTGGGGCAATAAAGATTGATACTAGACAGAGTTTTAGTTTGTATTCAGTGCCCTTAATCTAGAGTGAATTTATATGAACAGTTAGAGATAGTGTGGATTAACACTTAAACTAAGGATTTTAGCTGCTTCTTGTGCAATGTCCATGACCACAATGCCTGAACATCCTGTATCTGCTTCATAGTTTCTGTTCACATTATTGTGTTTTGTAGAAAAACAGTTTGGTTATGTCCTAGATGCCTAGCACAGATCTGGAAAGGCAGTCTGCATTTCATTAATCTGTCCAGTCTATGTAATACAAGATCAATTTCTTTTTGCAGAATGCATGGACTGTAGAAATTTTCCACATTTATTCTCTTTGCAGATCTTTAAGCACAGATTTTTAATGACTTAACTAGACTTGACAAAGTTAAACCAAGGAAATACTTTGGAGTAATAAGGAGAGAACTGAGGTTTGACTGGAAAAAATAGTTTATGTATCTGTCTCTAAAGACATAAATTTATTTTTTTCTGAAGTAATGTATTGGCGAAGTCAGAATATAAATTATTTCTTGCACTAACTTTACTTCTATCTAAATTGCTTTAAGCCCTTAACTGCATTGGGAGAGGAGTGGGGGAGCAAAACAAACCTTCAGAAGATGCAAATAATTAATGAGATTTTTAAAAATGTATTGATGAAGCACTATAGAACTTACTTCATCATCCATCTTTTCAAAATTAGACACTCCCCCATCTCTAAGAAAACAGGCCTTGCAGCATGCATGGAAGATTATTAAACACAGGGCAAAAATGCAAAACTCTGTTGGGAGAATATTTCACTTATAATTTGACATTGAGAAGTTGCTGCTTTCAACATCAACTAGGAAGGTAAATAAAGTGTAAAGATGCTTCATAAATAAAACCCATAACAAGCAGTACCATGCAGTTTAACAGCAGTTAACCAAGTCAATATTGTGAGTAGAACAAACTGGACATAATGTTTTTATGTGTGGTACTTGGGGTTGTGCCATACTGAAAATAATTTGTCTTTAATATATTAGGTACCTTGTATTGGTGCATTTCCCCTTCTCTTATCCTTCCCAGTGCCAGCTTACGTGTGTGTGTGATGTGGCAGAAGGAAGAAGAAAAGACATCTATTGAGGAAGAGCCAGGCATGGAGTTAGTTGCATGAATATTTGATGAGGACTAAAGGAGTCGCACTCAAGGACAGGGAAATTGTGAGAATTCCTGCAAGGGTGATTGAGCTGCTCTTCAGATTTATTTATATCAGCTTTCTTCATTTTCTTAATGATCTTTTGCTATAAATAGACAGAGAATGTTGAGTGTTGAATTTCATCGTCGCTTTTGTACGAAACTGCTAAGAGCTTGACTTGTAACCTTGCTTTAAGTTTTGGGTGTTTTGAAAGAAATTCTTCAGCAATATCAGTATTTCTTCACTTTGGTACCACAGTATAATTCTGCTGGGTACAATTGCCATGTATGGCAGTTGGCTGAATAGCATTCTGTGATCAGCTGGGCACAAAATTGCCTTGAGTAGATTTGATCCACAACACAAGGAAATGAGAATGGAAGTGGGATTGATCCCAAAAATTCCATGAACCAGCAGCTGCAGAGGGAGCTGTGGATTGTAGAGAGTCCACATAAAATTGCTAATCTGCAATTTTAAATCTTTGTTTAAATCTGTGATTACGATGCAAAGTTTATTTTTCTTTCTGTGCTTGCCTGAAAGCATCTATATTTTCAAAGTACGTTTGAAGATCGCTGAGAGCTGCTAGATGTAGATACTGAAGAAATGAATTCACAAATCACTAATCTTTTTAATTTTTTAGATTCCTTTTAGAAATACATCCAGCTGATATAATTTAATATTCTGGTTTTGTGCAGAGTCTTGGCTAATGCATCTGTTGAATGAATGAATGAATGAATAAATGGAAAGAAATGCAGTTTTAATTCTGGAAAAACCTATTTTTATTTTTTGCTTGTAAAATTGGCAGCAATATTCTACTCTAGGATAGCATTATTGGTTACTGGCATGGTGGAATAATAGTAGCAGTTAGAAATAAATGTGGATGTTGCTGAGTTTTATAGCTTGACCTTCTATTATTTTTAAGTAATTCTAGCACCCGCAAAATAATGCAAAGATGCTGGTTTCTCTTTTGACAAATATTACACATTCAGGGATTAATGTATAGCTTCCAATTTCCATTGATTACTGTTTTCTAATAAGTGCTTGTTAGGTATCAAAGCAATGAGCAGGTCACAGGTTGGGTCAGCCTGTTCTTTGTCAGAGGCTCGAGAAAGCAGGCAGGCAGCTGTTGTTTTACCCTCTGAACAGAAGAATTTGTTCCTCTCACTGTGTTTTGGCTTTTGAATTCCTACTGAGTTAGTAATTTATTTATTTGTTTTGATATTTGAATTATATTTGAACTTTAAATGCGGAAATTCTGTTACACTTCTTCTGGGACAAGAAAATCATATCCAAATAGTTTTAATTACTGTACCCAACTCCTTGCTGTTCAGTTCAGCTGATGCATACAGGGCTATTCAAAATACCTGCTCTGTCCACCACCCAGGGCATTCTCAGCACTGTTCCAGGTGCTCTACTAAAGCTGGGATTTAGGGGTGCTGACTCAGCTGGCACAAGGCAGCTCTTGAGGAAATCTGTGATTGCTCAACTTGATTAATAAACTGCTGTCACCACTGCCACTTGACAAGCAGTGCTCCATGTGAGCCTGACTTGTTCAGCTGAACACTGTGCACAGAGTACTTATCTATAACTCCTGTGATAGATGTACCATCGTTCTATTTTGTATGAATGTGTGTATATATATAAAAAGTACAAAATGATTATAAAAATGACTTGATTCATCGAAGTGCTACGAATTACACTATTTCTGGCAGCAGAAACAATGTAATTGTTCAGTTCTTCAAATGGAGATTCTCCAATGCATAGAGCATTCTTCAAAGTGGAATCCTGCTTCCAAAAAGGCACCAAGAAAGGATGGTTAATTCGAGGAAATGTACCCTTAGCCCAGAGACTTTCCAAAATAACCTTTTTTCCAAGGATGGGCATGCTGCTTGTTTTCAAGCTTCAGGTATTATGCAGTTCAAGCTGTAGTTTGAATGAACATATTGAGTTTGAATGGGTATTTTGACCCTGGTTTCATTAATTTTGACAGTGGAGATAATTGCCCACCCCCCCCCCCCCCCCCTTCCATTTAACAGAAGTTATTCTTTCAACATTTATTCTGCTTAAGAGTATCAGAAGCAGTATTATTATCTGGGTGGGCATTGGGAAGTAGAATAGATGAACACAGATCTACTTAAAATCTCAGTCTCTGATAAAATTTAGATTTTTGTACCCATGAAGTAATAGCATTCCTATCTTCTTTTATATTTTTAATAGAATTATAGAATCATTAAGGTTGGGAAAGACCTTCAAGATCACCAAGTTCAGTCTTTGACCAAACACCACTGTGTCAACTAAACCATAGCACTAAGTGCCATGTCCAGTTGTTTACTGAGTACTTCTAAGGTTTGTGATTTGACCATCTGCTTGGGAAGCCTATTCCAATGCCTGATCACCTTTTCAGTGAAAAAATTCTTTGTGATTTGGGATTTTCCTTTGTGTAACCAAACCAGTTCCTAAAGTTTGAAGAAATTATAGATTTATAGTTGAAAGTCTAAGAAAGTTCTTTTCTTCACTTCTCCCACTTTGGTAGATTTCCTAACTCTCCACTTCTACTCATGGGTAGAAATATGTCAAAGGGGGAAAAAAAACAACTGGGGCAAAAATAATTAATCAGCTGGGAATGGATGGATTGGGCAAAATTCTAAGGTGGCATTAGGTAGGAGACAAAGAATATTTCTGTTACAATACTGTTCAGAGGACTTGGATGGTAGCTACATCTAAGTGTAAATTTGTTTCAGGCAAGTTACTTTGTATTCAACTTCTTCCCTTTATAAAGATGCTTAATATAGTAGCTAAAACTTCTGTGAGATCTTAAGATGGGAAATGTAGACAAGTGCTACCTTCTAAAGGTTATTTTAAAAATACAATTTCTGTGGTTTGTGAGTAACTTTACAAACTGCACCCTTGCATGATGATTGAAAAGCAGTAGGGAAACTGATTTCGCTTCCAAGCTTCATGCTTCAAATGCTTTTTTAAATATCATGAGAAAGTGCTGTAGCAATTGCATCTGAATATGGTGTTTTCCTTTCCTTAACTGTTTAAAACTGAGCATCATTGGCTGTGTAAATATTGATAGCTTTGAAGACCAGATGAAAAATTACTGTGAAAAACGTAATCTGGATAGACTCAAATTCTGCAATTTCACGACAAGATTTTTAACGGAATATACTTAAACTAATTTTAAGTAATTCTCCCTTTGTAATAATAAATTATACAAGTCTCCATGGTGCCCTATCACCTTTGTGCAGAAAATGGCAGCAAGGAAAAAGTGGCCACTGCTCAAAGGATGTTTTACAATTACAGTTGATTGAAAAAAAATAATTAACTTGTTTGAAACATAGACTGTAGTCCTTCATCATTGCCTACAGAGTGATACTTTGCTCATAGTTGAAGGACACCTCTGAGTGTAAACCACTGTGTGTAGTTGTGCATGGTTTTTAAATGATCTGAAAAATTTTATCTTCTCAGGCTCTTTTTAGGATTTCCTTGCTTGAACTTACATTAAAGTAAGCATGACTGAAGAAATGGTGTTGAAGTAACATTCTCCTTTCTGTTTGTAATCTAGATGTGATCTTTGATACATTAAAGAAAATAATTAACGCACTAGTTCCCATAATTACTGGAATTAATTCACTGATATCTGCCGTAAGCTGATGCTTACTATAAAGAAACCTGCTTTTGTAGTTGATCATGGTAATATAAGAGACAAAATTATAATTCTGCCATTGTGAATATAATGAACTGTGCTTCTCTCTGTATTACCAAGGCACACATATATATCTCTGGTGAAATATAAAGCACCATGTTGCCTTTCTAGCAAAATAGTAAATATTAGAAGTAAGTATTTTCTTATTGGTAATTTCTAAATATGTGAATAAAACAGATGTATGGATGGTAGGATTTTCTCTATGTTTATTTAAAGTTTTTATCACGTTATGCCACACTTGCAGTTAGAGTAGTTATGCATTGAATTCTGAGTAGAGTGATTTTGATCTCAGACTGAACAAACCAGGCTAGATTTTGAATCAATTAGAGCATTTTTTAGTCTGGGGAAGTTTATTTTTAGTGTTGATGGGAGTTCAACAGGCAAAGATGCCTTACAGTTTCTACTTTATAACTATGTGTCATCTTGGACAAATCCTTTTTACCTTCATTCATTGATGGATTAAATAAATTGGCAGCTTGCTTAGACAGAACGTAAGAAAAGCACAAGGAAAAGCAGTTCTGTCTTGGAACATTGCACTGCAGCCCTTTCACCTGCCTCTGAATTGCAGTGAATGACACTTTCTTCTTCCTTTTGATCTGAAGCTTGATTTATAAAATAATAGTTTGCTGTTCTACAGTAGCACAGAAATCAGGGTTAAGAGGTTGGTTCAGAAAGAGGGTAAATGAGAAAAGGACTGGTATACATACCTGTAGAAAGAAGATAGTTATGCTGCTCGGTTTCCCTGTGTAAGTGATCCCACTGGAGAAGGCATGAGTGCAGTGATCCCATTCTTAGAGAAGTTCTCTGAATTCTTACTCAGAAAAAAGGAAGTCGTTGAAATCTTGAAGTTTATGGACTTGAGCTTCTGTTTCTAGCCCCAGTTTCAGGTTTGAAAGTCTGAGCTGTGAAAGTTTTGGCTCATCAGTTTCACAAATTCTGAAGTGTTACTTAAAGCAGGTTGTGGTAGTTGCACCAATGTATTATGTAATGTTATACTCAAAAACATTCTCCCTACCAAGGTAGTCAGAAGAAACTGGTTTATATTGCTCTGTTGTAATATATAATAGGTGACCTACTTTTGTACTTTCTTCATGGGAACACAATGAACAACACTATATTTATGTACTTTGAGATCTTCCTACACATTTCTCCATCCTTTCTTTCTTTAGGTTTTTTCTCCTTTCTTGTATTCTATGCCCATAAATTAGAGATTCAGTGAAATAAAATGACTTAAGTTTTTTTATTTGACCAGAGTGCAAAATAGGCATAAATTTCTATTAAATGTAATCCTAAATGCATATTTTCACATTTCTTTGAAAATGAGAAGGATATTTTTTTTACTTATGTGTCTTTCAAATACCTCTGTATTTGTTGGAAGTTTAGGTCTTTGTATATGTTTCACATAATTTTTTGTTTTAAAATTTATTCTTAAGAAACTCCTCGGTCTTTTTATTTAGTTTTTATTGCTTTCTTTTCTTGGTAAGGGGGCAACCTGACTCATGCATAATTGACTGTAGAAAAATGTATTATTAAAATTGATACAGGGAAAATGCTGTTAAATGCATAGCTTAAACTAGACTCTTCTCCTTGCACTGACGTTTTCTACTGTATAATAAAACAGACAATTGTAACCAAGTCAGATAGCAGAAAATTTTCCAGCAGTAATGTTTTTCAGATTTGTGGCATCTGTTCAATTGGCATTTATGGAGCACTTGGAGATAGTCAGATGAATGAGGCTGTGTTAGCGTGTTAGAGGGCACCGTTAGAAAGAGCAGCTTGTCTTAAGTAATTGCGTCTTGGACTTTTATAAATTTAGTTGTATAGAAACCATCCTAAGTAAAACAGCCTATGAAAGGCAAAACATAAGCATTAAATTCATTGGATGCTTTTTATTGGGAAAGCAGGATTCATAAAAGCACAGTGTGTTGCAGCCTTTATTTCACAGTTCTGCCAACATGAATCCAATCTGAGCTTGAGCGCAGCTGCTATTCCTGCCAGTCCTCCTCACTCTCCTGATGGAGCTTGATCAGCTCTCTTTGTTTTCTCTGTTCGCTTAAAATGAACGCTGTTTAATGATCTTCACTAATGAATTTGTGATGTCCTGTTCAGGGAGTTTTATTTATGGAGTGCTTCCCCCCCGCCCCTCCCCCCCCCCCCCCCACTTTAAAATATTGTTTACTGACATAGTATAGGGTAAGGTAATGAGAAAAAATAGATGGGAAGTTCAGGATGGATAGTGATGGATGGAAATACATAGAGAAAACTAGATGTTCTTACAACAATTGTGCTATTCTTTTTATCCCTGTAACACAGTTACTCCTCCTCCGCCCCCCACACAACAGATTTGTAATGAAAGAATAGAATCTTGTGCAGGCTGCAACTCCCAAAGGTAAAACCCACAGTACTAGACTTCCATCTGTATAGCCTATTTTATTTCAGGGAGATTTCATTTAGCTTTCCTTGGTTAAATTAGTCTGAAATACTGTCTTTGCAAGTTCATTAAAATTAGTCTATAATAGGTGTCTGCTGTAATTTCTGAAGTGCTATATTCAGTTTCTTGGTGGTGGTGCTTTCTATTTACCTGATGTTCTTGTCGTCCTTTCTGCCACGTTCCGATGTGTGTCATGCTCACTTGCCTCTGCACTCACCTTCATGGCCAGTTGTGTTATTCCTGACCTGTTCTCCGTAGAAGTCTTTAGCCCTGTCCCCTTCCACCCTCAGAGTAAAATATTTGAGTAAAAAAAAAGCCACCCGTTAGTTATATGTAATTGGAGTGGAGAAGGGAATCCTCTTTGGTTGAATAATATATTTTTATAGAATTTAAGAAGATTATTTCACCAGAATACTTATCTGTAATGTTTACATTTACCAAGCGTAGCCCTTCCTGATTAGTAAGGGCTTTTATCTGCTTGGAGAAACTAAAGCTATACATGTGGGGGGGAAAAAAAAGCTCCCCAGGGAAGGGGATAGTGCTGGATTTTGTTTCTACTCTACAACCAGCATGCTAAAATGTACTGGATCAATACTTGGAATCAATACTGGATAGTTTCTTAGGAGCAGTTAGGAGCACAGGAGGCCTAATCCTGATGAAATCTGCACACTCAGATCATTCAGTAAATAACTTGCACAGCCACCAGGGCAAGTAAAGGCTCAGTGCTGAGTGTGGGACTGGGCACGGGCTGGGGAGAGCTTGGCTCACCTGAGGCGGAGTGAGCGCTGATCTCTGCTCCACGGACTGGGAGAGCTCCAGGGGGCACTGACCACTGCTCTTCTCTGCCTTGTAAGACACTATCATTATCCCTCTCCTTTGCCAAGTAATCAATCCCTCTTCCTCTAAAACATGACCAAACAGAATTACTGTGAATATATGTAGGATCCACCTAAGTTCTTTCGGGAAAGGCAGTGGTTGAACATTTGGAAAAATGCTGTCAACAAGTGTTATCTGAATAATCTGAACTTGTCTAATTGCCATTTGAAAACTTTTCCCACGAACAGTTTATTCTTACTGAAAGTTGTTTCAATACAATAGTCTGACGCTTCTTCTTTCCAAGTTTGTTGCTCTGTTCCACTTTGTTCTCTAAAGAATTTTTATTTCTGCTTTGAAATTTTAGAGTTCTTTTGCCACAATTAATTCGTGCACTAACTTTTTTATATGTTGAAGGCATATGCTAATTAGTGCTAATTGAGTAAATGGAAATCAGAATAGGTACTAATTGCTGAGTAAGATAATGAAAACTTCGTGTCCGTACAAACCAAAACTTCACAGATTCAGGTACGGAATTTAGAGTTCTGTTTTTTATTGCTGAAGTTCCCTACACACAGTAGATTAAAGACTGACTTCCATCTCTGGTTAACTGATATAAATTGTTCTCCTGTGATTCTTTTCTCCTTGCATCTTTGCCATGCACAGGTGCTTGTTCCTTGCATAGGTGTATCCAGAGGAGTGAGGATGCTGAGCAGTGGCTGAAAGCTACTGGGGTCATTTTCAGCAGAATGATTTGTGTGAGTGCAGAGGTGGGGAGGAGATGACATGGCTGGGAGATGTGGAAGGGAGGGAGCAATGGCAGCTGGAATAAAAACTGGAAGCATGAAGCAATGTGGAACTGAAGCACAAGAGACTTGGGGTCTGGTACCAGATCGATATCTTCCCTTTCTTAAAATCTGTAGTATAATCATGTTATATACAAATAGGTGTCTGAAATATTATGTTTCCTTGGAGGTCCCTGAAGACTCAGCAAAAGAGGGGCAGGAGAAAGTTGACATTATGGCAGAGCTCAGAATGAGTAAATGGAATGACTCATAACTGGAGCAGTTGAATATTTGCCTATGACAGAATAATTTTTAATATGGGACATAACAAGTGAAAAGGACAATCAGAAATCTGAGCAGTACTCCTGGAAACAAGTTTTACCAATTAGTCTTTGCTTAGTCTCTATTGTAATAGCATTCCTTTGGCATTGCACATAGCTGTTGGTGTGATCTGCATGCTGTGGATTGAGATTGCCATGGTGTCTGTTAGGGTTTTAAATATATTTTTCTAAATGTGGATGAGAAAATTAAAGTAATTAATTTTGCATGGACTCTGAGACAAGAATTGACCACAGTCATTTTGCTAGCAAAGTTTGTCATCCTTTATAACTGATTTTCTGTAACTACTTACGGAAAGAGTTTAATAAAAGGTGATAAACTCGGAGGATTTTTTAAATAAGGTTACAAATCTGAAAAAGCATAAATGTCTTTACACCATTGGATTCCATAGGCCCTTTAATAATTTTAATTTAATAAAACAAGTAAAACGTAAAATGCAAAAGACAAACCCTGATTAACTGGAATGATAAGAATTGATTGGCAGAGCAGCTTTCCTGTGTGAAAGAATGGTTTCATCTGTGTTTTCTCTCTTTGTAGAGTTTATTCCATCCCAAGATCTGCAGAATCTTTAAGCCTTCCAACTGTTTTAATATTTGAGCTGGAAGTCTTCTGTGAACATAGTATGTTGAAGAAATTTTGCTAAATTTTTTTTCCTGAACACCTCTAATTTTTATTATTATTTCCTTATTCTGTATTTTTAAAACTCTTTTATACTTCATTAGCTGTTTTAGCAGCACAAAATATCCCCTTTCTGTCAGAAGCTGACTTAAAATTCCGTCCTTCATCCATCCACCAAGCACCTATTGTTACTTTTTGAATTTAAAATTAGGGCTTAATGTCATAAACCAGTAGAAATATAGTACACCTATATAATACCTATAGTATTAATGCTATTTTTAAAACTTACAGGATGGGAGAAGAGCAAAAGTGAGTGGCAGTTGGTATAGGTGCTGGGACAGAGTGGAAGAGATTCATGGAGTGGAGCCCTCCTGTGTGAGCAGAAACAGTGAATTGGGGTGAAGCATTAGACATCTGCAGTTTTGTTCCTTGACCAATATGCAGTTGTTTCTTGGTCTTATTGATCTTTTCTGTTTATTTAATGTACTTTCATTTTATGAGACCTATGCAATCATTTAATGGAGTAATTTGAATTGGGTTTGAATTGTTTTCACTTGCTGCAGCATTGTTTTTAACATACTGGGTTCATTTACTGGATGTCTGTACTGCTACTGCCATTAAGAGAAGAACAGCTCACCTACAGAACCAGGCAACTGTCTGTAGCCAGGTGTCCCATGTTAAATGCTTTGACCTTCTTGAGAAAATTTCACACACTCAGTATCTCTATGTCAAAATGTTAGGTATTGTTCAGTAGTTTATTGGGACTTCTGTTGTTTTTTTCCTGTTTGTTTGCTTGTTTACTCTGAAAACTGAGGAAATACTAATTCACAGCAGAGCAGTTTGCTCGCACTGTGAGCTGTGCTGAAGATCAGCTTGCTTATAATAGACTTTTGCTGAGCAGCAGCCCATGCACTGCTGTGTGACAGCATCATTCTTAATTCTCAGCTCGCTGTGTGCCTGGCGGTGCGTGCTCGAGGCGCTGGCTGGAAATCCAAGTGAGTGCCTCTTGCAGAGCCTCACGCTGCAGTGCCCTGCCCTTGTGCTCTTTCTGTGCTGAGGTGCCTGGGTAGCTCCAGTCTGGGCTGCACTAGAGAAGTTTTGCTGTCGTGGCTCTTCCAGATAGTCCTTTCAGCATACACATAGTGGTGCAAATGCATTTTTTTGCTAAGTCAGGCTGTGTTAGCTCTGGAGTGAAATGGGATACATTGCACCAGCAGAAGCCCTTTCCTACAGTTACACTTTTTTTTGCATAAAAATGCTGTAGAACTTTCACTTCATCCCAGGATGGTCCACTAAGAAAAGTTTTTAATCCAGAGCTGGACTTAATATGTATTAAGAACGGAATATAGAATCAATGTTTCTACAATTTAAGAAGCAGAACTAGTGAAGAATACTGGGTGAGTCATGATGAATACTGTGAATCTTTTTTTTCTAGCCCCCTTTTTTGTCCTCAAAACAATTTGATGGGGCTGGTTTAACAGATGGGCAGAAAACCTATCACTGTGTGTTGGAAAACTGTTTCCAGATGAAGAACAGTTTTCTTAAGTCATTTGCACTCTTTTTTCTTTGTTCAACATTGACTGAACTAGTCAAAACATTTTAAGCACATTAAGCAATAACATATTAAGTAAGTCTATAAAATAATTAAATTGAAACTAGAAGCTAAGAGTTCTTAGAAATATTTACATTAATATTTGACAGTATAAATCTTACAAAAAATATTTTGGAATCTTCTAGGAACCTTGTGCTGTAGATAAAGTTTGTTAGGGTTGATGTGCTGTTTCATTCTGAAATATCTAGGATTATCTGGTAAATTTATTTCTGAATCAGTGAAGACCTGGGTGTTTCTTTGTTGTAAATGCTCAGCTATGATGAAGCAGAGAGACTTAAGGTTTATGTCTCTCCTTCCTGGAGAGCTTTTGTAGAGTTATTAAGGTGTTGCAGCACCCTTTGTTTTTCATAGACTTTTTTTTTCAGTACATTTTCTTGTACAGGAATTGCATAGCACTGCTGTACCTGAATTCAGGTAGAGGTTTTAATGGTTCTTCATTGTCTGTTTTGGTCCTGGTCACTCCTCTGAAGAACTTTTATGAGTCTGCCCTCTGCATGTTCTTTGGGAAGACCCAGACTTTTAAAATTTATGTAAGGTTAATAGTCTGCATAATTTTGCAGAGTATGAGAAAGTACTTGGCAGGAAGTGCCAAAAAGCTGTAGCAGATTTATGTTGTGCTCTGTAGTCTCAAACCGGGTTCAAAGGACACTTGGTAACAGGTGACAATACACCATTAAATAGCTCTTCTGTGATGGAGATGAGTCAGGTAGTTAGCAATTTCTAAACAGATTTGCAAAAGAAAATACTTCTGACAAGAGATGTTTGGAAGTTTTTTTGATATGCAGTTTGGTGGCATGCTGCTAAAAGGTGTATATTTGGGGTTCTTTTTTTTCCTGTCCTCATTGTGTGGAAGGGGATAGGAGACTCCTGTAATTTAATCCTGTAGCATCCAGTAATTCTCAAGTCCCTTCAGTGTCTCCAGTATGTTTTCTCTTACTTGAGAGAAATCTCTGATCTGCAGTTTTTTCCCCATTAAGATGCTCTCTGTCTTACCTCTGCCTGCAGGCTCTCTGTGCAGTTCTCACCAGTGAATCGTTTGATTCCTCTCAAGCCCTCGCTGGAGGGGAGCCAGCAGCAATCACTTTCAGGAGGAGGCAGTGAGAAAAGTGTAGCTGAAAAACAGCTCCTTAACCTTTCTCCATAAAGCATGTCACTTGGAAGTGGGGATACTATAGCATCCTTTGTTACCAGTCCCAGACTCGTCATACCATGCCCCTGTTTGTTCAAAAAATACCTTTGAAGATCTGTCTCAGCTGCCAAATGTTCTCTGGAAAGGGGAACTATGCCTCCATGACTGTATTGCTAGCTTGTGACAATGTAGGATTGGAAAAATCTCATCCTACTTTTTTGTATTTCCACATTTTTAGACGTTATTATCACAGTAAAGTTTGAGAATCTGAACTTTATAGATCCCATTTAGTTTTCAGGACTCTGAAAACCTGGTGAGTGCAGAACAAGAGCTCTGTAGTAGTTCAGGGCTAAATTCAGAGAAACACAGTATAAAACATGCATACCAGTGTTATTTGGAAACAGAACTATGCCATGCTTTCTTGAGGACTGGCTCCGATTTTAGCTCTTAACTCTGTTGTTGATGATGCTTCCCTTTGTTGTTTTCTAGAGAAGGAAAGAGAGGTTAGATTCCTCTCTCCTCCCTTCATGTTCTGTTTCCTCTTTCCTGACTACATATTTTCCAGTTTTACTTGGGACAAAGAGGGAGGGAGACTGAGACTCACAGCAGCATGAGTAAGTACTTGGAGAGTGAAGGTGGAATGAAGAATGTACATGCTAACAGTACTTAGACTCCTCAAAGACACGAAGCATGGAGAGGTATTCTGAAATGTTCTGCTGTATCAAGAACCAAGGAGTTTTTCTTTTCCTGTTTTTTCTTTTCTCAGAAATGTACTTTAGGTGGTTTGTGTATTTTTTAAACTTTAACTTATTCCCTCTGTCAGCCCACACAGATATCCCTCCTCTTAGTTGCTGCAAGGTCTTTGATACTCAATTTCAGTTTTTTCACCTCATTCTATTTCTAAAATGAGAATTGTGTTCTACTTATTTTTACCCTTGCAACAGACTTCATACAGAATTTTTCCATCATTTCTTGTAGCGTATGAAGTCTGAGTAATTATTTTTAAATACCCACCCATCAACCCCTCTTCTATTTTCTGTTCTTCTTACACTCCACTACTTGTATATGAGATGATGGAAAACTGGTATTCTCTAAATGAGCCAATGAAATTATTTTCCTATTTCCTGTTATCAAAAACAAAATTTTATTATTGAAGCCTTATGCTCCTAAGGAGTGCTCTGTCTTACCTAGAATGACTTTGAAGACCTGTCTGATTTTCCCTTACTCCAGCAATTTGCCTTGATCCCTAAGGCTGCTCACTGAATTCAGATCAAACATAATTAACTTTGTGGTTGAAAATGAATCTTCAGGAGAGTTATAAGATGAAACTTGGAATTGTTGCTTTCTGGGAAGATTTGACATTTTGAAATCCAGTTTTCATCCAGTTTGTGACAAATAGGTCTGACTTGCTTTTCCCTCTGAAATTATTTAATAACATAATATGACATAATCAAAATACATTTTTCTTTAAATAGGAAGCAGTAGCAGCTTCCAAGCAGTTACTGAAATGCCTTATAAAATGCATTTAATTTTGAATTCTCATTTATGATAGTATACATATATGGGTTTTTAAAGTCAGTGCCTTGCAGAGACTACATATTTCATTGTTAGATCATTTGTGTAAATCGAATGGAAGTTCTGTTAAATCTGGAGTACTTGTACTTTTGTAGTCCTAGAGCTTTATTCCCTCTTCAGTGCTTGCTTTTGGAGGGTGAAGGAGCTTGAGATCCATGGGAGCTGTCCCAGCAGCCTGCTGGTGGCTGTGCTGGCCATCATGGGAGGACCCAGGGCTGCTGATCTGGTGGTGACTCTACCTCTCAAAGGTCACTGCTAGCACAAACCTCTGCCAGGATCCTCTACTTCAACCAATCCTAAAAAGCCATTCTATTTACAAATATGATCTGTGTAATGTCTCCTGAAATGCAGTCAGCTAATCCCGCCTTTTTAATTACTTGCAATGACTTTAATTGGATCAGAAAACAGAACAGGCTATAAAGTAGAGATGTAATAGGGTTCACGTGGTGAGAGGAGTCCTGCTGTAAGCAGCAATTTGTGGTAGTTGTCACTGAGTTCTGTCCATTCTGCCATGCTGCAGGTCTTCTCTTATGCAAGTACCAAGACAGCCATTATTCATTTAAGATGCTCAGTAGCTGGAATTTTTCGGTATTTCAGGCTCTCAAGCCTTGAAAAAAGCTTTGTATACCGAAAATGACTGACTAGTGTTGACCCTCAATGTGTTTCCGTGTCTTGCTGATGCTTTTGGAGTAGTTAGACCTTACTTCTAACGGCCCTTCTGATGCTTTTCTGTTTGCCACTTTCTCACCATTTCAGCAATCCAATAGGTACACAAGCATACAAAACCAAACTGCTTCCTCTTCTAAAGGGCACTGCAGTCAAGCCAAACTTCATACTGGGACCGTTTACTGGTGCCTCTGGCTGCTTTAGTGAAAGTTGGTTTTGGGGGGCCCATATCCTGGAGCAGCTCTTACTGCTTCTTGCTTTCTGGCCATTTCCAGCCACAAAAGCAAGGCACCTTACATGTGTCTCTGTGTGATGTACTTAGGAAATTAGGACTTCTAACTTTTCCCTGACTGGCCGTTTCTAATTTTTATTTAACTTCTTTTTTTTCTTCTTCTTTTTTTTTGGAGGGTCCAACACAGAGAAAGTAATTTGCAGCTGTACCCAAATTACCCAAAACTTCTTAAGTTTCTACAAATGTTCATTTTGCAATGCTTTCCTTGTGTGTTTTTTCTAACAAAAAAGTTTCTTTTTCCATGTACTTAGTTTGCAAATAAAATGGCAAAGAAGGTCATAAAATCAATGAAGCGAAACAAAAGTTTTACTTGAATTTTAGAATGATCAGGGACTTGTTGTTTTTCTCAGTCGATAGAACTTATGACTTCTTTCGTTGCACATTGTTTAGGGTCATTAAGTAGCGAGGGGGTCAGGCTCAGGCTCAGCACTGTGCTGGCTCTGCTGGGGTTAGGGAGTGTGCCTGCTGTCCATCAGTAACTCTGTGCTGGGATTCTTGTGCCAGAGACATAGTTAGTTATGTGGTGTTGGGTAAATCCATTACTTGCTAACCCCGAGATTATCCAAAGGCTCCTGTGGTAGGGTGAGGGTGGAGATGTCCATCAGCTGTCAGTGACCACCCCCTATAAATGAATTTAAAATGGCTGAGGGGCAATTATGATGGAGGAACATGGAATCATGAATACTGCAGGAGGAGCAAAGGTACGCAGTGAACAGTCACCCCCTTCCATTACAAGCCCAAAAAAGTGCTGAATGGAACTGTCAGGTGGCAGGTTCACAGCCCAAAGTTGCTGCCCCATGCAGTGCATGTTTCCGTTGCCATGGGAAACAATGATGGCTAAATGTTTCCATGAGTTTTAGGAGTTATTTTATTGTTAATGGGAAAGAAACAGAAAGTGGGGATTATTGAACATAACATACCTACAATACTTGTTGCTTGCAGTATTGCTGTATATATATTTATATTATATAAACCATAAACTGTTGCTCCATGGAGCTTGTGCTTTCCAAGCTGTCCATGAATTAGGCTCAGCACCCTGTGTTGGAAGGAGCTTGGAGCTTGGCAGGAGCTTGGTTAACCTGAGAGCCAAATCAAGTTATGGAACCCAATAGCCAAGACCACAGCTCATCCAGCAGCTTGTCTCTTAGCATCTGTAGTAGAGATTATATACTGCTAGCTGAGATATCCCAGAGATACACATTTAACAGTAATAAGTTTTAAATATTAGAATTGCATGCAATTCTTGTAATAATATGATTGTTGTCATATGATATTATATTGTCATGTAGTATGATATGCTGTAATACCACAATAATGTTTCCAGTCAAGACTCTTTGCTGCTGCTTTTTGAGTTTCAGTGTTTCAGTGATAAATAGTTTTGAGTATATCAGTGACCCTTGAAAATCTTCATTTAATTTTCTGCTGAAGTTATTTTCAGGTGGGTTTTTTTTTGTTTGTTTGGTTTTTTTTAATTTTTTTTTGTTTTTTTTCTTGGCAAAATGCAATTTCTGGATGTTGGAAAAATGTGAATCTTAATTGTGGTGCAGTGTAATAATTTCTTCAGGATTGGGTTCCTATTAGAAAGTTCAGTATATGATTGAAAAATTTGGTCTTCCCTGGTTTTTTTTTTCTCCTGAAGGAAAAGCTGTTTAATTTGAACAATATTAATAGCTTTCCTGATCTTGAAGTTATTCATAACTATAGCAGTAAATGTATGTCAAAAATTATGCTTTTTAAGGCTTGAGAAAAATCTGTTATCAGAATAAATATTATTTAGAATTAGAACTGTAATAAAAACTACGATAAAATTATATGGGTACACAGTGCATCTGTATGTTTTCTTAATTTTATTTTTAAGTATTAAATTGCTAAACGTATTTTATTCTTCAAGCAGCACATTTTTTGTCCATTCAAGTCTTTTGTGTTAATTATTAGATACAATTGGCTGACAGATGTAGGTAATAATTGGCTCATAGATAATTATGAAATTCTACTAAGAAAATATCTGCATTATTTATTTAATAACAGTTACTTGCTAAATTGAATGTTTTCACCCATCTGTTAACAATTTTTCCCTTTAATGACTGAAAGACTTGCCTGAACTTATTGTTTACTTCCTTGGATATGCAAACTTTTTAAAAAAGGGATTTATATTTTTAGCATTTAGCTCATTACTTTGAACTCGGCTACAATAGATACTGATTTTTAATTTTATGTCTCTGTGACATTAATGATAGTAGAACTCAAATGTGTCATCGGTACTGTATTAGAGAAGACTTAGCTTTTCGTTTTTATCCATTTCAAAATAATAGAATAAAAACAATGTCTTCTCTTTATGCTGATACTTAGCCATTTTGAGAAGACAAGTACCTTTTTGTGAAATCTTAATCCATGGTAATTTTAACTTTCATACATTCATGTGCTTCCTAATATTAACACTATGTGTTTTTTGAAGAAAATCATGGTCAGTGTACATGAAAGATATCGTTTGAGTCAGTTGCTCCAGCAGTGCTGTACCATTTGTTTATATACATACATACATACATACATACATATATATATATATATATATATATATATATAAAGATGAGAGAAAAAAGAACCAACAGTTGCCAAAGAACCTTTACAGGTAGCAGAAAAGGTATGTGCTACAGCTGTGTAATGGCAGTTCTGGAGTGTGCTGTAGGTCATTGTTCCCTTTTGTTCCCTGTTTGAGGAGCAGCTGTGCAGGTAGGCTGCTCTAATTCCCTTCCAGTGGTGTTCACTGCTGGGCAATGATTTGAATGTGTGATGTGTCAGCTGCTTGTGTGGAGTAGGTTGGGAGGGATGTGATGTTTCCTTCAGCTTCCCAGTGTTCTTGTTAGTGCAGGTACAGCTAAACATTTCAGTAAGTGCTAAGGGTGAGAGTGGTAGTTCATCAATTTGTATCTAGAAAACTTTTTAATCGAATTGCAGTGAGTGTTGTAGAGGGGACAAGAAAGGTTTTAAAACATTTTTTTTTCCCCAATTCCACTACCCAAACTGTACAAAATAGAAGGTATTTAAGAATCATCAGAGGCAACTGCTGTCAGTCTGTGTTGTGGTTAGATACTATTCCAGTTGAAAGGTCAAAAGACAGGCATCTGTGAAGGCTAACTTCAAATGCAAGTGTTTGGAATATGAACACTGTTAGGTTCAGTTTGGCTTTTAAACAACATTCTTTTCCTGCCTATTTTTTTTTTTAATACCGTTGCTAAGTTTTATTGTTGCTAGAAGAATTGGCAAGAATTCTGGCAGACTGGGCAGATTTCTTCCATAGCCTGATCTCTAAATTTCAAAAAGACTGTGCTGTAGGAGATAAGATACATTTCAAGGTTTTAAAATTTTGCAGTTATGTTCAAGTTATCTACAGAAACAATCTGTATAACACATGCAAAGTTCCCTTTGCTCTCCTACAAAGTATCTGAGGTATATAAAACCTGTGTGATTTATCACCTGTGCAACATCTGTTGACTCTAAAGATGATAAAAACAGGTAAATCTGCAGCCAGTTGCAGGAAGTTATTGATGATATGACAGGTGAGGGGCGGGAGGAATTAAATATGCATTTATTGAAGACAAAAATTATATATTTTGTAGAGTACTGAGGGAGTTAACATAGCTGTTACTAAAGAAAATGCAGTTCTGCTTTTGTAGAAATGTTTTCCTAAAGGTGTAAGTATGAAAGGGTGAATAGTGGGTGTTGAAAAGAGGCAGGAGAGACCCATAAGGAGAGAGGAATATGAAAGAAATATTTGCAGCTTATATATATGTAGTAAAAAAAAAAAAGTAGTATTCCCCCTTATGCAGGGGCCAAGATAGCATGATTTTTTAAAATTACTTTGATTATACAGCACTGTAGCTCTGTTGATTCTAAAGTATCTCCTGGCATTTACAAATGCATGTTTAAAACTACCTGTGTTTTCTCATGGGCAATATACATTTTTGGATGCACATATTAGTCCAAAACTAATGGTATAAAACTCAAAAAATGTAGGCTATATATCACCAAAAAGAAAAAATTAAATGCAAACTAGCTAGCTTAGTATGGTAATTGTAGACTTGTAGACCTCTAAGTCTGTAGCTGTCCATGTATACCTTTATCTAGGTGTACAGCATTCAAAAATTAGGTCAGTAACCATTGACATTAATTAAAACTCACAAATGAAGCAAAATCTCCCCTGCTCTCCTTCAAAGGCAGTGATTCAGCGAAGAGTCAGCCATCTTTGCCTTCTCTGCAACTGGTGGGATGTTTGAAAGAAGTTATTTTTGACTAAGATTCTTGAGACACATAATCATTTTCCTTAATTTTCTTTTATCATTGCATGGTCTATTGCAACATGGGATGGTACTGATGGAAACTGAATCATCACAGGTTTACATAATGCTCTATATTGAGGAATTCTACTTAGCTGTCGAATGATAACATATTAATAATATGTAAAAGTTGCCAAAAAGAGTGGTGTGTTCAGGCCAGCATGTAAATTTAGGTTATATTTTGCATATCTCTGCTGTAACTTATTTTGCTAGCTTCCATGGCTTTGGTTGTGATGCCAAATTAGACAAACAGAAGACAGCTAAGGTCACGTACCTTCATTTAGGTGAGTCCTTACCTCAGTTTCCTAGTTCAGGAAAGAGATGGTTTACTTCATCCACTCCATTTGGAAAGGCATAATTCTTTTAAACATGGTTTATGGTGCAGTTGCAATATATTTTCAATGCAGTTATCTCTGATAAATGTGAGAGTGCATTCTTTTCATCCTGCTTCATTTTATGCACTGATATGATGCTCCATTTCAATAACTTCTTATTGTTCACCTCTTCAGACTTCAAGAAATATTTTCAAGACAGTAAAAATCCGGATTACTGTCTGCATGAAATGTATTAAAAACAAGGTTTATTCACCTCTTTGTTTTGGATGCTCTCCTGAAATATGAGCAGAAATGAGCATTGCCATTGACCTTAGTAATGAACAAGCAGTACCAAGCTGTGGGCTTAGGTGGGGGTGGGGAGGAACTTTTCAAGGTGGAAATCATGTGATGGCACTAAATTATTCGTACAGATTAATAAAACCAAACTGTATGAACTGATCTTTATTTGTATCCTTTCAGTATGTTCCTTCATAATTCTGTGTCATTTTTCATCATTCTGTTATTCTCTACTCTTTCAAAGCTGAAGTTCATTTCTTCTGTAATGCCCCACTTGGGCTACATCTCTCTCCTGTTCTATATTATACCTTTCTGTCCCCCTTTCTATTTTCATTTCTTTCACACATGCTGTACATTTGCTTTGCATCTGTGATGCTATGAAGTCTGTTCAAAACCAAAATAGGACAACTAGATTTTTACTGGCAACATGTTTTATTTTTACTTTGCTCCAAAAAAAGCCCAAGAGGAGTATTGACTTGTAGAGGCATTATTGCATTGTTGCCAGAATAAATTTAATTTTGAAAGTCCATGTATTGGAGACTGAAGAGCAGTTCCTTATCTGTGCAGTGTGTAAATTAAAATTAAGTGATCTTATTGTGGTGAACTGTTTTTTTTCTGTTGATTTTTGATGAACAGTTTTAATTGTCAGAATAAAATGTGGACTCTGTAAGTTATATAGGTACTGGGGGTTTTTTTCCCATTACTGTAACTTTTGTTTCATGTTACAAACCTAGATTATGTTTGCAATCTATGGTCATTGGTGCTAGAAATTTTCTTTCTAATATTTTCTGATTTCTAGGCCATAGACCAGGTAGAATACTTGAGGTGAAGTTGATTTCAGCTCCACCCAAGTACTGTTGATGAATGGTGCAAATGTTACAGTTCTTTGTGACTATTTTATAATTTAGAAAAAAAAATGCAGTTTTAGTTACTAAAAATGTTTTGCAAGCTCTTGAAGTAGTTTTCTCAAATCAGCCTGTTTCAAGGGCAATCTTACGAAGCTTATGGTGATTTTTAGAGTTCTAGATGCTAATGTTTTACAGTTTATTAATTTTAATTATATTAGAATATAATGTGCATGTTCCTGCAGCTTAATATCTTCCATGGGTAAGGTGTAGGGAACAATAAGTACAGTATTCTTCCCCCATGTCTAACTAGAATTTCTCATGCTGTAGACTGTATCTCTTGTCTCTTGTGCACCTCTGAGAAAAGTCTGTCTGTCAGGTAGCAGAAGATGCAATTAGAGCTCTTCTTAACCATTTCTTTTCAAGGTTAACAGACTCAGTTCTCTCAGCCTCTCCTCACACTCACATGCTTCAGTCCCCTGTCGTGGTGGTTCCCTGTTGGACTCATTTGTCATTGTCTCTGTTGTACTGGGAGCCATGGAGTACAGTGGCCTTACAAGTGCCAAATAATAAGAATAATGACTTCCCTCGACCTGCTGGGTACACCCAGTCTGGTACACAGCTGGCTGCCTCTGCCCCAAGGATGTACTGCTGGTTAAGTTAAATTTTCTGTCCACTGGGTCTGTTTCTGAAAACTTCTTTCCAGCCAGCGAGCACCCAACCTGCTTGTGTGGACAGAGCTGCACCTTCCCAGGCAAACAGGGCTTAACTCACTTTTGTTGTACTTCATAATGGTTTTTTTCTGTCCTTATCTCAAGGTTGCTAAGGTTCTTCAGAATGGCAGCTCTGCTGTCCAGGGTGCTGAGCCCTTCCTCAATTTGCTGTCACCCGTAAACTTACAGAGGGTTAATTCTGTCCTGTCACTAAGAGTGGCATCAAGCAGCCACCAGCTGGATGTGGGGTGCTGCCTGCTCCCCTTGGAGCCTGGCAGTCCAGGCACTGCAGAAAGCAGCAGGTGTAGTAAGGTTGTGAGTCTGTGCTCAAGGGTGAGGGGGAGGGATGGGGGAGATCTAATGGTGTGTGGGAGGGGGAACCTTAAAGGAGTTCAACAGCTCTTGCTTTAGGCCTAAGTGAGTGTGGGAGTCGTGTGGTATAACTTGTGATTAGACCTAAGTAGTGTTTGTCTTGGTGTGTTAAGCTATTTTCTGAATCATGGCATTTTCACAGGAATGTCTCCAAAATTTGGTGCTCATTGTTAAGTCAGTGATGATGATAAAAATAGATATCAAACTCATTTCCATCAGTTTCAGATCCTGCGTGGCATCTGATTTCCAGCCCTGAGAGCAGTAGGAATTAACTCTTCCATCAAGACAACTTAAATGCAGCTCTAATTTAATTTAAAAATAGCTAGTCAGTCTTCCTCAGTGCTCCCCCAGAATTGTTCTCAATTCAGGGTGTGCTTTTTTATATTTTTGTATACAATCTGGAGAGAAGTAGCAGGCTTCCTCTGTAGGTAGGATTGGACATATATGATTATTAAAGCACTACTAAATATTTTAACATAAACCATGTTCTGTTAAGAAAACAAGGAACAATCTTTTGGAGGAAACAAAGCTGATCCCAAGTGCAGGATTACAAGCCATTCTTTCTTATTCCAACCTGCCTTTACACTTAAAACTTTCCCCTTTGTTTTAACATGCTGTAAAATGTTCAAATTTTTCATGCCTACATAGTCTCTGAATTAGTGTGTTGAGTTTTCAGTTTTCTTCTGAAGTAAAGCTTTGACCAGGTAAGATGATGCTCCATCACTGGAAGTGTTCAAGATCAGGCTGAACATGAACAGGGCTTTGAGCAACATGATATCATGGAAGGTGCCCCTGTCCAGCCCAGAGGGGTTGGACTACATTTTCTTTAAAGGCCCCTTCTGACCAAACCATTCTATAATCATATAACATAAATGACAGGTCTGTTTTACAGTACAAGATAATTGTCTGTGTTTAAATTAGCAGTTCAGTTTTGCTTTCTTTGCCTTGTATGCTTCCCACCAGTTTGGTTTTGGTACTGTTGACCTGATTACTTAAAAAATGAAACCAGTCTTGGACAGAAATGAAGAGCTGAGAAGTGCTTTGCTCTGTTTCTATTTTTCATGTTCCCCATCACTAGGAGCATCTATCAGAAACTATACCTGCTTGTCTACTATTTTCTTTTCTGGACATGAGCAGCAAGAGTGAGTTAGTGTGCTGTCAGAGAAAACAAACAGATACAGAGCCAAGGGGCCCCACTCAGGACAGTTTTCACTCTCTTAGTGTTGCTCAAACAGCTAAAAACTGAGATCTTATGTATTATGAATACATGTAGTTAATTTTTAAGATGGTAGAAATTGCTTAAATGAGGACCAGATTTTACAGGAACTTAATGGAACTCTAGTGACACAGACAGATTTTATTCTCTGTTCACTGAAGAAACTCCTGCAGCAATTTTGCCATATAGGAAAAGGAAAGAAATATACCAGGAGTTTTGCAACTAAGTGGCATTTTAGTAAAATAATTTTTATCTTCGTCTTTAATAAGGAATTACTAATACCTGCTGAAAAAAAAATCAAAATTAATAATTTAGTATTTGAAGTCAATTATTTTAAAAAGTATATTCAAAATATATGACATTGTGGATGGCATTTACTATAGAGCAATTACATTCTTACTTTGAACACTTTACAAGGCGTTGTAATCTGTGCAGTTTTGATAGAAATGACCATCATTTTCTGAAGAGCTCAAGTTGCATAAGATGATAGCTGTAAGATATCGCAGAGGTCGTGGAATCCCTTTCACTTGATTTAAAGGCTTGATATGAAGCTTCAGCAAGTACTTTGGTGCCTGGTGCAGAGTGTGGGGCAGTCATTTCTGCTTAAGTGGAGAATTAGTCTGGTTAAAACAGAACATAAGCAAAGTTTCTTTTTGGAGGCATCAGTTTCCAGTTTGAACACTTAGAAATTTGCCTTCTTTTGCTATTTCCCACTTGCTCTATATGCATCAATTGCATGGCAAATTTAAGTATCTCCAAGCAGCAGACCATTGTTCTTTAAGGTAGGGTGTTTGCTTATTCCACCTAGAGACTAGAGATAATTGTAAAACATTAGGTTGCTTTCACCAAAGGATGAAAGACCAAAGCATTGGTCTTCTGCTGAGATGTTGGGATCTCAGACTCTCTTCTCAGGACTTTGGTTTTAAATTAGCTGCATTGACAAAAACAAATTAATTGACATATTTGGTCCCAGAAGCATCCTGGGTTGTTGGTTCAGATACCGGTGAGGCAGACAGGATGTCTTCCGTGTTCAGTAGCTACTGCTGTAACTAATATTTCCATTAAGACCATGGAAGATAACAGAAACAAATATTGCCAATAGCAGTTTAGGTTCAGTTTCATGAACATCTTCTACCAATGTACACATGAGTCTTCTCTGATAGTTCTTGATGAATCTCTTGTATTCTTGATAAAGCCTCTCATATTCTGCATATTTAAATCCCAGCAGAACTCTTGGATGTGATTTCGACCTGTCGACTGTTTGGAATTTAAATCAGGAGTTTCTTCAGAAACTGTAGTTTTTCTTTACTGTGGAAAAATGGCAGTATCTTCTTAGGGTACAGATATAACCAACATTATCTGCAACTAAGACTGCAGAACTTAGTAAAACAATTGACCAATGTAAGAGAAATAAGCCTCAATCCTTCCTCAAACAAAGAAACAAAGATCTGTGATTTTATCATTCCATGATTTTATTTAAAATTTCAGGAACGGTTTATTTTCCATTAATACACTCTCCCCCCTCCTCCCAATCTCCCAAGGAACACCTCTTAATTTGTCACTGGATTATTGCATTTGAGGGAAGTTGTGTGTCTGCAGATCTTAGGTGTTTACTCCTGGGGGAATCCACTTCAGATGTTCTAATTTCCTTTTCCCCCTTTTGTATTAGTGTCACTGAGGTGGGTTCTCAGAGTGCAGAAGGGTTTCTCTTTTGACTCAAATAGCCTCTTGAGTCATGCAGCTTAATCACATTGGTTTATTACTGACTTCTGTTTTCCTCTTTGTTAGTGCACCTGATTGTTCTCAGTAGTCTCATGTTGATTCTCTAATTTCTAGCAAAAGCTCAGAATCAATTCAGTCTACATAAAGAATGTAATCCAGTTTTTGTGGCACTCATAAGGGTACTAGCTTAATAGTTATCTCTTTTTCAAAATATATGTTAATGATTATAGAAAATTTTGATTTCTGATCTTGATTCTATATTATCTCTAAGAATATTTGAGGTTAAAAAATGAGATCACATAATATAATCTGTGTTGGTGAGTCACTTAGATTAAGGAAAGCTAACGGTGTTGCTCAAACTACTGTTTTTCTGCATAATGTACTATCTGCATATTGGATTTGTCTGTCTATGAACTCCTCTATCATACATAACTATCTGGGAAATACTGCTTTTAAAAATGCATTTTCAAGCAGCACCTCAACAATAGATGAGAAAAAGTTGTTCAGGCTTAGTAAATCAAGAAAATGTAAAATTGTAGTGACAAAAATGCTTGTTTTATTAAAAAATAATAAGTTCCAACCCTTTGGTAGGCTGAAGTAGATTATATATGTCACTTATTCCTAGGTCTTAGTGCACTCTGCCTTGACATACAATATTTTTGTTCAAGAAAATGATTCAGCAGACAGTCTGTATTTAAAATGCTTAGAAAGTGATTTCCAGCTGTGCTTTCCAAGCTTGATAGGGTGTGATAGAAGGGAAGCAATACCAACACCCTATGAGAGAGTTAAGGATTTGTCTTTATGTTCACGAACCTATATAAAGAGGCAGAATTATCAGAGGGATGAGAGGTACAGGAATGGTTATAGGACTATAGCTTGCTCCTCTAATTTGCTCCCTGGCTGTGCTGAGAAGTGGCTGGAGCAGCCTGTGGTGCTGCTGAGAGGGTGATGCCTTGGTGGCTGCTCCAGGGCTGCAGCCCTGGCATGTGGTGATACTAGATACTTAGATTCTAATTTGTTAAAAGCACAAATCTTCCCAAAGATAACAGAATGTAATATATGTGCTTTTAAAATCACTTAAGGGAGATATGTCAGTTTTAAATATATACTCACTGAATCTTTTAGAGTTAATACAGTAATCGTTTTACTCCAGAGCTTTAAGGTTAAAGCAGATGGAGAACTGACATGCTTTGAACTGTACACCAGTCCCCAGAGTCTGTGCTAGCTGAGGAGTGAGCCACTGTTTTTGGTTAATTCCTGACAAGAAGACACAAGTACCTTACAGTCCATGCCCCACTCACCTCTGATCATGACCAGTGTTATTGACTGACTGCACATGGCAAGAAATAGAAAAAATGATCACACGAGTAAGTGCCTGAAGCAAAATCCTACATTTGCTACTCCCCGAGTTAATAACTGATAGCATTTTTGTTGTGTTTCACTTGACAGGCTTTCTTTACTAACTAAAATTGACTGGCTGGAACGTGTGAGTTCCTCTGCAATATTTTAAATTGTATCTTAAATGCACAGGTATTTTGGGTATGATCTGGCTGCTTTTATGTCAGCTGTCCTGCTTGGTTTCATTGTGCTGTCCAGGGCAGCAACATCACTGTTGATGGTACACAGTGTGGAGATTTCTAATATTATGTTGTCTGTGTAGGTGACAAAAACTATCAAAAGGCACATACCCTGCCTGTGTTACAGCTTCTGCTCTCACATAAGAATGGCAGGAAAGCACTTGCAGGTGTTTCTGACATAGACCTGCTGTCCTTACAAAAACTGCTTTTCTTTTGAAAACTCTGTAATTGCTGCAGCTTCCTTACTATTAGAATGGCAGCTAGGAGCATCTATAGTAGTACAGCTAGCCACTGAACCTACAGAAAAGCCCACTGTTCTGAAGTCCTGGTGAAATGCATTGTCCCATTTTGTTAGGATTGCAGATAATTTGGAGCAAAACTGCAGATTTTAACAGATTGGCTGGAGGTGGCTGCCAGTCGGAGACACAGATGGAGGTATTTGGAGAAGCCAAAGCAGCATGGTCTTTCTGTTCTTTTCTTAAAACCATCAGAAGGATTAGATTTTTAGCACTTGAAGTGACTTAATTTAGATTCTGAGATAAAACACAGCAGGAAGAAAAGGTATCTTTTTTAGTCATCTTCCACAGATTTTCTGTGGATTTAGGAGATCATAACCATATTTTAATTTTGTTTTGTTTAGGCAGCCTGGGCTTCCAGATTATGACTTTATGCCACAAGTGAACTACACAGCAGTTCTTGTATTTGTGGTATATATAAATATTTTGGTAATATTTGCACCTTTTTTAATCTCATGTTGCCAAGAAACTTTGCTATGGCAGTAGAGTGCTTTCCTCTTTTTTTTTTTTGTTTTTAGCTAGAAGAAAGGGGTCAGAAAATTAGTCTTCTCATTCAGGACACTTGCTCATTGGAACTTGTGGGAATTCAAAATAAGTTTTAATGGGTTTGTATGGCAGGCCACCTGTAGAGATGCAGCTTAGTCGCAGCAAAAAGTTGCAGGGAAGTAAGGGGTAAGTGTGGCTGCTGTGGTGCATGGCAAAAGCAGCTCTGCAGACACCAGCACACAGGGTTGCATGAATTGTCTGCTGTCCTGTTGCTCAGCTGACCTTTGATCCCTCTCATCCATTTCTGAATAAATGCATGCAGGGAAAAGCATTTGCAGGTCTATTCTTATTAGACTAAAATCTGTCTGACGTACTGAACTGTTAAGAGAGATGATTTCTTCATGCCTTTACTAAGCTTTATGCAGTATTTCAGTAAGCTTTTTGTTTCGGTTTCTTATATGGTATTTTTCATGTGCAGATACAGGGATGTTCTCTACATAGCTGTGAAATGATTCACATGGAATTTTGTGTTCAGTTGTGAACATGTGATTGCTAAAATTGATCTGAGAATTAGATTTGTTTATTTTGAATAAACAAAAATAAATGGCTGCAAAAGTGGAAGGTTATTTGGCAAAGATTTAAAAGTTCAGTTATCCTAGTTAAAATGTTTAAGTTTCTGCCTTAATAAACTTACTGTGAGGACTAAAAAAGAAAATAACTTCATTAAGAAGTCAGACAGGACTGGTTATAAATAGAAATAGTGGAGCATCATCTTATGAAAGAAGAATCTGATACTGTGTGAATGCCTTGGCCGTTATTTTGTTAGTTTTATTTGATCTTTCCAATAAAGCAGTGGAAAACCTCTTTCATTAAGCAAAATGTTGAAAACACTGTAAATGGGACTAGTCCTGCATTATCTTGGTGATAAGTAGTAGTGTAAAGGTCTAGGCTACCTGGTTGTGGAGAATTGGATTAATTTAAATCCAGAAAGAAAAAAAAAGGAGAGGAAAAAATCATCAAGAAAAGTTGAATCTGAATAGAATTTATTGTTGCAGTTGCCAGTCCAGCCAGGTAATCTCTAGCAACCTGGCTGATGGTGATTTCCACAATGGTAATATTTTTTAGGATAATTCTGTGATTAAAAAGGGGGAAAAAATCCTTTTCCTTTTCCTTTTCCTTTTCCTTTTCCTTTTCCTTTTCCTTTTCCTTTTCCTTTTCCTTTTCCTTTTCCTTTTCCTTTTCCTTTTCCTTTTCCTTTTCCTTTTCCTTTTCCTTTTCCTTTTCCTTTTCCTTTTCCTCTTTCTTTTGTGTTGGATCCCAAATGTTTAGTACTGCAATTTAAATATATGAAGTATAATTTGAGCCTTTTAATGCATCTTTAATTTCAGATCTTTGAGCAAATTATTCTTATTCAAAATCTGATTAGACAAGTTTAATGATCTAGTTAATTCTTTGGGACAAGGATATGACTTCTTGCTGCTTTTTGGCCTGTGATTTTGATTGTGTAGCTCCTACAACTCATGTTTTTCAGTTCTTCATCAGTCTCTGGGTCTGGAGAAGTGTGTTGAAGTAAATTCAATGTATTCATTATCCAGGTTTTCTTAAGTAATAATCCTCTGATTTTCAGTTTTTCTGGTGTAAGACATTACTTTGATGTACTGTATTGTCCAGTGTTTATGCAAAAACGTCGCTTGGAACTGTCTGTAACTTTTAAATGTTTTAGCATGCTTAAAATATTCCATTATCCTGTGTCATTCTTATCCATATTTTGTTGCTTTTATAGATTATCTTTCTCAAGGGATAGACCTGTCTGGAATAGAAGTAATTGAAAATGACCTGCTTTTTATTGCAAGAGCTCGTCTTGAGGTGGAAAACCAAGCTAAAAGGTTGCTTGAGCAAGGTGTGGAGACTCAGGTAAAATACACTTTGTTCTTTACTTCCTTTCAAAAGTAAGGTGTAAAAGAACTTGAAATTTTTTTCTTTTGCTTTGTGTAGCACTGTCCAGTGTAAATTAAACAAGAAAAAAATCTTATGTGAGAAAATCTCACACATGACTATATTCAAATAAATTGATAAAACTGGTCTTGCACAGTATTTGCAAGAACAAAATTTTGCAGCATCTGATCCTGTAATTTGGAAGAAAGTAGGTGAATGGTAAACACTGTCATAAAAGCTTGATGCATTCAAACTATATACAGCAATGCCAATGTTGCTAAGCTTTACAGAGAAATATGGAAAATGCAGTTCCTTAAAACTGTAAGAAGATTTCTGCATTTAAGCTGTGCAGAAATATATTGAAAAGATTTGAAAGATTTACATTAGGACTTTAAAGAACAGTTTAAACATTGAGGTAAATAAAATAATTAATTATATGTGTATAAAATATGTATATAATGTATAATTACATTCATTCCTATTAAATGTAATTATTGACATCTTAATAATCTGGTGACATCTATTAACTGTTTTCAGTATCTTTAGTGCTATTTTCTTGTCTTTGTAAAATTTAATGTTCTTTTGTCTATACTTTTTAATATTCCTCAAAACACAAAGTAATTTAAATCCTTATTGCCAGAGTAAGAGGAGAAATCTGGTACAAGTTTCTATCAAATTTGGATCTTAAATTAGAGAGCAAAGAGGCTTAGAACAAGACATTTTGATGCTGTTTCTTACCAAGTGTTAAGCTTCTCTGTAAGTCAATATAGCATTTTTTGATACTGTTGAAGATTGACATGAAAATAGAACATATACAGAATACAAAACCTATTGAATAAATTGGCTTGATTAAACAATTGAGGATTAAAATTATCAGTATGTCTCAAAGTTTTACTTAGATCTGTCATTTCAGCTAATTTTCTGCAGTAAGAAGTCATGGTTGTGGTAAATACCTTTGACTATTTGCTGATAACAAAGTGGTAGGAAAAAAACCCCATTTTTCACTTGATTACTATTCCAGTGTTGAAATTTCTGGCTATTTGAGCATTTTGCCAAGCTGTGATTGCACTTTTTGCAAGCTATGAAGCATATACGTTATTAAATAAAGATTGATGAAAGACAGGGCCTAAGAAAAAGCAAGTGGACATTTATTTTAAATGCAGCAAAATTCTTCATCAGTGTTAACTCCTTCTAGTTTTTCATGTCAGATTTGACCTTCTCTGATAATTTTCTCTTCATATTAAGTGCAAAAATGGAGCTGACAAAGAAACCCTGGGGAAATCAATCCACTCCACCTGAAAAATAGACAGATTTATTAGGTGTTCCAGGCTATCTCCAGGTAATCAAGAGATTATTAAAGTATATGCCTGTTGTGCTTTAGCCAGGGGCCTGTTTCCAACAAATAGCAGAGTGTTTGGAAGAAAATTATTAGTGCTTAGTCATATCAGAAATGGGGATGTTTTCATGAGGAGGTGTTGGATTATGCACCACAGGTTTGTCGTTGGATATGATTTGTGAATTTAATGCTGATAACAATAGTTTGCTTTGGAAAAAACGCATGCAGGCACTGTCCAAGAAATCTAGAATTTGAAATGTGACTAGTGAATAGCATGTCTTTGATTCCTCTTACTATATTTTATTGACAAGCTGATTTACACCTACACCTTCCAACCCCTGAGACTTCCTTAAACATGGGACATGGGACCTTCATTCTTTCTCCTGCATTAGGTACTACAGAATTCCTCAGATGAGCTATCTTCCTATCAGTATGAATTCTGGTAGCTGTCTGTACCTTTGAGAACAGTGCATCTGTATTTATCCAGGTGGTTCTTCAGTTACTTTATACTCATATTTGCAAATGCAGTTTTAGTTTCCACCCTTGTTTTCATCTTCTGTGTAAATAATACATGAGATCAGTTGCCTACATAAGAGGGAGTTGTATTTCTATATTTCATGTAGCACTTTTCAGCAATCCCTTAAAAGAAAGATTACCCTTATGTCTCTGTTTTAGAGTAGTTCAGTGTCCACCTAGAAGAGAAGCAGAAAGTGGATATGCATTTTAAAAAGTAAGACTGGAAGTATTTATTTGTGAACAAAAGTCATTAGAATGTGGTGACTGTCCTCTCTAGAATTCATCTTTTTGTATCAGAGATGCTGGTAGAAGTTACTCTGACAAAAAGAATAGAGCTAAAAAGCCTAAACTGTTCCTTTTATCATTTTTGTATATCCTCTTTGTTTTAGATAAAGACAATTTTTGTTATTTTTATTGTTTATTTAATGACGTAGAAGTCGCATGCTAATGAGCGGTGTACACATTACCCCAAATCATGTCCAGCAAATGAAAGCAGATACTTATACCTGAGTAATACATTGTCTTTTTCTGTTCAGTGTAATTCATGTTTTTTATGGCATGTCCATCACTGAGGTGTTTGTGTATTTCTCAGAAAAAATGAAATCTCTTCCCCCTTTGGAAACATGTCATTAGCCATTGGCTGCTTTAGAAGTGAAACCTTCCACTCCTGTTCCTGGTGGAATCTTCAGGCTGCTATCTGAGTATAAACTAGAAGTGTCTGTCAGTGTGTCCAGACTTAACAGGTTCTCATAGAGCTGCAGACCACACTTGCCTTCCTAATCCATTTAGAAAGAGTAAGCTCTCTTTGCTGTTGTTGACAAAAGTAATGCAAATAATAGCAAACCTGACCACACGGGTACCAGTGGCTGCAGGCAGGTTTTTTATTGTTCTGTGTGCTTTCTTAGGCTGTCCTAGTGTACATAGCTCAGATGTATAGTCTTTAACGACCCACAGAACAATTTAAAGAAAATGTATTCTAATCCCATCTTTATTTCTAGTCCTAAATGCCTTGCTAGCTTTTCTCCGTGCTCTAAGCAAGCTAATGGCAGATAGCATAGGAAGCAGGAAAGATTGTTTTAGCAGAGATACATCAAGAACTTGATTAAAAGCCACCCTTCTAACAGAAGGGCCAGCAATGTTTTCTGCTTTAAAATTTAAAAAAAGAGATATTTATGCATCTTGCAACCACCTGAAACATCCCTATCATTTTTTTTGCTCCCATGCTGAACCCTAGGCTGAAGAATCTAGATTAGCTCTTGATAGCACTTCACCCCTTTTTTCAACAGCAATATTATGTAAAGCAGATCTGAATAATAAGAAATTACTGGGGAAAAGAGAAATTTGTTGAGATTATCATAACTCAGTTCCAGGTAGAACAGTATTTCCAGACAGTTTTGTATCTGCTATACTTAAAAATGAGAAAACTTTCTCTGCAACTTAGTTCATGCTTCAAACCTTTCCTGCTGTACATCACCATGCTTGGTGTGGGACTTACAGCCAGGGATAACCAAACTTAGCTCCCCCTGATAATGACAACACTTGTAGCTTTAGGAGCCAGGCCATGTGTGTGCAGAAAAAGGCTGCATTTACATCCCCTTAAAAGGTAACCTTAGTTCTCAGCTAGGTTCAGTGCTTTAAACAGCAGCTGTGGGTCTCTGTAAGAAGGATGGATTTTTGCATGTGTCAGATGTGTTAGGAACCTATGTTCTTGCTTGTGACTTTACTGATAGAGATTGTGTTAATTACAATATAGGTTGTGAGGTATCAATTGTATCATTAAAGATTGATTAAAATATAAATATCTATTTAGGTCTAGCAGGATGTGGTGTAGAAGTGAGAGCAGAATTCAGATTTCCTTGGTTTGTACTTTAAAAAGTTTATCCTTCTGTGTGTTACAGGAACATTGTGTGTCTTTGGCCACAGAATAAAAATTTTCCTTCCTGGTCCCCTGGGGGAATCTGTAGATGTCTGACTAGTTGTGGGGGTTTTTTTGTTTGTTTAGTTTGTTTTGGGTTTTTGGGGGGTTTTTCTTGTTGTTGTTGTTGTTGTTGTTTGGTGTTTTTCTAGGTTTTAGAGAAATTATGTGATGTTTTATGGTCCAGTTTTTATTGTCCAATGGACAGATCTACTTACCTGCATAGCATGGATGTGGAGAGAGTGAAATTCACTGATAAGTCATTAAAATTGTTCTGGTGATCACGTAATGAAATATCCTAATCGTGTTAGAGAAAGAAAAACATGGGTGTAAGCCTAATAAGTATCCTTTGTTAAATTGGGTGTGCTGTTTTTTTTAAAATATATAGATTTATTTTTTTCTACAAAATGAAGAGCTTTGCTAATTACAACCTTGCAGAATAAATGAGAGGGTGACATAACATAGAGAAAGAAATCCTAAACTCTACTTCTGACACTTACTCAAATGCTGAACATGTATACACAGGATAAATAGGTAAACAGTACGATCTGAGCAAAAATTTCTTAGTTATTCACAGTGTAACATCTTCATGCTGTTGTTATTTTGGGGGCATTTTGAGTTTTTCATGTAATAATTCATTGAGAAGAATTTGTTCTGTGAATTATTCTGTTTGACATTCTTTTTCATACTGAACCTTTCCTCTCAGTTGTTGCTTCTGGACCAAGTCCAGCTTTTATTTGCATTAAAAAATTACTAAGTAGATGTAAATACATAAGTGTTCTTGACTAGTGCTATTTAGTACCTGAGAAGAGTCATGGGAGGATGAAGGTGTGCATAATTAACCAGTTGTCTGGAGGTGATTATCCAGGAGTTCCTCAATTTATCTAAGTTCAGGGCTCCCTAAGATAGGTCCTTATGTAGTACATCTTGCAGTGTTATGGCAAAATTGGTGAAATTAATCTGAGATCTCTCACAGACCGGCATTTAATCTCTTGTCAAGGATCTCTGATAGGTCTTCTTATACCTCAAGGGACTGGAGGGGGAAGTATGTACATAATTGACCAGTTTTCCAGACACACATATCAAGAAGTTGTATAATTTCTGTCATTTCAGGGCCCTCTGAGCTGAGTGCTTCTCTACCACAGCTTGCAGGGTTATGACAAGATTGGTGAAATTATTCTTAAATCAGTCATAGGTGTTCAATCCCATGCCAAGGATCTTCAGCAATACATGCATTTACTATCCTATGGCAGCATTTTCCAGTCGTGCAAATGCACTTCAAGGTGTTTGATATGTTCAGATATTAAGAACAGTTGACATTGGGTTCCATTTGTCACTTTTAGGATGAAATATAGAAAAATATAATAATGTTGCATTTTTAAATCGCTTGTAATTATTACTGCCAAAAGTGTGGATGGTGCTTGGGGCATGACTGTCTGGACAGGCTCCTGTGATCTTGATTTTCTCAGTTTCTTTCAATCCTGTCTACTTTAGTAAGAGTGTGTGTTGCACTGAAACATCATTTTTTCTAGATTAGTTCATGTTATTTAAACACTTGAATTTAAATCAAAGTATGCCTGCTGTTTTTTGCTGGTTTAGTGTCATCTTCAGATGAATGCTTCATTGTGAAGTGGACTGGCAAGTGCATGAATATGCTTTTCTAAAGTTGTCAGCTCTGTGGAGATGTGCTTGACTGTAGAACAAAGTCTAATGTTGTAGTGGGATGTCATTTTGTGTGCCCTGTGGTTGTGTAGAGGCCTCTATAATGTTCAGCTTTATTTCATTTATCTTAGAATCTGTTAGATTACCCACACTGATGTACTGTGCTAGTCAAAAGCACAATTTTAGTTTCCAGATGTTTTTGCCCACCCTTTGCTGCTTTTTCATATTAGCTATCATATCTTGTCATACCTTTTAAATAATACAAGCCCTTATGCACTTCAGCATGTCAGTGGGATTGATTGCTGTTATGTAGTTGCACATAACTGCATAGATGTGCATAATTACAAAATTGTCATTAGAATAGCAAATAAAGTAGAAAAAAAAAAAGATAAAAGAGCCCCTCCAGTATGGCTCATACCCGTTCATCTTCTTATCCATATACTGTTGGTTACCCTCATAAAAAGCCTGGAATAACTAGAGTTGAAATGGTTCTAGAATATGCTTTTTTAAAAGTAAAAAAAGTAATCATTGCTTATTTTTTTTTCTTTTTATTGTATTACTTATTTCTCTCTTGAAAGCTAGGAATCAAACCTCATTACCATCCAAAATGTAACCAATATAGAACACTTCAGGCAAGTAACTAGTAACTACTTTAGACAGTAGTTACTGTATTTCCTTATTGTACCACTGTCTTGATTCTGTGCAGGAGATCCTGATGGAAACTAGACTGAGACAGTTATTTTGTAACTGTAAGTGGATGACTACAGTATGATACAGAAATAGAAGGCATTTCTGATTATTCAGTTTGAAGTCAACTATTTGACTCTAGAGTAAGAAGACTGAAGTATTATCTGTGAAGAGGAGAATTTGAACCTGGTTGCTACGTTTGGCATAAGATGAGGGTCGTATCTATAGTTGACTTCAAATCATCTAGTTTTGTTTAGGGAGAATGGAGTATGGAATCCAAAGCTTTTTATTTAAATTCATGTTAACCACCCATTTTACTGCTTCTTCTAATTCTAATGTAGACAGAGAAGACTTATTCCAACATGTTATAGCTGTCATATTGGCTTTTGTTGTGAATGATCACAATGGCATTTGAGTCTTTTAAATTAAAATCCTACTAACTTATACTGTTTCTATCCATTCTTTTAGAGTAGCTCTGTATACATATGGAGAATTTTCACTTAATGTGTTTAAATGTCTTCTCAAGGTTTACTCTGTCCTGACCTTTAAATTTCTCTGTCGTAGAAGTATACTCATGTTGCATTACTCAATTTTATTTTTCGTCTTCGGTCTTATGGTTATGGTTTTCATGATCTTGTTAACTTGCTAAACCAGATTCCTTCATCTGGCCATCTGGTGCATGGCACTACTGAAGGAGTTTTCTATAAACCTGAATTATTTTTTCCTTGAACTATTCTATTAAGATGTGAAGCAGCCGTGTATGGCTCATCTAACAAGCAAAAAATATCTTCCAAGTATGTATTAGTTATATCCTACATCTGAATGGTAAACTTCATGGGGATTAACGAAACCTTATAAAATTTTCCCTTTACTATTCTGGTCTAAAAGGAGTTTGTTTTATCTTGAAGTATGATCTAATGGAACTGAAGCATTAACCACGCCTCAGTAATTCAAAATCACCAAGCTACACGCTAAGCATGAATTTATACCTCTGAACTATGGATTAAAATAAACCACAGATTGCTCGTCAACATAATCGGCTGATACTGATATAACCTAGAATATCCTTTCAGTTTCCATAGGAACAGATGATGGAATGTTTTTGAATCTTGGAATAGCTAAAATGAATGTCTGACTTCAATATAGTTCACTTTTACTTTGCAGCTTGCAACCTCTTCATGCAAGGGCTAAGAAAGTGCATTAAATAAGGGTTGTGGAATATTGGCATAACACATATTAAAGTGATTTTAGGAGCAGTAGTAACAACTATAACAAAAGTAGTATTGCAAGTAAAAATAAGGTGTTTCTATACATAATTCTTTAGGTATTAGCTCTGTATTTTATTATACAGGTGCAAAAGGTGTTTTCAATTCCATAGGGAAAGAGAACCATTAATTATTTCTTTGTGTTAATGGCTCATTTATTAAATGTTTTACAATAATAAAAAACCTGTATTGTTGGTCATCTCTAAATTTCATGTCCAGTCATTGTTTAATCTCACTGTGTTGCATTGTCTTAGTTGCATTTTCTGATTGAAATCATTTGTAGAGCACAAGAAAACTTCAAAACTTCTTGTAGCCAGAAAGAAAAGATCAGCAAAGTTTAAATGGTATATGTAGTCTGTTATTAGGTGACTATAGCAAAAAATGATTATTGAAGGAAAGGCAAGGAAACGTGCCAGCTGGACTACCTGTTTTATTAGATGTTTCACATGGCTTTAACAGGTCATGTTGCTACATCAGAGGAAATATGCTTTGAGTGTCAAAACATTAGCAATATTTATTTATTTTTTTATTTATCTCTTTGTGATAAATTGATGTGTTACTCTAGTATTGATGTAGAGGGAAAATATGGAGATCTTGTTAACAAACCATTAGGAATCTGAGTGCCCATAACCTGAAGCCTTGTGCATGCAGGTAGAAATGATAGTGTGTGACTGATTTTTCAGTACTTGGGCTCTTTTCATTTTTTGTACCTCATTTAAGGTACAACATGTTCTCCATTTAAGTTACTTTATGCTTAAACATTTTTTATAAGGAAATCGGGATGGTGCTGAAAGTAAAATAAAAAAAAAGAAAAAAGAAAGAAGCAAAATGGCAAAGAGGTAACATGTTGTGATAGTTTCTCTTTCCAGTGAAACAGGTTTTTGAGAGAATGGAGCTGCACTGTGCTAATATAGTTCAAATAGTAACTTTTTTCAAGTATCTGTATTCCAAGACTATTTTAACTACCATTAATATAGAAGACTCATGAGAGCTGTAGTTACTGAACATATGGGCAAGTTCAATAGCAACATTTAGAAAATAGAAGGATTTTAAAATAAGAGCAATATCTAAGGCTTTCCTGCTCAGTATTAGAATACTTCTTGCTGTTGTGAATGTGTGGAAGACGCTCTGTCACATGTTACTATCTGAATATTGATTCTTTTTCATTAATCATTTAGTTTTCAATTTTGCAACATCTTTTAGAAAATTACTCACCAAGTGTTTAGTAAGTTTTTTAGGCAAATACTAGCAAACCTCATTCCACAATTGGGCAAATACAAAGAAGTTCTAAATGACAAAAAGTAAACAGGTAGGTTCTTGACAAGTATTTGAGTTTTCAAGTTTCTGTGCTTTAATGTTTCGACAGCACTGGCCCTTTTTAACAACACTGGCCTTGTTTCATGAAAATGCTTTTATCGCCTGTATGAAAATAACATTTTTTTTCTTAAATCTTGGAAGCTTCTATTTGCTCACCCAGTAATATCTTCAGCTGTAATTATTCATTTCTGGAAATATTTTTAGGTCAAGTAGAAAAAAAACATTGAAAAATAAATGTAAGTTTTAATTCTTTAATTTCTGTTCAGCAGAAAGTTTTCAGGTGTGGGGGTGAGCACAGGGGACTCACTTATTGGGCATGGAAGGGCCCCTTGCCTCCCATCCACCACCTTTCCCAGTTAGCAGCTCTTGCTGGGAGTCTGCCTCCCCAGCTCTGGGCTGTCCCATGACTGTGCAGCTGTGCAGCAGTCTCACCTGCATTTCACTCCACAGACAGTTCTGATGAACTCCTGCAACATTCAGGGTGAGGTTCAGGCCTTAAAAAAGATTTTTATGTACTAGATATTGAAATGATGAAGTGTCTTTTAGCAGAACAAACAAAATGCACGGGTTTTCCTTTTTGTGATGAGGCAGCATGGGGAGGTACTGTGTTACAATATGTTAGCGACTATTGTTTTCTAAAACCTTCAAATGCAATTAGTTTGAGGTTAGGGAACATTTTTTCCTGTCCTTTGGATTTTTATTTTCTTCAAATCATATTAAAACAGAGAACTGAGGTATGAAGTGGTCATTGTTTCCCAGATTTGGATTGTCAGACTTTCTCCACTGGGGTGGTGGCAATGGCAGCAGCTTCCTCTGCAGTAGCCACATGTCCATGGTTAGAGCATACAGCTGTCCTCCATCCTTCAGCTGGATGACATTACACTGCCTTTCCCTAGGTTCCAAAATACCATCAAAATTAATCCAAATTAAGAAGTCCTCTCCCACTGGACATCTTGCTGTATTACCTCTGTTGATTTCCAGTCTGTGACCCCAGCTGAGCCCACCAGCTGCCTTTCGAGAGCCCCGTATTTATATCTGAGAGCCCTGTATTTGTATCTGAGAGCCCTGTATTTGTATCTGAGAGCCCTGTATTTGTGTCTGAAATGCTACTGCAGATCAGCTGATGGCACAGGTGAGCCCAGCAGAACTGGGAACTGCAACCTCCTTTGCTGTTAACGTCCCCTGCAGCTGCTAGAGGATGTGTTGGCTCAGGCCTTTGGGTGGCTTGGCCAAGGTTGTGGTATTTCTTGTTGATGTGTTAGCACTCCTGACTATTAATTGTACATCTGCTGGACACATGTTCCACAGAGTAGTCTGCAAAGCAGACAGCCCCAGTGAGATGTTGTCAGCAGTAAATGGAGCATGAAACATTCACTTTTCCCTTTCCTCGGTGGCAGGTAGTACACCATGGTGTAAGGAATTCATAATTAGTTGATATGAGACACAGGCTCAAATGTACTGACTTTAAGCAAATATTGAAAACAGAAGAAAGCAAGAGACTGCATTTTGAGGAGAAACCTGCTTAGACAGACACATGTATATTTAATCAGTCTTCAATAATTCATGTATTATTAATGTGAAGCATATGGTAATACAGGTGCTTAGTAAAATGGTTTTGGCTGAAATTTTAATACTTAATTGGGAGTTGCTGACTTTTATTTTACATCTTAAAATTCTTGGGAAAAGGTAGAATTAGCTTAAGTAAATTATTTGATAGTATTACAACTATGTGTGTTATATATTTAGCTGAAAATAGTTTAGTCATTAAAGTCACTAAACTTCTTTCTTTAACTAAAAACTGTGTCTGATTTTGCACATTAATTTTGTGCCATGACCTCTTTCAGTGCCTTTCCCAGAGAATCCTATCTAAACTGTCTTTTTTTTCCTTTACCGCTTTTCTTATGACTGCTTTATGTTTGGTAGTCTGAGGTTTTTTTTAAAAGATAGCTGCAACAAATACCATAAAATACAGATTAATGTTAAAAAAAAGGCAAAAAAAACCCGGGAGACATTGGTGTTGCTGCTTAGTTTTCTAGGTTTCATAACAGTTTATATGATAGTGATACTTTATTAAAATTATGAAGTCAAATCTGTATCATTTTTAACTTGACCTTGTTTTGTAATGCAATATAATTCATCAAGTTTTAATTTAAGGGACTTTGAACAGTTTTGGTAGCAACGTTTTTACAAGCTCTTTAACATGGTATTTCTTTGTGTACAGTGAAGATTGTTTGAGCAATTACTTGAATAATCAGCAATTTACATCTTGAAGCAGGCCCAGCATTTCTGCTGGGTAAGCAATGTTGGAACTGCAGAAGAAAGGAAAACATAGTCATCTTTGGAGACATCTCATGCAAAAAATCCGGATGTGCTGGTCCACCTCATTCATTTTTCAGAGCCGTAGTGTTTCCTCATACACGGAATGAAAGGCTTGTGAAAGAGGAGGGAGTGATGAATTCCTCAGTAAATACTGTTGGGACAATGGGACTACTCAGGAAGCACCTGGCATGCATTTTTAGAAGTCTACATTTTAGGATTAATAGTGATAACATAGTAGCAGAAATAGTCACGGGAGTGTTTTGTCTAGGCAGAATTGGTTCTGTTAGTTCCAAAAATCTATGCCTTGTACTGTTTGCTGAGCCATGCCGAGGCTGCACTGCTGTTCTGCCTCTTGCTCTGCTGGAACACGAGCTTGGCAGGGGCAATGATTAATCCTGCTCCTCTTGGTCACAGAGCACACATGTAACAGGGTACTGGGTGCTGATACACAGTGCCTCTCCAGAGCTCAGATGGAGCTTTGTGCAAGTCTTCCCCTCCGAGAGTAGGGAGGAAGGGAGGGTTGAAGATTGACTCCTTTCGGTCTTTTCCCCTCCCTCCTCCAGCACTGTATATGAGCAAAGCTAAAATCCATATGCATTTGCAAGGAATGTATGCTGTAGTAGGAGTTACCAGCAAGGAGGATGGGAGGATGCCATATGTTCTCCTGCACTGCAGGTTTTACTCTTTCCTGGAGATTTGTTCTAAAATCCTATTGATTTCTTGTCCAAAAAAATTCAGTTGTCTTTTGTACTTGATCAGTATTATAGAAGATGTGGCTTTTCCTGCTTAGTGTTGTTATCCTTATGTTTATTGGGATATAAGTATCGACTTAATGGAGAAAAACCTGAGACACCTTGTTCCTTGTTATTAATGTTAGATGAAGGATTTTCCTGAATTCAGATCTAGGTCAGTATTTATTATTACAGTTTTTGTGTACAGCGTATTGAAAACCACCATCCTCAAGCACATACGTTTCACCCAGTAGAAACTTGTGGTATGACAGTTTTGGTTGCTTTTTGCTGTAGGTTTGTGATTTTTTCTGCCAAATGAGCTGTTAATGCATGAGGCTTTTTCATTGTCTACTTGACTCTTGGTTTATCCCCCTTTAAAATGCTCACTAGGAATCTGAATTTCAAAATTGTCTGCAAATAAATACAAGCAACCTTTCCACAGACTTAAGATTTTTTCTTTTGCTGTGCAGCCACAGCCTGTTCTTCTATCCTTTTGGGGAATTCACTCCCCTTGATTTAGGATCAGCATTCTGCCACACCTTAGAATTAAATTTAATCTACCTCATGATCAAGGATATTTTTCTCCTTAATAGAAGATCTTATTCTTCATAAAGACCCACTGACAGTGTTTTCATATACAGCACAGTGGGAAAGCATCACTGTACCAAGTGTATGTTACTTCAGTGCAGGTTAGAAAAATAAAATAGTATAATTAATAAATTCACTGAGTTCTACAGTGAGCTAAGAAACCTTGTGCTGGTGTTGTCTGACTTGTATAGTGCTGGACACAGACTTAAATTCATCAGATGGTGAGCTGTGAGGTGCAAAGAATAACAAGTATTGTGAGCTGGAAATTATATTCTAAACAGGGGATTTGATAATTAGTTAACTTTCATTGGACTGAACAGTATTGAATCTTAAATTGTGTCGCCATGTAAATAAAATAATCTTTGCTCTGAGATTTGACATGGCAAAACTGCTGACAAAACTAAAGAGGGTCATTGAAGTAATGGCCTGGACTGTAAACATCTGAAAATCGATCTCATGCATATTATTTTAAAGTGGAGATTTGTTAATAATTAGGTCTATATATATGTTTTATATTCTCTATTCAGTTTAGAAATCTTACAATTTTGTAGAATATCTTTGGAATTTTCTTTTCAGAAAAGAAAATTTAGCATGGTTTTTAGTTCTGTTCAGAGGCTTTCATTCCTAATTCTGGGACAAGTGATAAGAACTTTTAAAAAAATGTTAGGCTTCAGCTTGAGCTCACATTAGTTTTTTAATCCACAACTGAAATCTTTTTCCCTACACTGAGAATCCCTCATACTTTGAGCCTTGATGTGGTGGTATGTGGAAGAGTGAACTTAATCCTACATCTTGATAAGTAACTGCACCTACATATAATTCCTCTTGCACATTAAACTTCTCCTGTAAAGACTTTTTCCACTGCATCTGTATACAATTTTTATGAACAAGTGATTCACTCCCTTTTTTTTCTTGAAACCTATACTAGTAAATAAAGTGTGCCTCAGGTAAAAGTGCTAAATGTTCTGAAGAACTTTTTTTTTCACACATTATACTATTATGTATTCCAGTTTCTATTAGAGAATTTTGCATGCTGAAAAAAAATTATTTTCTGTACCACACTTATTTATATTTCATGGTAGTTAAGTTCACACTTTACGTGTCATTCATACAAGAGAAAATACTAGAGGGATAACAACTGAATTTTAATAATGGATGAGGAATTACTTAGTTGCAGTAGTTTTCCTAAGGCCCTTTTAGTTAAGGATCTCTGTCAACAATCCTTTTGAATCTTTTATGTATACTGAAGGTTTTTACCTTGGCTATGAGTATTAAGAGGAGGTCTGGCAAAGCTGATAATACTACTCAAAGTTTAAGTGTTCATTTCTACCTCTGTGTTTGTGACTTTCTTATAGGATCTGGGAGAAGCTGGGCTAAATTAAAGTTCTAATTATTGTCCTTAACTTGTGCATTAGACCCAAGTGGTTCTTTGATGTCAAATAGCTCATCTCTTTTAGAGACAAAAACCACTGTTTATACAAGTAGAGACTTTGACATAGAATTCATGAAAACCTGTCATGGTGTGGAATTGTACATATGTGCTAAGAATATTATTTTAACTGAGAATGTATTGAATTTTGTCTCTGAGTATCATTATTATTTTGAAGTCACAAGGAGTTCTCACACTAACTAGTGTCATTGAAGAACCCTTCCAACCTGAGCAGGTCTGTGCTACATTTTACAGAGCATCCAATTGTGCAGCAACATCACACGTGAAGCTTAGACTGGAGCACGAGGCACATTGTCACAGTCAGCCAGTACTGTTGAGAGGCAGCCCTTTTGTATTCCCCTGAGCTGGGATAAAATTACACACCTGGAATACAGGAACTTCATTCATGTTTTCAATTAAAGACAGAGTTCTGGGGTTGTTTTTTTTTTAAATATGTAGAAGCCAGGTACCTCATGGTTATTGGGAGTAGCGTTCATATTCCATATGCCTTAATATGACATTTCAGTTTGTCCAGACTACAGTGTCTTTGCTTTGTGAATTCTAAACCTGTCCACTTGTATGAACTGTGTACCATGATGGTTTGCTATCCTCTCTTCTGCCTTTTTTAGGTCCATGAGAATGTTGAATAGAGCCAGAATTAGGACAGTCAGTGAGAGACGCATGTGTTGGAATGTCATACACTTGGGTTATCCCACCCTATTCTTTATGTTCATTGTTAGAACACGTTTGCTTGAATTACTTAGGAAAGTCACTTAAAATAGTGTCAGCCTTGCTTCAAATCAAAACATGTTACATCTCCTATTCAAAGGTACACTTTCTCTGTCACAGAAATAAATTACTTTGGTTTGGCATGAGTTGTTTCTGACAAAGCCATCTTGGCGATTATTTAGCACCGTATTAAAAATTCCTTGTTTATATCAAAAGGTAATTTAGCTGTGCAGTCAAATGTAAGTAAGTTATTAGTTTGTGGCAGTAAGACTTAAAATATTACTGTGCTGTTTGATGGTCCAGTTTTGAAGAACAGAAATGTATGAGATGCTAATTTCAGAATTTCAGACTGTGCAGCATACCTGCAGTGTTAATGACTTTTCGATAGGAGAGCTTTAAACTCCTTCATGTATTGTTTGCATTTCAACTCAAATTTCTGGGAATTTTCTCACATAGATTGGTAATTAAGGTACCTTCTGGACGTAATTAGTGCAGCATATTGTAATTAATAAACTTGCAATTGCAAAATAGAGATGTGTTCTTAAAGTACTACAGCTTGGATAATGAAAACATTTACAACCTGTATCATTCATGGAGAACAATGCTACTCCTTAATATAATGTGCAGTGAATCAGTGAACTCCTTTCCTCCTTCTTCAGCCCCCACCGTTGATAGTTATTTTAAGATCAGAGTTAACACTTACATATATACAGCTCCTGTAAATCAGATAGATTTTTAAAAGTAAATTTTTGACAATGCTGAAGCTAAAATACCTATTCTAGGGTGGGTCACACATCAGCTGTAAATATCTGGCAGAATTCTTCAGTAATACAGTGTTTATGAAAATACTTATGGTTATGAAAGCTTATTATTCTAATAATTCCAGATTTTTACTTCTGTACGTAGCTGTACACATGCATTTAAGAAGTAGCAACAGACATTTTTGTGGGCTACTGAAGTTGATTCTCTTGACAACCAAGTGAGGTGATTAAATGGGACTAACATCATCTACTCTGAAACATTTTTTAAAAAGTCACATAGTTGAAGACAGTTTCTGACCAAAATTAGAGTCAAAGTGTGTGCATCTAAAAGTTTCATGTTGCCTCTCATGCCCTCTGGTCTCCTCCCAACATGTTGAAGAAAATACATCTGCTTTTCAAAAAAGCATAAGAGAAAGATGTCGAAAATATTAATGTAATTATGTAAATTTGGAATGTGGCCAAATTCACAATACCCTAAACTGTGCTCATTCTGTCTCAGTAATAAGATTTAGAAGAATTTAAGAAAAGATCACAAGAAATTTTAGGAATATAAACCCACAGTCACAAGAATAAATATTTAAATACTGAGGTTATTCAGTATATAAAGTAAACAAGTTGTGCAAATACGTAAGCATGTAAGACAGCGAATACAGAGAAGAGAAAATTGAGTCCTTTGCAGTTCTCTAACCAGGTCACACACTTGTTGTCCGACAGAGGGTTTCAGAGTATTAAACAATTTCTACATGTTTCATATAAAGGTAACAAAAGTAAGAAAAATTATTTGTTAAATATTAACGTTAGACCAGTGATGGTGCTAATACAGAACATCTCTTAAACAGTCACATTTAAAATGTAAATTTTAAGAATGTAATGTGTCTGGACAGTATTTCCATTTAAAATCTGAGAAATCTCTGAAGAGGTCTCTGTGTCTCAGAAAAGGTGCAGGCATCTGTCTCTCTAAAGAAAGATGCAACTTTGTTCCTTTTAGATTCCAGCATTAATTCACACTCAACATAAAATCACTGGTGTGTTGTAGAGTGTTGACAATACAGTCAAGACTCCTTGTCATGTGGAGCTTTGGTTAATCATTTTACAGTTAATTTAAAAAAAAAAGTACAATCAGTTCTAATGCTCACATGCTCTGCTTTCTCAGAGCCAGAGAATGCAAAAAGAGAGTAACAAAAATTGCAGTGCTGTTATTTTTGTAATAAATATTAGAGGAAAAATTGTTAACCACTAGCAACTTTTTTACTTCTGAGAATATATTAGACTGCATGTGCCTGCATTTAGGAAAGAGGACATGCTAGGATGTGTTTAGTTTCTTGAAAATAGCAAAGTCCTGAAAGTCCAAGTGGTGTTATTGGAGTAAGGTATTTGCATAGAAGTATTCTTGTATATTCTGCAATTTACTTTTTTTTTTTTCCCAATAAGATCTTCAATAACATTTCAGTGCTTATTATCTGCTTCACAAGCATTGATGGCCTTTACAACAGTGTGAAGACATATTTGTATATGACATCTAGTTAGGCTGGAGCAAAGTAATGGATTTTTATCAGGAGTTTATAAAGGTCTGCTTTACTAACTGCTGACACAATTTATTACGTATAACAATATTTTAACAGTGGAATTATGTTGAAATTAAAATTCTGTTATGCTTTAATATATCCATAATGTAAAAACTTGTCTAGCATACATGTTGTCAAAGAGGTCAGTAAAAAATTACTTTTCAGTGTAGCTAAGTGTGCAGAGAGTACAGTTTAACTAAGTAATGTGGTAATTCTTTTATATTCTTCAAGTAGGCTCCCTGTCTTAAGTAACTCTCATTGTTAACTCAGATAAATAGAGAAGCACTTAAGTTTTCAAATTTGAGTTCTGAAATTCATATCTTCTTGCCAAATTTGTTCACATTAAAATAACCATTAAAATACACTTAAATGTGTGGATATATATAAAATTCATCCTTGGTTGCTGACTGCTGCAAGTTAACCTCAGCAATGTGCTTATACGTGACATAAGTGATGTCACAATGTTTATCCAAATGACATTGTCACAGGAAATAGCTATTATTAGCCCAAATGTTTCCCTTTTAGGAATCCTTTCAAACTTGATCTGCCTCTTTGAGTTTATTTTGATACAAGTCCCTGAAAAGATCATGCCCTTTTATGACAAAATCTTTTTGCCTATTTTTTTTTTTTTGCTTGAAAAAGCAAGCTAACAACACTTGAACATAATTAGATCTCTGTCTAGCAAATGACCCAGACAAGTATTTATCACCCAAGAAACTCTGATCTAGAGTTTTTGTAAAAATGATATCATATTAGGTGTCAGAACAATTCCACTAAGTTCAGAGGTGTTCTGAGGAATTGTAGGAACATTTGTATGGGGTTAAGCTAGGGTTCATTTAACTTGACTCCAGCGATTTGGAGCTCTGAAGTCAGAAACTCCTGCAAGAGTCAAAAAATATGTATGGTAAACATGCAGTGTGTTGGTTGTTTTTGTTGGGATAGGTTATCTGACAGAATGAAGTTTAGGCAAATAGGTATTCTTTTGTCTGTAACCATATAATAGAATGAATCTGACTCTGAACAAATGCAAATTTTTTTACGTGAGGTATAGATTTTTTTTTGTATCTTCTTGAGCCCTTTTAAATGCAATGTTAAGATTTAAAATCTATATTAGAAACAAGGCTTAGCTCTGAAAATGCTGGGTTTAGTTTTCTTTAATGAAAAGCTTCCTATGTTTTAGGGTGTAAATCCATGTTTAAATTACATCTCCTTGGCGAGTCATCTTAATGCTTACGGATGAAATTCAGTACTTTAGTGATGCTGGAGCCAATCAAGATCGTTTTTTACAAGACTTGTTCAATCATCATCATCCCTGCTGGATGAAAGATAATACCTTATGTAGTACAGTTTACAATACTAGATCAGGATTAGAGTTAGGCCTTCAGTTCTCATTGCCAATTTGGAGTGGATGAATAGGACTGTGTAGCACTTAGGCCTGGGGAAGAAACTGATGTATTTTAGGATTTTTTCTTATATTGTAAAATCATCCTTTGATCCCTTAGAAGGTTAACGAATATTTTATTGCCCTTGAGATTTTGTATGCAGACAGACACAAGCATTTTCATTGATGTAATGATTCAACAAGCAAAAGTTCAAATTATCAATAAGAAACCATAATTTCTGCAATGCTGCTATGTTCTTTGTCAGCAAACAAGGAGGGCAAACAAGGATTCATCATCTCTCTAGAGACACAGCACAAGTCAATAAGGCAAGTGGAGGATTCAGAGCACAGGAACCATTGCCATAACTTAAATTTGCAAAAAAATAAAAATAGTAGCCTATCATTCTAGAATGGTATATTTTTGAATGCTTTTCAGATTGTGTACTTAGTCTCTTCAAAATAAACCCTTTAAAAAAATTTCTTTTTCTCTGACACTCCCTTTTAAATCAGAGGAGTGAACAGAAATGCCAGCAATTTAGTATATTTTGCTAAAAGAGCCCTCTCCAGGGAAGAGGCTCATGAACCAGGATTTAATTCAGAAAAGAAAACAAGTCTAAATTACTATAATCAGTGAGTTTTTGGTCCAATTGATGACAAAGAGCCGATTCTCTAGAGCTTTAATATTTGCATCAGTGTCAGTAAGAATATTAAGGGTCTGGTGGGTAAAGACTAAGCAAAATATCTAAAGCCTTCTTGATGACAACTACCCATTAGGAACAAATATACATAATTTTATTCCTACAGTGAACCAGTGCTTCTGAGCCTGTCCTGAGCTGTGAATGATGCGGTAATATTTTTCTCCAGGCTTAGTGAGTAGATAGAAGACCTGTAGGAGAGATACCCATTTTTAAATCAAAATCTGGATCTAGAATCTATCAGAAGGGTCAGAAAGTGTACCTGGGGTGGTTGGGAAGCTGTGGGAGGTTGCTGATGATAGCATGGTTACAGTATGTCACTGCCCTCTGTAAGGTAGAGGTTAGAGGGGTGTAGTGTTTGTGTAGCAAGAAACCTTTATTTGCCCATTAATCTTACAACTTGAAAAGCTAAACTGTATGTAGTTGTTTATTTGACTTAAAGCTACCTCTGTGTTTCTGCATAAAATGAGATGTTAAAAGACAGCTTGCTCAGGAGTGGCAAAAAGCTGACATGTTTCTACAGTTCATTTATTCTGTATGTTCTGTATAGCTCATAGAGCAGTCTTTGCTATCTTGACCCTTTCACAGCTTGTTGTGTGAATGTTTTGATTGCGCTTTGGTATTAAATAATTGTTAGTTGCTTTTCAGTAAACCTCTTGTGTTCTAAATATTCTGAATTTGTCTCAGTTGGTCTAAAAGAAGACCAACTGGTACTGGAGTCAGAACTCCTAATGAAGTGTTTATTATTTCTTGTAATTGCTAAAAGTTTAAGAATATACCACATATTTCCACCCCCAAAGAACTAACTGTGCAAAAGGAGCACTCAGTAGCAAACCTTTTAGTGGGCTGTGCTTAAGCATGCTGTGTTAACAGCTGTTTTAAGTGATTTAACTGCTGATGATTTTTGTGTAGACCTTTCACCCTGGAATTCTGCTAAAACATAATACTTTGACACAACTTGAAAATACTCTGGCTGCTGTTTGCTTATTCTTTGGCTAGATCTAACTTTGGAGAAATACACTTAGGCCACCTTTGAGATTGTTTCTTCCTGGGCAATAAAAAACCCAGTTATGCATTGGAGAGGAATATTAGTTATGATCTGCTGCAGGAAGAGTATCCTGAGTTTGAGAACTGATTTAACTGCTGCTCTACCACAGACCTGCACATGGTATGAGGATGTGGAAAGCAAAGCAGAGATGCCTGTTTTCTCAAAATCTGCAAGAGTAGATTTGTGGAATGCATAGTTTCACATATATACACACATGAAGGCTAAAAAGATCCACTAAAACCGTAGTACTCTTATCTTTTATTTTGGACCTTCCCACCTGCTATTCACTACTGCTGTAGATTTTCTCAAGGAAGCATCTTTTTTTACATGTCCTTCAGAAATATTTCATAGTACACTCTCTTTGGAATTCATAACCTTTTGAAGAAATGTTGGTGAGTAGTGAAGACTATAGTTAAGAAGTAATCTTGAATTTTCGCTTATCTTTAATTTTCACTGGAATAATTAGGAGTTGTTTTGTACCTGTTGGTTGAGGATTAGTAAAAATAAACTAGAGGAGAGAGAGGGCAAGGAAGGTAAAAGTAGCTGAAGGCAGCGTTGAATATAATCTGTAGTTATAGTGAATAGCTCTAGAAGGCTTTTCAGTGGAAAAAAAGGCCAATTTTTATTTTCAAGGAATGAAGCACATAGTTTGTATTTAATTTAGTGGTAAGAATTTATGTTATTTGTGTTAATCCAGCCTTGTAACAACTATCAATATGTCATCAGAATTACTACATTAACTGCAATTATATTTTCCTTTTTTTCCCCCTTTTTCTATCAAGCCAAAGAGAGAGTAAGGCATTCTTTTTACCTTTTCTCAAGCCGTGGCTCAACTCTTTTAGTTTGGCTTTTAGGATGCTGCTGTTTGCTTCCTTCATCCCAGCTGTTCACTAGAAGATTCAGAACTGAAGCCAATTCATTTGCTTTCCTACTTTATTACCAAAAATGGCAAAATTTTGCCAATGTTGTCATTTTCCCATCTCAATAATAGATAATAAAGTTGCACATGGGAGTTTTTGCATATCTTCAATTTTTTGAGTGTGGGTGGAATACTATTTCAGGCTCTTACTCTGAAATGGTAAAACATGAAAGACTGTATTATGGTTTTTCTTTTAATGATAACCAATATTTTTAGCTTATTTCTGATTCATCTGAATCTGAGATAAGATATCAAAGGCACAGATACAGTGCTTTAAACACCTTGGGAAGACAAAGTGTTTCAGACACTTGCTGGGTAGAGAAGAGGGGACAACCCTCCCTAAACTCTTGGAAATATGTGGGTTTTATTTTTGCATTTTACCAGAGGACAAAGTTTCTTGACATCAGCTGTAATTGAGTTTGATAGGAACTGGTGTGGAAGATAAATTCTATTGAATTTGAGGGCATCTAAATGCTTTATTTGACAGGGTATTTTTGTTTTGTTGCATTTTAAAGTGCTGTATAGCTTTATTTAAAAAACATGCTTGGACATTTTTTTTTTTTAAAGACTAGTGAAGAGCTAAAACCTCTTCAGAACTTTATATAATATCCAGGGCTAGATACAGACGTTGTGAGGAATTACTAACATTACTTGACTGGAAGTAGTAAATTCTGGCACACTTTATTGCTGATCTAGAGGGACCTGTAGTCTTCAACTGCTCCAACTTTGCAATGAAATCATATGACTAACACCATTCCTCCTTTAGTTTAAGGTTGTTTCCATTCTTATTAATGGAAACATAAATGGCCATCAAACAGTTTTGCTTAAGAAGGACTCTGAATTGTGAGTTACTGTAGATTTTAAGGTGAAAGGGGAGTATGATATATGTGACTCAAGAACGAGTATGATTATTACATGTAATCTCTTATGTAAGTAAGATTGTATAATATTTAAGAACTGAAGAACATTTTTATAGAGGAGATGCAATTTGATTTGAAGAATTAAAAACACCTGAAAAGATTAGCTAATTTATCCATGAATGTATCTGTTATGTGATTGGATTTTTAAGGGAGAAAATGTGCTCCTGAAAAATGCAATGCTAATGTTTCAACAGATAGCAAAGCAGTTTTTCCCTGTTATAGTCAATGTAATGAAGTATAGATGCATTGGGACAATACCTGTGTACAGGTACTGTACAGACATGCAATGGCAGAGTGTTCAGATTGTCGGCTGGAGGAGGAGCTGCTTTCACAGCAGCAGCAGTTGATTTTCTGACCAGGCTATCACTCTGATAAAAGAGCTCAGCTGCTTCCTACAGGAGATTAATTGCCCAGTTTTCATTTATTACTGTGGGTATTCTTGAATTCTTTTACATTTTCTGTGTGCGATTCATCTTCCTTAGAATAATCAAGGTCAATTAAAGCAGCCAGCAATGAAAAGCTGAAAACTGGGGGTTATTACAATGATTAGGAGCAGTATGGGCTATTAGATGATGGGTGACAGAAGTCCAAAACTAAACATATCAATGAAACAACTATTGAAGTGTTCCTTTACCCCCTAAGCAGTCATGTTACTGGGGAGTGCCATCAATTGGAAGTTAGGCTAATTGGGAGTAAGTACAACACCTGTAATTTTGGAACTCATCTTGAAGGGTAAAAGAATCTTTCAAATACTTGGCATTCCCAGTTATGTTGCTGTAATAATATTTTATAGATTTGAAAGCAAATGTCTTTCTGAAATAATAAATCTTTTGGCCTTCCAAATGTATGGATTGAATTAAAGTTTTCTTTCTAACATCTCTGTTAAAATACAGTAGATTCTATTTTAAAATGGTAATGTGTCACAGGAATATGTAATACTATAAGAAGACTTGTATCGACTGACAGTTAAAGGTTTACCATTGAGAGGCTATCTAGTTTGGATTTCAAAAAGAAATTAGATGCTGAAAGAGAGTATGTAACTTTCTCCTGGAAAAGAGAAATACTTTTCTGGTAATTTTGTGCAGTGTTCAAAAGAGAACGTTCTCCTTCCACAGAATATTCCACCTCAACACAGTTCTTTGGGTTATATTTTAAGCAGCTGATACCTGTGCTTAGGGTGATGTGCTGTAGTGGCAATCAATGTTTAGTTTGCAAGCCACATGTAGCCCCTGGGGACAGTGGTCCAGACTGGTGTGTGCCTCTGAGAGCTCCCAGCGTGCCAAGCCGTGGGCAAGGGCCATGCTTCCTATGGCAAATGCCTTCCACGATGCTCCCCCAATACATTTCTGTGTACATGCCTTAAAATTGTTGGGTGTATGGAGATAGCCCACATTCACACACTTCCTTTGTGTCCCAGCACTTCCTGATAAACACACGTGTCCTGAGTCAGCCTCATGACCTGCGCAGGTTTCTCTAGAGTGGGTTCTGTCAGACCAGCTTCGTTTCCTTCTTTTAAAGGGTGCTTGGTTTAGTGGATGGAGGTGTGAAAGGTGGGGCCTGATATTTTGTCTGTAATACTTATTTACTAGGGGCATTTTCAAATTCAAACTGAGGAGGATAATCTAAATTTAATAATAATAAGGATAATCTTAAACTGTTACAAGATCAATGCAGAGCAGTTTGAAGAACCATTCATGATGCTGATTCTCTTCCAATATGGAAGAATTGTATCCAGTGAAGTTCTGCAGGGATTTGCCCCAGGGCTAGCACGTCTGGATGATGGAATACAGAATATACTTATTAAATTTGCAGGCTGCACTCATGTAAGAAGGATTAAGAGGTCTTGTAAGGACAGAATTAGAACGATCTTGTGAAATAGATTTAAAAAAAAATAGGATTCTGCTATAAAGGAACAGTGTAAAGTACTGCATGAAGAAAAGGAGCAAGGGAAGAAAAGCATGGGTATATAGCAGAAACAGCTGTGTGGATAGGAGAGCTGGAGAAGGGGGTTTTGAAGTTTTAGTGGATTACAAGCTGAATGTCAGCCATATCAGGTAGGTACAAAGGAGAAAAATGTTGTACTGGGAGGTGTAAACAAAAGTATACCTGGAGTAATCTCTTAGCTCTACTCAGTAGAGTGACCTTTGTACTCTACTCAGCCCTGGGGGTTCTAGTGGTGAATTCAACATGTCAAGAAGGATATGGATTAACCTGAGAGGTAGTCAAGTGAGGAGCAATGAAAACTGGATTTATGAATAACAGTTTGGATAAATTTTTGCTGGATGGTTTGTATTTTCATCTGTAGATAACGGTTGTTTTATGGAAGAAAAGTAAACTTGAACTCCTTCTAAAGATCTTTTCAATCTGTGTGGTAAATTTAGACATGGTCTCCTGGAAGTGATGTTAGAACTAATCATCCAGCATCCTGATTGCAGTGGGTGCTCAAATAAGAACTCAGCTGAGGGCCAGCCTCAGTATACCGTAGTGCCAACTCCCCAGCAAGTGTCACATCTCTGACACACACGGCACCACCTGTGTGTGTGTGTGTGTGTGTGTGTGTGTGTGTGCGTGTGCTGTAGTGTTTTCATAGGGTAGGGGATGTGGCCTATGGCCCTTCTTTGTACCTGCACAAAGGCAAGTGGCCTCCCCAACCAGAAGGGTTGGGCAACCCTGCATTTGCTTTATGATTTACAGTTGACAACACACATTTTTAGTGGATATCAGTAATGGAAAATATTTGCTGCTGTAAACAAAGTGAATCACCTTGTTGATAATTCAATACTGTATTTCACACACTGATAAGTTTGTAAATCCGTTGGTGCACTACTTGATAGGGTTGAAGGGCATTCAACACCAGCAGTTTGCTCTCTCGTGTATAGACCAGCAGCATGCTTTGCAAGTGACAAAAAAAAAAAAAAAAAGAGGAATCTTTTGAATCTTCGTGGTTTGTCAGAATGCTGAAGATCTGAATGGTGACATTTTTAGGTAACTCTTAACCTGGAGCCCTCTTACCTACAAGGACATCAGTGGCTGGCTGTGATAAGCAAACCACAAGAATAATGAATAACATTTGTGGTAAAGAGTAGACAAAGAAACTTTAAAAAAAAAATTATGAAGGAAAAAAGTACCAGGTTTCAAATTAGGAAAGAAAAAATTGAGAGATAACTTCTTGTTAGACAGGTAAAATGGGTATTACGTTTGTTAAATAGAGCAGGGAGGTATTTATACTTCCAGAAACAAGGAATGGTGTTTGTGAAAAGGATGCTTCAATGATGAGCGCTGTCCAGATTCAAGTCTGAATAGTATATTGTCCCAAGTAAAAGTACGTGTTTAAATAATACTAGATCTTCAGAAGTACGTGTAAATGTGTGTGCTTAAACTATCTGTTGGTATTTACTAAAGCCTTTAAATTAGAGCATGAGGTTGAAATGGAGTGCATATGTTTGTGGCTTGCTGGGACTCTGCATTTCTCAGAAATGCTCTGTACACAATGTCAGAAATAGTCAAAGGAACTCTGTCAGCCTTTTGGGAGATAATGCTCTTCTAAGATACTGCAAATAATTTGAAGAGATCCACTCAGGAATTTCTCTCAAAATATTTGTTCCATTCACCGCACCCACTCAATTGCTTAATATAAGATTGCATTGAAAAGCTTGTGTGCAGATGTAGAGATAATAGTCATGTAAAGAAATGGTAGAGTATGGATCACATCTTAGGAATTTAAATGCAAGTTATGGGTAGATAATATTGGTGTATAGTAGTTAACACATGTATCTTAATGGGTTTTGAGTTTCTTTCTATATTGTCCCCTGAAAGTTAGTTTTACTGGAGGTGAGTGAAGATGGACACAGTACTTGTGTAGATTAAGTTGAGCTGCAGAGCAATGTGAAGGCACAGTGTAAATTTGTACATAAAAAACTCAGTGCACTGCAGAACTTAGCACTTGCAGTAACACAGCATCATACTGTATTAATAAACTGAAAGGAACAGTAGACAGTTTCCTTCAGTTGTCTGTCCCCCACATCTCTCCTTTCCATGAGCTGTACCTTTTCTCCACTGGAGATAATGTCATTATATTCAAACTGAAATTGTGTGGTTTTCATCTTAACTTGTTTAGCGTGTGACAGCGTTATTAAAAATATGTGTGACTTACTAGTGATCCTAGTATGAGCTTGTCTGAATACAGATAAAGTACAGCATTGCATACTTAGGATCTGTTTCTGGGAATTCCTGAGAACGTCAATTAAAAAAAAAAATCTGTGAATTTCAGTCATTACACATTTTGGCAACAGTCCACGATTGAAATGGCATTTTAGTCTTTATTCAGTATGTCTGGCTGACCAGAGAATGAAGGCAACTTTTTTATATTTAGCTTGATAACTAGAGGTACTAAATCATGTATGTATAACGTAAAAGCTAAAATAATAATTAAATTTTCTCAAAAAGGGCGTATCTAATATCACATGAAACTTAATGTCTACAGAGACCTTGTGCATAGTTTTATGTATCTTTTAGTGTGTTTACTTTTTGTCAGTCTATGGGGTTTTATTTACTGATTCATTGCTAAGAAAATATAATTTTTAGCTGACATGCTCAGCTGTCAACTTTGGTTTAAGTCTTTTACAAGCTGTTACAAATATCTACATGTTTTTTAATGGACCAGTTAATTCAGAGAAAGTACAAAATTGCAACATTTAATGAGGTTAATTCTTGCTATTAATGATAAATCAATAAACATCTCTTCAGATAATGTATGTTGCCCAGGTTACCAGTAGAAGGAAACCAGCTTCCAAGATTGAGAAACTTCTATGCATCTTCCAGAAATTCGCTGTGGCAGGTTTCATATTTGTTACACATTGTTTCCAGGTATGCATACAAAACTGGAGCTGCTGTTCTCTGGTATTCTGTCTGTTACGTTTTGAGCTGAGGGACTTTTTTCAGTGAAAGTTTACCTGAATTTGGTCTGTCTCTCTGCTTTAGATGAGTCCATAATCTGTGTTACCAGAATTCCTTACTGTTGCTGTTGCCGTTACCCTACAGCAGCTTTGTGACAGAGGTGAAGTGCCAACATCAGTGTTTTGCAAGTGAAGAACAGAAGCCAAGAGAAGGAGAGGTCGTGCACAGATTGATAAAGTGGCAGGCTCACAGATCTTGCCATGTACAGTATGGGTTGTGGTGGTGGGGAGTGTGGTGTGAGGTACAGCAGTGGGGTTCACAAAACCTCTTCAGTCTTCTGGGTGAACTAAGTGAGCTGAATTAAGCACTTGGTGAATCAAGCGCTGAAGATCTGAGATTTGCAGCAGAGATTTGGTACACTGATTTGCAGTCAGTGTATCAAAACTGAATCTTAGCACACATTTACAGTTTTTCAAGGGCTGGTTTTGCTGGAGTTCACCAGCCACTACCTTTCCTGGCTGTAAGTACCTGGGGCTTCTTCCTAGGCATGGATGATTGCTTCTTCAACTGCACAAGCTATGAAAACAATGAAAGTGCTACAGAAGTGTTAAAACACTGCTGGAAGTTGGGACAAAGGCCGAGGTCATCCTTAGCTTGAAGGGCTTTGCGTTGCTGCCAGAAGGCTCAGGTCTAAGGCATGGCACTGGGTGGTCTTTGACATGCTATTCATTTTGTGCTTAAGGGTTGGATCTGCATAATAAAGGTGATGTAGAACCAAGGGATATGATATTGATGGGGCAAAGGGAAGAATAATTGTAATCCAGTGTGGACAGTGTATTTGGGAAGTTTGCTCTTGTCTCATTTTGAGAATTTAGGCCTCAGTGACTTGCTGAAAATCATGTCTTACATGGCTGAGTCTGAACGCTAGTAAATAGATTTTATTTTCTTCTTCTATAACTTAAAACCAGGCTCAAGTCATTGCAAGAACTGCTGTTTCACAGACTGTTCCTTAACTGTGTTGCTATTACTTCTTACCCAGAAATTCACATGGTTGAAACTGATGTTAAAAATAAGCTTTCCCATACTCTGGTAAACCTGCAAAGAGAGAAGCGACAGCAAGCAGCATCTTTTAGTATCACTTCCTTTCTGCTGTTGCTCTGGCTGTGATGCAGAGGCAGTTTAGTTAGGCATTCCCCCTGTCTGTGCTTTCTTTTTTTTATTATTATTTTTTTATCTCCTCCTCTTTTGCTACTCAGAGTTATTTTTTAAAATAGAAATATAGAAGTCAGAAGCAGTGATTGCTGCAAGAAGGTACTATGGAAACCTGTCACGAACACAGTTTCAAATGGAAGGGAATCTTTCATGCTTAAGAAGTCCATGTATTTGTCAGACTCTAGTGTCTCCTCTGTGGTCAGAGTTGAAGAGAAAGGAAATGAATAGAGCAGTATTGAGGGGAAAATATATATTTTTGCTTTTCACTTGGGGAAAATGCATTTCTGGGCTCAGCCTTGCAATTAGATATCCTGCAATGAACTTCTTATCTGGGACCTAAAATTTCTAAGTTACATAATGTGTTATAATGCTGTGGTAGCAATATTGTTCTTTATGGTTGGTGAGATATGTTTGCTATAAAATTTAGCTTGTAAGTGTTTCCAGATGTTTTGTTGATTGTTTTTCTGGATTTTTAAAGAAGACATAGGCAGATGAATTATTCACAAAGCTCAAAAGAAGGTGGTGCAGAGAGCAATAACTAAATAAATATATCTTTAGCATGCATTTCAGTTGTGGATGTTGGTGCATATTCTTCAGATGGAAAATCAAAGCATGACATGAATGTGTTAGATCCCAAGTCACTTGATATTTATTCTTTATGCCCTTGCTAAAGAATACACCATCAAAGAGGTTTTGTTGTTATTAGTATAGTGAGCAGAAGACAAAAAAATGACACAAACCTGGTACTGCTAGTAATGTTACAACTGATAGATTCACTTTGGTCTGTTTCAGCACTATGCTGATGCATAATAATGTACATACATCTACATATCTATATGAATATTAAGGTTTCCGAGTTAAAAGAAATATTTGGAATGCCAGTGATTAATCATTTAAATAAGGCACTTCCTGGGGATATTCCAAAAATGTGAGTTGAAATGCTGAAGTATTTAATCTTTCTGTGGTCACTGAAGTTCCTGTGTATATTTTATAATGTTTGGTGGTCATGTTTGTTGCTGCTGGAAGTATTGGAAAGCATTATCTAATAAACAGAGAAGGAACATAAGGAAGACTTTTCTTTTAAATATAAAAAATGTTGCTGTTCTTAAAGAATTATAAAGGGAGAAAAAGGCTTTTTGGTGGAGAAATTGCTCTGAACTAGTAAATTTATTTTTCATAGTGTGTAAATTTAGATAAATTTTTTTTTTTTCAAAAATTGACAAAGGTTGTATTTTCACATTTTGTCATAAACTTTCTACTTCAGAGTTACAAAGCCTTGACAATAATAGACATGGTGGTAGTCTCTTTTGTCCTGTGAGATTCTGATCTTTCAGATTTTGATGAGTCTGTGTGTATTTATTAAAGGATGTATACAGAATTAGAAACAGATTATGGGATTGTGCAGACTTTGTCTGCTCTGTGATACAGAAAGCTTTATATCACTTTGCCATTGTGCACTTGCCCTGTATAGAGGTAATTTAGGAAGCTTAATGCAATTGATGTCCAGCTGACATGGTATTTTTATATAAGTTAAAACTCTTCCCTGCTCCTAGCCTTTCTAAATGGTTAATCAAAGTGGATTGACAGGTTATGTGTCTGGGTTTTTTTTTCTTTCTTTCTTTCTTTTTTCTGTGTAGGTGTTTGTGACTCATAAATGCAGAATTAAACCGAAAATCTGTGACTGGATAATGGAGTATTTGCAAGTACTTTATTGCAATTTTCAGTGCAGCACAACAAATAGCCTTCACTTTCCAGTGTTTATTTGTAAGGATTTATTATTTTGTGGCCCTGCTAATCTCATAATTTCTGCTTCTGTTTTTATGATAGTGCAAGAAAGTGGTTTATAAACAGTTTCTGTAAATAGGTATTCCTGAAAATGCATCTGATCTGAACAATATTTTTATATAACTGTCTTTTATGGTAAAGTAAGAGGTGAAAATTGAGAAGTCATTAATGTTTTATATCCCTTCACTCTGTTATGAATCACCACTTAGCTGTTTGCCGAAAGCTTTGTATTCTCTTTAGTGATGATTTTATGTGAGGATCAGCTGGATAATTTTTAAATTCACTTCTGGTCCTTTTCTTCAGAGATTCATATCAATTAATTTGGCCCCTTGTCAACTAAACATGAAAACTTAATCTTCCGTTGTAGTTGATGTTATAAATACATATTAACTTAGATAATGCTTTTTGAAGAATTCAGATGGCATTACTGTTCCAAAAATTTTAGGTAATAACGAATTCTGAGGAATTAGTAGTGATGCAGTGTGCGTGTGAGGATGAAAAAAAGTCAGAATACCTTAGAAAGCTATTAAAAATTACCTTGTGTTTTAGATCTCCTTATTGAGACTAGTTATTTTGAAATATGAAACACTTAGTTTGGTTTCATACCAATTTGTAAATGTCATTTGTGATCATTAAAAAATGACTCCTCCTAGAATATCCGTCATGAAAACACAGGAATGTTTAATAATATTGAGTTCAGCTTTCTTTGCAGACAGAAGTTATTTTAAATTAGAGGCTTTTGCATAGTCTGTTTCTATGTTCTGGTTGTCCATCTGTTTAGGTGTTTTCTCTGGACTGGAAAACTGTCAACTGTTATGTCTTGGACAGCTCTGACCACAGTGAGAAACTGAAACTGCACTAAGTTTAGCTAATACCTACAAGGGCAAGAATGTATCTGATTCTAGTACTTTTGAGGTATTTAATGCAAATATGATGATTGATTCATCTATTTATATGCAGAGAGGCTTGGGTCACTGCTATGAACTGCTCAGCTGTGAAAGGCTTTGTAAATAAAATATAGTGCAGGGGTAGAATGAAGGAGACTGGGAACACTGTGTGTCAGTACAGAAACTGGAAACTAAGTTTAGGATTTGAAGGTAACTCCAAAGAGAAAGATAAGTATGGAAAGAGCTGTTCTGAGTACAAGACTGAGAATGGCTGGAGGATGGATAAGGTAAGCAGTGAAATAAGGAAATGGTGTTTGCATTGCTACAGATGCAGAAAGGTAAGCTAAGATTAGATCTTGTTGAAAACAGTTGAGGTAAGACTCAAATGGGAACCATGAAGGTTTTTCTTTATCAGACGTTGCAGTGTTTTGATTACATGGGCTTAATCTTTATATAATGAGGTTAAATAAAGTTGTCTTCCAAAGTCCTAAGTCCATTTAAGGGTTTTATGTAAAATATTTCTGATTTGCTTTAGATACTCACAGTTGAACAGCATATATGAAATTCTGCTAAATTCCGGGGATGCAACTGAGCAGAGAATGATGTGGACTTTGGCTAGATCTCTGTATAATCCATCCCAGCCTTTTAAATTTTTACTTTGTGTATCTGTGTCTCTTCAAAACTAAAGCTACACTGAGGTTCTTTCTCTCCAGATAAGATAGTATGTTATTGTTAAACGCCTCTCCCAGACTGTAATTCTATTTGTGGTTTGTACTGTTGACTGTTGATTGTTAACAGGTTCTGCAGTAATGCAATTAGGTGAGCCAAGGAGAACATACAAAGCATTAATAAGCCACATCTGCATAGAGCAGAGTGAAAAATATGATCGACTAGCCATGATACTCATCTAAATAAGATAATATAATTCGTTTTGCCTCTTTCTCAGGTTAGAAATCTGCTCTGTCTTAATCCTCTCAGAAAAAAAATCAATGCTTCATCGTGTTCTTGATCTGCTACTCAGCGGCACATGAAATTCTGCGTTATTGTACGTTGTTATATTTATGGTAACAAAAAGATTAAAAGCTTTGGATAAGCTTCAAATAACATAGGGAACTGAACAGTATGTGGCATTAGAAAGGAGAAATCTTGCATCAAAATACTGCAGTTCTTGGGTGTTGAATAATGTCTGTGTGGAAGAAGAGGTGCACTCAGCTGCATATTCTTCTCTTTTGCCTCCCTTCTGTTGTTTTGCAGGCAGCAGCCCCAGTAAGTTCCCATTTGTGTGAAGGTTTCAGGATGCATTGCTGGCTGACAGCCGAAGTGAGGGGTGGGGATTGCCTTTTTTCAGTGGCTGAACTGGATCACAGTGTCTATGTTAATTGCAGGCAAAGCTAAGTACGGTATTTATTTTTCTTCAGAGAACTTCAGATTTTTTTCCTTCATAGTAGAGTTTCTGTATGATATAGCTTTGCCCATTTGTAAAGGGACTGTTGTTTTGTTTTTTGGTTTGTTGTTTTTTTTTTTAAGCCTAGAAATATGCAATCTATTCCTATAAATGTAGAATCTGTAACAAAAAGAGGTCAGTTTTGTCATGCTTCTCCCAGGGGACAAATTTACAAGAGGACTTGAAAGGCTTAGATTGCTGTCAGGGTGTGGGTAACACTGCCAGCATTGAAGACATATTTGGGTGTATCCATGCACTTGCTCTCTTTCAAGCTGGCCTCAGCAAAACTTGATAAAAATGAGTGTACAAATCCATTGTTGCATTCTCCAGGAACTGTAAGAAGAACTAGGAAGGGAAAATGGGAGGAAGAGTGTCTTCTGGCTCATTCCTGAGCAGCCTGGTGTGGTAAGCCCACCTTTGAGCAAGCAGGTGGATTAGGGCTTCTCTAGCAGTCCTGGCAACCTACAGTTCTTCACCAAATTATCTGTAGACTTTCCTCTAAGTGTGTGCTACAATGAATTTGAATTTTGTATTAAGAAGAAAAAAAAATGTTTTAAAATTCTATCCAACAGCAAATCTGACCTTGATGGGTGTCTGTAGTTGAGTATGAAAATATTAGCTAAAAACAATGTAAAGTAAAACAGCTTCTTAAAGTTCATTCCTTTTTAAATACCTGTGGGCACTTCAGGGCTGTTGACAGCATATGCACAGATTCCAGAAATGTGATGTTGTCACTTGTATAGGTAATTATTATCTTCCAAAGACTTGAAGGAGAACAAGAAAGCCCAGATGGCTTTTGGTAGATATTTAAATCATTCAGAGCATACAATTTAAAGGAAATTTTTTCTGAGATAGGATTATTTTTTTTTTTTTGTAAAGAGAAAAAAAACATGTTACAGCCCTTCAGCAGCTAATTCCTAATTTTAATTATTAAGACTGAGTTAAAAGTGAAACTTGATGTTTCTGTTTTGTAATGGCTCTGTTGAACCATCTAATGGAGTGAACACATACATAATGATATTGTGAGGTGGAAGAAAACATCTTCAACATCTTTGGACAAGCTTTTGTCCAAATACCAAAATCAATAATGATATTTTGTGTCCTTATACTTCTGTTCTTCAGTAATTGGACTTGAATCAGCAAGTGCAAGTCAGGGTTGCAAAAGGACAGGAGGGGTGCTGCAGTTTCGCCTTCTGCTCTGTAAACTTCATCAGAAAGGGACAGCTGTTGTCTTTAATAGAGAAGCCACATCTTCAGATGGGAACTTGTTTGTTATCTGTTAAGGCTTTAGAGATTGGTCAAATTGTGTAAGAGGTGAGAGAAGCATTTTAAGCTTGATTTTGCTCAGAAGCCCCCATTTCCACGTTGCCTGACTAGTTTTTTTAACTTTGTATCATTTCCATTCTTTATACACTTCCTACACTCTAAAATAATGCTTTGTAGGATAAAATTTGTAATTGTTATGGGTTAGTCAATCTAGCTGGTCTGTCCTCAGAAGTGGGATAATTCTGCCTTGGCTGCTTCTAGCACCTCCTCTTGAATTTCCTTGTACTATTGCCAAGGGATTTCACCCCTGCTACTTGTTAACCTCTTTTTCTCTATTGTTATAAACCTTCCAAATGACCTCAAGCAACCTGTCCAAACTTCTTAACTCCCCCTCCTTTCCAGTCTCTGCAACCCTCTCCCAGTGTCATCCCATGACTGGCCAAGAAAGACAAGAGCAAGCTGAAATTTCACCTGTCTGCATCTACCCAGAGGTCAGTATATTTCCTGGCTGCTTCTCCAAGTCCTTCCAAAAAGGCAGCTGGATACTCCCCCCCTTTCTTGCCTGATCTCATGTAATTTGGACCAATTCACAGCTCCAGGCATGGCACCCTGATCCCCCTCCACCTGGATCCATCCTCGATATTTCCCCCGCCCCATCATATCCATTCCAGATGGGCCACTAGGATCCCACAATGGGTCCTCGGTAGGAAAGTTATAATCCAAAGTCCCTGTTACTAGGCCATTGCGAATTTCTTCTCTCATCCTTTCCCTGGCTGCTCTAACTACCATTTCCTTTTTGTTAGAGTCCATTAGAGTATCTAATATAATTTGGATGTCATCCCGGTCCGGATTTTGAGTTTTCATAATCACTTTCACTACTCTGGCCACTTTATCAGGGTTTTCTCTGTAAGTTGCAGCTGACTGCTTCCAAATTACTAAATCTCCTGGGGAAAAGAGTACCTTTACAAAAACTGGTCCGTACACTCCCACTACTTCTCTCAAAGGCGCAGTTACAGTTCTCTTTTGTCTGCCTAATCTTAATAAACCCTCTCTTGTTTTAGACCAGGCCGGGGCTAATTTCGATCGTGTCCGATGAGCTATCAGGGTTAGTGGTTTATCTTCATCGCTCCCACTACTATCTGCTCCTTTTGCACCCTCCCCATGTCTCTGTATCACAGTTACATCTTGGTCATTTTCTGGGGAAGGAGGGATGGGTGAAGACGGCAGAGAGGGTACAGGAAGACAGGAGCAGGCGAAGGAGGCATTGGTGGGAGAGGAGGGTATCCCTGAGCAGGAGTAAGTGAGGGAGGAGGGTATCCCTGAGCAGGAGTAAGTGAGGGAGGAGGGTGGCTTTCAGCAGGGGGGGTGTAAGTGGGTCAGGTGAAATAGGGCCAGGTGAGGTAGGGTCAGATTCCATTGATGCCATGAGGGCTACCAGCAATTCACCATACATATCGTTTTCCTATATAAACTTTCATCCAATGCCAGGTGTTCTAAACAACACTAACCGTGGATACAATGCATGCACTTACTGTTTTCAGGTACTTTAACAATCATTAACCCATACTCAGCCAGCCACTCTGGTTTTTCCTGCAAATAGAAAAACAAACCAACGTATGGAACTTCATCCAATCTCCCTTCCTGTTTACAAAACATCAATAACTGTGAAATCATGTCAGATTGCAAAGACCCATTTTTTGGCCATGTTTTCCTTTTTTTCATCTCCTTTTTTTATTTTTTTTTATTCTATATGCAAGACATATTTTGGCCACCAAGTGTTACAATAATCAATCAACTTGACCTTACGTAACTCTTGCCCAAAATTACCTTCCTTCCAAATAAGAACAAAGGAGAAGTGTGCAGTATGGGTGCATTGCCACCCAAAATCCACTTAAACTTCTCCATGTTACAGCTACAATAGACCACTGATGCCGAACCTGCAACGCTTTCTCGACTGACTGATGGACGGTGCCGAGGCAATACCAGGAATTCCTTAGCCTAACCACAGGCAGCTTTCACCATGTCTAACTGGCAGGCAACCAGACCAGATTAAAAGCACCTTACCTTTCTCCAGGGGACGTTGTGAGCGGCAGGGTCCCGGTGCCGACGGGCTCCCTGAGAATCCCTCTGTGCCGGCTGGAGTGCGGTCGGGTCGTGGGGTCCTCAGCAGCGCTCACAAGGTCCCATCTGGGATGCCAAAATGTTAGTGTGGAAATACATAATCACAGGATGATTATATGCAGGTGCTTTTATTGAAGAGTTCTGGGAGCCGCGGTACAAACCCAAATCTGACTCCGACATGGATTCGAGATGAACATGTTTTTATACCCTTTTTGTTATATAACTATATATTAATTATTAAACCCATATTGTTCTATTGTATACATTGATCTTATCCAGGCATGAATTCTTATAATTTTCATCAGGTCCCTCAAACACCTTTTCTCATGATTCTTGTTACAATTAAACAATAACTGTATTCAACTACCAAACAATAATATAATTTATCGTATGATGATTACGCAGGTGCAGTTTCACCTGATCTAATTCGTTCCCAGGGCTTAGTTCCCTTTCCCAGGGCCTAGTTCCCATTCCCAGGCCTACCAGACCCAACTTTTCTTACCATGCCCTGAATCTATACAATTCCCATGATTTTGGAAACATTTTAACCCTATGCTATCACCAGATACTTTCTTTGAAATTGCTGTCACGTTGATAGCCTGAGGCTTGGTAAACTTTGGAACATTGCTTGATGTTTCATGAGATAATTCTTTACAACAGTTCCTGATGCCTCTCTGTCCCATTAGCTCTTAGCCATCTGTTGCTTTGATTACACTATTATGGTGAATAAGTGTTTTGGCAAGCTATTTAGCTGTGTTGAAAAATCGTGTTTCTTTGCTTTCTAGTATTTTATTGCTACTGTTTCTTTTTGTTTTGTTTTTTTTTTCCCTCCTCAACCTTTGTAGTGCAATGCTTCTTGCTATTTCCTTCTTGTTATTCTAAGAAACAAAATGATAACCCAATTTGAGGGCATGATGAGGTTTATAACTGCTTTGTGGCTGTTCCCCTTATATGTGAAAGTCCTTCTACCAAAAGAGGTGTAATTCAAACATGGGCTCACAGAAGGTAGATGTTATAAACCTAAGCATATTTAAATGTTTGGCTTTGGGACTCTTGCCTCTCAAGGCTTAAATGTTCTTTTCTGATCTAGTCAATGTGTTACATCAGTATTACCTATGCTCATTACCTATGATATTTCTATAATAAATCATAACATTTTAACCTCTCACTCCCCCTAACACTGCAAAGGCCAAAACAGGAAGATATGGGATATCATTAGAAAGAAACTTGTATTCTCTGGCTTTACATTGTCAATTTGACCTTTTCATTTAATGCTCAGGTTTTAGAGATCAGCAGAGTAAAAGACAGATGGGGTGATAATGAACACAGAGATGAGCTTCCCTAAGTAGGTTCATTTTTAGGAGTAGTGATATATCAATTAATTTCTTTTAGGCATGGATATTTGGAAAGGGAATAAAATACTGTTTTTAGACTGAAACTGAATTTCATTGGCATTTAATTTCTACTTTTAGTTTTTTGTTACTTTTTCTACAATTAAAATTAGCTGAGTTATACCTCAAAGCAAGAATTCCAACCATTCTTACTAAGTTATTAAATCTTCTTAATAGGTCATTTTGCCTTGACTGTGACTTAGGTCACCAAGTTTTCTTCGCTGTTTACCTGCTTGAGCTCTTTAAATTAAACTGAAGCTTTTCCTGGGGTTACTTTCCATTTTTTCACTTCTGGTGTCTGTAAGAGATGACTAAGAACTGGGTAGCTGCAAGTGCTTGCAAAACTTTCTCAATCATTTGGTCTTCGAGTAGTACTTGTCACGTTTTTTATCAGTAAATTATTGGAAGGAGGCAGAATGTTGTAATAGTAGTGAGAGGGGAGAAGGGGCAAACACTGTAAAGGAGCATCTGTCAGGGGATTTTTAGCCTCTCAACAGTCTTTTTTGGACCTTGTAAAGCTGTGCTGTGTTGGAAATTCAAACTGCTATCTCCTACACACAAAAGGAGCTGTATGAAGTAAACTTATAAAGTAAGTGAACTAGTTCCCAATATAGCAAATCTTTTGTCAAATTAAATTAGTCAATACTAAATGTCAGTCAAAGATACTCAGAAGTATAATCTGGAAACTGTTTTTGCACTTACTCTGTAAGGACTACAATAGTCTTTTGTATTCCTTGTCAGAGAGTATACATTAGTTTACAAGTTTGGTTATTTCAGTGTGCATCCTGTTCTGGGATTGTTGTGTTTCAGTGCTGATTATTCCTTTTCCATTTATGGTTAGGGAATGCTGTAGTATTCCTTGCTCACCATGTTGTCAGATCATTCTGTTTAAGTGGTTCCTGGACTTACTAGTAATTACAGATCTTCCTGCAACTAAGCAATGTATATAATTATTTTTTAGCTGTGCTACACTTTTGCTACTTGTGTATGGGACATGGTGTATGTTTTGCATAAGAGGTAATGATGTGACAGCACACTGAAATCACAGCTGTTGAGTTATGTATCTGTCTGTCTGTCAGCAGTGAAAATTTTCTTTTGGGTTTCTGCAACAGCTTCTCCTGAACAGGGTTATCTGTTCTCTGCAGAATGATAAAGATTTTCAGTCAGAGCCACTGGTCTGATTTAATAAGCAAAATAGAAATGTCATTTTCTACATTAGTAACTATGGAACATAATTTCTAAGTGAAGGACTAATCCAAATTTGACTTCTCTGTATGTGGTCCTTCCAAACTGTACTGTAAAATAATATTTCCTTGGAGAGCTGTTCTTATGATTGGTGGTGCAGGTACTTGGGAAATTTAACTGCAAGTTAACAATTAATTACATTTGTAACACTGCTTCTTCATGAAAGTAGTAGTAATTTTCTCAGATAGTACTGACCATGAATATTTTTGCCAATTAACACATTTCTGAGAAGGAAGTTGATAGTCATCACAGGTGAAAACCCTGTGGCACAGGATCTTAGGACAGATTTGTACTGGATAAAGAAATAATGATGTGAGATTCCCTAAGACAGATCTAGGTAGAGAAGATGATCCACATAGTGAATCCTGTACCCTGAGAAGGTGGAATGTAAGTTTGGAAGCTGTGTTTGTAGCACTTGAACCATTCGTTTTGCCCGTCATACAAGATTCTTTTTTTTGATTCAGCCTTATGCTAGGAACCTTCCTATCACCAAATTAGCTCAGTGTCATCACCCCACTCCCTTGTGAGGAGCAGGTTTGCTTGTTCAAGCTGTATTTGTAATGATGAAAAAGATTATTGCTCTTCCCTTAGCCATGCTTTCAGAAGATTATTCTGATAATACTAGTGGCAATCATAAAATAAAACACTACAATCTTGGCCCTTAGAAAATAATTGCATTATTGGCAGTTGACAAAACAAAATTGTTTGGTTCCATCCTGGGAGATACTTTTAAATTAGAAATGTAAGATATATTTATTTACATCTTTAATTTCTGTTTAGTCTTAACAGGGTTGTTATCTTTGTGGGAAAGGAAGTGACCAAATGGGGTTGTGCTCTGAGAATGATTGCAACTGTCATGCTGGCCTGGACAGCATCTCCTGGGTTTTTAAGTACAGTCACCTGCTCTTTGAAGCAACCACATGATGTAATTGTGAAAAAAAACCACAAAAACACATTCATACTAATGACTGCATGACACTTACTTTTTTACTTGTCTGTGATCATCTACAGAATCAAATGGAATGGGATGGGGTAAAATTAATCAGAAATTATGTCAATAAACTGAATTATTCTCATTCATAGAGAAAATGAGTAAATACATTTGGTGTGAACATCTCTTCATAGTTTCTGCTGAATGAGTACCTGTTTTGCAAAAGCATAAATTGAAATACCCATGTCTTTTTTTCAAGCGGTGACTGGTTTCAACCTTCTGACCAAACTGTGATGTCTGATGGATACTGAGAAACTTAGATGTTTTAAAATATTTGTGAGACTTGTTTCATGGTAGAAGTAGTTTTTTGATGATGTTTATTTTTCTTTTATTTTCTTCATATGTTGAGCTGATTACTCACTGAGTCTTCTTAAGCTCTTACATTTGTGGAATTTAGTTTCCATGTATCTGTAACATACTATGTTGTGACTTTCCAGACGAAGAAGTGCTTTGAATGGAGAAGGGTATTATTGGTGGGTTTAATGCCATCTCTCCTTAACTCACTAATTCATAATAATTTTTGCAATCTGAAGATCACTGTAGTTACTTTTTGAGTAGGTATTGTTGCCCTACACTTCGTGGGGTCATATTTTTACTTCACTTGTGTATTCTTGTGTTTATGCACTTAGATAATACTGTATTGCTAACACATTACTTACTAAATGCTCTTCTGTTTTTCTTTGCCCTCTACTCTCTTGATTGCTGTAGCTTGAAATTTATGCCAAGCGTACAGATTTTTACAGACAGAGATTCTAAGGAGAGCATTTTAAAATTGCTAAGTGTCTTTGCCTGCAGTGGCAGACAACTTGGTTATAAAATAATGCTAATGAACTCATTAAATTCCATCTCAAAAGTAATTATATTATTTTCCATCTTGTTCCTGTTGGATAGCTATTCTGAATATTATTCTCTGATATGATTCCATTTTCCTTTGTAGATCACTATTGTCGTGAGTTCTTTTTAACTTCAAACATACATGCTTTCCTCTTGATAAAAATTATGGCAGCCTTTCAAATCTCAGAACTATCTAGCTTTAAGCTTCTCAGGTAGAAGGACAATATTACAGAAAAAATTCTTATCAATAAAATCTATAAGTAGTAGCAAATTCTGAAATACTGGCTGTCAACTTATTGTCCAGTGTGTATTAAGGATGAACAGTTTAATTTTGAGATGTATATGCAAGCCTTAAATTATAATGATTCATTTCCATCCTGCTTTTCAGCATTTTCTTTTCACATAATTTTTGTCCCAAGTGGGGCTTTATTTTTTTTTAACATACTGTCTAAACCTAGAAACTAGCTGTGCATAAAAATTTCCATTCTGTTAGGATTAGTCATAAACCAACAATGAACTGTTACATAGCCTGTCTGGGGCATATGAAACAAAAAGTGTTTCCTGAGGTGAGAAAATTACTGTGTATGAATCAAATAAAATAATACACTTTGTTCTGCATTGTCAGGGATTTGATATGTCTCTTAATTCCATACAAGATGAATACATGAGCTAGAAGCCCTCTGTCTGTGGCCATGTCCACAATTTAAAACAAATAATAAATAGGCCACCTGCATAATCTTTGTTCCATTATGATTTTAATTTTGGTACTAGATTTGGAAGATACTTTGAATAGTGGGTTTCCATAATTAAGTGTTTTGGTTTGAAACTTCTGGCTAAAACCAGTTCTTTTGAAATACAGCTCAGGCTCTCTTGGAGTATGTTTTAGTGTCTTTCTTGCCCATTAGCTGCAGAGTTAGTTTGCTAAACTGTGATGTGGGAGCTCGAAGATTGATTCTTTTGCCTGCAATTATGAGTGCCTATATTGCCTGTTTGTCAGGAAAATAAGTATCTGGCCATTGATTATTTAAGGGTGGATAGTGCCCAGCTCACCTTTTGATGCTGTTTTATATTTTTATTATTTAATATATGAACATTAGAGCCTGACTGAAATCTAGTTGAGTGCTCTTGTAGTAATAGTAAGGTATTGATTTTGTATTACTCACTGTCTACCTGGTTTCATAACTGTGTAAGTAGTCTGTAGAAATTAGAACAGTTTGGGAAAGGCTGGTAAATGAGGTGTGTCTTTTCTACCTTTTCTTCCTTTCAGTTTCATTCTCTTTCTTTCTGCCAGAGTATTTTCATTCTATTCCCAGTCCTCTTCCCATTTATATTTTCTTTCTCTTGTTCATTCTGTCCCCAAATTCCCTCCTTGCATTATAGTACTCTTCATTTTCTGACATCCCATTAATCTTCCAGTCTTTATGGCTTACTTTCCCACCTCCACAAGCACACCCACAGGATGCTTAGAAATTTTACAGCATACCCAGTTGTCAAAAAACTAAACCTACAAGTCCCAGACCCGTAATACTATGCTGGGAATGCTCATTAACTCCCACACTGTTTGGAAAAAGAAACCGGTACAGTTAGTATAAGGTCTGCAAACCATAATACATGCCTAATATTCCTTTGCTTTCCACTAAACCTGGGAACTCCTCATTGGAGCTGGGAAAGAAGATGGGATCTGGCTTTTTCTGCTTTAACTGTGGTTGTGATCTTGTAGGAGCCCTAGAAAAAGTGGCACGAATGTGCAGCTATAGGGATGTGACCTCTGACACATTGGGTTTGAGGAGACCACGTTGTTTGCCAGCAGATCAGAAATCCTGTTGCCATAGGTGGATGTACCAGCAAGTGCATCCTCAGCTCAGTAGCTGTACCATGGCCAAAGCCGAAGTGGGCTTTGCAATGGGAAGTGCTGATGGTCTCAGATGCTTTTGTCCAGTCTGACTCCCAGCATTTCTGTCAGACCGTGTTCGTTACTGCTGGCAGAAGTGACTCAATACAAATGACAAAAGACTTCATTTCAAATGTGTTGATTGCCCCCTCCACTAATTGCTTGTGAATGTTAATTTAAAAAGCAGTATTCAGTGTATAGATGACAGTGCTTAGTTTTCAAAGGGAATAATTTGAGAATTTGAGGCTTTTCTCTTGCTAAATAGCACCCATGCCAGTGTTTAATGTTGCTTAGTGGAATTATCATCAGATTCAATCTTTATCAGAGGTCTCTTAAATAGTGGACCTGGATGTGAGGTTTTTTTGGGTTTGTTTTGGGGGTTTTTTTGTTTTGTTTTGGATTTTTTGTTTGGTTGGTTGGTTGGGTTTTTTTGCAAGTTTGGGGAAATAATCACTGCATTGCTTTATTTTTTAGTTCTGCTGTGAGGAAAATGAAGTTATTGTCAGCCTTAGAAATAGAAATGGACAAATACAAGCTTAAATTTTGCATAGTAAGGGCTTGACCTGCTTGCTTCTTCTTATCTTTTGTTAGTACTTTTTAAAAGCCTGTATCACATTTAGTTAACTATTTGGGGCTTAACTGACAGTGGTGTAACAAGCCCTGCAAGTTAAAGCAGCATTGCTAACCACACCATAGCTGAATACAGCTATGATGTAACTAACCCCAGGATTACTGAAGATCAGTCGCTGATAACCCACCCCGGGTTAGATACTGCCAGCAGTGCTTCCAGTTCCTTTCTTTCCATTCATATGCAGAAGATAGCACCAAAAGGATCTAAGCAAAGCATTGCTCAGAGATCAGAGGAGAACAGTCCTGTCCTTCACCCTCTGTTCTCTGTTATGCAGTAAGGATGCCAGTAACTTAAACAAAATGAATTAGCAGTCTGAACTTAAAAGATGAACTTGCCCACTGAAATGATGTCTTCTCATAGATGAAACATCTCAATAGTAAAGTTAAAGATAATTGTTATTTTTTTATATCTTCTTTCTTCAGAATCCTACTCAAGTGGGAACTGCTCTTCAGGTTTTCCATAATCTTGGGACTTTGAAGGATACCATTGCTAATGTGGTGGAAGGATACTGCACAGCACTGGAAGAGAACATAAAGAATGCTCTGGATATCAAAGTGTTGACCCAATCATCTCAAACAGTCACAAGAGGTGTGTGATACTTGTTTTGCAGAGAATGACAATTGATTCTTTTTTATAGGAGTACAGTATGTTATAAAATGGAAGAAACTCTCACATCCAAGCCCTTTCTAGAAACGTTTCCCTGCTTGCTTTAGCCAGTAGAGGGTGGGACTAGGCATATCTCAGAAAACATTTAATTTTAAAACATTTAATTTGGCAAAATCGTGTCTGCTTGATATTTGGCTTGGAGGCTTTTCCATTATTCCTCCCTGCTGCTCCTTCCTAACTTGCCCAGAAAATTGTCCTCATTAGGTTACAACTTTATAGCATTTTCTTAGCTGTTTCTCATGGAAAGATGACTCCAAATTCTACTTTCTTTGTGTTGGTGGGAAGATTGCAGGTTGAAATTATTTGCAATCAATGGAAGAAACCTACAAGTACATTGCTATGCTTTTGCCAGGTGGAAATTGTTTCAAAGCAGACTATTCAACATGAAGAAATGTTGCACTATTAAACATTTAGTTCCCAGTTAGCTCAGATACCAAAAAATACCGAGGAATTCAGTGAGCAGGCAGATTTGGTGCTACAAACATTCATTTTTTTTTTAAAGTCATGCAACAAGGGAGGGATCCAGAACTATAACCAATGGCATAATACAGAAATTCATCTTCTCTTAAGTTAAGTGGTTGTTTAGAAGCTGCATGCCCTTCAGCTGGAATATCACTTTTTTTAGCAGTTTGTCTATGCATTTAAGTCCTAAGCTGGTATAGCTGTATTTTTCTCAGCTGCTCTGTCTCTCTTCACTTTGCTCTTGCATCCTGCAAAACTGTTCATTGGCATTACTGTGGTGTTTCTGTGGAGGTCTGAATTGGTAACAGTCATGAGCATGAAGTATCCCCACTGAACATCAGAGTTCAGTCAGCTTCTCAGTTGAGACAACTGAGGCCATTAACAGAGTTCTGTTCTGAAGGTATTTTAGGCTGCTTTGGCTTAAAAAACCCCAGTATCTGTCAAAGTGCATAGAGATCTATATGTCCAATATTTTAATTTTCATTTGTGGAAGCTGAAGTGTGGTGCTGTGTATGTTTAAAAACCATTTAGGTGGCCCTGGTAGAGCTGCTATGCCAACACCTGGGAACACAGCAGCTTTTCGAGCAGCCCTCTGGACAAACATGGAGAAACTCATGGATCAGATCTGTGCTGCTTGTGGACAGGTACTCTGCACCTAATTCCTGTTCATCTCATCATTCAATTTTGGATGTAAGAATTTAGATGTCACTTTCCCTCTCAATAAATTCTCTCTTACAGGTGCAGCATTTGCAGAAAGTATTGGCAAAAAAAAGAGATCCTGTGTCACATGTCTGCTTCATAGAGGAGATAGTTAAGGTAAAGTTTTAATTTAGCTGAATATACTTTAGTAAATCTCCTAAGAAAAATGTGTTGAGAGAATGAGTTTGTTTACAATTTTACAGTTCCATAATTTTTTTTATTAAATTGATGAGAAAGTGTTGAAACCCAAACTAACATTGAAGGATATATTTGTGGTCTGTGGGTTATATCTGTAGGATGTAAACATGTTCATTTTGTTGTAATTTCTTTTGTTTTCTTTAAAAGGCAGCTGATAAGGCACCACTGTATGGATCATTAATGTCATTCCATAATACCATGTGATTTGAGTAATTAATTAAATCTGTTAGTTTGCATAGGAGAATGTGTCTTCATCTATCATTTTCAGCCATCTGTTTCTCACTTCTTGACAATTTCTCTCTTGAAAAATAATCATGGCTGTTCTTTTGAGTACCTATTATTTTCCATTCATTTGCATTGTTTTTTATTCATATTTGGAATAACTTGATTAATGGTCTCCTTCAGTGGTAGGAACAGGACTACTGAAACTGTCTCATCTACCTTAGTAGAAGAGAGCAAAAACAAAAGATGTGTTCCTCTTGACATTTCTTTCCAAGTGTATAACTGGATTTTTAATTACATGGACTTAGTGTTTGAAATAACTTGAGAGAGCTCTTTATATGCAAACATGGTCTTCTCAACAGTGAAAGCAAATAAGGTTAAATACAGGCTTTATCTGTCTCTTAAGCCCCCCTCCAGGAGATGTTGCAGAGAGCATTGCTTTTCTGTGAGGCACTTGAAGTTTCTCTTTCTGTGTTAAAACAAGCAAAAAGAAGCAAACCACAACAGCTAAAAAACAACCAAACAAAAAAAATAAAATCCACAGCCCCCTTCAAAAAGTTTATAAACTTTTAGCATATTTTCTTAATTAAAAAAACTTTGATCTGTCAAAAAATACCTATTGCTGCCTGGGTGGATCAGCCCTTCAGTGGATCAGCGTGTTTAGGGAGAAACATAGAAACCTGGAGACAGACCAGAAATGCTGAAAGGAAGATTTTGGATGGAAAGGGAGCTTAGGTAAATGATCTGTTCATGTTCATGAGTGGCTCCTACCCAGTGCCCATCCTTCTCACTTCCACTCTTCCCTCTTGTAAAGCATCACTTGAACAGGAGTTTTTCAACAACTGAAATGGGTGTTTTTCCAGTTTTTGAGGCTGACAATAGAGGGAAGCCAAAGGAAATATTTTATCATCTTGGAAACTAAATGAGCAGGGAGAATGAATTTCAGTGGAAGCAGGGTAAGGAAAACTCATTAGAAACTAAAAAAACTTACTGGGTTGTCTTATGCTAAGCATGTTCCGTGATTTCTCTGATTACCCTTCTTTCCCTTAAAGTTCATACTTCAGGATTGCATCTAAGTGAAAAGTCTTATTTTGCAAATAAAACGCATCTATGGATCTTTCCACAGCTGTCACTCTTCCAATTACTTTGCTCTTCTGTGGGTGTTTTGGTGTAGTATTATAGTGCCAGGCTGGACATAGTCATTCTCAGTGGGGCAGCTAGGGAGGAGTGGTACATCCTTATCTGATGTTCTGCTAGCAGAACTCTCTCAGCTTGGCACAGTACTGCTCATGGCACAGATGCTTGACTTGCTTCTTGCCTGAAATGGTTCAGTACAGCACCGTGTTTCTATTGGACATTGTCACAGTCAACCATTTGTTCTGGTGTCTCTTGAAAAAGATGTGGCACCAGGCTGCCCATGGGTCACACCAAAGAGTTGAGCTCTTGTTCAGACAGAACCAGACACGTGCTGCATGCTTCTGAAATCAGGAGTGTAAGTACAGATGGGAGAGTATGAATTGGTTTAGATATAAATTAGAAATTGGTATTTTGCCATTTGCTAATGAAGATTCCATTTTTTGTTAAACTGAAATGTGCTTTCCTCAGCAAGCGTTCTGGAGAGGGAGAGAAGTTGGATTTTCTTTATTGTATTCAATTTCATTAATAAACTGAGCAAATTAATAAAACAAACCAAAGGTACTAACATTGTACCCGTTTGCTAGAGCAGCATGCTCACTCCAGAAGATAGGAAAAGGAATCATCCACTCTACAGTCTGTGCACTAATTACTGTTACTGATGTCAACATTATTATTACAGTCATCTTCTGCAGCAGCTGCAGTACCACTTTGCCTGTCCATCTGCTTCCTTGTTTTGATTACTGCAGTGCAAGTATCATCCTAGGAAGCATAAGAGAGGAGGAGATCCAGCCTTTTTAAAGCACAAGTCCTTTAATAGCAAGGAAGCTACTTGCCTTTTTTTTTCAGTCATCATTCTCTTTTTCCATTGGGGGTTTTTTGAGTCTTTTCTCTTCACAGATAGCACAGCCTGCAGTTTTTCTAATTTTGCATTATGATCTCAAACGTGTGCTTTCCAGCTTTCTAATTACCTGTTACCATAATAATATTTAGTAGTGTTGTATCATGTTGTATCCAAAAATATAGTTTTAAAAGCACCAGCTAATTAATTAAAGGTTACACAAAAAGTCTCTGTTAAAAAAAAAAAAAAAGAAACAAAACCTGACAGATGAAGAAACTGAGGTACAGAACTTGGGAATTTTAAAATACTGCAGTTCAGCAAGAGGGCAATGACAACACCTGCATTTCTTCTATCCTATGGTTTCTCCTAGAGAATTCCCTTCCAGTTTTTACCAGTTTTAGATGTGGCCAAGTGTTAAGTAACAGTCTCAGGTTTAATGAGAATCATGGAAGACTCTGGACATTAAATTTACACTGCACATTTTTTCACTTCTTCTCTTTGTAGATCTAGACTTTGATATTTTTCCTTTGTTGCAGTATGAAATTGAGGCAATTCTGAAAAGAAATCATGCACTCATAGTACCTTCTAAAAACTGCTTCATTTCATACTAGTCATGAACTCTCTATTCATTATTAATGTTGACATATTTAAATTGCAGATTTAATTTTTTAACAGATATATTAACTGTTTAAAGGAGAAATACAGTTGAGTGGACATTTTGTGGGTTTCATGTAAGAATAAATGGTCTTTAATGACTAGATTTTAGTTGAAGAGTACTAAAAGAATTCAGAATTCATGGAGTTCTGATTTCTAGTTTTGGGGGAAAATGAATAGAGCTTTCATTGTGTACATTTTTTAAAAGGTTGGGTTAATGCTGTCAAAATTTTAAGGGTAAAAATTAAAATTACAAATAAAATTTAAATAATGTTAATTTGATATTTTTCTTCACCTTGTGACTGGTTATTTATATCACCTTTTTCAATTGCTTAATTCACCTTCAGAGAGCTAATGGGTTACTTCAGTTTATTCTGCTTTATTGCTTCTCTATTTCCATGTGTAGTGACTAATCCTTCCTCAGCTGTTGTAATGTCTAAACTACTATCGACTTCAGTGTAAATCACAGCTGAACATATCTTTCTGTGACAGCCACCTTCCTAATTAGAGATAAGAGTCCCTCTTAGCCCCATGTAAAAGACTTGAAAATGATCTTTGATCCTCATCTATTTTGAGTCCTTCACTCCTATCTAGGCATCAAGGAACAGTTCTGCAAAGAGAAAAGCAGCCTGAAAAGCAGCAAATAATTTTTAAGGGGGTGTGTTGGGGTGGTCAGTAGAAAGGATGAGCTGGGGTCTCTCCACTGGGCAGAAAGGTACAGGCAGCCCTGCCCTTGCTCGCCTTCGGGTGTTCTGTTTGCAACCAAGGCACATCACAAACCCTGTCGTTTACGTAAGCCTGCGGGTAAAAAAGGGAGCTGCGAGTTGTAGGGAGTGTTATTATGTACTTTGTGGAGGGCTCTTATCATTGCTTCTGCTGATGAATGTTTGGTGAGTAAGCAGGCTTTTTTCCTGAGTTGTCAACACTGGCAATATGAGGTGTTAACGATACAGAAAGAAACGTCCTCAGCATTACATAAGATAAAGAAAATAAATGGAAAATACAGATGTTTATTGACAGAGTGTACTTATATTTCACCTTCTTATTTGTGCTTTCTGTCCAAACTCATTAAAATGTTGCCGCTTTGTAATTATTTGCAACTACCATCACATATTCACATTCAGGTGACGCAATTTTAAAAAAATTCTAAGTGGAATAATTTGAAAGATAATCCAATTATTGTCCTCTGTGAATTCAGGAAATAGTATGGTTTTAACCAATTATTACAAGTATATGATTTATTTTTCAGTAATTTTTGTATAAGCAGAATTGGCTTACTTGCACATCATTTCTTCTGTGATTTCTGTTTGTTATTTAAGCAATAATGAGGTACTTTGTGAAGATCTAAACACAGGTGGATGAGCAGGTTTTTGGTTCCCAAAATATCTGTGACGCTTTTTGTTTCAGATCTACAAACTGAAATTGCCCTGCTGAATTCACTTGCAGGATTTTTGAGGACTCTTAAAGAGCCAAGAAGATCATACCAGTTAAAAGTCCCAATTCTCATTTGAATGGATCTGTGTTCCCAGACAGCCATACTAAAAGTAATTTGATTCTAATTCACATGGGAGGGTGAGAGCCTGTGCAATGGTTTTCTAATGGCACTACGATTTCTGTAGAGCTTTAATTCTGTTTCTCTGACAGAAATGTGCAGCTGTGAAGAAAAGGGATGGTGTGGAGGTTGTGTAGGTTAGTAGTTAATAATGACCTTTGTTCTTTTTCACTTCTCGTTTGGTGGTGTTTGTACAAATTGCACGTCAGTAAGGGACCATGCAGCTACAAAAGGCATGCCAAGGGGAACGCAGGACTGCCACAGCATGGCTCCCTCCACATCTTTCTGCTTGACACCAGCCTCACACCCATGAGGCTTTAACTGCACTGCCTCGGGTTACCGTTACACCGAAGGTTAGGGTTCAGAAAACCACAAAGCCCAGAGCTCCAAGAACTTTGTAGTTTCAAAAGGCATTCTAAGGGGAACACAAGACTTCCACAGCATGGCTCCCTCCACATCTTTCTGCTTGGCACAGCCTGCTGGTGCCCAAGGCTGCTTTTACTGCTCCACCTAGGATTACAGTTACATGTAGCGTTAGCGTTACACCTAGGGTTAGGGTTCCTTCTAGGGTGAGGGTTCAGAAAACCACAAAGCCTGCAGCTCCAAGCACTCTGCAGCTACACAAGGCATTCCAAGGGGAACACAAGTCTACCACAACATGGCTCCCTCCATGCATTTCTGCTTGGCACCAGCCTCACCTCTGTGAGGCTTTTACTCTCCACCTTGGGTTGGGGTTATTCCTTGAGTTAGGGTTAATGCCTAGGGTTAGGGTACAGATAACCACAAAGCCTACAAGCTCCAAGCACTCTGCAGCTACACAAGGCATTCCAAGGGGAACACAAGACTGCCACAACATGGCTCTGTCCACATCTTTTTGTTTAGCACCAGTCTCACTCCCATGAGGCTTTTACTCCTCTGCCTAGGGTTAGGATTCTGCCCAGGTTTAGGGTTCCATCTAGCATTAGGGTTCAGAAAACCACAAAGCCCAGAGTTCCAGGGACCTTGCAGCTACAAAAGACATACCAGGGGGAGCACAGGACTGCCACAACATGGCTCCCTCTACATCTTTCTGCTTGGCACCAGCCTGAACCTAAGGCTGCTTTTACTGCTTTGCCAAGGGTTAGGGTTCCTCGTAGGGTTAGGATTCAGAAAACCACAAAACCCAGAGCACCAAGCACTCTGCACTTTCAAAAGCCATGCCAAGTGGAACACAGGACTTGCACGGCATGTCTCCTTCCACATCTTTCTGCTTGAAAACCCCATGAGGCTTTTACTGCTTTGCTTAGATTTAGGGTTCCACCTAGGATTAGGGTTCAGAAAACCACAAAGCCCTGACTCCAAGCACTCTGCAGTTGCAAAAGGCATTCCAAGGCGTTGCAAATTATTAAATTGGTTGGTTTTCAGTCAGCTTGCCATTGGAGAAGAAATACATTTACCAGACATGCTGCCTTTTATCATCATTCTTGTCAATCTTACCTGAACAGGTCCAGCCTGCATGGACCTGGCAACAAACCTGTTACCATCCTTTCATCCTTGGAGGGGGTATGGCATAGTCAAGGTGAAAGCATAGTTTGAATTGAAGCTGTACATACTAAATCACTTCTCTGGGTAGAAGAAAGCTGTCAAATCCCTGGAGTCATTACTGGCTTCTGAATACTAAGTTCATTTTTTTCCAGTTGATAGTTATCTTGCAGGAATATGGGAGGATTAATTAATGTTTTAAGTAGTTTTGAAGATATAGGGCACTGTTTGATATCTAGGTATTTTTGTTCCTTACAAATTAGTTTTTTCTGAGGAAACACTTACAAATTCCAATATTCTATGAAATGCAGAGTCTTTATTTTCTAGTCAAGAAGGTTTTTGAGAAATAAAGCAAAACAGCTTTTGTTTCTTTTGTGACTTCCATAAAGAGACCTTTTTTAAATGTTGCACTACTGCTGGAAGTCTACAAACTATTACACCTTGGATATAAACTGATCAACCCAGTGTAATGAAATTCTGTGCCCTGCAGTAAAACAAAAAAATCAAGGTCATTTTTAAAATCACTGTGTCATTTATTGACATCTCTGAACCTGTAATGTGTAATGTAAACAACATTAGAAATTTAAATTAACTCTTATTTTAAGAAATTTAATCCTGACTAATTTAAGGATATAGAAAAGGGTTATTGAAGACACACTTAGAATTTGTCTTTTCTTTACTGATTAATTGCATTACTGAAGATGATGGCTTTTTGTTCACAGTCTAACAGTTAACATTTGACAATTACGTTGCTATAGAAATAGTGCAAATAGATTTCCTTATTTCTATCCCATAAGATCTTGCTGTACAAAATTGTTAAATCATTTGCATTGTTGCTTTGTTGGTGGAAAAAATATTTAGACTGTCCTTTAAACGTCTCTGTTTTTAGAGCAACATTCACAAGTCCCGTATTTCTCCATGGCGGCGCGTTTGATTACAGATAGAAAACACTGTATGTATTAGTATGCAAAGCCTGATTTCAGGAGCCTGCAGCAACTAGCTGCATGGTAATATTCACTATATTGTTTTACATTTCAAAGAGGCATCACAATAAAGATGGTTTTCACATTCTACTCAAAACTATCAAAATTTCTACAGGGAAAAATTAGTTGGAAGTGGTTGTCGTGAAGTAGGAGCCAGTTTAGAATCAGTGGGTCACATTTATTATTTGAATGTTAAAATAGCTATTTTAGACACACACAAATATGATAATTCACAGATGGGAAATTATACTCATTAAGTTCTAAATTTACAGTGTGGAGGAAATAGAGACATTTGTAAAAATAAATATATGTCCCTTCAGCATCTTCTTATATTCTTGTCTAATACTGAAGAAGGGTGGTATATTCATTCTCATTCCTTGAATTTAGATTTAATGTCAGATACTAAATAGTTGTTATAATAAGAACAGAGCAAAATAGATTTAATTTCATTTCAATAATAGCAAAGCTAATTAGTGGTTTGATATAGGTTTTTAAAATGAAGTAAGTTGGTTTTATGTTTGAGGAGACTTGAAATCAGTTTTCAAGGCTTTAGCATTAATATTATTGTATAGTACCAATGAATACAGATCTTCTAATGTCTGTCCCTTGATGATACTGGTACTCAGCTCACTACTGTTCAATGGTTTGTTAACTTACTAGTAGCTGTTAGTGCAAATGGGCTGTATTTTTTGAACTGGGAAAACTAGTCGTTTTTATGTGAGTGAGAAAAGGTTTAGCACATGAATTGTGTCAGTCTGTAGTTTCTTCTATAATCTTGCGAGCAGGGAACATTGAATCTAAATTTCAAATCTATGCAGTCAATGCATCAATCTGAATAATAGCATTGCTTCACACTATTAGCAAGTCTGCTTAGGTGCTGTAATACCATGCACTAAAGATAAAAGGACTACTGAAAAAAAATAGACAAGTATAAATCCCTCCTCCCCATTCATTCCATACCAGTAAAAGAGTACTGATCTAAATCCCTTCCTTACCACCAGTCATTGCTTAGAAGGTGACTGAGTCTGCAGACTCTCACAGTTACACTGTGTTCTCAAACTCATCTTTTTATCAGTGTGGGATTAATCATGAATGGCTCAGCTGAATGACCAGGCCCAGAAAGTGGTGATCAGTGGTGCAAAGTGTAGCATGTGGTCAGTAGAGTACCCCCACAGTGGGCCAATACCAGGTCCAGTTCCGTTTTGAGACTTTCATTAGTGATCTGGATGATGGGCCAGAGTGTACCCTGCGCAGGTTTGCTGATGACACAAAACTGGGAGTAGTGGCTGATGCTCCAGAGGGTCATGCTGCCATCAAGAGGGACCTCAGAAGACTGGAGGAATGTGGAGGAATGGTCTGGCATGAACCTTATGGAGTTCCTGGGACAGAGAGCAGAAAGAAATAGCACTATCCAAATGTCTCCCGGCACTGCCCTTATGCAGTGTTATTAAGCTGCATCAGAGGAAGTTTAGGCTGAACGTTGGGAAAAAGTTCTTCACAAGAAGAGTGACTGGCCATTGGAATGGGCTGCCCAAGGAGGTGGTGGAATCAGCATCCCTGGAGGTGTTTAAAAAAAAAAGACTGGATGTGGCACTCAGTGCTATGTTTAGTTGACAAGGTGGTGTTAACTCATAGGGTAGACTTGATGATCTCAAAGGTCTTTTCCAACCTAGTTCATTTTGTGACTCTGTGATGCTATCATACGATCTTAAATGTTTCATCTAAAACCTGCTGTATATGGGAAAGTTGCACACTGTTTTACTGTTTGTGCTGAGTATTGACAATAGTGACTTTATAGTAATAGTTGAAATTAAATAGTCACACAAAGTGAAAATATTTTTAGTGGATTGCTAGTTATGGCCCTGATTCAGCAAAGCACTTAAACACATTTTTGGTTTAACATAAGATATACCATGGAAGTCAAACTACCTCCGTCTGTTATTTCAATAAGGATAAACTTTGTTCCATTCACATGCACAATAAAGTGAGCCCCACTGCTGAGAAAATACATCACTATTTGTGGTCTAGCCTGCTGGACATATTTTGTCTGATTTATGGGTATAATTTCCATGATCAAGTAATTCCTCTGTGAATAGTATGTGTGACTGTGTACCAAATTTTTAAACAGTGTGAAAAAGGGGGAAATTACAGTGGCTGGGCCAGAGTGCAGTCTGGTTGTTGTGTTTTTCTATTTTACTCTACACAGATGCAAGCAGGTTACCTAGAAATAACATATTTGATAGTAGCTAAGTGCTAATAGTCTTTACATCTTTCAGAAGTATCTTTCCATTCCCCTGGTTGTGGCCAGCTGTCCAGCAGGCCAGAATAACAGAGGGTTACTCTAGTGTATGTTACTGGGCAGTTGTTCAGTTCATTTCTGAAAATGAAGAATTAACAAGAGGAGGACAGATCTAAACTGTCTTGCACTACCTAAGGAATTGCATGGGGGCTACTAAATCATGTAAGTACCTGCTCAGCTGTTCAGTTTTGGGGAATGAAGTGGTCACTGGTCACAGGAACAACAGCGACAGTATTTTTAATTTAGAGTTTGGGTTGGTAGGTATTAGTTTATGTAAGTGTATTTTAGACATTTGAGCATTTTCATGACAGATATTTATTAGAAAATAGCCAGTTCTGTGGCTAATCTTACTTCTCCACCATTTTGTAGTGGTACAAAGTATGATTTATGTGCAGATTTTCTGTGCTGTGAGATCAAAATGAAGCTGGAAACAGACAGTACATTAATTCAAAAATGCTGTGTTTAATGGATCCGGTTTGGGGGGAAAGTTCTGTTTTGCCGTTTTAGTCTTACAATTGCTTGCACTGAATGTTCATAGATTTAATTTGGTTATATTTCACGATGGGGAAAATATGTACATGTCAACCTGAATCTTGCCTATCTTGAGTTTTAGATACCGTCAATTACAGTTAAGGTTCTTTTGTTGAAGGAAAAACGTATCGCGTGACAAGAGGGAATAATGTTTTATTTTATGCTAAAGTGCAATAATTTACTTCTGGGAGACTTTCAGTTGTGTCTCAATGTTTTATGTAGGTTTTCTATGTGCACAGTATGCACCTGAAACAGCTTTGTGCCTGATAATAACACCTTGTAGCTTCCAAAGGTTTATGTGCTCTCTGTGTTGTTAAACACATGCACTGGGTGGGGGGACAACATGACAGAACAATGACCTTTTTCCAGTGTTGTTGGTTATGGCACAGGAAGCTGTTGGAAAATGATTGCTACAGAGCTGAAAAGATAATCGGATGCAGTTCATTACTCATCTTGTCAGCTGCTCCTGCTACAAGGGATTGTATCACAAGATGTTAATCTGCTTGTGACTAGATTTCAAAGCAAGCACTTTTATTTTGGAGGGGGTGTAAATAATTTAACATCTCTCAGTTCTATTTCATTTTCAGAAGCAAGAGAAATGGAAAATTCCTGATTTAAAGTCTCAGAATATTAATTGATAGAAATATTAGTACATCCTTGTGGGTTATTTTACACATATATTACTATATGCTGCAAAAAGCTATTTAATTGCAGAAGTTGTTCTTTTTAAATTAATTATGAGGTAATGTATTCCTTGAATAGTGGAAGTTAGTCTGCTAGCACATTTCAGTGCATTCTGCAAGACAAGTATTAGACACAAGGCAGATTTAGACCAAAAAGAGCCCTATCTACACATTGAATCCCTAATGTGGATGTACCCAATGCTCCCATACGTTATCTACCACTGAGGATATTTGGTGTAGGTGTGGAGGAGGACTGTATTCATTAATTACAAATGGGAAGATGACAAGAAGGTCATTTTAGCTACTTGATTTTAGTTTTCTGAAAGCAAAAGGCCCAAAAGAGCAATTACTTTCTGATACTGTGGTTTGCTGCTCACAATGCTGTATGTGAAGCACAGGGGAAGGCTTATAAACTTTCCATTACATTAAGATGAGCCAGTAGATTTGCTGTGTACATTTCAAGCAAGCAGAACTGCCTTGTCCTCTTCCAGCTTCCTCCTGCCTCTCTTTTTAAGTCCTAGAAGAAGTTGTCCAGTAGAAGAGATATTCCTTTAATTTCCTGCTGGAGAAAAACACTCCTTTTGCTGCCCTTTCTGTGTAATTTTCTAGTATTGATTATTGTCAGATGGAATTGCATGTTGCATTTTAAGCAGTTAAATTATAATTCTCATAAATCTAACAAATCTAATCCTTATTAGAATACATTATTTAAGAAAACGAGCAGTGAGAGACTTAAATGTACTTTCAAAAGTAATATCTTGAATTAATGTGTAAGCAAAAGAAATTACAGATTTAAACAAAATAAATTGTTTCTGCATGCTCATGGTTGCATATGGCACTTTTTTACTCCCTCAGAAGTATCTAATGCTAATGCCTTGCTGTATTCCAGTTTTGGTAGCTACAGTCCACCCACTTAAATACCCCCTGGTGTACACGTAGGCAATGGTATTCTCTAGTTCCTGCCACAAACTCTTACGTGGTCTTCTCTGTGCCATTAATCAGCAGCTATATTTCACCTCCAGGGAGACTGCATCTCAGCATTGGACAAACTGAGATCTCCTATCATATGTTATAAAAGCAACCAGCACTCTGTAGATAGTGATTTTAGTTTGTTCAAAAACAGGGCATTCATTTTTTTTCCCCTGAAAATTTTTGACTGAGCAGTCAGTCAGTAGGAAATATTACTTGACTTTTTCATGAAGCTTTTCCCTTCTGTCTTTCCTCATACATAATGCAGTTGGCTAGCTGAGCCATGAGGGCCTTGTTCACTACAAAATTCTGATACAATTGTTGTACACCATTCTCCCAGATCAGAAGACACAAGCTAATGAGCAGAGGCTAATTGGTTTGTCTGTGGCTACCTATGCAAATGTGCATGTATATATGTATAAAGTGATACATAGAAAAGTTATGTATTTCCACAACATAAAATGTCATCCCATGTTACCCTTGTCACAATGTTGACCCTGACAATTAAGATGGAGATGTTGATATGGAGGGGTACACCCATATTTGTTTTCTGGACTCTTTAATCACTGTGTTTTCTGCTGAGACAGAGATGTAGATGGTAATTACACTAATGAAAAAGAGAGTTGTTTGAAAGTGCTCTCTAAGAATTTTTCCACCTCCATTAGATTATTTAGAATTTGAATTGAGTTACTGGAATTTGAATTGAGTTACTATGCTCAACAGACAACATTAGTTCCAGGTTGGGATAGAGAATATGAAAACAAATTAATTTATACTTGAGGTGAAAGGCCATTTGTTTTATAGTAGTTTTCATGTTCTAAATTTGAAACTGTGAAATCAAGAATTAAGTAATTTCATGTTTTTGCTATAGGATTTAATTTACCAAAGAAAATCTTATGCAATGAACCTTCCGAATAATGTTCTGATATTCCAGCTTTACTTTGCCCATTTATGAAAGTCAAGCACAATTTTGCAGAAAATACAAACCTAGCTATAAAATAAATTACTTCTGTTTCTAAATCCATCATTGTCCTCAAGAAGTCAAAAATGAGATTCCATAATCCCAGTTTATTTTAGCATTCAGTGTTAATTATCATACATTTTATGAGTCCAACAGCATAAAAGATGTTCTCTCTGGATTCTTGACACATGACCCAGAAACTTTATCCTTCTTTATCTTTAGAGAAAAGGAGTAAAGCTGGATGAATTCCTAATGTAATTTCAGAGTTTGTGTTCCTATTTTTTATCATTACTTTTAGATGTATCATTATACCTTTGACCGATTTTCAGGTTTTATATTAATTCTTTTATTTATTTTTTTTTGTTTTAACTGGAGCTTGAACTTGCAGTCTCTCAATGAGCAGATCTTCAAGAGGAATGTGGTAGCTGTTAATGAATGACATAGTAAAGACGTTCATTGCTTTGCCCATTATTGCCACTGCTATTGAAAAAGGACCTTTTTTTCTCCCTTTATCATCTTTAAGTAGTAGTAATTCATTTTGGAGTAGCGAAAGTTTAAATATAATAGATTATCTCTGCCTTTTTGTGGTACTGCTGGGCGGTGCACAAGTTAAATCGACATTTTTTTCTTTTCTGGTTATCATTCCTATAGTGGTTGGTCAAACTGGTTAATGCAGAAGTAGGGCCAAGGGATGACATGTACACCATGCAAAGACAAAAATTGTTCTGTTCAGAGGAGGTTTTCTCTTCCCATGACAACACTGAACAGTCTTCCAGGTATCTTAACATGCAGGCTTGACAGGATACCCATCCTCATCTCCTGGCATTTTTTTTCTACCTCAAACAAACAGGGATCAGAAATCATGTTTTAATACTTAACCTGAAGTGCCAGATGTTAGGGGCAGCAGGGAAGCAGCCTGCCCCTGCACATTCCCTTTGGTGTTCTACCCTGTTTCCACTTCTGACTGCAAGCCCTGTTGGCACCAGGCAGTGAAGAGTCAGCTGTGAGGATCACTGTATTTTTGTGTGTTTTATGTTTTTGGGAACCAGAGCTGCTCTGTGTGCAGCACGCAGTGCCTTTGGTCCCTGGTTGGAGTTTGCCAGTGTGTGGTAGTGGCAGTAAATAATTGCTGTGCTGTAGCCTGCACAAGAACTCCCAGGGAATGGGGAGGTCACTGCAGTGCAAAGAGATTTTCTGACACGTCTCCTGAGCTGTGCTCCCCTAGAGAGCTGGGAGCATTTCTCTCAGACTTGGAGGAAAATACTTAATTTGAGACAAGACTGAAGCTTTTATTTTTGTTTTCTCCAATACTTTTTCTAGCTCTAAACTTGAGGGAAGCTTCTTAGATTTTACTTTGTTTCTATTCACAGTGATGAGGAGCAGCTTTGACCAGAAGCATTTGCATTGCTTGAGATTCTATGAAAAGATTATGTTTTGAAACTTGTATTCCTTTTGTCCCTTCCTCTCAGGATGGCCAGTTTGATATTTTGTACAAATTTTGGACCGCAGTAACCCAGACACTTTCCTCTCAGTTTCAGTCAGCAACAGACTGTAAGTATTCAGTATAAATGATTTTTAATGTGTTCTGTAATTATTTTGAATCTTGTTTTTCAGCAAGCCCTTTGCTTGGTATCACCTCTACCAGAACTATAGTACTGGTTCACTCAGCACAAGCAAGGTCTGTGTGTTTAAAACTTCTGGGTTTGTAACCAGACAGAATCCTCCTAAACTATGGTTGAATTTTCAGAAAGAAGTATTTTTCTTGTTTAATTAAGTAGTTGTTATCTAATAACAAAAAGTATTTTTCTGACTGTGAGTGGAGGTAAAAATGTTTGGAATGGTGCATTATACTTCCTAAAGCAAGTGGGCTTGCCAAATTCAAAATTAGTAATTTGATTTTAAAGATAAATTCTTAGTCTTTTCTTGTTAGACACTGATTGGTTGTAAAAATCAGATTTCAGCCATTTTTTGGATACCGTTGCAAACAGGATTTTAATTACTTTAAAATTGTCTTATATAAATAGCAATAAACAGCTGGTTCTGACCATACACAATTTTCTCTAGATGTGTAATATGTAAATAGCCAATACAATCAAGGAATATTAAATACAAATCATTTTAACTTAAGACAGTTCTATTACCAGAACATGCTAATGCAGCATGCAGTTGGATCATAGATGACTTTGGTACTTTCATAAATACATCTTTCACATTTGCATAGAGTGTTTAAAGTTAATCTTTTGCACATAGAGGTGAAGTGAATAAGATGTGCATTCATCTTTGTGATCTCAGCTATTGCACTAGCCCTTCAAAATTTGGTCCTTCCAGGCTTTATAGCAGCAGTGTAATTTAGAGGAACTGGCTGGTGGATTCATGTTCAGTGGTTGCTAAGTAACTGGATGATCCTGAAAGAAAATGTATGCATCTTGTGTTAAAACATATTAATTTTACTGTTGTTTGCCTTACTCATTGCTATAAGAGCAGTATGTACATACCCTGAACCTCCTGTGCTCAAACTGAACACGTGCTACCTGTTCTCAGCATTTGTGTTTAAGATTGTAAAATTATGTCAGTTAATGGCACCAACCAACACTACAGAACTGAGGGAACTCTTACATTTTGTCAGCTCTAACAGCTATTCAAAACTATTTTTTTACTTACAGTTTTTAAGAATGTGTTTTATATAAACATTTATAGGGGGGTTTTGATGTCAATTATGTTTTTATTTTGCTACGGCTGACTTTTGGGGAGATAGGCTTTTTAATTTAAGCAAGGCATCTGCATGAAAATGTTCATTTTTAACAAAAATTTCTGGTGACTGAATCCACTGACATCAGTCATATCTTTTATCATGCAGATAAGAAGAAGACAAGATATGAGAAAAATAGTATAAAAATTGGAATTTATGGCAGTTTAAAAGGTTCGATATTAGGACATGATCTGCTTTTGTGAGGTTGGGATTGTCTTTGTAAACATAACTTCATGACCTAAAATAACTCTGTGTTTGATAATAAATATGAATCCTCCAGTATTGAAAATTATATATTTAAGTTGAAAGCACAGGCTAGGTGAAATGGGGCAGATGTTTGGAACCTGAAAAACCTACAAATGAGTGGAACAGTGCTAATCTCCCAATGAAATGGAAAATCTATGGAGTATGAATGATGTTAGATCAAGATTAACAATTGCTAAAGCAGTTGTACATTTGTTTCATTTCCTGTTACTTGTGGTAAGCCTTTCAAGGCTGAAAACAATGCTGCTTTTTCTGCTGGCTTTGTCATTCTTTGACAAGTTTAGAATTGCATGTTAAGTACCTTGTTTTAAGAAGTATGCATAAAAGCATATGCTTCCCTCATCACATTTCTGAAGACTTTGGTTCATAGGAATTATCTTTGTCTGTTTTAAATTGTTATCTTCAAAGTTGCACAGCCCCACAGTTATCCTCCATCAAGGTATTGTTAGCAAATCTCTAGATTTTGAGTTCCAGTTATGCTTTGGCCTTAAATAAATGATAACAATAATTAAGTTTGATACCAAACATATATTGTAAAAAATAAAGTAAGTTGTTCATATCCAGTCTTCCAATTGCAGGTTTTATACTGGTGCTTTGCATCCTTTGTCAAGTGCATTTACTATTACAGTTATTTCACTTTGAAATTAGTTATAAATATTATATTATTAATATTAAACTTAGGATAATATTGTGTAACATTTATATAAATGCAAGGATAGAGGTTGTTCATAGGAATAAAAAGTTAGTTTGAACTTAGCACTGTTTGTTGGCTACTGCTTTATTTTGCAGCCTCTATGTTTTTGAAACAAGCATTTGAAGGAGAATACCCTAAATTACTGAGACTTTATAATGATTTGTGGAAGCGCCTCCAACAATATAGTCAAAATATTCAGAGGAATTTTAGCACAAGTGGAACTACTGATCTTTTTGCTGAACTGCAACAAATGGAAGAAGATGCACAGGACATATTCATGCAAAAAAATGAAGATTACGAGTACGTAGTGTGAACTGTAACCCTATAAAATATAAATTGTTACACCCTGTGAGAAAACGGAATTTTTTTTAAAACTTACTGTTATTCAAATTGTCGGTGCAGGAGAATTTTAAAGGCTTTTTTTCCCCTCTTGCAGTTACTGCTCTAATGCTGTTTTAAAGCTGTAGGCTTTTCATTAAGCCATATATCTAACAGTGTTGGGTTCTCTTGTCTTTCACAAAGTCTCTGACTTTTAAACAAGTTCTTTTTGTCTCTTTGGGTGAAAAAAAATAAAAAATGGGGAAAATTCAGTTTTGTAGGCATTGTGGTTACAACAGTAGCTTTCTTCTAATGAAGGTGCAATCACTTGAGTGTGACAAATGCTCAGTTCTTATGATTCACAGTTCTTAGTTTATACATCATAGAGCAAACATGATCTAAGTGATACCAGAAAGATCAAACTGGAGCAGGCTTATCAAGCCTATTAGGACTTATAGACTTATGTCAGATAAAATGAATATTTTATGTGAGAATTTGTATTGGCTTAGATATATTCTTGAGCAGTCAGTGGGAGACTTATCCGAAGAATTTTTTTCATATGCATATGTTTAAAAAGCAGAAAGGAAAAACGGGTTCAATATTGCAAAGTTTGTATGTCTGGAAATATTTAATGCTATTGTGTATTTTAATTTAAAATGTAGTAACTTTTTCTTACATGCGAAGTCCAGAAAAGGCCTTGAAAGATTCACTGCAACAGTATGAAGCTGCCTATCTGTCAAAATCCTTATCTCGACTGTTTGACCCCATCAATCTTGTCTTTCCTCCTGGAGGTCGGAATCCTCCCTCTTCTGATGAGCTTGATAGCATCATTAAAACGATAGCCAGGTATGCACTTATCAGGCATTGTAAATGTAATATTCAACGTGTACTTTTCCATAAGTTACAGTTTTAGAAAGGAGACTTCCTTAGCTGTAAAAGGTTGAATACTCATTAATTATAAAGTAGATCAGTGCAAAAATCAAGTCAGAGTTTAGGATAGGGTAGGGTGGGATGGGATGGGATGGGATGGGATGGGATGGGATGGGATGGGATGGGATGGGATGGGATGGGATAACACACAGTAGAACAGAATATTTCAGTTGGAAGGAACCTGCAATGATAAATCCAGTCCAACTGCATGAACACTTCAGAGCTGGCCAAAAGCTAAAACATGTTTAGAGCATTGTCCAAATGCATCTTAAATACTAATAGGCTTGGGGCACTGACCACCTCTCTAAGAAGCCTGTTCTAGGGTTTGACCACCCTCTTGTTAAGGAAATGATTCCTTAATGCTGAGTTGGAACCTTGCCTCCTGCAGCTTTGAACCATTCCCACACCTCCTCTCACTGGATCCTGGGGAGGAGTGCTCAGCACCTCCCTCTCCACTTCTGCTTAGAAAGCTGTAGAAGCCAATGAGTGTGTCCCTCCTTTTCCCCAGACTAGACCAAAGGCCAAACCCTCATAGGACATGCCTTCCAGTCCTTTCACCAGATCTTTTGCCCTCCCCTGGACAGATTCAGATAATACCACATTCTTCCTAAATTGTGAGACCTTGAGCTAGACATGGTGTTCAAGGTGAGGCTGCACCAATGCTGACTACAGCGAGATAGGCACCTCTTTATTTAATGATTTATAATAAATCATATATGTTATTATTTATTTTCTTGATTTTGTTTTCTGGAATAAATGAAGTTTTAATATAAGTTTTAATGTTTAAGCTTATAAAAGATCAGGAAGAGAAACTTTACATACACTGTAAATGTCTGGTATGTTAATTATCCTGACTGTGTCAAAGGGAAGTAGTAGTTGCTTGGTTGGAAGTGATAATACCTGGTGTAAATACTTTGTTAGAGTAAAACATCAAGATAATGGGTAAAGATGACTATTCTAGGTAGAATCTGTAGAATGATATACCTAGATTAGCAATGATGCACTTTCCCTCATAGGGTTTTGGTAACAGCTACTCTGTTTAATAAAGTCTGAACAAAGATGGGCAGTATTCACAGTATGTGTGTGTGTATAAAATATTAAATATTGACACAGTACTTGTGACTGGGAGTTACAGATGCTCAGAACATGTCTGTTGATGTGGTGACTGATACGTTTCGCTCCTTTCAAAAGAGAAAGGAAAACAGCATGAAAATTATGAAATTTCAGCTGAGTTTTACAGAGTGACCTTTAGCTAATAATGTTTGGGGCCCTAGAGAGGTCTCAGGGAAGATTATTCTAAGTTGGGGTGCCTAATGATTCTCCAGCTCTTGAGAGAGGTTAAACTCACCATTAGCAACATGACAGTTCTTGTGCTTGCCTGTCTTCTGCAGAGCAGTTTTGGATGCAGCCCCAGCTGCTGCGTTCTGGAGATCTGGGGATGTTCATGAACAAAAAATACTGGAAGTGATTTAAAAGTCTTTTCCTTCTTCGTTTGTTCCCTGTCATTCCTTGGGGGCCTCTTTGACTATAAAGGATTGCCTAAAACACAGCTTATTAGTTGTGTCAAGCTAAGACATCCCCTGGGTATTTCTGCACAGCTCATGTAATTCCAGAGTTGAATGACTGTGTATTCACCTGTAATGTTTGAAGGCTGCTGCCAAAGCTTGAATGTAGTTAATTGCTGTCAATATTTTTGAATGGCTTACTAATAGTGATTTCATACTGAAGTGTCATTCCTAAACCTTGCTCATTTTTACGAGAATAGGAACACTGCACATAAAATTCCCAAATGACTTGTTAAATTGTAAACTGAATTACTGTGCGTGGAAAGACTTGCTTGTATGTGTTACTCTCTCCAAATTGACGTGTCACGTAACTCTGTATTCATAGTTAATTCTTTATCGATTCAATACAGTATTCAATACAGCACTGTTTAGTTTTTAATTAAGATTTGTAATCTTTGTTTCCAGTGAGCTAAATGTGGCTGCTGTTGATCCAGACTTGAGTTTAGCTGTGGCCAAAAACGTGGCAAAGACAATTCAGCTTTACGGTGTAAAATCAGAGCAGCTTGTAAGTAATTTTAAATTTCTAAAAACTAATATTTTTTTTCACGTACAGTGTTCTGGCTTTTGTAGATTTAGAACATAACAGTTAAGCAATCTAGATAGACAAAACCTTCCAATTAACTTTCCATTGTATTTATGAACATTATCTGAATAAATTCTGCCTTCGGACAAACTTAGTCTATTGATAGCAGTAAAATTTATCTGTATAACTGCAAATTGAATTTGCCATATTAATTTTTAAAACCTCAGAATTGTAGCTGTCATTTAGCAAAATCAAGACTGTTGAATTCAGTTCTTTATAACTAACATTTGATACTACATCAGTTACATGATACATCATCTTTATGGTATTAAAATCTATTCAAGTACAATTTTTCACTACTTGCAGGAAATTTTGGGTATTTTTTCCATGTATTTATCATTTGACATGTATTTAACTGACCTTTGATTTGTTTGCATTTATCATGTACTTCCAATCATTTACCATGCAGTGGTATCCAGTGTTAACCTGAATAGAAGAAAGATCCCCAAAGCCTTATCCTTTCAGTAAAACCCTTAAAAAGCCTATGGATGGTACAGTGAATGTTGCCATTGTAGCAAAAAAAATTTCAGATGAATAATTTTCTCTTGAGGACTGTTGCTGCAATTATAATAGTTTTCTTATGAAGAGATGAAAATAAATTTTTGCAATATGAAGACCCACCAGAAATGACTAACTACTTGTATTTGTAAACAAGATTTTCGCTTAATAAACAACATTAATTCTGATAGCAGACTCAGATTCTAATAACATTCATTTACTATATGTTTTATTTAAAGAAAGATACTTGCTAGTATTTTTTTGTACCAATTGGCTACAAAGTATTGCAGTAATTTAGTTAGTGTGGTTCTGTTTACCTTTTACATTTATGCTGTCTCAGAACAGCTTTGAAAAAACTGAAATGCAGTAACACATCTTTTGTTTACCTTGTCTATTGGATAAATTGTCTTGGAAGTTTGCAGACTTGATGTATGGAAAAGGAATGTAGGTGAAGCAGTCATGAAGGCCATAAAGAATATTTTCAATTTTAAAATAAAAACAAATGTTAGCATTATTTTGTTAGCTATTTAAAGCATAGTGCTTAAGTTGGGTCTGCTTTTAAAGATACCAAATCATGGCTTCATATTTTCAGAATGAAATTTGCTTATGACAGAAATGAGGATTTTTAATAGAGTCATCGTAGGTAAAATAATACATTGTTGTCTATATGTCATGGAGTGTAGTGTCAAATAGTGGCATTCAGCTGGAAAAAAAAAAAGACCTTTCAGTTATAATTGTGAAAGTATCAGGGCTGTGCTCATCATCTCTGACAGAGTCTGCCACTGGATTCTTTGGAAATGAACATTGTTTTGAGATTAGACTGCTGGGAAATTCTTAAGAAACCCCGGAAAAACCAAGATACCTAGAAATAAGCTGATAAGTATATGATTTGTGGCTTTGTGTTAGCTAACCTTAAAGTTAAAGAATGTAGGAGGAAAGAGGGAGTGTGAGCCCTTGAACTTCTTGAATTTGACAACTGAAAATGCGAACTTGAAACACTGAAAAGCTAAGTGATGGGATTAGCCAAGCTGGCAGGCTGAACATCAATGTCCTTGAAGCACATACCTACAGATTGTAAAATATTATTAGGAGTACTGCACAGCTACCCTTTTTATAAACTTCTTTCTTTCCTTGCTGTTACAAATCTAAAAACCAGAAGTGCTCAATGCAGTTGCCAAGTATAAGTGTCAGTAATCTCTGAAGTGCTGAAATATCATTCCTACCCTCCAGCTGCCTCTCCAGCAGGGCATGGCTCTCCCACTTGTCCTGCACCGTGCTTGCCAGCCCCCTGGATATAATCTGGAACAGTTTAGCCTTTTTTTTTGGTGCCTATTTTTGGGCAGACAGATTGAGCCTGAAATGTGCACCACATATAGAAGAGGAGCTATGTCAGACAGCACTGTTTCATTATGTTTTAGTGGTTTAGCCAAGAATGCAGTCTTAATTCAATCTTGCAATCCAGCCTCCAACAATAGCTTGGAGTCAACAATAGTCCTCCTCTCCAAAGTGAGAAGGGGAGCATGGAACATATCCGCTCAGATGCTTCATGTCTGATAGCTATAGTAGAGCAGTGCTAGAGATGGAAATTTAATTTCCTGGAGGAATTTGAAATTGAGTTCTCTGTCAAATTAAAAGTAAACAAAACTATCTCAGAATTCTCAGTGAATGAAGATGGAGGCAGAAGACTTTAAAAAGTAATTTTAATTTTAATTTAATTTAATTTTTTTAAATGTTGTAATGTTGGAGGTGGATTTGAAAGGTGAAAAGCTGAAATGTGCAGTTCTAAAAAGGTTGAGACATTCTGCTGTCAATGTCAGGGGTTTTATTTACTCAGTTTCACAAAACAAGGAATTCACTGAGATTTCATCACTGTTTCTGCAGGTATCCTTAAATGGACAGTTAACAAGAAAAATGTTACTCCAGGTTCAAAGATGTTGCCTTTGAACGAAAGCAGCATCTATCAGTCTGTACATACAGTATTAAAGCAAAAAAGACTAAGAAAAAAAATAGTGTCTTCCTGTAAATCCAGAACTTTTGTTTGTGTTACTTGTGGCTTTGTACCCTTTCCAGCTTTCCCCACTTGCTGCACCTGAGACCTGTTCTTTTGTTAGTTGGTTCAGAGAATATAGTCTCTGGAAGTAGCAATGTGTAGATACACTCTGCTGTTGGGTGAATGTTTAGTCAATCCCTTGCTGATGCTTGATGTGGTTGGTGTATGCCATGCAGCATTCATAATTATTTCCTAATTTCACTCAGTAATTGCAGATATTCTTACTATACAGAGTTTGAAGAGATAACTCGACATTGCACTATATATAAAAAATATTTCTGTTACTTTAAGAGTATTCGCTTTCATCTTCACCACCTGTCTTGTGTTTTGTGATGCTGAGAAAGGGTGCTTGGTATATTTTCTCCATGCCATTATAATTTTGTTTCTTTTTCTTCATGTGTTCCTTAAAACGGATAGGCCAGACATCTTCAAAACTATTGCAGACACCACCAGACTTCTGTTTAGTCACAATTTCCACATCCATCTCATTCCAGTTTGGAAAAGATATTAATAAATCTGATCATCGTGTTTTGGATAAGAAAAAAAATTTCCTCTTCTGCATTTGCACCTTGTAATCCAGTGCATAGATTTTAACAAAAGGTCTGTTTACTGACCCAGATTTTATTCACTGGCCACTTTTTCTTGCAAGTGAAACAGCTGAGGTGAAAAAGAACCCTAACCTTTCTCCTCTTTTCAGTTCCAGAGGAGTCATCCATTCCCATTTACAAATACCTTTAATCATCTGTCTTGATTGACGCATACAACATGTTGTTTTCTTCTTTAACTGGCCACATCAGGAAAATTAGCCCTTTCATCAAGTATTTACAATAAGTACAGTGAAGGGAAGAAATTTGTGAGAAGGCAGTCAGTTGCATTTCCTGAAAACAGCAACAAAAAAAAGTTGAGTAATTTGGGGTGTTTATGGGAATCCATGCTCCTTAACAAAAGATAGGAGCGCATAAACCTTCTTCCTGAAGATACTTTTACCCATTTGTTTAACTGATAGTTGAGAAGTGTAAAAAAGAACTTAAAACTCACCAACATCTTTTTTAAATGTCTTTGACATGGCAGCAGTAATTGTGTGGCAGGATCCTCTAGTACAGGAGTCTTAGGATTTTTGGTTATGCATTCCTATTGGTATAAACTTTTTAAGCGTGAACCCTTATTAAATGTATACTTTATTATTTGTAACTTTTATACATGTACCGTTGAAGTTCTGATATTTTTGTCATGCCCCCTAATTTTGTCTTTCCTAATCATTGTGCATGTGCCCCACCTCAAAGACCACTGCTCCAGAGTAATACTCTGCAGTAATCTTCTGCAATAAGGGAACAGACTTGGTCTGTTAATTTTTGGAAAGGATGCCTCATTGATTGCAGTCTTTTGAATTCATGTTTGGTTTTGTTAATATTCTACTTTATATCATATTCTTTATTTATTTATAGAAAAATTAAAAAGATGGTAGTCTAGTGATTGAAAGTGAAACAAAACTGTGTTTCCCCGGTTGATTACCTGTAATTTTTTCATGTACTGAGCTAAATTTTGAATGTACTTGAAATGTTATGGTTTGTCTTATAATTAAAAATCTCTATATTGCAACTTTGCAATCACTATATTTTTGTTTACTGTTGCTAGAGAAGTCTTGAAACATTGAGATTTAAAGGCTCTGGAAGTGTACAAGATATGTAATTTTGCCAACAATCTGAAAAATAAGTTGCGAGATCCATTGTCCATATAGACTGAAAATGGAAGAGCACTCTTTGGTCCTCTAGTCTATTCCCTTCCCAGCACAGGACTGTTTGAAACAATATTTGTTGTTGGGGCTTTTGTTGCATTCTTTCTGGTTTTAGAGTGATGATTTCAGTTACCTGAATGTAAGTACTGCGTGTTCTCTTACTTTTGTGCTGTTTCTATTCAGCTTGTCATGTGGGTGGATTTGAAATACACTAACACACCCACCAAGTGCACATAGATGAAATGTGTTGTGCTGTGAACATGAAAATGCAGTTGTTTAGAGAAGGTGTGATTCTCCTGCTTTGTGAACCTAGAGACCTCTACCAGTTTCCTCCCTAGAGCTATAGTCTTCCTGTCAGACTGTCTTTATTAATTTTGATCAGAGTCCCAGAGCAATCCTTCCTGCCTTGTCTGATGGAGGTTGTCTTGCTGACTCCTCCCACCACAGGGCATCACTAGAGACATCATCAGAGACAATGTTGTCCTTTGGCCAATAAACAAGCAAAGAGTCATTTGCAGAGGCAGGATTGTAAAAATGAGGTTGCCCACTTGCTTTTCAGAGCAGGTGGGGGCGATTATGCTGGCAAATTTCTGTCTTAAAAACATTTCTGTATGAGGATATGGTGTGCTTACATGATTTAGGCAGACACAAACTCACTCTTCTGTGTTGCCAGATGGCAGAGCTCGTTTTAGCTCCACTCCAGTCCATGCTGACCAGTTCAGCTGTGACAGCTTGCTGAACACAATAGTCACTCAGCCTGGAGCACAAGCAGAGAAAGTTCATGTCTGCTTGGAAGTACAGACAAAGCAAGAACCTGCATGGCCTTCTAAACTAACCAGATTTTTTTCTAAGGTTAGGGTAGAAAGGCTAAAATAAGTGGGAGCTGTGATTGTCTATAATTGGAGTGTTTCCTAAATATGGAATATTGTATTTTATGGAGTAATAAGTTTATCTAAGAAAAGGGATCTTTCCAGCAGGCAAGAGGCTGAAGGCAGATGATATAATGGAGCTCTTTTCCACTGTCAAACTTGTAAGCAGTCATGGAGAGGAAGCCCTCAAAAGGTTAAGATGGAGAGTGGGTGTAATGAGGGAGGAAGGAAGTAGAGAATTTGAATATTTTTTTTTTATTCTCTTAACTCTGTGTGGTTGAACTGATGCCATATATCTCACAAAAGCTGATGAATGAGGCAGAGGTCCAAAATACAGGCTGAGGGCAGTGCTCTGGGAGAGCTACAAACTTTTTCCCTCAGTTACCAAACTGTCCTTTATAGCCCATGGCAGAGGCTTGGCTTCTCATCAGGATTTTAGCCTGGGCAATGGTTGTGGTGTTTGTGATTATCACATTTGTCACTTGGAAATTTTTAAGCACTGTGCAGAGAGCACAGTCCTTCCTGGCATTCTGAAAAATTCTTCCCTGGTCTTCTTAAGAAAAATTAAGACAATGCTTGGTGTATTTGATGTATTTCAAAGTTAAAATGCTAAAAACCCAGTAATAGAAGCAAATTTTGAGATTAAAGAGAATACATAAGTGTATCAAAAGTTAGAGTCACTGCACCAAGGTACAAATAGTGGTCAAATACCCTCAAAGGGCAGGACACTGAATCACCTGTTGGTGACCTCTACTACTGGACTTGCCACGAGACAGAATGGGAAATAATTTGTTATTCTGATCCCAAAAGTAATATGAGATGTAAAAGTAAATGTTCAGACATAAGAACATTTGTGTGGCTTTTTCTGGATGAATGACGTTTTAAGATTCTGGATTGTTTTGAGGGAAAAGTCAGCATCAGCTGATGATATCTGTGATACAGAGTAGGCAGCCTCTTTCTCACTGTCCTGGATCTCAGTAGTATATTGAGATTTATTTATATTTACTTAAGTAAATACTGGAGTTATGTAAGGTTATGCATGGTTCTAGAATGTACATCAGTTGCAGAGCACTGGAGCAGTAATGTGTTGGTGAAAAAGGTTTCTTGGGAAGTAACTGGGAAGCTTTGATTTAGCCTAATCTTGTTTTTGAATACAATGGTGAGACTGGATTTCAGATGTTGTGAAACAATTTGGAATATTTAACTCTGGCTTAATGTTTACATGTAAAGTGACTCTAACATTAAAATTCTCTGATTAAAATTAATATGCATTATTTCTAAACTTCTGAGGGTGTACCGAGATCTATTTTCCAATTAACTGGTACTGGGATTGTGTAACTAGGACAATGTTATTGTAAAGTATTATCTGTCATAAAGAGTCGAGGTATGTGCTTGATGACAGATTTATTTTTTTAGTGCATTATAATTTAAGAAAGTAAATACCAAAAAAAGCAGAAGTAGAAAAGTGCAACAATTCACTGTTGTGTCAACCCCTTCTTCAGAGGCAAGCACTATATACTTGCATACCCCAGTCACTGATTCCTTGTCCCCAGATGGTCTGGGTTTGCTTTTCAAAGCGAGCATGGATGTTGAAAACAAGTAACTGTCCTCAGAACAGTAAATGTAAGTGAGTAAATGATCTTGGTGTCATTTGTGTGAAGGCAAATTGGTATCATCGAGGCTTGTTCCCATTAGTGTTGGCCTCACTTCAAGGATCAGCACGCAGTGTTGATTTTTGCTGCAGAGGGGCTGTGTGTTGAGTTGCTCCACGCTGTCGCCCTGGGGTTTATGTCAATGTCTGCCTCTCTCACTGTGCAGGACAAGGTCAGGAAGGGTTTGTGACTGACACTCAGGACTTAATCTGCCATCCCAGCTGTGAGCATCTCCCTGATATGGGAGGGTAACAGATGCACTAGGGAGTGGAAGGTTCCTGGAAGCACCCCTGGGCACTGTGGCCAGTGGGGCCAGGCAGTGCCTCCCAGCTGGGGAGAGCTCCCCTTCCCCAGAGCAGTGCCTGGCTGCCAGAGCCCTCCTGGCAATAGTGTCTGCAGGACTGCCTCTCCTGAGCTCCAGCTGCAACCTGGGGAAGGTAGCTGTTGGTCCAGGCCAAGAACTTGCTAATGAGTGTCCTACCAGCTTAGTGGTACAATCACGTGCCAGATCCAGGGACCTTTAATTTACACCCTTTAATTTACAGCTGTGGGTGTAGACAATATGTGACTGAAACTGAACAAGAGTGAGATGCAAAATCTGTTCAAGAGGAAGCTTAAAGTGCTGACAGATTGGAGTAATTTTTTTCTTGCATCTGGAATTCATACTTCCTTCTGCTGTAAATAAATCTCTAAGGCAAAAGTTAGGAGATGTGATTTCTTCTGTAGTAATATTGCTTTTGATCTTAAGATTTTCTTAGATTGCCAGAGCTTCAAAATACATGCTTTCCAAAACATGTTTTTCTATCTGCAGTGCTTGTCAGCTGTACATGACTTATTTTCATATAGCATTTGGTGTTTCTACCAGAGTTTTAGACCTTGAAAAGAGTATAGTTGTCCATGGCATTGTGGCTAATTGGCAACTTAAAATAGTGATGGATAAGTGAAAGAAAACTCTTGGATATTAACTCTTCAGTGTTCAGCTCTTCTTGAAAGTAGCCAAGTATTTCTTGGAGCCAACTCAGATGACACCTTTTTGCATGCTGGTGCAACCAAGCCCTTCTGTAATTTAATATTCTATTTTTAGTGAATGTAATGGATGGAGATACAGGCTGAAGACTATCCGTCTATCTGTCATGTTCAGATATTTTTAGAGCACTGATCTTTGTAATGCTGATCAGCACCAAATGTATTACATAAGATTAGCATCAAAATATATACAATGGAAAGTCAGCTCTGCTGCAGTTGTTCTTAAATTATTTTTAGTATTGCCTACAAAATTTGTATAGCTCAGGGCATTGCCCTGCCATTGTGCTCAGTCTCTATAGGAAGCATTTTAAAAGATCCATTTTGTCATTTCTCAGACCTTTTCAGTCACAGGTCTCCTTCCTGAGGCTTCAAGTAAGATAGTCACTGATGCATGTTATGAAGATTTTAATAAATGCCCACTTACCACCAGGACTGAAACTAAGACAAATTGTCTCTCATTGTCCTTCATTCCAGTTTATATTTGAACTTGTGATTTGCAGATGCAAGATTCAAATTCTGATTTACTTACGTTCCTAGCTAGTGTTGTGTTTTTTATTGGTGCTTAGGTGGCCTCATCTTTTGCAGTTATCCATGATATTGTCAATGTTCAAATTTTAGTGGATACTCAGAACTAATATCTTCCCATCAAATCTATCTAGTTCACTAGCTATTTAGAATGTATTTTAGTAGCTTACTTGGGAGAGCTTTTGAGTTTAGAGGCAGACTGTAAGAAAACAGACCATATTCTTCCCATACTACTCTAGAAAAATTGTTTTTGTTTGCAGTTTTCTGAAAAAATCTGATCCTTTCCTTAGAGCATTTTTGAAAACTAGTTTGTAATTACTGAAGTTTAAAATAGATCTCAACTTTCTGAGTATCCATCCTATCATCATAAGTATTTGTAGCAGATGAATCTTGATTTTTTTTCATAATTTCTTTCTTAGTGGGTTTATGGTGCATCTGATTTATTATAGTCAATAGAAGAAAGTTTGCTGCTTGTTTTTGGTGATGTAGTTTTGAAGGTGTAATGTGGTCATTCCGTGACTTTACAGATCTTCCAGGATCTCTCTTCCTGAGAATGCAATTAAATGTGCTCTGATCTTGGTTTATATTACTGCTGTTAAAAACAATATCTACTTTATTAATGCTTGTCCTTGGTGGCTTGTAAACATTGTTGCAATAAAGAGAATGAGGAAGGAAAAGACTAGAATGCCAGGTGGAATAGAAACCCAACATTCAGCTTAAAACAGCGAGCTGAGAAAGAGACAGTCTTTACAAGGAATGTTTGTATTGTCATATGTAGAAGAGAAAGTGTCTGTCATGATTGATCAGGGTGATGAAGATTTAAATAAGCTGTTTTCAGGGGGTTATTTAGATGATAAGCAATATAAATTGCATATTTTTGCCCAGACTTTAAAAGGTTGAGTGTATTATAACTGACACAGGGACTGTATTGGAAGCTCTTGGCTTGATCAGTGAAATTACAAAAAGTAGAAGTGCAAAGGAGGATGGGATTTAAAACTTAAAATATTGCGATAAGAAAGCACTTGGATGAGAAGGATTGATTCTTAGTTTTCTCTGAGTTTTCATGGAAATAGGATTATTTTCCTGAACCTTTCAGTCTATCATTAGTGGTTAACTAGGAAAAGGCAGAGAGGGGCTGGACTGAACAAGTTCTCCATTGATTTTACCCCAGTCTGTCTAGTGGCGAGACAAATATCCATAACATGTTGCAGGAAAGGAAAAGTGTTGATACAAGATGGCTGTAATCCTGGTTTCTTTTAGGGAAATGAAAAGAATAAAGACCTCATTTATGGAGGAAAGCATTCATTGAGTTAGCATTAGTCATATATATTTCAGGGAGAAATGTACCTTATGCTACCCAAAAACATTTTTTGGCCCAGTTAATTTGCACAAATTCCTGAAATTAAATATGCTGGAGTAGCAAGAAAATGGATGTGAGCTGCATCTCTGTTAGGATGTTTGCTGATGTTTATTGACACAAGTGTGTGGTTTAGGGTAGCTGTGTTGGGTTTTTTCTCACCCATCCTCTTATGTGACATGGTTAAATTCATCTAGCTGAATAATTCAATCAAGTAGTGGAGAGCAGGGTGGAGAGAGAGTGAGAAAAGATTTCCTGGAACCAGATTCTCCCAGTGAAGGGATAAAAATGCACTGGAATTCTGGCATCAGATTTAAACCTCAGCAAATTTATGAGGCCTGTGATGGTTTTGAATTGAAAAGCATGATGAATCCTTATTGTAATGACATAAAGTGAGTTTTTGATTGCCTTTTCTATTATGTGATCTTACAAGAATTAATCCATGTCTCTTATTAGATGGTGTTACATTGAATTGTAAGCTTTCATTGCGGGTGAATCACTATTCAGGACATATTCCAACAATGAGATTTGTCTGACAGTTCCAGGGGAATGTATTTCGTCCTCCTGTCTAAATGTCGAATATCGTGAACTTTGGAGGGAAGTATGAAATCTAATAAGCTCACAAATCCTCAGGAACAGTAGTGAAATGACACCTCAGGAAAGGTTTATGTAAATAACGGGTCAGTAACAATGGTGTAAGTAATGCGAAAGATTATATTTTCCCCACTTCTTTTTTGAGATACATGAATTAATTGTATTATGCCAGTACCTTGAAGACATGGTATTACTGTCAATGAAAACTTGTATCCATGCTATTTAAATGAGAGAACCCAAAAATATGAATTCAATGTTTGGCACATTAAAAGAATTCATTAATAGGTATTTAAATAGAATATGTGGGAGGCTATTATATAATAAAATAATTTCAGAGTAATTGCTGTTTCACTGTACAGTAATAAAAGCTAAAGATGGCAGTAGGTCTAATTTAAAAATAATCAAAAGTCAGGTAAGGTTTTGTAATTTATTTTTTGATGGAAAGATGAGAAGAGCTTTGTTGAAACAGTCATTAGGAAGTACTTATATTGGTCAGAGAATACTTAGAAATACCTGTCTGATAAATCACTTTTAAAAACATTTAAACCTTTAAAACTGGAATTAAAAAGCTGGAGGAGATGGTTACATTAAATAACTTCGTGAAGGATTTTCATTTTTCTCATGTTGTCTTTTGCTGGTTAGATCGTGACTCACATAACAAATGTGTGATTTTTATTTTTATTTTTTTTAAGTTATACTGGCTAAACTCCAGAAAATATCATCCAAACATGAAAGTCTGATTTTGGGAGTACTGTGTACTTTCATTTTATTTTGCTAGGAAATTGGTTAAAAGACTTATTTAGGTCTAGTATGTTATTCTGCTAGCATGTAGAGAAAGAACGTGATTACACAATCCTTGCAGTATTTTGTTATAGTAACCTCCAAGTTATTTCTTAGCAAATTAAATTCTGTGATTCAGAAAAAGACTTGCTAAATGTTGATCTATGCATGGTGAAGGATTTGGAATTTTTCAATTTTGGAACAGCTCTATAAGAGTTGGACCATGAAAAGTTCAATTAAAATCTTGTGTGGGGTGGTGATAGTCTAATCTCAGCTAATGCTGATACTACTAAGGGCAGATGGCAATTAAATAAGTTGATTGTATTTTTTATGTGCAGGTGAATATCACCCTATCATGTTAAACCTCTCATGTGTCTTGGGGATGGATGTGTCTACTCTACACCTTTGCAGGGGCATTCTCAGTAGCTGGTTGAAACCAGGAGCTAATGGGATTACATACAAGATATGATTAATCATTCAGTCATTAATTTGGCAAGCATGAAAAATGCAATAAACTGTTGCAGTCAGAGGTATCAGGATCAACACACATTGTCCTTGAAATCCTCCTCAGACTTGGGCTGACTGGATGATAGAAGCAGCTTAATTTTCTTCAGCTGAGATATCATTCCCAGTGTTTCAGGTTTTGGATTCTCTGAGATTCCTTAAAGGAACTGGTTTTATAAGTGCTTTCTGATATCACAGTTGTTTTAAAGCAGCTCGTTATTTAAACACTATGAGCCATTACTCATTTTTGATTACTTGTACAGTGCTTTTCTTCTCAGATGATTCAAAGACTTGGAGATAAATCCTGTCTTTTCTGTTACAGAAAGACATTTGCTGTTTTTCTTCCATTTCTCTGGCTTTTGAAAATATTAAGGAAGAAAAACCAAAACAAAGCAGAAATAACCCTGAGGAAATGGTTCAATGATTGCTGCTTCTTCTAACACGAATAGTATGAGCAGGATGTTCAGTCTTTTTTTCCTGGTCAAGGATGTAACAGTCCCTTCAAATTTTTCTTTCCAAAGTAATGATTATATTTTCTCTAAGATTTTTAATTTCTTCACCATAGACCTCCTTTTCTATGTTTCTAGAATATTCAATTTTCATTTTCATGAGGAAACAAAAAAAAAAAATATTCTGGAAGCTGCAAGAATGTCCTGAAGGTGCAATATGCATGTTATTATGTACATTTAAAATTATTGCCTGAACTCACAGCTTGTTCCCTTTCCTCATGTCTTAAAATATTTCTTTTTTACAAAATTAGAAGGCACTCCAAGAACATAAATTCTTACTTATTATTTATTCTTAAATTTTATTTTTTCTTAAGATGAGCATTCATATTAATTGATCCTCATCAGTCAAGGATCTTATTTCCACTGACACACTCATTCAAATCCTACACTTCGAACCTCTAAATTATGTCTCTTCTTTTTGCAAATTATCCTCTAATCAGCTAATATATTAAGTGGAATAGCTAACAGAGTTTAGATTCTTCTGTATTTTTTCTGCTAAGTGTTGCTTTTTTACAAAAACTAGCAAACTGATTCTACTAAGCCTTTGTGGGTTTTAGGTGAAAACATTATAAAAGGTTCCTTCTGCAGTATGGAAAACATTAAACCTGATAGTAAATCGTCCCAATTATTTGTAGTTTATGGGAGAAATCCCAGGGCCAAGCCCTGTTGACTCAGAAACTCTCTAAATGGATTCTGTGCTTTATAATAAGTTGTTATGATCAGGCAGGAGGCCAAGTGCCAGATGGATTGATTGCCTTCTGCCAGAGATATGGCAACATCAGCTGCATCTATTAGGACTGCATTTATTGTTGAAAATCTCAGCTTGTCAACTGGAGTTCAGTTTGTGCTATCAAAACACTCTTCAGTCTCAAGGTCCTGGAGTTAGGTTGAATGATTTGTTGAGAAGTCCTACTTTAGTCTTATTTTAGGATCTTCTCCATACTCCTAAATTATGATGTTTCCTGCTCTAAAGAAAATGGGTTTGCTGAGGCTGTTTCAGAGAAATCAGATAAATGGAGCTTTCCAAAACTATCAATAAGGACGCACAGGAGATCTTAGTTACTAAGTGTGAAACAGGAGTTTTTCAGAAGATACGTAGTCTACGGAAGGAGTAGTAGTAAACCAGCTCTCAAATCAGTGTCTCTTCTGAGCTGCCACCTGTTGAAAGAGAGGAGTATTAGTCACTTGGAAGCACTAAAAAAAAAAAAAAATACAGGAAAAGATGTATCAATAGTCTGAGCTTTCTTATAAGAAAAAGACAAACTCAGTTAGCATTTTGTTTATAACCCAGGGGAGAACTGATGATTTGATTCATGGCCTAATCTAAATTCTACATTCATTGCTTCATGGTGAAAACAAGAATTTAATCCCAAAGCAATCTTATCACTCCACATCTCAACATGAGAGATCAAATCCATGCTGTCAAATTTCATGTTTGTTCTAAGGCATCAAAAACAGAAATATGTCAAATCCAGAACACTTAATTTGGTTATTTCCAAGACATACTTTCAAAGTAGGTCTATGCAAAAGGTTGCAAATACATTTATAGGGTGAGAAGGCATCTGAAATGATCACTAGGGAACTTTGCTACTGCTTTGAATTCCCTTTATAGCTAGTGAAGGAAAATAGGTGCATACAGGGTGCATGTACTCTCTTCCCAAAGCAGGGGTTTTAAAATAACCTAGGTGAATTACTTACTCAGTTGAAGTTCTTACTTCTCTGCATGTGGTCAGGTGAATCATTCCTGAGGTTTTCTGCGCTGGGCAATTTACTGACCCAGCATGAGGCACCTGCAATCTCTGGAGGTGAAGCAGTGTAACCATGTAGGTGTACTGAGGGATACAAACTAAAAGAAACTATTTTTCAGAAGGATTTAGGAATTCAGTGAGAGCACAGTGCCAGTCATGGCTTACAGCTTCTTGACCATGTCAGGCTGAAGTAAGTCAGATGACATTAAGTCAGCTTGCTCATCTTCATGGCACATTTTTTGTGTATTGGTTTCTACAATTGTCCTTTTTCGTTCAGTAGGCTGCCTGATACGAGTCTACTGCTTAGGTCTCAGATTCAGTTGAATTAGATTTGAAAACCCCCCAGAATTCTTCCGTGCAGCTTCCCTATAGCTAGTCAGCTGCTGGATTGAGCCTGCACATTCCAACCTCCTACTTTAGAGAAAACACTCATATATATGTCAGAAAGGCACTATCTCCCAGTGTTTCTTTCTCATTTCAGTTTAACCAGCTGCCCTTTCTGCTTTTAAATGCTGCGTGGGGCAGAAGCTCACATTCACATTTTTTAGGGCACCACGAGACACAGCCTTTGTCCCAGTGCCTGGTGCATGGTACAACAGTCCTGGCTAATATTTCCTGGCAGGACACCTCTCTGCCTCACTCTTCCTCATGAGCATCCCATGCTGGCAGTGTGCTCGTGGCTCCTCTTGGCAAAGGGAGCTCACACTGACGTGTCACCCGTTGTAGAATTGATGCTTGCTGGGGAATGGGTGCCTGTGCTACTGCCCATGAAATTACTGTAAATAGTAGACAGGCTTGAGGTAAAAGCAGAAACAATTTAACCAACTGAAGTGAAATCAATTGCTGTACTTTAGGCAGATACAGAAATGTGGAACAATTCCAGTCCTTGTTGCTGCTCATTCAGGTCTGGCTTCAACGTCGTTTCTTTTCCTTTGTTTTCAGGTAGCAGGCTTAAACCAGACTAACTCCCAGGGTGACTGACAGCTCCCTGGAGATGGGATCTGGCCTTCAGATGCACTTAGTCTTTTACTTGTTTCCCAAAATAGATTCTGATTTGGGATGAAGTCACCCCTTCTGTCCCCCCTGCTTCTGATGAGCATAATTCACCCTTCCTGGCATTCTGCATTTCAGGATATATCTGACTGATTAAAAAAGCATCTGATTTTTTCTCCAGTGCCCTCATCAAAAAAGAAGGCCTGTGGACTGTATCTTTCAGACAGCTTGAGCAGACATTCACAGGCTTCACACTTACTTGACTTAACCTATTTACACACTGCATTCCCCAGTGGCCAGATAACAGAGGAAGAGTTACATTACCTCTGGGTTTAAATGCATAACCTGTGTCTAGCACAGTATTAAAGACAGTGATAAATGCAAGTCATTGATAAAACTCGGTATGTTGGCAAAGAAACTGAGGGGGGTGGTTTATGTCCAAAGTAAAAGGAGAACCAGGGAGATGCAATAATGACATTTTCCTAACTACAAGCATGATTGTATAATGGATATGGGGGGTGTAAAGAATTCAGTCTGAGGCATTAGAATGACTAGACTAATGGTAAACTCTCTGAAATCTGGACTCTTGCCTGTGACACAGCGTATGTACACAAACCAAACTGGACAGAGTGCAGAACTTTCTTGCCTTGAGGCAAAGTGAGAAGAATCATTGTGGTGGCAGCAAGAGGGATGTCTGTAGATGGTAGAACACACCTGCCCATGTGGGTGCTAGAGACACCTTCATGAGAAATGAGAGAGCCCCGGGCTGCCCAGTTCCAACTGCTAGTTACAAGAGTCAAGTTTTTCAGGCCTCTTTGCTCTAGTTTTAGTGGTTTTAGGATGTACAAGGGATCAGTACATCTAACTGTCAAAGTTCAAGTGGATTAGTTAAAGGAAATTTAATATGGTAAGCAGTTCTACAAAGATTAGTTGTTTTTAAGGTATTTTCAAATTTTGCCTGTGAAGCTGTTGTGTACTATTGCTGACTGCAAGAATTCCTTGTTATTGCAGAAGGGTTACTTTTGTACTCTTTAATGATTTTGCTTACCAATTAAGCTTTTTCACCAGCAGGAGAGATAGAGTCCAATGTCTAAGAAATTGTGAAACCTTTACAACTCTGAGGAACTGAAATTTAAGTAACTGGGATGAAAAATTTTACTGGTTTAGTTAAATATGTTAATATTTATATGTTAAATGATTGCATATGTTAAATAATTGCATATGTGCAAAAATTTAAATTACTCTGTGCAATACTTAAAAAAGAAAACGTGGAGCAGAAGATTATTTGAGTCTGGCAGGGTGTTCAGCAGGTTGGACAGGGTCTTTCTTGGCACAGCTGTTTTGTTATTAGTCTGTGAAGCTGTAAATGTGAGAAGCAGAATTGTAAAAACCAGTCAGCTCTGTCAAATAGAAGTATCTAGAAGGAAACAGGGATGTTGTGGCTCACATGGCTGCAAATGCTGACACAACAATGTATTTGTCAAGCAGTTTAAAGATACATTTTTATGTCAAACAACTGAATCTATATTGGAAAAGATCTTTCCTTCTACAAAGGCCTTGAAAACCTATTTATCCTGAAATAATCCCTAAATTTGAAGAAAGAGAAATGAATGGATAGTGTCACCATAGTGCTGTGAATAAATCAGAGTTCCTGGGTGCTTGCAAAAACCTGTCTAAAACTTCATTAGCAGTGGTGGAAAATACTAGATAACTGTGCTTGTTTGCTGTCTGTGTTTATGCTGTGTGGAAACTGTGGAAAGTACAGGAATAGTCTTTCAGTAGCAAGGATTCACTGCTTTTCTTAAGTTAAAGTGTTGATATTATGTTTGTTTCTTTTGTTCTTAAATACTTATTACTCTATGCTCAGTTTTAATTTAAGAGCTTTCTGTAGGACCTACAACTGTGTTTAGGTCCACGAAAACCTCCTTACCTTTTGCTCAGTGAGTTGAATATATTTTTAGTGAGAGACTTTTGGAGCTAGTCATCTTCAGGGATTTCCTGGAGGATAATTCTGTATCCTTAAACATAAATAACTAGTTGGGTAAGTATATTTCAGTAAAGCCTTTTATTAATAGGCATTCTTGCTTTAATGTTTAGATGTACTTCTAGAACTTACATCACTATTTGTCAATTCTTCGTATTTCTGCAGCTTTGAGAGCACAAGAAAATTTTTGTTTGTTTACTAATTGCAGTTCATTATATTTTAAATTACAAATATATGCTGTGGTATCCTTATGAGACTTTTCCATAGTTAATGGCTATTTATGTATCATCCTGGAACTTCAGTTTTTGTCATAATAATAAAAAATGCATGCTTTGTGCAGTTTAAATATGAAGAAATATTTGTTTGATTTTTGCTGAAATATTAATATATAAAACTCTTTAATGACAGGTCTAGCACTTTTGGTCCTTGTAGTTCTATTTTTCTGTTGATTTATAAGCCTCTAATATATACAAAGCTCTAAGCCATCTATTTGAAAAAGCAGAGCATTTAAGGAGAAGTTTGAGTGGTTGTCAGAAGCGCAGGCTGAGGCATACAGAAAAATGTACACTGGTCATAGAAAAAAGCTGCTGGTAGTTTATTTGGCTTCCTCAGGTAGGTGATTTCACCTGACTCAGATTACAGAGTTGAAGTTTTTCTGGGACTAGGTATCTCCAGGAGATCTGGGTCTCAGTGCTGTGGTTTGGGAGCTGAGACAGTCTCCCAGGGTTCCTGTTGCTGTTGTTCAGTCTGTTTAATCTGAAGATGGAAATTCTGTGAATTGAGACAAGAGTTCAGTGGAAGAACATTGGGTAGTGAGGGCCTATGGCTTTCTGCTCTGGTCAAAGTTTAGTTCGAGGAAATGCACCATTCAAAGAGTTGGTACCAGCAATTTCTGTGATCATTGCAGCTGTCTACACAAGGAGATGCCAGCCAGGTGATTGGGCCACTGACAGAGGGCCAGAGGAGGAACGTGGCTGTGGTTAACTCTCTGTACAAACTGCACCAGGCAGTTCTGAAGGTAGGTTTCGTTTGGCATTTCTCTTCTTGGCATAATGTTACCTTCTTGCTCTATCCTGTGCATAAGCTCCATTTAGTGGATGGGAACTCTTGACAAATACAGCCCAATTTTGTGTTAAGAGCTGCACCGTGCTGTGCATTTGTACAGCTCTTTGAGACTGGGCTGGCCCATGTAAGCACCACTATATGACTAATCATCAATATTGGAAGAATAAAGATACGTTTATACAGAATAATCACATCTGACAGCAATTAAACTCTTTTGTTTTTTCTTATCTGTCTTTGTACTAATCAGCCTGATAGCCCCCTTGCTGCATCTGCCTCAGCCCAAGCTTATATTTTTCAGAGGACCTTCAATGTTTTCCCACAGTTGTGGCTAAACTGAAAAGGGGAAGGAAAAGGTGAAAACAAGAAAAGCAATACCTTACAAATATCTCCATACATTATTACTGTGACTAAAGTCTGGCCTGGAAATTTTTCAGAACTAAGCAGAGTTGTGAATAATTCCAATTTACCGGTTTAGTGATGCCAGTTGTTACGCAGTCTTTGTAAACTAAACCAAACAGATAAATTGATAGTTGCAGTTAATCGTATTTAAATTCTGATTAGAAAAAAAGATCATGAGTACTCCTGACTCCAGATATGTTCAAAGAATTTTTTAAAATGCTAAAAAGCCTGTAAAATTTCCTTGGATTTTGCAAACAGATGGTAGATCAACTTTTAAGTCTGCTTTCTCTGATGTACTTAGTAATGAACCTCATGTGTCTTAGTGTTGGAGGGAGATCTGATATGATTCAGTCTTTGAGTTCAGTACTTATCTGGCTTAAAAATACTATTGTGTAGCATATTCAGGGCTGTAAGGAAATTGGTAGAATAGTCCTTCAGATCATTCCTTGACTCTCAAGTTTAATACTGTTTTAGCTCTGCATAAACAACTGTTTAGCATATAGTGCTATTACAGCCATAATACTGAGAAAGAACAACCATTCCTTCAAATATTTGCCACAGAGCTGCTTGTATAGTTCTCCATGAATTCTATACTTAGCAGTGGGAGAAGGCACTGGTTATTTTTATTCTGATTCCATTAGCCCTTCAGCTAAATTTCAGCTTAACTCCATTGAGTCATTTCTTTGCCAAGGCAGAAGCAGAGTCCATAGGAAATCTGAGAGCAAAGGACTGATACTGATGCATTGAAAATTCTGTCTGTACAAAGCACACTTGATAGTTATCTGTAGCTATGTAAGCACTCATTACTAAAGATAACTCAGTATGACAGTGAATTTTATGGATCCTAATAATTTGTTGAATGCTGATTATTAACAATTACTTTACAATTTCTAGGTTACTACCAGTCAGAGCTCATTTCCAGCAGCTGCTGAGCAAACGGTCACAACTGCCTTAAAGGTAATTGAATGTCCATATGCTTCAGGGATAGAGCTGAGCTTGCCTTTGTTTCTTACACTTAAAATGGGCACATATTTCCCACATATTGCTTTGCATCAATATATTTAGTAACAGGTATACAAATATTCTGACATTTCTAATTTATTGTATCTGCAGCTACATATGTGTTACCTGTGCCAAGTCACTGCTTGAGTCGTGCTTGTATTCAGAATATTCTCATAACAGTCAGAACATAGATGTCATCTGACTGTGAAAATAAATGTCTTTCTCTGCAGCATTCACACAGCAATAGCTGGATCCTTCATCACCCCCTTCCTCCCCCGACAGATACATCAAATTATAATTTTTATGTGACCTGGTACTTTCCTGGAGGGGGATGTGGATGGCAGTGCAGCCTCTGTGGATGACAGCTCTCCAAGTCCATCCTGCTGGGCACTGACCTGGGAGGGTTGTGTGCAGGGGAATGAAGGGCAGCTTGTGTCTGGGGAATATGCAACTGAGCTAAATGTGCACCAAAACATGTACATGTACAGGAATGCCAAATTGCTGCACACCTTTTTGAAGGAAGGCTTTTACACAGAAGCAGCAAGCAGCTATATTTCTGTACTTTACTGGTAAAATCAGTTAAAGAGAAGTGTTATCATTAGGTTTGGTTCTCTTATTTAGTATTTTCTAATGCAGAATAATAAAAAGCTCTGATAAAATGAACTGTTTCCTAAGGCATTTTTGAGGTGTCAAAATGCAAATGCTTCTAGTTTTTGTTTCGTTACTTCTGCCTTTTCCTTATTCTATTTTAGGCAGTCCATGATCTAATGGGTAGTGCTGTTCAGCCGCTACTGAACTCTGTTGGAGATTCAGTGGAAGCTATTATCATCACTATGCACCAGGAAGATTTTTCTGGGTAACTAGAAATACCTTTTAAATTTACCATTGCTCTAGTAAGATGTCCTGCATGTGTATAATAGATTGTTATTGCCATAATGTCCTTGAAGCAAGAGTGCTTGTTTGTTGAGGGGAAGGCAGTGCTTTATGGTTAATGAACATAGGAAGCAGAATTACACCTATCTGTAGAAACAAATTAATCAGGTAGCATCTGTCTTCTTCCCCTCCCCCTTTTTTTATTCATATCTGTTGAGTAAAATTCAGTTCAAATGGAAAAGGAAAGCTGACAAGAGGCCATTTTTGTGCTTTAAAAAGCCCTTTTGCTTTCAAAATGTGGAGGTTTTTTTACAGTCTTCAGAACTGTCAGTATTCCTGTTTCTCAAAGCATATAGCCTCTGATGTAGTAGATAAAATTAACTTTTTAAAATATTTACATCTCAGGTTCAGTATGTTATGCTATTTTCCCGTAGCGTTTTCATTAAAATTTCCAGGATTCTTTACATGCCAAGATCTTGAGTCTGATGCATAATTGAGACTACCTTCCTAAATTGTATTTTGGTTGTTGTGTCTGTTCTGACATTGCTTGTGTCATCACCAGTTGTCCTGTTTTCTATCTTGAAAATTCACTGTAAATAGTATCTTGTCAGAGATGTTTTGAATTTTCTTTGTGACTTTTTTTTTAAACAATATTCTACCCTTACCCTCTTTTGGCATCAGTAGCACAATACCTCTCTTGGTGGGTGAACAGTTTCCAAAGGCTAAGTTTTGTTAGATAGCCTGTGTGTTCTTCTAAGTTTGGAAGAGTTCTTGCACCTGACTGTTAGTCAAAGAGAAAGAGGATTGGTTTGTATCCAGGGGCTTCTGTGCTGCTTCTGTGACACTGACTTTGTAATCCTGGGTTTGGAGGAATCCAGGATACTAATTCTACACAGAGAACAGGTTTGGGATTGCCAGGCTAAACTAGTAACACTGTGACATATGTCTGTATTTTATGATCCACTATTAGAGTTTTGAATCAACAACTGGGACATCCAAATTTAGGATCTGGATTTCAGGTGTAGGCTCCGAATTGAAGGAGGCTCTGCAAGTTGGGTAGGAGTGGGGTATTTCGCTGTATCTTGTTATTTCTTATTTGATCTTCTTGTGGGAATGGCTCATAAAGAGATACTTTTTGACTATAGTTTCAGAGAGAGCTACATGCTCTGTATTCTGAGTAGAAATGAGACTCTACAATTCATGCCATGACATGGTGGGGTAATAAAAAAAAAATTAAAAGAATCCAGTAGGTTTTGGTTGTGTTTTAAAGACAAATTTAGCTGCCCCTATTTCTTTTAATTTTTTTTTCCCTTTTTTTTTTTTCAGATCATTATCCAGCTCAGGAAAACCAGATGTCCCTTGTTCTCTCTACATGAAAGAGCTTCAGGGTTTTATAGCAAGAGTCATGAGCGACTACTTCAGACATTTTGAGTGTTTTGACTTTGTCTTTGATAACACTGAAGCCATGGCTCAGAGAGCAATTGAACTTTTCCTTCGCCATGCCAGTCTCATAAGGCCCCTCGGTGAAGGTGGGAAGATGCGCCTGGCAGCGGATTTTGCACAGGTACCCTCAATACTGATTTCTGCTTTTTAGTGCTGTTTCACTAATTTCACTGAAAAGCATCAATGCTTTTGTCCCCATCAAAGTGTAAATGGGCAGTTGTAGAGATTGGTGCATTCCAGGTATAAACATCCTCTCTGATAAGACACTGCATCCTGAGAAATGCATCCACTAAGTAGCTGAAGATGCCTCCTCACTGTAAGGCACATTCAGTGAGGTCTGACAGCTTCCTGTCCAGGTGACTGTTGCATTTAAATTCAGCTGCATCTTGGCATGTTGTCCCACTTGGCCGACCTCTTCGGCATGTCTGCCGTTTGCCACCATTCATTCACTTCATTCTTTCCCTCTCTTCTAATGGAATATGGTGTGTCACTTCTTTAATCACTCTGCATATCATAGTGCCCACTGTGTTTAATGGCTAACTCAGCTCTTTGCAGTGAAGGAGACAAGCTGAACAAGTATCAATATCCTGGGGAAGAGCTGCCCTATTGGAAACAGAAGGGCAGTTGTCTTGTGGGATTCTCCAACTGACTGACCTGCCTCTCAGCTTTACCTAACTCTTGCAGGACTAAACCACAAAAGAAATCGCCAGATTCATAACCACTACCTGTCTGTGTTATCTACTATATTAAAATTTAATTTGTCAGCAGTACCACTGTATGGTTAACATACCAAAGAATCCACAGAGCAATCTGAGGCTGCCATTTGTTATTATCCTAGTGGAAAAGAGAATTAGCACCAGCTGTCTGCACACCAAGTGCTGCTTTTGGCTGGTAGGTAGTTGAGGTAGGAGAGGAAGGCAGCAAGGGAGGAATTTCTGCCACCTCCATTCCTTCTTGTGGCTTCTTTGTATCATTTGCTTGAGAGTTAGGTACTCCTGAGTAAATTTTTTTTATTTGTTACTCAAAAATAGCAAATCAGCCCTTAACCACAGAAACTAAGGCAAAGTTTTCAATTGTTTTCAGCGAGGAGGTCCATTCCCTTCCCTATTTTTAAGACAATGGCATAAAATTGGAAGCAAAAACAGGACACTTGGCTCTTCCTGTGGAAGGAATAGAGATAATTCTAGTAATTTATGCTAATTTTAACTAAAGTAAGTCATATAAATTTGGAAAATATTTTCACCTGATTGTACAGTAAAAGCATCTGATCTCAGCACCTGTTATAATCTAAAAATATGACTTGTTTATAATTTCAAAACACTGATTTTTCCCATTCTGACATGGGCTGCCTTTTAAGTGAAAAATGGATGTTTTCATAGAGTGTAGAGGAATTTACATGGTCTTCCCCACTGTGCTGAGTATAACTCCTGAATAGACAACTGTGAAAGGATAAATATTCTGATTTCTTCTGTGCCACAGAATAAAAAAAAAAGGGTTTGAATTAATTCCTGTGTCCTGCCTTCAGCTGTTGCTGCATCTGGGGGCTTGTGTTTTTCTTTCTTCACATTTCACCGTATTCTTGGCTCATTTAAAAATGGGCTTAAGAGAAGAAACTCATGTCCAACCAGCTGCATGGAGCCAACTCAGCACTCACTCTGTGCCTTTAAGCGTCTCTGCACAGAGCTCCTCTGGCTGTCCTGGGCTGCACAGGGGCTGCAGTGTCCAGAGTGGGCTGGACACTATATCCTCTTGCTCAGCATAGAAGAAAAAGGATTGAAACATTTTGTAATTGGACGCTGCCTTATATCCATGTCTTTTGGGATGTGTGTGCTCCTCCCAAAAACCTGGTGGATTTTGTGCACGTGCCCACGATGCCAGCTCCTGGGAGCCTGGCAGGAAGATGGTTGTTGCTCTGACCCAGCCAGGAGTCCTGGTGTAAATGCAGCTTTAATCCTAATGAGGACTAGGAGAAGTTGCTGCTGCTTTTGGCTGAGGAGGGCAGGGAGCAGGTATTTAGCTGAGCTGCTGGTTTGATGAGAAGGATAATTTTTTCCAAGTGGCCATAAGTGCTGTGTGCAGGGGTTGTTTTCAGTCCCAGAAAGGCACTGCATTGTTGGACTAAAGCCAAGCCCAAAGGAAACAACCTGCCTGGAAAGATGCTGTGTGTAGGAGTAGGTTTCTTTATAAACTGTTTTTACTTGTGCTCTGTCTTGTAATTTTGAATTTTCTCAATGCAAAAAAGGGTTACATGTTCCTGCTCAGAACTGACTTTTGAGATCTAAAACCCCTTCTGGTATTTTGGGGTTGCTTGCAAGCAAAAGACCTGGGCAGAAATCTGTCCAGAAGCTTTGATTAATTTGAGTTTGTATTATAAACACACATGCAATGAATCAAATAACCTCTGATTGCATCAGATTTTGGGTATCATGCTTCTTCACATTCTCTCAGGGCACTCACACAGAGCTGCCTTATACTCAGCAAGAATAGCTTTGGCTGAGAGTCTGATTTGAAAATTTTTGCACTGAAAACGTGTTTTACTGATAAGTTGCCTCAAAACAACAGGTGTCCACACAGAAGGGAGAAAACCAATTTCAGGTTCTCTTCATTCAGAACTGGGTTTGCTGAGGTGCATAACAGCCAATTTTCTGGAGTGAGGTTCAGCTACTCATACTTTAGGAATTACTGCTGTTAAATTCTCTGTCTTACCCTGTTTGCAGTGTCAGTATCTCATTTGGCTGTCCCGTGCACTACAGATTTCTCAGCACTCAGATTAGGTGTGTGCTCCTGTGGCAGCTGGAAACAGGGCTATGATAGGTTTGAAATATGCCTGAATATCAATAATGTGATTTGATGTAAATCAGTGCTTACAGGAACACTGCAAGCCCTAGGAAATGTGCACAGCACTGCAAGGTTGTTATTGAGTGCAGGGCCACAGGTCCTTGGGAGTCTCATTTGAAACATTTCCAGTCACAGGCTGTGTTTGGCTCTTTTCATGCTCTCAGTTTTTATGCAAGCAATTGTACAAGATTACTTTTCAGCTCATCCCTGTATACTCCCAAAGCAGCTTGTTTTATTCAGTTTTGTATTTGCAAGGTGCCCATACATAATTCAATATTCACATATTTAATACCAAATTTCACTTTTTAGTTCAGTACTTGTCAGACTGGAAAAAAATGTTCTCCTGGAGGCAAGCAAGCCAGCAAGCCCTGATGGTTTTCAGCACTTCTGTTTCTGGGAAGTGCAAGTTCTTTTCCAGAGGACCTTTTGACTTGCTTGGTATTCAGAGTTGTTACAGCACTTAGGCACACTTTGGGATTGTGGCTTGTAGTTCAGGCCTTCCTAAAACCCAGTGGAAGTGCTGGACAGTGCAGCAAAGAATGAACTATTTTTATTGGTCCTGCTTGAGTTGGTAACTATTCTCTATATGCTTTCCTGTATCTCTTATGTAGGCATGATTTATGCTTGGGATTTTTGGCATTATTCAGTAGTGTGTTCAGACAATTTTGATAGGGTACAGTTAATGCTGCCACCAATTCTTCAAGTCTTTCTCAAAAAAATTACTGCAAAATATTTGGGTTTTATTTAATTTTCCTAGAAAAATGTTTTTGTGGTAGAAGTTTACAATGCTAAATTCTAGAGTAGGAGAAAGAGCTGTTCCTATCTGATGGCTAGCCTGTGGTCAGAATCTGGTTTCCAAATTCATTGTGTGGGATTAAAAACAAGTAAGACTATTAGGCATTTGGGTTTTTTAAAATGTAGACAGATTTATTCATTTGATCAAACATGATGATACAAGTGTAAAAGTGCTTTTTATTATTTTTTCCTAAAAAATTTCCTTTCTAGTTTCTTACAGAGAAACAAGAGCAGCAGGATGCTGTGATCACAGTTGTAGTCATAAAGACATAAACTACTAAAGCTAAAATTCATTTAATGTTTAGTGATAATTATCTTCCTGGAAAGAGGGAATTATATGCTGATGTATGTTATTTTAGAGGTGTCACAGCTGAAGGATTTTCTTAAATATCAACCATTTTGGCATTGCTACACTGGAGAGAAATCAAATTGCACGTCCCTTCAAGGTCAGCTTCTTTCATATAATAGTTCAGCTCTTCTGCTCCCTTGCTTGTTAAAGCATTCTGTCCTGGTGAATGGCTAGAAAAAAGCATTCTGAGGTAACATTTAAAAACTTGGAATTCATCTTGGCCAGGAGGAAATGTAATTGCTAAAAATTTAATGTTAAGATTTTCCAGCTGAAAAAACAGCTGTTTAAGTAATGAGAGATCTTGAAAATATCACAATAGGCACTAAACAATGACTTCACTATAGATTTTTTTAAAGCACCCTTCAATATATATGCATTATCTGTATCTAGACTACATATTAACTTCACCCTTGGGTTGCTGAACATAATCCAATTAGAGAAGCCAGGCATGTGATGTATTTTTTTCAATATGGCCAGCCAGTGAATAGTTCAACAGATAATTGACCACCTAGCCATGGGCTATGCCAGAGTCATATAAGAAGAAAAGATAATGTTGCATTTTTGGGCTTAGAGAGCATGAGCCATTGAGAAGAAGCATATGTTGGGCAGGAGCCTGCCACTGTGTCCTGCGAAGCATAGCAAAAACTAACATGAATAAATCATGGAAAAGCAATGAGTTTTGAACAAAGCTAGAAGAAAAAGGTCATTAGGCCTTCTACTATTCTATCTGCTGCTTGCTTTTTGGCAAGCGCATTCATCTCCTAGTGCTCCCCTTGGATTCTGTGTTAGTGATTATATCACATCAAGCCTCTGTGGTTGCAAATTACTGCTTGAACACTGGATTTATCACCGAATTTAACCTGGATGTTTGAATTTTCAGATTTGCAGTTTGGAAGGGAAATTTGGAAAAGAAACAAAAAACACAATTTACCCTTTTAAATGTAAAGTCCACAGGACGTGGCTGAGTGAAAGGCCACGCACATGATACAAGTACTGGCTGCCAACAGCCAGAAACATCCCCTGATGTAAAGAGCTCGCTGACAGGCTTTGAAACTACAGCTGTGTATCACAGCAAAGGCTGCTGCAGTATAAACTCTCTGTGTGAATCAACAGTTGATGCCATTTCAGGTGATGACAGGTAACACAAACCAAGAAGCGATGCACGCTCAGTTCTCTGCCCAATTCCAGCACCTTAAAAACAGCAGCTGTTCCAGCCGAATGGTTCCTCCCCAGCACTTGCTCCTGGGCTGGCACAATGCTCAGCAGAGACAATAAACCCCCCTCAGTGGCCTCAGAAATGACTGTGACAGCAGAAGGATGCTGTAGCATCCCACTGTGTCGCTGGGCTCAGATAAACACCTAAAATTCAAGCAAAGTAAACAATCTTAGTTATTACGTGAATTATACTTTTTACTGGAGAGAGACTGGGTTAGAACACAAAGACTAGCGTTGTAAATTTTCAAAAGAAGAGTTTCTGTGGTTTATGTACATTTTTACCACTTTAGTTTTTGCTCATTCCCACTCTTCATGAGTCAATGTGAGATAGTATAGTATGCTGCAAAGCTTAAAAACAGTATTTTTCTTTGGCAGCTATTACTTCACGAATCCACCATCTGCTGCCATTAAATCTATCTAGTTCTAGCAATACTAATAATTTCCTACAGTGAATAAAGGTTGAAGATGAAGTAATAGAATTTTCCAAAGTAATTTTTCTTCTTTAGTACTTAAGACTGAAAATTTTAATTTATGGAGACTACGAAGTATATTCAAGAGAATTCATTTGAATTTGTTTCAATAAGGAACTGGTTAACTGTAGAAAGTTTCACTTAACATCTCATTACTTCATATTATGTTCCAGGAGCGAAGGAATCTTTTAAAACTTATTAAGCAAAATTATATTTTGCTATGCTGTTATTTCTTCCCCCTCATGATTACCGTTTGATCCATGCATCTCTGTTTCCACAAGTCAGACTGGCAGATTGTTGCCTGTTATCAAAGTCTCTAAAGAACCTTAAGGAATTATCTTCTCCCTGGTCCCTCACAGCTACAAGCCCACAGCTCCCTCCAGAGCTGGGACACCAGCTCCTGCAAGATATCAGTTGTTTCCAGCTGCCCCCAGCCAATACTGATGCCTGAAACAAAGCTCTGGAGAAATCAGTCTTGCTCCCATTTGTTTTTCAGGATCTGTAGGGTTCTAGTGTCATGATGCAGCAAAGCTTACTTAGTTAGCTCCTCTTTTTGGCTGCTTGCTCCTGATCCTGTGTGGCAGAGCAGCCTCTTGGCTCCCACTGGTGCTCCTGGGGAACCTGGGGAAACAGCATGCTGAACTTGCTGTAAGCTTCATGGCAGCTTGGAATTGGAGCACTTCCCTGCAGCAGTTCCCTGCAGAGCCTGCCTTTCCTGGGAGCATGCCCTTACTCCCTTGTGCCAGCAGATTCAGCACAGCTCAGCAGCTGGGGGCTCCTGAGCCACAGGGACATTGACCTCCCACCTGCATGCAGGAGAGGTGACCTCATCCTCAGGGTGTAGAGAGGGGTCATTTCATAGCCTCAAGATTTGGGGACCAAAAAAAGGGCAGCAGGCAAGAGGAAGCCAGGCTGTGACTCAGGTCTGGAGCCTTATTTCCACGTCCTGGATTTTTATTCACTTTCTTCTCCTGTGAGTGACTTTCTACCTCCACTCCATTCAAGTGGCTTGGAAGTGCCTGATGTGGGCATGTACTCTGAGCTCCCTGGGCTCGGGCAGTGGCTGTGCACTGCCCACAGGAAAGCTCTGTGGGGCATTCCCCATTGCTTTCCAGAGCTACCCACCTCTCCTGGTCTGCAGGGGAAGCCAAGATGCTGGGGCTGCGCCCTGTGGCTTTCCCAGCTTTGCCTGAGTGTTGTGTAGGGGCTTACTCCTACAAACATGATTCACCTGACCTGTTCTAGGTGTCCACCTCGGTGAAAGGTGCATCTCTCCCCCCCAGGAGTGGCTGTTTCTCTCCACTGCCTTTGAAGAGAACGTGTAGATGTTGAGAAATAGGTGAGATGACTCCTATCCTGCCACCTGCTTTTAAAGAGGAATGCCTGAAGTATAGGGCCTTGAATTGCATTATTCACTAATTAAAGTTCTTCTGGGTTTAGATGAACTATGGCCTCACAGTTCAGTGCACCATGTTTCTTGCTTATGCTGGAGTCTCAGCATAGTTCTGTGCTCATGGTGAAGCTGGTGGCCCAGCAGCCATCCCTGTCTGAGGAAACACTGCAGCTGGAAAGAATAATATAATAGTATTAAAGACCTCACTGTAAATAGTGTCATATCACAAACACTTTGAAACTCGTTCAGCAATATTACTTACAAGGGAAACTCACTGTATGGTGGGTTTTCATCTTGTTACTTATTTTAGCTGTCGTCCTTTGAAACTTAGTTTAATTGTGCATTATGTGTAAATCAAAGTCTGAATAGTCTTTCAGGCTGGGGATTTTAAAAAAACAGAGACTAAATCCCTCATTTGGCTGACACTTCAGGAATGCAAAAAATAAAAGACTTAATCCATGTCTGAGTAAGATTACCTGCGAGATTTTTTTTTAAGTGGTGGTGTTTGTATTGGTGTGCACATTAACTGAAATTTTACTGTGTAATATTCATGTTCAGTCTGGGATCCAGAAGGGAAATTGTTCTTTCTCACTTCTCTGTCCTTACTGTTAATGAAGAGCCTGTGACAGGATCTAGAAATAAGAACCCAAGTGGAGCCTGGCTCTTCAAAAAAGCAGAGCTCCCATGCTTCAGCAACAAAAGGTGTTTTAAACTTGTTTGTTTTTAAAGATGGCTGCTCTAACTCAGAAACCCAAAAGTATGAAAATAAGTATGAAAATAATGCTCTTACTCTTTTGACCATGATTCCATATGACCCATTGCCAACAGATCACAGCTGCCTTCTATCTAATGTGTATAGGTTTTGTGCCCCAAAATTTGGGGCCTGCTGTTCAGGAAGGAATCTTTTTAGCCTTGTCCTTCACCAAAGGAAAGGGTACCCAGCTGAAATGTGTCTGCAGTTTTACTGCTTTAGCAGTGGTTTGTGGAGACCTGCCTGGATTTGCTTTCTTCCCAGGCCAAGGTCAGATTTTTGCGGTATTGACATGAGTGCTTCATTAGGAAACTCATCACCAACAAAATAAACCTGCTGCAAGAAACAAAGCTTTAGTCTCAGAAAACTCATGAGGCCCCTTCTGTTGTTATGCACAGACTGCCTCTATCATTTGTCACGACGTGCTTATTGTGTTGCCAAGAATCAGGCAGAAGTCTTGGCTTGGGCAACATAGTATGGAAGGAACACACAGCTTCTTGTCTTAATTCAGCAACCAGAGAGAAGACTGCAAGTTTGGACTGCTGCTTAAAGACAGGCTACTTCAATACCAGGTGTTAATGTTTTGATAGAATCCAATTCAAATTGAGCTGTTTGCTTTTGTAGATGGAGTTAGCAGTAGCACCGCTGTGTCGGCGAGTCTCTGACTTAGGAAAATCTTACAGACAGCTGAGGTCATTCAGGTGAGTTGCAGTCACAGTATGACTAAACTGTATTTCAAAACTGATTTATTACCTCGTGTTAGTTCTGATTGAACTGAGAGCTTTTTTGGCAACTCCCACCAGCAAATTAGAAATAGATTAAAGTTCTTTTAAATTTTATGCACAGTATAACTATGATTTAACAACCTTTGTCATGCAAATGTTGGCCAAATTGTACTTTTTTGTGTTGCTCTCAGTACATCTTCTGTATGACAGCGAGTTCTATAGTTACCTTAAATGTTTTCACTGAAATACAAAATTCACAGCCCTATGTTGTTTAATTACAATAGGCAACTGCTGTAAATTTTTGCAAACTGGACCTGTGTTGGAAACCCAAGATGCAGAGCAGAACTCGATAGTTCTATCCTAATGCAATAGTGCCACCGCATAGAGACACTTTTCTAATGCATAAAATAAGCTATTTCTTCATTTCATGAGTATATTGTTACATTTTTCCAGACCACTGCTGTTCCAGACCAGTGAGCATATTGCCAGTAGCCCAGCTCTGGGAGAGGTTATTCCATTCAGCATTATTCTTCAGTTCTTATTTACAAGAGCACCACCAGAGCTAAAATCACCCTTCCAGGTAATAAGATCAACATCTTTTATTTTCAGATGTCCTAAGGTGAAATGAGCATTGTAGTTTGCCCTAGCTGTTTTAGTTAAAGATTATTCAAGTGCACATTTTATTTAATGTTTGGTTTTGTTTTTATTGTGGCAAAGGTATTATGGTAATTGGTTTACAAAATTAATTGATTGAATGATTGATAGTAGGGATATTATAACCTGATATTAGATTCTCAATTCTTTAGTATTCTGTCAGCTCACTGTAGAAGTTGCAGATCTTTCCCCAGACTGCAAATTGCCTTCTCTTGTAAGATGCAGGAAATCTTGATAAAAACCCTGCCAGAAATGGGCCAACAGCTGGTATAGGAGATCACCTCTGTGTTCCCAAATAACATACTGGGCTATTCCTGTTAATTGTCTTTGATTTCTTTACTCATGCTGCATCACTGTGGTATTGAGAGCCTCATGTGGCTTTCAATTATGTCATCTTGGATACTGAAATTGGTGTGTCTGTTTCCTTTTTTGCATTTCGTGTGATTGGTGTTTGTGTTTCTCTGTACAGAGAGCTGAGTGGTCCATTGCCCGCTACTCCCAGTGGCTCGATGATCATCCATCTGAAAAAGACAGGCTTGCTCTCATACGGTAACAATCATGCTTCTTTCTTCTCTACATTTATGATAGTGGAGCAGTAACTCATCTGCACACTAGGACTCTTGAAAAGTAACAAAAAATGTGCCTCAGGAGATGTATCATAAATACCATTACCTTCTTTCCACTCATGGGATGAGTTGCAAAGTGGCAGAAATACAAACTGAACTCTCCCCTCCACCCCCCTGTACTCAAAGTCTCCAGTACCTTTGGAAGGAGCACATAATCCTCTTGTAAAGGAAGTAAACCATGTACAGTGATGGTTTAAATTAATAATGAGTTCTTGCAAAGCTGCCTCTCTCTCTCAACTGCTGGAAAGTCAAGGCTCCTGCCATCTATGTCAGGAAAGAGAAGCTCTGAAAGTTTAACCAGTATAAATGGAGGTAGAAATCTAAAACTGGAGCACCCTTGTTACACACTTGGAATGTTATTCTTGAGGAAATCAGCCCGTGATGTTTAGAAAGTCATAATTACATCAGATTTTTGAAATCTTGCTAGGGTAGGTGACTTCATAGCTAAGTATTATTTTGCATCTTAATATGTTATAGGAACAGTTATGAAGAGTCTTATTTTTCAAATCAAGCAATGTTTTGAAGTATGTTAAAGAGAGGAGATTTGTATGAACATGACAAAACCAACCTGGGGATCCTCAGGATTCAAGACTCATGATCATTTGGCTCCTAAAGCCCTAAATTTTCCAGCCATCTTCTCAGTGACCTGGGAAAGGCTGTCACAAGTAGCTGCACTGGGCTCCATCTGGCCTGGGAGCCAGCTCTGTCCTTGAACTACCATGAGTGGATGGTGCCAGCTTTTGCTGGAGTGATAAAAACTGACTTTTACGTTCCAGCCAACAGTGACTGTGCTTCAGAAAGTCAACTGTTTTCTGTCCACACTTCTAAAGCAGCCAAGAGGAGTCTGCTATAAATATTTACACTTCCTGAAGCTGATAGCACCACACAGTCCCATGTAGTGATCGGGCCAGTTGAGGAGATACTAGTTGATCACCAGTAGACGTTACTAGGATTTATTTCTGAAATATTAAAATACAAGCTGTGTCTCTTCGTATGTGTATTTTTTGAAAATCATACTTGTGATTAGTCTACAAAACTAGCTTTTCTTGAATCTCAAGCCGTGACACTGAATTACAGGGGCATAGGTGATAGGTACAGGGCTGACAGAGCTGGATATGTAATCAGCTATGAATATTTTAATTGTAATTTCTGTGCTGATAGCACTAGCAACACTGGCAGTGTTGAATCGCAAATTAGTAGGAAAAGCCAAGAATGCAAATCATTTGAGAACTGGTGGGATTTTGTTCTCTTCAATTCTTTTTCCCAAGTTTAAAATGCCATCCTAAACTACAACACACTTTTGTCTTCGTGTACAGTTAAATTTCATCCGGACTGATTCAGTTAATGGGTTTGCTGGTGGTCGTGTTCGGACACTGATAAATTGTTCTGACCATGGAAGTGTTAAGGAACAAACCTTGGGATGAGGCTTTTAGGCTGAGACAGTGTCATGCATTAGACCAAGTAGTGAAGCTGGAATACTTAAGTTTTCTTTTCAGTCCTTCCACTGAATCCTTTAGTCATTTTGCTTGGCCAGTTATCCATATGCAAGGCAGGCAAGCAGACATCAGTCACTAGTATGACCATGGATCACTCATATTTTCTTTAATACTCTCCTGGAAGATTTCTGAGCCTGCTCTTTGTGTCTCATATGAACCTAAGTTGAACTGTAGGCATCTTGTTCTTCTGTCAGTCACCCTCTTCAGGCTTTTTCCACCTGTAGCCATTCTGCTGTGCAAGTTGAACTTTGGGTGTCTGGAGCCTTCAGATCCCTGCACTGGCCTACATCAAGATAATACCTGTTTGCTGCAACCTTGTAAATGGTAATTTTCTGCAACTTCCTTTGTAACAACTGTGCAATTACTCTAGGGACCTGCTGCCTAGATATTAATTTCCTTGTGTTACCAGCATCCTTCTAGCTTCATATTAAAGCTAATTGGAGTGCTTCTTCCGCTCTGTAGGTCTTAAATGCTTTGCTTGCAACGTGGTGTGAATGGTATGAATTAGTCCCATTCTGAGCATATTTCTGCATTTCTTTCTCTTGTATTCAGCACGAGGGGTGGTACTTACCTGGCCAGAGGTATATTTGCCAGACTCCCTTTATAGTCAACAGAGAGAAGCAGGCTCTGCTGGGGCTGATTCATCTCATCCTGAAGCAGGTACCTAAAATAGGTCAGTTGCATTGTGTCCTGAAAGCTCCCATTTTCTCTGTTCTGTGAATGGAGTGTGGGCTGGGACACAGGAGCTCTCTCAGGCAGCCAGCTGCCCTGCAGACATTTAAAGTTAGGTGAGATGACCCTGCTGCAGGTGTCTTCCCTGAGCAGGGATTGTGTTGAGAGGAGCACTTCTTTAAGTGGCCAGGGCAATTATTTTCTTTTTCTTTTTCTTTTTAAATTAGGCTTGAAAACTCAACTTTTCTTCTGTAAAAGAAACCCTATTAGACATGTCAGGATTTGAGCCAGCCTGAAGGACAGTTTATCCATTCAAGGGCCAAATTCTTACCTTTACCATTACAATGTGTTTTAATTCCCCTTATTCAAGCTCACCCTTGCTGAAGCGGAGTTGAGAGCCAGGCCCAGAGAAGGGTTCATTTCCAGAACGAGCTGCTATCCTGAGCTGGGGAGTTGTTCTGAGCACTCATCTGCCCAGGGAAGGGACAAATGGCAGCTTGGGGAGCACTGTGAAAGCCCCATCTGTGCCTTGGGTTCAGTGTCTGGGCACGGACCCAGCAGCTTTGCCAGGAGCAGTGGGGCCACGCTGGGTCAGAGGCTGCAGCACTGCTGGTCATTCACAAACCCTGGGTGGCACTCAGGCATCTCTGTCAGCCCTTTGATCTCTTCATTATGCAATCTGCAATAACTAGACATGTCTCCTGCTCCTCTCTTGTCCTACAGGCAATGCTTGTGGAGGTTTTATTGTTTGGTTTTACAGTAATTTTTATAGCAGTGGATTAAATAGACGTGGTGTCACACAGATGTGCTCTTGCACAGTAGATTTTCCATTTTCTGCTTCGCCCTAAAGTTTGCAGAGCAAACAGACTTTTACCAAAAATACTAAAGAAAAGTCTGGCCCCATTGTCCTCCAGCTGCCCTGCTGATAAATCAGGACAGGAGTGCACACAGTGCAGTCCCACTACTGAGCAGAAAGATGCTCCCAGTCTCTTCTCAAGCTTACAATGTAAATCCAACTCCATCTGACCAAAGGCAGAGCCCAGGAGGGTAGCACTAGGATTCACAATTCCATATAAAATTAATTAATTACAGTAATTGGTACACATTAAGATCCCTCAAGAACCACAACCCAAATAATACTTTTTATGTTTCTTTTAACTCTAGATATAAATTTTCATGGGTTGAAATAACATTTTAAAGAACAAGTATCAGGGTCTTATATAATCAGCTTGTCCTGATTTCCAGGAAAGCTCATGGTTTTGCTCATGCAAGTGAAGTAATTTAATAAGTGCTTTAAAATCCTTTTCCTTATGTGGGAGGGCATCTTAAACTTAGGGATTTTTTTTTTCTTTAATTCTTATGGCATTTTTAATGAAGCATTAATATATGCAGAACATCCCACCAACCCTCCTTCCATAGCTCTCTTTTACAAACAATATTTGTAATGTATACCATAGCTTGTCTTTTAAAATAGAAACAGATTGCTGAACAGGTTTTAGGTCCTTTATTAGACTAGAAGATGCTGAAATTAGGGCATTATTTAGTCTAATCCCTTCAAGAGTATGTTTTGTATATTATATAAACTGGGTTTCTTCCATCTTAAACAACAATAATATAACTGTATTACATCTTTTTATATGACAGCATATAAACAAGCTGTGATCTCCTCTGTGCTGGAGACTTTATGATACTGCTTTCACTCATAGCACTGTTTATTTTTCCACAGCTGCTTCGGTACTGGTGTTTTTACACTGTCCTCAACAGGAGTGAGCCTGCTTTTTTAAATATAAGATTTTAGTGGCAAATTCATGCATTTAAATTGAGTCCTGTACTGCCAGCATAGTTTACAAAAGCGCATTTGAGCTAGGACTGCAAAAGTTTACCAAAATGTCATGGAAAATTCTGCATTTCAAGTGTTAACAAAGCCCCTGAACTCAATTATCTCCCCAAATTAGAGTCAGGTAGGCTTCCCAGCAGCTGCTGTGATGTTCCAAGTCTCCTGGCTCAGGCAGGCTGCACTGGCTGAATGCAGCAGCAATCATCTTGCTTTGCCACAGGCACCTTCCTGCACTGTCCATATCCCTGTATGCTGCAGTCCCGAAATCCCACCCTGAGGACTTGTTGACTGTCTTCAGTAAAACAAAATTCCCATCCCAAATGAACCTCTGGAACCATGTCTATTCTGTGACCATGGTACTTTTAGTTACCTGTTCCAGCCCATTCCTCCCTCTCACTCGGGAGCAGCCTCACCATTATTCTCTGGACTCCAAACAGCCTTTTTCCCTGAATTCATGGTTTGTACCATTTTACTACCTGGACCTTTCCTTACCAGGAATGGACAGACTTCCTGGCGTGCCACCATGGTGTCATTCCCACAGGCAGCAATGCAAAGGAGTTTCCTGAGTTGGACCATGATTCCTTTGTCACCTGGTAGGGTGTGGAGCTCCAGCTGACTGTGGCTGCCTCTTTGGTACCAGCCTTTAGCAGCTGCAGCAGCTTTTCATCCTCCCCTCAGCTGCTTTCCTACATCTGCCTGTATGGGAGCAGGCTCCTGGCTTTCCCTGGGTGGGCACAAGGAGCAGGGAGTTCTCCAGGCCAGTTTGCTTTACCAGAAACACTGTTCTTTCAGGGTTTCAGGCAAACTACTGATTGTGAATGGCTTTTTCAAACATTCAGCTTCAGAGTATTTAAATCCTTCTACTGGAGATGCAAGTGTGGGACACAGGAAAATAGTGAATGCATTTGGAGTATTCAGAAAGCTTTTGTTTTCATTGTTTAGTGTAAAGCTGTACAAGATTTCTTTTAGAAAAATGCTGGAGAATTCACCTTGTGGTATTGATATTACTGGTTGTCTTTGGAGTGGGTAAGAGTTGTGATGCTCTCAGGTTGGCCATATTTGTGAAGTTCGACCCCACCTCTTTGAAACAATGCAAGCAAAGCCACAGTAAAAGAACAAGTGCAGCAGAAGGGATCTGCAAAACTCCTTCTAGCTGCCTCTGATGGAGTTGGTTTTGTGAGTTAAATCAGATTCTTTTGGGGCAAGAGAGAAGGAGAAAAGATAAAAGCTGCTGGAAGGTGTAGGGCTGTAATACTGCTGTATGGCACTTAGCGTAGCCTAAATCTCATTCCATCTTGTTTGATCTGATGGGAATAGCAGTCTGGCAAAGGATTATCAAGGGCTCACATTGAGTGGTTTTGGGTGCTGCTTTTAGGGTAAAGCTTCTCCCTTTCATCTATCTGGTTATCTCTGTAATCTTTTTCAAGGGCTTTTTCAAAGCAAGGAGATAAGTCAGTTAAGGGATAGCAGTGTTACCATCTGGATAATGATGCCAGCCCACAACTTCACCAAGAGGTGTTAGAGCTTTCTAAGTTAAGCAGGTCAATATGGTTTTTTTTCTATTTTCAGCTTTTGATGACTTCAAAAAACTATTTGAGCCCAACAAACTTTGAGGAGTGTATAGAATGGAAAAGACAGGGATACTGCTGAGTGGAAGGGGAGAGATTTAGCAAGATGAATTACAGTTACATTCACAGGAAAACTCACAGGAGTTTCTCAACTGTCTTTTTAATACAAGAGACAATTCTTTGTAGCGGATAACAAACATCTAAAATGTCTAACAATTACCACTGACCAGAGCCCTTGAGTGCTGACCTGAGTGGAAATGTGAGACATTTCTGACTCTTCTAAAGCATCTCCACTCATCAGGATGGCATCCTTGATGTCATCCTTGAGCCTTCCCTGCCTGCATTTCCCACCTGCTGCTCAGTCTGCTCATTACATGCTGGTCCCTCATTGCTACAA